>NC_058108.1:31311170-32511170 GCF_914725855.1 Thunnus albacares | reverse complement strand
CTGGCTGTCTCTGGCACCAGTTCAGTTCAGTGAGTTCATTATTGGCACAGAGATTCCATATGGAGCCAAAATAAAAAAGATAAAATCCATCAAATCAATTGAATAACAACAACTGAATAACTGAACAACAGATTAGTTAATTAAGATGAGATCCCCAGGAGGGAAATTGGTATTACAGCAACACAAGAAAGAGACTAAAAACAAACCAAGCAAACACTAAACTTCTGAATAATGTTAGAAATCTCTATACATAATATGAATATATATCAATATAATACGCACAAGATAATAGTATACACTGAAGTTCAGTGATGTAGTATACCTACTTCCTCTTCATCAGCTTTGGAACATAAGGCCACAATGGGATACAGTCTGCCTCCATTCGACACACACAGCCCATCCACTGCGGTCCCATCTGCCAATCTTCTTGCTTCTGGGTTTTCTGTACAATTTCAGGGCTGTGATCTTGTTTGGGAACAAGAAGATGCCACAAGGAGCCTCCTCTTAGGCATCCATTGTGGAATCCTTTTCAGCGGTGGTTTCCTGCCAGCATTCAAAACTGCACATTAGGATGGACTTGATGCTGGTGGTGTTTTTAGGTTGTATTGCTTGGCTTACCAGATATTTCAGAACTAAGAAAATTAATCCTGGGCTTTTCCCAAGCTGGGGAATAATATAGAATGTCGATGTGATGAACAGTGAAGGTTTGAATTCAAGCACTGACCCCATTACCATTTTCCACAATCCATCTTATTATTAGTAAAGGGAGAAAAAAATCTTTTTAGCAACTGGAGGGTAAAAGAGAATTTCATCTTACACTCCACTTGAATTATTTAACTAACGATATTACTTGTTGATGTATTTAGTTTTATTTTTGACTTGTCTGATGACCTTTTACAGCATTTCGTCAGTTTTGGGGCTGCATAAAAAGATAGCTACAAGGGGTCATGGAAGAATTAATGACCGTTTATATAATTGGTCTGAGCTTAACCATGTGACTTTATTGTAGGTTGTTGTGGAAGAGAGAAGAAACATCTTCAATTACCCAATTACAGTAAGCCAGTCTCGAAAGTCACTCTCCTGTTTCTTTAACTTCTTTGCGACCGCTTGCACTCAGTTACAGTAGATGTGTTTTCAAACCGTGTCATTGCTAAAGGTCACAGTAAGCTGAGAAAGCCTGTGGTTTGGAAAAGATGAGGCAAAAATAGGCAAAGCCAGGGTCAGAGTGAAGAGTTGACCTCTTCGTGTATTGACTAACCAAGCATGGAGGCATGCTCAAGAGATTAGGCCTTTATGTTTCCAATGACAATAAATGATCCAAAAACAAAGGACCTCTGCACTACTCATGTTTAAATAAACTTGGTCTATCAGTCTGCCATTTCCTGGTTGACATTGCAATTTAAAAGTGCCTCGATCTCATTCTATTCTACGTCATGTTTTGTCATTAGAGTGAGAGACCACATTAAAACACTGACATTTAAAAAATTAAAAAGCCACCTGCCTCCAGAAAGAAGTAAATGTAGCAGAATTACTCCTCCAAAGAGAACATTATTTGGGAATAAAATTACCAGTGTTAACAAACCAGTTCTGTGTGTATCAAGATGTTTTCTTGGTTTTTGGTCCTCACAAAGGTCTTTTTTTAAGTTACCTCTAAGACACCTGGACAAGAAAAGTACATTTATGTAATTTTCTAATCAAAGACGCCTGTGGTGGTAAACGTACTGGGGTTGACATCAGTCATGGCTTATAAAATCAGCTGTCTCCTACCCTGTAAAAACAGCATACCTACTGTCGTTGTGACACTTCTGTGATGGAGAGGAGAATCCAGAGATCAAAATCCACTGACTGGTACTATTTTTCACCCTTGAATGAATATGTGGCGCACAAAATGTCACCAAGGACAGACGGTATCACTCTCTAAGTTGAGTTACCTTTCTGCAAATTGAAATTTTCTCATTACATTTCTCATGTGTAATTAAGTGCAGCAGCAGTTTGTATTGGATAGATATTCACACATTAACCAACACACAGTTACTATATACAGTAAATAACTTGAATGAATACATAAATAAATAAATAATGAGTTTTTTTATAGTTGTGTTGGTTGCCTGCAGTTTTATTTTATATGCTGTGGAAGATTATATTTTTTGAGGTTGAAAAATATTAAAAAGACAATGTCAAATAAATCATAGAGACATGCATACATACAGACACACAGTAAAACAAGGATATGTGATACTAAAGGCACAAAAACAATTGAGTCAAGTGATGTCATGGTGAGAGTGGTGTAAATGTCATAACAAAATTCATAAAAGCAAAAATTTCTTTGTTTTTTCTGTATTTTTCTTTCTCCCTCTGTCTGTTTATGATTCTCTTCCTCTTTCTCCTCAGAGGAATATGGCAGCCATTTGCAGTGTCCTCACACCAAAGCTACTACTTGCCAAAATCCCACACCAAACCCCCCCTCAATTCTCCCCCCGCACACACCGCCACCCACTCACGTACAGAAACACACACATCTTTAAAAGTGTGTGTGTGTGACTGTGGGGTGGGGAGATCAGATATATTTTTTGTTCATTTCAGGTGCATAATATGTAAATATTACATACATAGTGAATTTTATTTGTCCCCTGCGTAACCAGACAAAAGTGTCAGACCTGGCGTCTGGCATGAGTGGTCCTTAGAGGAAGAGAGGGAGGGAGTGTGAGAGAGTGTGAAAGAGTGTATGGGGTTTAGAGAAGGTCAGCCTGTGTTTGTTTGTGGAGCCAAACTTGTTTAGAAGAAGGCAGGTCAGAAGGTTACTTCTGTTCTGTTTTCAGCCTCGTCGTAAATTTGAATTTCAGTGACAGCATTACTCAGAATATTTACATGCACAACAAATCTGATGGTGCATTTATGTGCATTGTAACCTTGTTACTGTAAAATCTGTGTTTACATGCAACATTCCCCTTGATATTATTGTAAGCAATGTTCGTGTGTGAGAAGGAATATAACTGTCTGTTTGAACCCAGATCAGTGAAGCCATTAAACTTCTGCTCGATCCCTGCAATTTCCCTCTCTTTGCATGTCTCTCTTTGCTCTCCATTTTTTCTTGCTCTACCTTTTCTGAACCCTATGAACTGCCTGAATAGCACTGCCTGTTAGAGTGACTGACACCAGAATATCATCATAACATTGTAAACACTAAATATGTATAAACAAGATGATGTTTAGCAATTTAATAAGAATATTCTAAACTTATGTGTACACAATTTTGTTTCCATATTACTATTTCACTCCTACACTAGAAAATGCGTGTGAATGCTCATAGCTGAAATAACTTGCAAAGCATTGCTGCATATACAACACACTTGTTCAGCATCCCCATCTGTACAACTTTGCAGAATTTGGTTACCATGGTATTTTACATTTAAGGGATATGGCAGTTAATAAGTAGTATGGTGGTGATTTAGTCACAACCACAGGGTGGGGCTATTGGTGCCATGATTCAGTATGTCGTGCAGATTCTCATGGAGAACTTGTGTACCAAGTTTCGTTTTATTAAAGACAATATCATGTTATAATATAATGCCACACTTGTGCAGTGTGGCGTTATGTACAACATTCCCAAATTTGGTTGCAATCCAATGTAGCACTGAAGAGTTCTGGCCCATTAAGGGCATCATTTACACCTTCAAAAGTTTGGCAACCAATCACAGACAAACGGTAAGTGATACCCAGAAATGAGCTCATAAGTTTTGTCTGGGGTCATCGACATACGGTATTTACCAAGTTTGGTGAAGATTAGATGAAATATGTGCCAAAAGAAGCAAAAAAAAAAATCCTAAATGGTTGAAAATATTCCCAGGCGCAAATAAGCGTGGCCTATTTCAGTTGAATCAGTGTTGTCCAAGGAACACACTGCAAATATTGTTTTGATGCGCCTCACGATTAATGACCTATGTAAAATACATAATGACTGACCACATGGTGGTGCTATTGGTCCCATGTTTTAATATGTTAAGCATTTCCACATGGGACACCTGTCCATGTAGTATGAATACTTTAGCACTTGTAGTTTTTGAGATACCACCCAGCAATCATACCTCCCATAGACTTTCTGTCATGGACTCGTTTTTTTTTTAGACTTTTTGTGTTTTGTTTGGGTTTTTAGTTTTGTTTGTTGCAGATGAGAGATTGTAGTGTTGCTTGGGTAGTGTTGAGTTGTATTCATGTTTATTCTGTGGCGGTTCCATGTGGGTCGGTGTATTATGAAGAGTTTTGTGTTTTCTGGGGTTTTGGGTTTATTGCCTTGTTCCCTCCTATGTTCCTGAGCTTGCTTTGCCCATCTACACACCTGCCCTGCATCTAGCATCGTTAGCCCTGCCCTACTTTGTGTCTCCACACACCTGCCCTGTATCATAAATAAACCTTTGAAGAACAATAGTGTGAATGTTGTCAGCATTAAAACATTAGAGCTGTATATTTTGAGAATCACGCGGTTCTCATGGTACACTGAGACCTGTAGGACCCACAGGACATGAGAACAGCGCAGTTCTCATGGCACGCTGAGAGTTGTTGTTGTTGTTGTTGTAGTAGTATTATCTGGCCAGCACCAGTAGGGTTTGTGTGAAACCAGACCAGTCGCAGTGAGTTGCCGCCTTCCAGATCACACCCAAGCTCATGGGTGCAATTACCGGTCAGGCACCTTGGACCAGCCGCAGCTAGCTGCTGCCTTCCCAGCACCTTGGCCACCATTCCCACACTCCCCCAGGTACTTCCCCATAAAAAAAATGGGACCAGCTGCAGTGAATTGCTGCCTTCCCCCTTTCCCCCGGGTAAGGGGGTATCCTGGACCAGCTGCAATGAACTGCTGCCTTCCAGGCCCCCCAAGTACTGCTTACCAAATGCAGGATTGCCATTAATTTACTGCAAAATTAATGATGTCTTGCTGTTGCTGAAATTAACAGCTTGTTGCTGCTTTTATAAATACAGCATAAAACTGTTATTCTCTACTTCTACAGCAAAATACTGCAAAAAGGATTGCAGGGTTTATTACTGTTAATTTGCACTTTTTACAAGTGGCATACTTACAGATTTTTACTGTAAACTGCAAAATGTACAACATACTACTCAACACACTATTGTGTAACTGACTACTAACAGTGAGGATTACAGTGAGTTTAAATTTTAATTATTTTTTCCACAAACCTTGTTACTTGACATAATTCCTCATTGACAGTATTGATAACAGTGAATAAACAGCTATTTGAATTGTGACTTAAAATGTTAAGACAAATTATACAACTTCAAGGTGTTTCTTTCAAATCATGTCTCACTTTATTAACATTTTAAATGAATGATGCTAAACATTTATACACAATTAATAGAAAAAAAGTAATAGAAAAAACAAAACATGGAGCACATTCAGATAATTAAACATTCAAAAGTCACGTAAAAAGTAAATACTTAAACAAGTAGTGCAGTCTGTCTGAACATGTCTGTACACAAATAAAGACATAAAACAAAAAATATCAACATGCTCCTCTAACTGTTGCATGTGAAAAGATGCTGGGAAGATTGAACTGGAAAAATGATATGGTTAAACAACAATGGGACAGCTTCAGTAGGTATATGTCTGTATGTTTGTTTGTTAATTGGTATTTTCTATAAAATTCAATAAAAAAAACCTTTACATCAAAAAACTGCAAACTGCTACAGTAGTATGACTGCTTGCAGTAATCACACTAATTATCAGCCTTGACCTATAGTATTACATACACACATGCTGTTTAGATATGGGGATGAAAGGATTGTTTTTAATACAATCCCAAAAGTTAAGAGACATTGCAGCACGGTAATGTAAAGCTGCCCATTCTCTTTTACTCAGTATTTATTTATCATCACTGACCCACTAATGTTCTGTTCATTTTCTTATATGAATAGATATGGGCAAAAAGCTAATCTTTTCATTTGCATGTAATACAATTTTAAAAAATTAAATTAAAGTAAACTAAATTAAAACCTAAAGGATTTTGGGTTGAAAAGACAATTGACAAGATAGGAAACAAGAAAAATGAAACTCTTTCTGGCTGTTTACAATTATTTGCTGTCTTACTGTAAAACAAAGTTTTACCTGCGAGGAAGCTTTGGCAGATTGTCAAGAAAAGTGATAAGAGACAGACTCAGAGACTAACAAATGAAATCAAGCATAATAAAACTTACCTTAACACAGCTACACTGACATCCTCTTTCGTTTCTGCTACTTCTCAAACCAACAACTCTCCCCTTAAATTCAATTCGATTCAATTTTATTTATATAGCACCAAATCACAACAAAAGTCATCTCAGGGCACTTTTCACATAGAGCAGGTCTAGACTATACTCTTTAATTTACAGAGACCCAGCAATTCCCCCATGAGCAAGTACTTTACGACAGCGATAAGGAAAAACTCCCCCTTAACGGGAAAAAACCTCAAGCAGAACCCAGTTCTTGGTGGGCGGCCATCTGCCTTGACTGGTTGGGTTGAGACATAACATAGGCCCTCCAATCTATCTAGACAGAACCATATTTCTATCCCATCTATTTCTAACCCATACTTGGTTTAACCCATGCCATCTCTGGTGATGTCAGCAAGATCTTAAAATCAGGAAGTAGCTCAGTGCCTCCCCCTTTTGTCTCCTGGAAAGCATGGTGGATATGGTAAGTCACAACCTAAGCTAATCTATAACTCAAGAAACTCAGTACTTAAATCAATAAACGATAAATAATGACCTTTAATACTTTTCTGTCTTGATTAAACCATGCGTGCAGATGCAAATGCAACAAAACAATATTAAACACATACAAAACTCAGGATAGTATGTGACAGCAATGCGACTGGCTAAACAAACAAATGACAAGTATGGCAAGAAATACAAAGTTTAATGGAGACAAAATGGTCTCACCCACTTTTTCACAGCCTCTAAAAACTATTCAAATAAAACAATCCTAGAACTACTTTCCTCCTCTGATCTTAAGATTTGATATATTTGATACTGAAATAGTCAAAACTCAGTTTTTTTTAACCAGGAAAAATTAAGCTAAGAAGCTAAGAAGAATAGTTTGGTTTTGGATATAAATAGCTTGACTGAACTAGTAAATACTGAACTGTGTTACTATTGAACATACTGTATGTTTGTATGGTAATTCCTTCATATATTTTAAGTTACATCTGTTGTCATTTATCTTTGCTCTTTGGTTCAACCAGAACATTAATGCTGAGCTTCAAAGTATGTATGTATGTACGTATTTAAGTATGTACAACATGTATGTATGTATGTTTGACCTATCATTAGGTAGAGTTTAAGCTGTGCCATCATAAATCTACTGAGCCCTCTGACAGGTAACACCATTGTCTAATCTTGACTTAACTTTATTTTTGTATTGGTTTATTTAACAGGGGCGGTGCACATTAAAAAAACATTGGTGTAAATATGCCAGAGTTAGCCAAAATTGGCCAGAATTTGCCAGCATGACTCCATTTCAAACGTAGTACCTGGACAAACAAAACCCAGGATAGTGTGTGAATTGTGGATCCAACATTCAGATGTCTCCATTTGTCAGATGTTACAAAGTCAACCTAAAAAACAACACAAGAATATAAGATTTAAAATTACAAAGTTATTGAGATCATTTATAAGCATATAAATGTACTTTTACTGCCTTTGAGCAGATACTCTGCTGCTTAATCGGGGCTTACATCTACATTGTGTCTGCTTAGGCCAAACTATATTTGCTGGCCCTTCTGGCCTGCTCGGTTGTCCAGCCACTATCACTGTGTATCTTGTTCCATTAGTCTAAATATCTAAAACATCCCATAACTTATTGTTTTCTCTGGCATTTTCTCAATTTTATAACTTTATATGTTGTGGATCCAACACGTTCTTACAAAAAAAATTGCTTGTCAATGCTTTCGTTTAAGCAACTCAACAATTAAACCTACTGCTGCAGTCTGCGCAATGCTTGCATTTAATCCCATAATTTCTTATTTGACATCTAACACAATTTTCACTCAGTTGATGTAAAATGCTTTTGCAATAACAAAGGTATTTTGTAAAATTTTTGTCTCCTTTTGTCAGTCTTTCTGACTTAATGTGACTAGCGTTTAGAGGACATATTTTCAGAAAGTCAAAAGTCTCTTTCTCTGTGTCTGTCCCTCAGTGACTGTCTTTCTGTTGTGTTGTATTAGTGCCAACATCAGTCAGTTTGTTTCGCTGGCTGGGCGACGCCACTCTGCTGCCAGCTGCACTTCTGACTGCAGAGTGCACATCATTCATTTTAATACTTACCCTCCTTCTACCTCTCACTCCTTCCACGTCTCCTTTCCATTCATCTGACAATCCTCTCATCTCCTCTCCTCTCTCTCCTCTACATCCTCCACCCACAGTATCAATCAAAAGTTTGGACACACTTTCTGATTCCCTTGAATGAGAAAGTGTGTCCAAATTTTTGACCAGTCTCTCTGCTTCCTGTCTCACCCAGTCTCCATTCATGCATACTGATCACCCTTCCCTCCTTCTTTTCCTTTTCAGCTCTCTTTTTTCATTCCCCCTTCTCTCCTTCCCTCTTTTTTTACCACCTTCTCTTTTTTTTGTCCACCATTGCGTCTCTATCTGTCTCCTCCCTCCACTTCTTTCCATCTGAAAATTAGTATTCTGATTTGCTGCAACTTTTAATTACACTTAAAAAGGGGATACTTTCTTGTACGTCTATAAAACACATTGTGGACATTTTTTTTCAACTATGGTTTTATGAAAAGTGATATATTTTCCAGAGCTCCACACCCACCTCTATTCAAACAGACTGTGCAGGCTTTATTAACATAACTGTTATAGCTTTGGCATTCTGTCAAGTTAGAAAAAGTTTGAAAGTAAGTGTAAAAGTAACCAAATTTCTAAATCAGTGAAGGGTTTTATGAGGTGAATTTTTTGCTACAGTTCCAACAGAGTCCAGAAGTTTCCACTCTTTACACAGATATTATACATCTATCTATTATACATTTTATATATATATATATATATATATATATATATATATATATATATATATATTATATAAAATTTTGGTTATCATACATCAAGCTCTACATGGTGAAGTCCCTGAGTACATCTCTGAATTGCTGTGTTCATATTCTAAGTAAGTAAAGTCTCTCAGATTGGCCAACCAGTGTCCTCTGGATGATCCCAGAGCTCGACTTAAAGGACCAGTGTGTAGAATATAGGGGCCTCTAGCAGAGCGGACTTGGCAGAAATGGAATATAATATTCATAAGTCTGTTTTAATTAGTGTATAATCCCATGAAAATAGGAATCGTGTTTTTGTTACCTTAGAATGAGCTCTTTATATCTCCTTCTATGAAGGCTGCCATGTTGCGCCACCATGTTTCTACAGTTGCCCAGAACGGACAAACCAAACACTGGCTCTAGGGCCTTTAGCGAGCTTCGTGGCCACCGTAGATTCTCCTACACGCTTGGGAGGGGAGCTGTATTCAGTTGGTTGCAATCTGCAACCAAATTAGATGCCACTAAATCTTACACACTGGTCCTTTAAGGTGAAGGGAGACTGAATATTTGCTCTCTGATATTAAACTTTTGAATAGTTTAGTATCTTTTTAAAAACTAAACTTTTTAAAAACTTCCCAAAACTCACTAATATTCCCTCACTTTTTTAAACTGATGTTTGCTGTTATGTAGAATTGATTTGCTGATATTATTTCTGTTTTGTAAATGTAAATCTTTACCTACTACCATCATGATGCTTCGATGCTTTTAATGCAAAGCACTTTGCACTTTACTTGTGTTTTGAAAACTGCTTTATAAATAAATCTTTACTTATTTACATCAGAATGTTCCCACAAGACTTCATTCTATCAAAATGATTTAATAATTCAATCCCTCTGTACACATATATCATCGTGTTCTGTTGCTCCTGTTGGTCTCCTGCTCTGAAGTTACACACTTTGCACTTTTTATGTTTTTACCCTCTATAAAGAACTTTTTAATTACCACTTAAAAAAGTACGACATAAAGTGCTTTTAATCTCATAATGTCCTATTTGGCTACATAAACATTTTGCACTCTGTCAGTATAAAAACCCTTTGAAATGACTAAGGAACTCTATGACATCTTGCCTCCTGCAGTCAGCCCTTTTTAAAGGACAAGTTCACAATCTTTCAAGTCTGTTTTAAAACAATCGTTAGGTGTCTGCATGATCACTGAAAACAGGTTTAACTCACTGTAATCATTCTTACTGTTCATACTCGCCTCTGTTAAGATCCTTTCTTAATGCACTTTCAATGTAAGTGATGGGGGACAAAATGCACAGTCCTCCAATTGTGCAACAATGTATTTAAAAGTTTATCTGAAACTTATATAAGAATTCAGTCGTCCAAATTAATCGAATCAAGTGGATATCTTCCAAGTTTAAATCTTTTTAGAGAGTGTTTGTTCAGACAATGTTTCCCTGTTGAGCTGAAGTGGAGGAATAGTAATAAAAAAGGCTGTAAGTCTTGAAGATATCCACTTGAGCTGACTAATTTGACAACTGAAGCATCATATTAGCTTCAGATAAACTTTGGAATGCATTTTTGCACAGAACAAGGACTTTTTCAATCACTTAAAAGCGCATTTGGAGGCAATATTTTATTGACCACGATGAATTTGAGGATTACAACAAAGAAAACCTCTTCAGACGAAACCTTTAAGTGTTGATATGGGAACCTGACAATTCTTTAAAGACAGACTTTAAAAATTGTGAGCTTTTCTTTTAAAGTGACCATGAAACTGCTCTCAGCCCTACAGTATTCCCTTTTTACACACGTTATACATCAAAATGTTCCCACAAGACTCCTCTCTCTCTCTATCTCTCTTTAAAAACATAATCCATAGGAGTCACAGTTTACTTTTTAACCCATAGAAGAGGATGACTGAATCCTTTATTTTCATTTTTTTTGACTTCTCTCTTTTTTGAAGTTTCTCTTCTTAATTTAAGCACTCTATATTTTATTATCATCTATTATAAATCATCATCCTCAGCTGCTCTTGCTGGTCTCCTGTGTTGATGTCACATGCTTTGTATGTCCAACCATCCACCTCAGGCTCCCTCCAAAGAGCTTTTTCCTCAGTTCTGCCTTTGCTTTGTTACATAACTGCAAGAGGTCGCTTGTCAGGACAGTGTAAACATAGGTTGTTTTAAGTGTTTGAATGAATTATGAATGGTGTCACCTGTCTGGTAAGGACAGTCTCAGATTATTAGGTTTACTTCATAGTAGCCCTCATCTCTTTGTCAGTCGACCCCTGTCTTGTCTGACATCCAAATCCCCAATGACTCACCCCACTTCCCTTCCTTTTTTCCACCCTGTACCTGCCCACTGCCAAACACACACACACACACACACACACACACACACACCAGCTAGTCAGTTTGATCAAAGGTCTGATGGTTCTTTGACTGATAGCCAGAGCTACACACACACACACATACACATCTGCTGGAGCTGCTGGGGGAGTCCTCAGGTGGGAAGCTGCTGCCCCCTTGTGTTGATAGTGATGAAGTGATCTCATTATCGGTCGTGTGTTTGATTTTGTGTTCAAGAGAATAAATCAGAGTCCTACCTCCTTGTCTGTGGGCTTGTAACAGCAAAGTGATAGAGGACCCAATGTGTCACACTCTGACGCAGGTGGGCTCTGTGCTTACACTCACACATACACACTGATTTTGATTTAAGGATTAGAAAACCAGTTTCAAGGATGTTTTTAATGGGGTAGCCAACGTTGTGCATTCACTCAATGTCAGCAGAATGGGAAAAACAGGAAAATAGCACATTATTCTTACTTTGGAGAGTTCACACATTATTCCAAGAAGGTTACTTCCACTGCTAGCCGTATCACCACACCATTTAAACTGCTTTTAATTAGCTGCTTTTGCTGTGTCACATATTCAGAGGGGCTTAAGACCTGAAACCATGTACAAACAAACAGCCTGTAGCCTAGGAACATTCAGGTTAACAAACGTCCTTTAGCTTCAGAAGAAAACTGACAGTGCGTGAAGGGAAGGGAAATTAATGGAGAAGAGACAAAGGAATGAAAGAGAGGAAACATAACTGTAAAGGCAGAACAAACAAGTTCAAAATGTCTGGATGAGGGATATCAGAAAATGGTTAAAGAGGAGGTCAAATACAGACAGAGAGAGGTGGTGAGAGTGAGCTTTGATGGTAAAGAATGAGGAAGTGATGGAAAGAGGAGATGGAGGACAGACAGAGCAGTAAAGAGAGGAGATTTTGGTTATCAGAGTGCTGTACACACATACGCAGTAATAGCATTGACACCCTGACAACTGATGTGTTTTTAGGTTGTTGTAGATAACTATGAATCACTGCAGATGTTTGTTTGACCACTAGGTGCCAGCAGACACAAACACATGTGGCTGTGTGTGCTCTTGTACTGTCCATTTTTGTGAGCTAACTTCCTTTTTTTTTGTACAGCGCACTTAATTCAGAGACTAATTCAAATTGGTGATTTACATAATATTTTGATTACATATTGATCTTAGTACTTCCCTAAACTTCCCATTTACCTTTGTAAAAAGCTATTAGACCATATAATCTAGATCAATAGAATCTGCTCAGAAATTGGTAAAACAGCACTTTTATAGTATGCAAGATAAACTTAATCTGGAAACAGTACCTTCACATCAGTCATTCAAGTATCCCACTCAAAAATGGTTTAATGAGGAATTGAATTGTTTTAAAGGTCAAGTTTTTTCTCTGTCATGTCACTCAGGTCTTGTTTTACTGTGCTATGTGTGATTGATGTAAAGTAATGATATATGTTCTTATGTAATATGTGATCTTATGCTACCTTTTTTGGCCAGGTCTCTCTTGTAAAATAATGTATCTCAAGAGACTTCCTGGTTTAATAAAGATTGAATAAATAATAGAACTGAGTAGCTGTAGAGAGAGAGAAAAACAAATAAAAAGCTAAAAAAAAATAAAATGAAATAGAATGGTGCAAAATAAATAAATGCTCTCACAATGGTACAATGATATGATGAATGCTTGTTCTTAGAGTGTTGGTTACTTCTGGCTGTGCTTAATTATCACTTTTCTTGTTAGTTTAGTGATTTTTTTCAGTTGTTTTATCAATCACTCCCACAGTTTAAATGAGTCAAAAATGATGACAAATCCCCATCACAAGTTGTCAGACCCCAAGGTGGTATCTTCAGATTGCTTATATTGCCTGAACAATGGTCAAAAAACCAAAGGATATTCAGGTTATAATAAAGTGCAACAGAGAGAAGTTACTTATCCTCATGTTCAAGAAGCTATAACCAGCAAACAATCAGTATTTTCTTTAAAATATGACTATGCTGATTTTTTTAGGGTTTACATTAGAATAAAGTTGAGGATAACTTGGGAGTTTATGTTAGAAACGCAGGGTAATTTATCTGCAGTACCTCATGTGACCACAGAGTGTCAATAGAGTACTGCTCAGATCATCCTGATGTTGTACTAAATATGCACACTGTACACAGCTTCACACTCACACCACACCTCACACCATGTACTGCTGTCATGTTATATGGGGATAAACATTGGAATTAGCTGAAAAAGCAACAACAATGTCAGACTCTTAACCTGCTGTGATTCGAATTTTCAGTAGGATTTGCTTCTTCCTTGTAGTTATTCTCAGCAGTTTACCTCTCAGCAGATTTTTATCTAATCAATGTTTAATCAGTATTGGGTTTACACTCTACAACAGACTTAAATGTTACAAAGTATTTTCATAGTTTTTAACATCAGTCCAAAGCAGGCCAATTACATAAACCACATATTTAAAAGTAAAATGTAAAGTTACTTATAGTGGGAATATTCCTTATTCAAATATGTGGTAAAGAGTATATGTGTGCAGCAAAGACTGCAAAGCTTTTCTGCAGAAAAAAGCACGACTGCTCAGCAAATTCCTTTCCTGGATAAATAGAAGGTTTAGAAATCATTGATTCGTTCTTTATTTTAATGAGGAGAAATCCACTGGGAACATGTTCGCTCTCTCTGAGGAGTGAAACTGTGCACAAAGCAGCAGTTAAAGCAAATATCCCTCCGAAACCACGTACTGGGAAATACATGTACTCCATGCATTGATACACACCGTCATACTATACTGAACACTTTGCTGATACGACATCCATCACACATTTGATCATTTGATCCCTGCATTTGAGTCCATTCCAGTTGCTCTTTTAACAAGACCTGCCTCCTATATTTATATTCATCTGGTGAAATATAGAGTATGAGCACAGTGCTAAGAAACAAATTCCTATTTCCACTTTATTTACTATTACAATGGAAGTGCTCTAAATCAAACCAGGGGGGCTCTGAGGTGGAGGATTTTGGGTTCTCGCCCAGCAGGGGTTGGTGGGAGGAGGAATTATTTGGCTGCTTCATCCATACCATTTCCATTAGACCGCATTCACATTTTGGCTTGGTGAAGACAGGCTTGCATTTTCAGCAACTTTTAGTCCTCTGAGCTGGGAGTTCCAATGTACTCCCGAAATTAAAGTGCAACACATAAATGTTAGAGAATGATTTTCTTTTTATTCTGCACAGGAATAAAAAGCCTCAGTCAGAAACTCTTAAAGGTTTTTTTTTTCTTTCAAAGGAAAACTTCACAAGTATATTGTGGAGTCTGAAATGATTATGGCATAAGCGGGTTGTGTTAGTTTTGTTGTGTCAGCCTGGAAGGCCAGCTGCAGCAGTGGCCAACACAGCCAGCCTATCAATTAGCTAATAGTCTTAGTCACAGCTATCGTCCTGTAATGACACAGCCGTTTCTCTGCTTGGACAGAAGGCCTTGATTGGATGGTGGTGTGTTTGGGGTTGGGCTGCACAGCATGGAGATAATGGCAGTGGTGGAGATTTGGAATTTTTTTTCTCAATCAAATTACAACTAAAAGCAACTAGTGCCATTCTCCATCTGAAACAGCGAAGTTCAGCACGCTCCAGTAGCCTACTGGTTAAGACACATGCCACATAATTGTATCTGTGGTTTGAATCCACAGAGGACCTTTGTTGCATGTCACCCCCCCAACTCTCTCTCCCTTCCTGTTGTATCTACACTGTCACGCGGTTTTGTTTATAGTGCTTAGCTAGCTGGTTGTGCTTTATGTCACAACCTCTTTACTGACTTTATACTGAAGTTATTTACAATGTACAATATGGTACAAAGTCAATAACTTCTCTCCAGAGACTGAAAGTGTGACAAACTAATGTGACCAAACTCTTCATAACAAAGGAACATGTCACCCAGTACAATGATGTGGCTCATTGATGTGTTTTTAATAGTTTTTGGACAACAACAGAGGTCTACGGCACAAAGGAGTAACGTATATCAGGCTTTGGATACACACACGATAGTCGTAAGTAGATCAGTTCATTGTTGGTTTGGCTCTGCACATGAGATTTGTTGCCAATAAGAAAAATATAGAAAATCACCTTATTCTTTAAGGTTAGAGAATGATCATGGTCATCATTCAAAGATGTGAACGACAACTTCATGCTACTTCTTCCTTTGCCTCTCTGAGAAAACATTTTCATTCATTTTGATTCATTCATTTTTTGCACGACTACAAAAAGTCGATTCTCATGGAAAACTAGTAAGATTGTTTTAGGTGTTTGAACAAATGATGGAGGAAAATCTCAATAATCTCACAATGCAATGCTTCATCTATGATAGATTTAAGAATGACCATGACTTGCCAGTAATGACGCAAAACAATGATGGCTCATAATTGAATATTCTGTTAAGGGGATTTATTTCGAAGGTAATAATGAATGAGTGAACAACGGAGTACTTCTTCCTGATTGGTTCAGAGGGTACTGCATAATTTGTGGTTGATGACTTTCTGTTTTTTCTCTTAAGAGCTCTTTACTCTCTCTAGCTGTCACTTAGGGTCGCCCCCTCTTTGTGATTGGCCGGCTGCCATCCACTCACATTTAGTGAGGGCACCGCCTTACCCTTCATGCCTCAGCTTTTTCTCAATGAAACCTTTACACCAGGGACATTTATGACGCACACACACACATAGGCATTATACTTGTGTGATATATTGACTAAGTAAATGAGTTTATAACTTTAAATGGCTTTTAAACACATTGAAGCTGCACTCAGCTAGATTTTTATATAAAAATCCACCTATCTTGTAGTTTAGATAAATTATGGCTGCAGCAGCAATAGAAAAGCATCCCATTCTGGCGCTGAGACACTGTAGATTTAACTTATCTGCTCAAGTTAAATTAATGTGACAAAACCAAAAACTTACAGTATGAGCAAAATCCAAACTGTCTCCCAAACATTGAACATCACCATCTTCGACCACATTCAATCCACTGGTGTCCCACTACATGGTTTCTAGAGCAAAGTCTGTAGAACTTTAAAATGCAACCTGTTATTTCTTATCGGCATTCTGGGCTGCCATTATTTGACGTGATTGTAGGTGTTGTTCCCCATCCTATCCTTATGTTTTTCAATCAAGCAACCTCTAATGGTCATGAGGATAATGACTGTCCTCTCTCATGATGTTATACCAATACAAAGTCTATTGGGGAGGACTGTTGGCTATCAAAAGCCTGTTACTTTGACAGCAAACACTAGTCAATGTTGGCTTCTTTTTACCATTACTCTGAGTTTTTGGTGGCCGAGGTTTAAAATACTGTGCATTGACAACATAATATATCCATTAAGTTACCAGGTAATCAGTGTTTTACTGTAGTAATTACGTATGACATGTACGCAACATAAACCTCACAGATCTTAAAGGGGAGCTCCACCAATTTTACACATTAAAGTCTGTTTACAGGTAGTACTACTGCATATGTGGAAAAAGTAATATAAAGCCTTTTATGGCTCCAGAGGGAGATGCTCTGATTAAAAAAAATATCTCAAGTGATGCCACTTGTGTCAGTGTCGGTTGGGGCTGAAAAAGGAAAAAAAATCTGGGGGTGTGATAGAAGTGAGCTTACCAGACCTCTGTAGCCCGCTCCTGATCTCTGCTGGAGGCTAGCGACTGCAGGCATTGTGGGTAATGTAGGCATCAAATTTTGACAAGGAAGAAGAATGTGTGTGGAATTGAAACTTGTGTGAATCTGACAATGTTATAGGAGTGCATTATTAAATCTGTTCAGTACTCTTTTAAGCTTGTCAATAATATTAGTAACAGCTGTGCTTTTCCTAATATATGTCAAAATTTTCTCTATGAAAAAGGCCTGTAGGTTTTGAAACATCCACATGGATTGTTTTGGAACTGACAACCAATTTTGTCATTTTGTACTTTTTGACTAGTTTGCACAGCTGTTTACATAGAAAATAAAAGAAAAGTGTGAAAATTACACTTTTTTTTACCAGAACTGATTGAAGTTACAAGGGGAATACAAACCACATGTGTGAATATGCAGTAGTAGTAGATGCAATTATAACAATTACTTCCTAGGCTGCACACACACTTGCAGGGAAATGACAGCTAATCTTTTTTTTACTTACAACAAAGCCAAAGTAAACAACCAAAAACTTTCTGTCGAAGAAGCAGAGCTACTTAAAGCAGGTCAGAAATGTGTTAATATGTTGATACCATTAACTTGGGATGCATGCTATGAAATACATAGTTCATTATTCACATCTGTATACGGAGAAACACTGAAATGTGTAGAAGATGAAATCTAAAGTTTGGATAACTGTGGAGCTGTGGGAGGAAGCTGTACTACTGTGCAACATTTCTTGTGTTTTCTCATGAAAGACCATGGTACCCTCATTTGCTGCCTCGTAATGTAAGCAACTATGAATGGCAGTTTCGGTTTTTAACCTTAGTTGCTATTTATTTATCAAGGCTAGTCTGTTCATATACCTAAACATAACTACCTAGGTTCAGGTTCAGCTCTCTCTCACTCTCTCTCACTCACAAAGAGGACACAGGAAGAAGAACAGTGTGACTCAGTTTAGCCGTTATTGATTTGAAATGTGTTAAAGCAGATTTATAGTCACGTCAGAAAAGAGAGTAAAGAAGGAGAGAGAGGGATGGAAGAGCATTAAACATGCAGAAAAATGTACAGAAAAATGGAGATGAAGAAAGTGAGATGATGACAGAAAAAGATCAAATATAGGAAGAAAATGAAGCAGAAAAAGAGAGCAAGGAGACAGAGTGAGGCTTTTAGAGAAGAAAAGTTGAATGAGTAGAGAGGAGGTAGAAAGAAGGAGGAAGGAGGAAAGAAGGGAAGGATGTAAGACCAGGAGTGGAAGTGTGAATCAGGGAAGCAAAGAGTACAGGAAAAGATGAAGAAAGATGGAGGGAGAACGAGAGGGAAGAATGGAAAGATGAGGAATGGGGAAGGAGATGACAAGAAGGAAAAATGCAAGAGAAAAGATGAGGAAAGGAGCATGGAGAGCAGGAGTGAGAGGGGAGAAGAAGAACGAAAGAAAGGAGGGAGGAAAGGTAGACGAGTGCAACAGAAGGAAAAAGGGGACCGATGAGAGATGAGGAGAGCAGATTTATCCAGTCACTTCATCACTGCCTGGTTTACCTCTGTGTCCTGGTCTACTTACTGTACACACACACACACACACACACACACACACACACACACACACACACACACACACACATACACACACATACACACAGACACTTTTACTTATACTTATGAGGACCCTCATTGATATAATGCCCATAAACATCATCAGAACATGTCTACTGCATCACTTCAAACATATGGTGTGGGTTAAAGTCACTACCACCTTTAAGTTAGGTGACTTTCGTCGTCATGGCTACAATAATAACCACAGTGTAGAAGTTAGAGGATGGTAGTAATTGTGGTTTTTAAAAAACTGTCCTGACTCGCAGTTGGAAATGTGACACAATTTTCAGTTAGAAAAGGGAAAAGTACCGTGGTCTCCAAAGTTTAGGGAATGATCATATTTCAGATTAAAATTACTACTTTGTTAAGGTTAGGGGACCTTCATTGTTATGGAAACAGGAAACAACCTCCTTCCGAATTGCATTTTGTCCCCTTTGCCTGATTTCTTCCGGTGCTCTCGTCATTACTGCGGCTGCTAGAAGACGTAGTCACTTGAACTTACTGTATGTCGTTTTTGGGAGCTTGCTGAAGCAGTTGAAGCTGGAAAAATGCTTCTCCGAAGATACACGTAACCATATGCTCTGGTGCTATGGGTAACAGTAGGTTGCAGAGGTTTGCAGAGGAGCCAACGTGCACACCTTCCACATCTCAACAACATGTAGTGCAGACCTGAGCGTCAGGCAAGTTGATTGCTGGTTTCAATTGCTGTCGGGAGGCTGGTCAATAACAGAGACGAAAACAAACATAAATGTGCTACATACAAGTATAAAAGCAATGGCCACACAAATGTTCACCAATGTGCAGCCCAGAGAACCATCAATCCACCTTTACTTTGTTGTTTATCTTGGGAGGACGGTCTCAAGCAATGAAACAGGTTGTAAACAAACCTTCAAATTATTATATATTTGGAGGAGAAAACAAGGCAAACTGTAAAATCACTACCCAAACTATCTGTTCTAAATTTCAATCACAGTTAACAGTTGTACTTAGTGTGTGTGCATAGTTTTCCTGTGCAACAGGTGATTATTTGTGACATTTCAGGTGGGATCACCTTCCACAAAAAGTGGTATAGATAATCTGGCCAAACTGTTGACTTGTTTACAACCTGTCTGATTGTCTAGCTGCTTGTTTTTCTCGCCCTGTCAGATTTTGTTTTGTCTCATATTTCAGCTATTAACTTTGCGAGTACAGCATTATTACCAATAGAAATCAGATTTTTTTTAAATTTCCCTTTAACCCTAAAAAGTCTTAACCCTCAAACAGCCCATTAAAGAAGTGAAGGACTGTCAAAATGCCCTTCATTTTCCAAAATGTACTCTCTCTGAATGTCTCCAGTTGGTCCTCATAAAGATAGAACAAGAACACACACACTCACACACATAATATGTAGATAAGGTGCAATGGACATTGCAAAGATGCAGACAGCCAACACACATAACACAGACACATACACTTTATTATATGGAACATGAATACACACAAAATACAGATACACACAATATGCAAAGTCTAAAAAATAACACACATGCACAATCATAAGTTCACAACACATCTCTGATATGAAAACCGTAGCAGAAGATAAACACAAACATTCACACAGCACAGTAAGCACATAGACAAACACATTCGTATACACTAAGGAGGTGTGTGTTTAGTGAGGCAACAGAGAAAACAGGCTGTTACTTTCCCCCTGCTTCCCTCCCTCTCTCATATCTCTCCTCATCCTCCTCCTTCCTCGCCTTCTCCCTATCTTCCTCCCTGTCCCTGTTCTCCTCTTTTTCACCTTCTTCCACCTCCTTATCTCTCCCTTTCAATCGCTCGCTCGCTCCTCTCCTCGTCTCCTTTTTGTCATTTCGCTATCTCTCTTCTCTCACTTCCTATCTGACCTTATTTCCTGCCTCCTCTACATCTCTCATCCTACCGCCGTGCATCCTCTCAACGGCTTTTCATCTCATTTTTAGCTCCTCACCTTTTGTTTTTGTCCTCTTTTGGTTGTTTTCCTCCTCACCTCTAGTTTTCTTATTTCTCCTCTCTCTGTCTTGTCCTTTCAGCCTTTCTTTTACTCCTTTGCTCCTTCTTTTTTTTCTTCGTTGTCCTCTTGACTTTACTTCTTGCCCTTCTCTCTACTTCCCCTGCTCTGCTTTTAAACTCCTTTTTGTCCATCTTAACTTTCTGTCATTCTCTTCTCTCCTCTTCACTACAACTCCAGACTCAGAGTACAACTCCAGTACATGTGTGCTCTTTGGCAGGGAGAAATATTTTATTTGTTTTTAGCTTTATTGTCTTCCAGATTTTGCTGGCAGTGTCTGCAGCAGCACTTGAAGGATTAGGCTGCTGATTTTCTATATTTTTCTTATTGTCAACAAATCTCATGTGCAGAGCCAAACCAACAATAAACTCATCATACTTACAAGTATTGTGTGTGTGTTACCAAAGCCTGATATATCTTATTCTTCTATGCTGTAGAACTCCATTGTTGTCCAAAAACTATTAAAAACTTGTCAGTGAGTCACACAGTGAGTGACATGTTCCTTCGTCCCAATGGGTTTGGGTATGTTAGTTTGTTGATAAACGGCAAAAACAGAGGTCTACAGCACAGAGGAAGAAGATATATAAGGCTTCCCATACACAGACAATACCTGTAAGTAGATAAATTCATTATTGGTTTAATTATAGATTTGTTGACAGTTAGAAAAATATAGAAACTCACCAACCATATCATTTAATTGTGTGCACACCTATAGTATGTATTCTCTTCCAGAGAAGTGGTGTTTGTTGGAAAACCGTTGTTCTGTAAATGTGACAAGTGGGGAATCAATGCTTCTTACCAATAATAGCATAAAGTTTACAGTTAGCTGCCTGCTGTAGATGTAGGACTAAAAACAAGTTTAAAAAGTTGAAAATAGTTTAATTTAACACCATTATGTGTTGAGATTTTTATTTATTCATTTCAAGAAAACTCCAGATAGAGGGCCAGAGCTCAACAGACCCAGCTTCATAAATGTGCACAGATGACACTTTTGTTCTGGGCAAAGTGGAACTCGCACAGAGCCGTGGGTACACTTTTATGTCAAGAAAAGAAAAATTGCACAAAACTGGGATCATCATTGCTTTGTCCTACTTTTTTTGCAGGTGGAACGTTGCATCTGTGGCCAGGAATATTCTCTTAATAATTTAATTGGTTGAACATATTCATAGCACAAAGTTACTTAGTGGCACAGAAATAGCTAATTGCATATATGACTAACTAGAGTATGAGAAGAAGCATTTGAACTTCATGTAAACAACCTCATGTAAACAGAAACACAATGCATTTTGATGTCATTCGTTTCTGTATATATGAGGCTTTGGTGCCTAGTGTGATGTTTCTTCTCACAATAACAAGGCTGCATGATCTATTTCCTACATTGTCTATGATTTAAAGATAAATATCATTTGGCCTTGCTTTATTAAACTACTGTACAGTAGAAATAGAAACTCTGTCTCTGTGTCCATCTCCCAAGCTTGACTGTATCATCATGTCCGATCAGTCTGTGTTAACAAGCTGCTTAATTCAAACTGGATGTTGAGCTGACCCACTTTGGTTATCTAACTTCTATCTATCTACCTTTTCATCCTGCTCCTTCCTTCCTTCTCTCTCCTGTCCTACTGCATCACCTTTTCTGTTACAGAATATCTATGTCACAGTGGATCATTCATATTAACTTCCTCCTTTTTCCTCTCCTCTCCTCTCCTCTCCTCTCCTCTCCTCTCCTCTCCTCTCCTCTCCTCTCCTCTCCTCTTCCTCCATCTCGCCCAATAACAGAGCTGATTTTAAACAAGAAAAAGATGCATTAGGGGAAGTAAGACTGGATCTCAGCATCGTCCTGACTGCACTCTTTAAGCAGTCAGCATATTGGGAGTCATAATTTACTCACTCATGGTGTGCAGCAGCAGTTGCCACTCTACAGCCTCTTTAAAATGACTAATCACGATGTTTCCTCCAGTTACACATTATCTAAAGTAACCGTTGTAACAGTAATAATAGTGCAAGGAATTTTAGGAAGACTTACCACAAACTATAGGGGTGTAAAAAAAGGCATCATGAGAGGATATTTTAGAAAGAAGGTTTGATTATGTGCAAAGACAGCCTGACAACATCTACACTGTTACTTAGAATAACTGTGGAGACAAGTACCTGCTGTAAATGGGACATCAGTAGTAGAACATAACAAGTTACATGAAGTAGTGTACATAAGAATGGTTTTAAGGTACTTTAAATTAGTATTTTACTTGAATACTATGCTATAATTCTAATCCTCTGGTTGTAAGTTTCAAGGTCTCTGACTGTTGCTTTTGCAGTAATATAGAGCTGTACTCCTGGGTGTGTCAGTACACTGTGACATCACAGATGGGTGTGCACCCGTAACCACACCCAACAGTGATGTCACAAGGTCCTGGGGTACACTTGTACATCACTGCAGCAAGGTGAGGAGTTAAACCAGTAGAGGTCAGCAAAAACAAGATTGTTAACTGCTGTTCTTTAAATACAGCAACTTTTCAGACTCCTTTTTATTAAATGTTTCTGTACCCAGGCAGCTCTGTTTTACAGCATGATTCTCATTTCCCTTATTAGCTGATTCTCCAGCAGACCTCTTGTAATGGCTTCAGTTCTGTTGCAGAGTCATTTTTAACATGAACCAAAAATCAGTCTTTTGAAATGGCCTCTCTAGAATTAAACCATACCCACTGTGAAAGGGTTAACCAAACAAAGCATATTTACCAGTCTTATTTGGGTTGATTCTCCTGTAAATTTAACATTTATCCAACTGGATGGCTATTACAGCCCCTCGGTGGGTATTAGACATCCTGGAACATATGGGCTTGACGTGCTTGACTTGCCTTTCCGTTGGCCGTCCCTCAGATTCTGGCAGGTTGCCACATATTGTGCTGCACTGAAATGAGCATTCTGGGTTTTCTCCCAAAAGGTTTGGGAACTTGGATTGGTCTGTGAAGGGTTTTATATTTTATTTACTGGTGATTTTAGGGAAGAATAAATTGTCTGTCTGTTTGCACAGTTTCTCTGTCTATCTGATTGTGGTTATTATCTTATATAAGGAATTGCAATATTTTGGTGAAAAATGGTCCTTACATCAACATGTACACCAGAAATTGACACCTAAACTGTAACTGACCTAAATTATGGTGGAAGCTCTTCTGGAAATTTAAAGGTTTCACCTTATTCGTTAGAAGGTTGCAACTCACTGCATACAGTCATGACATTAAATAGAGGCACAAAGACTTAAGATGTGGAAGAATGTTTTGTGGACATAGTTAGACAACATACAGTAACTGGCCTTCTATTATAGTAGGACACCATCATACATAGAACATTTTTATGCATCTTTTTTTAGTCATGTTCAATGACTTTTCCTCTGAAAATATACCTTTTCTTGTCAAATATGTTCAAACTCTTATCACATCATTTGTTAGGCAGAACATGGAAAAAATATTGAATAACATCAATCCAATGAGCTCCTTATCCTCTGTATTCTAACATAAATAGAGTGAATGCTAACTTTTACCTGTGGAGTTTTACTTTGGGGTTAGCTGGCTAATTCTGTTTAGCCATATCTGGGCCGTAGTCAGGATGAGTCCAAGCCCCCACCCCATGCAAACCCTTAAATTAAACCCTGACAATCATCTAATGTTCATCCTCCCAAACATCTGACTACCACAGGTCAATTTTATAGTCTAATTTGAAAAATACTGACTAAAAATATTGAAATCAGCCTCTAAAACAGTGCATAAATTCCCTCTAGGTTGTTAAAAAACTTCCAAAATTCCCAGAAAAACATACAGAGGACATGATGTGTCCTTAAAGAGTAACTAAGCACCCCAACAAACTTGCCGCTGTGATGAACAAGACTACTTTAGGTGCCTGTGACATCACTGTTGGGTGTGGTTACAGGTGCAACAAACACACTTCTGACCACACCCGATCACACCAGTGTGAAACAGGCTTGAAACTTTCAACAAGAGATGTCAGTGAAAACTGTTTTTCAGCCTGTTGTCGAGTTATTCTTTAAAGGTAGCTACAGCCCTGAGAAAGCCAGCAGTTAAAATGAATGCTCTCTGTGCTCTTTGACATCTTGATCTGTCTGTTAGTGATACTCACAGTTACATTTGTTCTCTGATTTTACCACAAGCAGCATCAGCATCGTAAACACTGCTGCAGAATCTGTGAAAACTGTTACCACTGACATCCACAATTTTTTCAGGAGCTAAAATTGTATAAGGAGTTTAAGAATGGACCATTATAATCGCTGTAGCTGCATCAGTATTGTCACTGGCGTGTGTGTCTGTCTGTGTGTGTGCAGGTGGATGTCTGTGTGTATTCAAAGCAATTTTAGTTTTACCCTCTCTGGTGTCTTGATGCAATTCATTAAAAAATATATAAAGTCTCTCTCTCTTTCACAGTCAGCTTCTCTGTCTCTGATCTCAGTCTTCATTTTTGCTCTGCTATTCTCTCTTCTCTCCCTCCCTCTCTTTGTTTCTTTCTTCCTTTCTTTCTTTCTATCCATCCTATAGTGCTGATTCTTTGACTAGAATGCTTACTCCACACACCAGAGCCAGGCCCATTAGCTGAGACCAGCACACTCCTCTTCCTCCTCCTCCTCCTCCTCTTCTTCCTCCCGCCTGCGTTCCTCTTCTCCACTTCCATTAACCAGCCAATCAATTAATACAGGTTGAGTCGGCGTGAGAATGAGCCAAAAAAAGAGCAATCCTCTAATTAGCTTGGACGCTACATCAGCTTGCTATATCTCTCTGCCTGTCTGCATAACCCCCACCATCACCATTCTTTCTCTCAGACACACACACACACTTTACATAATGATCATGAGCATTTAGAGCTGAGTTTCCTGAATATACTGTACTCTGCAAACACACACACACACACAGGCTCTTAATTTCAAAGAAGCACCATGTGACCAAATGTTACATAAAAGCTTCTCGTTCTCTTCCAACACATGAGTCCAGTAAAACACAGCTAGTCAGCATTATGATTTCCTTTTTTCCACCAAGGCAGTTTGAGGGCCAGTGTGGAGCCAGTGCCTAATCTCGAACCAGTTCTTTGTCAGCCAAAGAACCGGCTCTTGGCCAGGAAAACTGGTTACAGACGGCACCAAACTTTGCTGGTCTAGAACAAAGAACTGCTTACGTCAGGGGCTGGGGGCAGGATTATCATGACCAACAAGACCAATTAGATCACCATTTTTAAAAAAAACAGAGCTTAAGTATGATGTGAAATGGAAGCAGCAGTGGTCTGTGGAGGAGACAAACTGTCTTCTTGCATTGTGATCCTCGACAGAAATTCAGAATAAACTCGAGGGAGCTTTAAGAACAAAACCGGTGTACGAACAATACAGCACAAGATGGCTGCAGCAGGGTACAACAGAAACGTTGAACAAATAAACAACAAACTCAAAAAACTGAAAAAGGAGCACAGGGACAAAAAGAAGGACCTCGGGTGAAGCGGCAATGGTCGTCCATGGAGAAACCCCCATTTCGATGTACTTGACTCTGTCCTTGCGACAGACCAGTAGCTATGCCAACTCATCGGGGCCTTGAACTCGGCAACAGCTATGCTTGAGGCGATAGTGTACACTGTTTCAAAGTTCCACTGATCCTGGTAAGTTTTATTTTTCAAATGTTTTGCCCTGTTGCTAGCCAGCAATGCATTTCTTAGCTGTTTAGCGAGCCACTAATTTTTCACTAATTTGTTACGGTCATAACATCAGTGTTAGAAATTAGTAGCAATGCCTGCTTGGGTAATATTAGCTGACCGACAGCTAACTAGCTAGCCAGCTAGCATAACCTTGGTAACAATAACTAACGTTAGCATGTTTCTTTCTAACATTGCCATTGGCTCACTTACCAACGTCACTTAACATTTGGCTTCACTGCACTGTTCTCTTGTTGTTTTTGTCGTTTATAGAGTTGTCTGCCATCGTCAATGTTGATGCCAACACAGAGCTACCATCACCACCACCGTCTTGCAGCTCAGGAGCTCAAAGCTTCTCATCTTCAACTCAACAGGCCAGACAGGATAGGACTTGTTGTGCTGAGTATATAGTAGTCTGTCACACCAGATGCTACGCAAACATTGAGATATATTTATATTACCATCAGGCTCTGATATAATGTTTTTATTTTTCTTCACCTAAGACTGTGGCAGGTAGCTGAACATTCAATTCTGGAGAGCACAGATGAAAGGTTCTTGCAGCACAGCAAGGACATGAATGACTCCTTGCTGCAGAAAATAGAAGCAAGTGCACAAGTGCTTTGCTTGGGCTCATGAGATGCGTGGTGACGATGAAGGAGGCTCAATCCCACAAATGACTGCACATCAACAACACTAAAATGTTTAGAGTTTATTGAAAAGTTTATTGAGATTGCACATGTTCAGTGACCACTTTTACATTTTTTTGTTATTTTCTTTTCAAAATAAACCAGTTTCTTAAACAGACATGTCTGCTTCAGTATGCTTCATCAACAGAAACAATACATATATTATGATATGTTGCAAGTAAGCAACATTTGTAAACAACGGTTGAATAACTTGAAGAAATGGAAGACATGGAGGGAACTGTGTATAATAATGCCTCATTGTACTTGATAGCAAAAGTAATTCTATACTGATGGAAGCCGAACCTTCCACAGAGGTTGCTAAAGGCAGAAATCGATAATGAGGATGTTCAGTCATTTTCTACATTTAAAATGATGTTTTTGACTCAGCGGATTTACTTGAAACTTGAACCATGTACCTGAGAGTCTGTATTCAAAGAGAATATGTGCACAAAGAAAAAGATAATAAAACCTATTTTACAAAGGTCTTTGAGGTAGCTGGTATGTCTGAACTGCCTTACAAATTAACTCTTGACCCACGCTTTTAAGTTCTAGCACTCTCGTAATCACACACAAGATAGAGGTTGGGAGACAAAAATGGGGCATCTGAATAAAAATACAATGTACAGGTAGTGATTTAATTGTAACATCAATACTAAGGTTGTTAATTCTGCATATTACCAATGTCTCACATCTTATAACATGCTAATCCTCAAAATTATATTCTAAATGTTGCAAAGTTGAAATAAAATAATGTAAAATAGTTCATTTAAAACCTTCCTATCACTCAATAGATTTTATTATTGCTCATTATACCGCACAAATGAGTTTGAATAAGAGAGTGTCTTTGGAAGCAGCTAAGCATAAAAAAATATTTCTGATAGTATACTGAATATATACAATCATATTGAGCATTTCATACAGTACCAGAGGCTTGAGAAAAACTGAGGGAGTACCAGGGGCACCGGAGAAATCGGCCAGAGTACCAGGGGCGTGAATGGAAAAGCAGTCGGAGTACCAGAGCCACGAAGAAATGCCCCGACACATATGAGACAAGTTATGACAGTTTTAATGTCTTCCAACACAAAAACAGAACAGGTAGGGTTACAAAACTGTGGTAGTGGTGCTGTAAGAAAAAAAAAATATCGCATCCCCTCTCTTAAAGTACTCCATTAATGCTCCAACTAATGTCAGCCCCTTCTGGATTACCATGCTCGGGTAATGCCTGAACAGGAGGCTGAGGCTGGGTGCTTGTCAGTGAAATTGTCGCCATGTTCCTCATAAATGTTATGAAGCACACAGCAGGTCAGTGCCATTATCTTGCTCAGCTCCAGCTTGCAGGTGTCTCTTTTTAGGAGACACCTCCATCTTCCTTTTAATCTCCCAAAAGACATCTCCACAACCGATCATACACTGCTCAGCCTGTAATTGTAGGTGTGTTGTTCAAGGGTCAATCTGCCAGTGTCCAAAAAGGGCTTCATGAGTAAAGTCTGCATGGGGTAGGGCAGGTCACTGATCAGGTAATGTCCAACATCACAGCCAGAGATGGTCACTTTGTTTTGGCTTTGTAATTCCTGGTCACTTAGGATTTCCCACAAATGTGGCTGTCATAGTACTCATAGTACCAGAAAAGACCTTTGCCATCCACAAAAGTCTTTTCTGCAGAACAATTGAATGCCATCCAACAATGCCAGTTGTACAGTAATTGTCTCGAGGATACTCCTCTGGTGCTATTATTGGAATGTGGCTTCCATCTATTGCACCAACACACTGTGGTACTCTCCAACAATTATGGAAGAAATTGGCCAGTTCTACCAACTTGTCAGCATCAGGACATGTAATGTGGGCAGGAAGCAGCACCATGATGACTGTATTGCAGAAATCCTGAACAGTGCTGAGACGTACCCCAAAAAGATGGCTAGTGGTCCTGTATTCACAGCCAGTGGCCAATCTCCAGATGGCAATTGCCACCCACTTTCAGATTGGGACACGCAAACGGTAATTGGTGTTCCTTCTCTCCATGCCTGACCCAACCACAGATGTACTTGAACGACTCCTGGGACACACTGAAATTCTGCACAAATTTTAGAGAGCTGAAATCTGGAACAATTGTGTCCCACCAGTGGTGAGATCGTGGGTGGGCCCAGACAACAGGTGACTTCTACCTTGCCATCAGCCGCAAGACTACCTGTAAAGATAGAAATTGGTGTATCATTCTTTTATTAGCTTTGTTCAACTGCAATGTGAATGATACCAGAGTAGTCAATGCTAGGTAGCTAGCTATATTGACCTAGCGAGCTAGCTTACAACAAAGGCTAACATTAAGATTTTGTGTTCAGTTTTAATAAGAATCACAACGTCTTTGGTAATTACTTTTCTTCAAATGCGGTGGACCAGTCGTGTTTGGATGTCCATGTAGGCTCACAAAGCCAGCATCAACACTTGTAAAGAGTAGACGTAGTCCACCATTTTGATTGTTGTGCTTGAAGTAGGCGCTAGCATTGCTGGTAAAGCACAGACTTATACAGATGTATACTGTGACGTAATGACGTGGATCTCTAGCCAGTTCCAGCCCGTGGAAAAGCCAACCAGTGCTTAGAAGGTTCACAAGTTGAACCAACTGTGAACCAGCACCAGCCCAGAACTAGGTTCATGTTGGTGGAAAGGGGGTATCAATGAAGCCTTGAGATCGTTTTTTGTGTTTGTTTGTTTGTGTGTGTGTGTTCAGCTGGCAGTCAACTTTAAACAAAATCTTATTTGTTGTGTGTTCTCATAGACAAAATGTCTATCTCTATTTATTTCTAATTAATCTTAGTTCACATGAAACTTTGTTAAACATTTTCTCATTGGGAGACAAAGAACCAGTGATCTGACATGGCAGATGTGGCACATGTTCCGTCACATACAGCACATGTGCAGCGACATCTTAATTCCTGTAGCAGTGGTATCAACAATGTTTGTAAAAATTAAAACGCATAACAGCAGTAATAACAGTCCTGGTAGATACTTGGAAGAGAACAAGTAACAGTAGCAATAATAGCAATAGTTGGTGGTGTTGTAGCGAATCAAAATGTTTTTAGCCCTTTAGGTCCCACTTGTCGTAATCGTACAAAAAGTTGTATTTTGCTTTTGGATGCGCCTCTTCATGCTGATGTAGTGTCAGTGACCCCGGTTGGGTTTAGTGGTGCCACTTTTTGATTTCCTTTTTTTTTTCAGAAATGCTTCTTCATTTTTCAAACTATTCTGTATCCAGGGCAGGGTTTTGCTGACGCTTTTTTATCACCAGCCTGCCTTATGTTCCCACAGGTATACATTCATACCTGGAACCTTTCAGGCAAAACCACAATATTCTACCGAGATCTGAAAGACTGTATTTGTGGCAGTAGGGACTAGATGCTTTGCTCAGGAGCCTCTGCGCTGTTGATGTTAAGGAATGGGAGATCTTTGAAGCCAGGGGATAGGGGATTTGATTATACAATACAACAATTTAAAGCTTTGTGATTGGCTGATTTCTTGAGGCAATGCAGTTTGGGGCTTGTAGCTAACTTAGCCTATCTCCAAGCGTTTTCATGTACACAGTCCCCTAGACTTTTTCAACAAAACTAAATTATTTTAATGCAGTTGGGGCTAAACAGCATGTGCAGGCCATAATCACAAAAAAAAGATCCTTTGAAGGTTTGCATAACTCCTGCCGACAGTGAACACAACTCGAAAACTCATTTCTACAATACCAGCTAAACTATCCCCGGTGAACTGACATCCTCTTGATTTTTTTCACCCTGATCATCTAGATGCAGTATAATGTATGTTTTGGCTGTAGTAGATATATTTAATAAAGATACAATTTTTTATAACCATAATTAAAGCCCAACTCTGGAAACTGGAAGAACTTCAAGTATGCCGGCTGATTTGTACTTCGTAACAAGTTCTATGGCGTGTCTCTAATGGGAATTTTAGTTTCTAAATACATTGATATATTCCCAATAATTAGAAGTTGGCCGTGTCAAACTGCAGGTAGCTCAGGGCGGTTTAGAGAGCGAGAGATTCTAATTGTTAAATGGGTGAAAATTACTTTTTTCCATAGTTGACAGCTCGCCCAGTTGGTGCTCAACAGTGACCATACCCACATGACAGCTGAGGTCAAAAGCTATCTATAACACCTGGTCCTATGTCTGTAGCCCCTCCTGTTGCTGAATGATAAGCTTTCGAACATGTACCAGGTTCAAGGTTCAGAGGTCAATAGGAGCCATGTGTCATCTTCAGACTGACAGTGTGTTACTCTCCAGGTTGAGACCTTTCCAATGATGTATTTGGTTTAGTCCTACGACAAAGTTTTAAATTTGACATTTCATGGACATGACTGCACAGGCAAAGCTTCATAGAACACGTTGAAAGTTCAATAAGCTACATATTTTATTTTATTGTTTATTCAATTCCTTTTTTGTTTTTGTGGAAATAGTGACAAAAATCCTTTAAGGTCAAATTGTTTGACTTGGCCTACTTTTATGTATTTTTCATGATGAAATGCAAGATCTGTTTTCAGCCCTAATGAGAGAGTCCCTGTGGAAGCTGGTGCTTTCACCACCAGATGGTGCTGTGGGTAACTTAAAATAATGTCAAGCTTAGTATAAACATACCTTAGCTGAAATATGAAAAAAAAAAAAAAAAAAACGCTCTCATTTCTAACTATACTGTCTATAAGATGTACAATTACAAATCATGTTTACAGTGTGTGATAAAATATATGAAAGTGACAAATGCAGGGATTAAATGAGGGATGTGAAATGTAAAGTCCAGTTTGAAAACACCGTTTTCATCCTGTTTATATGGCCATGGTACAAGATTTGATGCAATTTAGTGCTAAGGCAGGTTAGGGTCAGGGAAGGGCATTATGTTTTGAGTGGACTTGGCACGTTCGACTCCTGTTTTGGGTTGTCTGCCATGGGTAGGCTTCAGTCCATTTTAATGCCGAAAACTATCTTAAAATATTGCATTTTTCACTGAGAATAAAAGGAATGTCAGCCTTTTTTTTCGCAGAAAGAAACTTGACAGTCACATGACATGGATGCAGGCCAATACAAAAGGATAGGTCTAAAAAAAACAAACAAACAAAAAAACCCCAAGCATCTCACAATTTTAGAGACGCTATTGCACTGTGGACCAATGTAGGCATTACACATTTTGATGTGAGACTGGATTGGATTATTCTAGGGAAATAAAGCAGATCAAGATCTGAGTCTGCTGGCATCATGACACGGCTCAGTGGGAACAGGATACTGTTCAAGCAATTTCACACTTCCCTTAAATGAGGGGACTTGCAAGACAGATTCAAATGATATTCCTGATAGCCCTGATGTCCCAACTTTTAGTCACTAGTATGTGTCAATCTCTAAAAACACAGGATCCCATACATCCCATTATTCCACTCAATGTCAAGTTTGTACAACAGGCTTTCTTTAAGCTGAGATAACCCTCATGACATTATCAGAGTTACTCTCAGAGCAACAAAAGACAATCGTTTTCACAGGCTGAATAAACTACTTGCTGTGTAAGAACAGAGTTCCCCATGATGGACTTATCTGCGCTCTTTATACTCACTATCAGCTATCAAGCAATATTTTTACATGAAAACTGAAACAAATGACTCATTTTAACATGACACTGTTGTCAGTACTGCTGATTACACTGAGAATCAACAGTCTGCAACTCAATGCAGCTTTCCGATTAGTGTTTTGGTTCATCAGTCTTACATTTTTGAGGTGTATTTTTTTAGATAGCTAATTTTATGTTTTCTTTAAGAGTTTTAAATTTTAGCTATTTTACTGTAAGTCACAGCCATTAGAGTAAAAGAAAAGTAATATGACAAACTGCAGCTGCCACAGTCAGTGAAGAGAACAAGCTGTTGGCACTGCATGGCAGCCTCGCAATCAGATTCACTACCGAAAACGATGGAGGATCGTTCTGTGGATCTAAAACTACCTGAATCCTCATCGGTTAGAAGAGAATCTCGTGCTGCATTTAAGGGACCACTTCAGCTTCAAGTTTAATTCAATAAGATGAGAATCACGTTTATTGCCACTTTACGTTTTTTCATATCCTTTATAAAGCACAATTATGTTTTTTAAGTACTTCGCATGGAGAAGTTGGCACCATTTTTCACTCAAAAATAAATCTTATTTTGGAATGAAAGTCTTAGAATTGACATTGTGAGCCCGAAGTGAATCATAATGCCTATTTTCATTTTTTAAAGTTGAATGTGAATTGGCCCTAATCCTGCTGTGTTGTCTCTCTTTCTTCTCTCATTCTCTACCTCTCAGACAGCTCTGTAGCTTTGGCCTGCTGAGTGAGATCAGAGAGCAGAAAGGGAGGGGGGAGCAGGGAGGAGAGGAAGGGGTATGGGGGGGGTCGTCATTTCAAGGGGGAGGTGCCAGGGCTTCCTGCGGGGGTTGCCTGTGTGAACGCTCCCTGAATGACAATGCTGCGCATCAGGGCCTCAGCACGACTCCCTCAGCAACACACACACACACCCACCCACACACACTCACAGGGAGAGAGCCTGGGAAAGCTGCATGGGCATGCAGCAGCAGTGATAACTGAGGCATGCCAGTGTGCAAAAAACAAAAAGGAAAAGGAAGAAGAGAGCGAAATGTCTCCAGCCATCACCTTCCTCTCAGTCTGTCCTCATTATCAATAAGTGATGGGGGCAGCTTGTCATCTCTGGCATCCGACCACCGCGTGGTTTGCTGTGATTGCGCAAATCACAGGCAGGCTTGTCCACCACCACCCCCTTCCCACCATCTCGCCACCACCACCCACCTCTTCCCGACACTCACTTTCACTCTCTCTCCCATGCTGTCAGCGGGAACGGGCTTTTATCATGCTTGTTAGCAGCCACTAGTCTACGGGAATCAGATGACAAGGAAATCTAGTGATGCACACACGTTATGACGTTGAAAAGGCATCTTGTAAATAATAGCATAGCTCTGAAACCACTACAGCAAGTCAGTTATGTACACTGTATGGTGTCAGGGTAACAGTAGAGCCCAGGAAGAGTTTTATAAGAGATAAATTACTCATACTGCAAAACAACTCAACTTCCCATCCTCATAAAATGAGAAGATACATATTAGACCAACACAAATAGGATTTTTCAGTGTAGATGATTTGAACTGTTTAATTTATGGCCGAGATTAACTTTGTCAGTGTTTTTCCAGTGTCCACAGCATATTTCTTGTAAACAACTAAACAATCAAATTAATTATTGTATGTGTGCTTCATTTGGATGGCAGGTGAAGAATAACAGGTACTGCAGAAGCAAGGTACATTGTTCCTCCAGTACATTAAAAAATACTAAAATAGATGTAAAAAAAAAAAAAAAAAAAAGAATTAAGTTGAACTGAGTTTTGATGTGCAGCAAAATCTTTCTAACAAGTAGTCATTGACTAGCACCTGAGTGAATCATACTGTACTTTCTTGACCAAGTGGGTATTACTTACTCAAACCTTTATGACAAATGTATGAAAATGTTTTGTTCAATTCATGGTACTGTCATACAGTCCTTTATGCGTGATGGAAAGTACCCCCCACAGTATCTGTGCTGTATACTGAAAAACCTAACATACATATGTGCTTCATATTATGGATATTATGGACTTCATATTATGGGTTAAATTTTGATGAGAAGGAAACACTGGCAGAGAACCGATGATATTGCAGTTATATTGAACATTGTACACCACCAAGATATCCCCTTTCATTAAGTTTTTATTGACTTTTACATAGTCTTGCTCAGTTTGCCTTCAGATCCATCCCAAAATCCACAGTATGGACCACTTTGAATACTCCACCAACTGACTTTTAGAACAGAATCAGACTTCCAAATGATGGGTGGTTACCCGCCAAAGTAGCTGGTATAGAAGAGACAAATGGTGACCAGAAATTGCAGATACCTCTCAGCATTTAACAGATGGCCGGAGGTAACTAACCCACCCTGATACACAACGAAGGTAATCTCTTCCAAAGCCATGCAGGTGGTGCACAGAGCTTTATTTTCTTGTTTCAGCACTTTGGACAGCGCCAAAAGGCCTTGGAAAGCTTTCAGTTACTGTTTCAGGACCAAGGACAGCGTCAAAGTGCCTAAGTTACCAAAGTTGGTCTTTTTGACATTCTTTAACTCAATTGTTGTTCTTGGTTTCCTTAAATAAAAATATCTCAAAGACTCAGTTTGAAAGGGATTCTCTGGCCAGTGTTGTTTTTTTTTTGGGTTTCACTTCCCCCACACACCACCCTGCCTTCCCATCTCCACCGCCACCACCTTCATTTTCCTGTTCTGGAGAGGTGACAGCTTGGTCGGTTTAGCCCAAGCAAACAGCTTGCTGAACTGCATCAAAGACGACTCAGATGCCGGAGCCAGACTGACAGACGGCTTGGAGGAGAAGGGAGGAATGAAGGGAGATAAAACCTCTTTCAAAATGTCCTCAAAATAACAGTGCATCCTCTAAAAAGCAAACTCTCCCAACTCTCCTCCTGGCCGTGCAGATGAAATGTTGGTCCAACTTAGTTTATTGGCATCTCGTTTTCATACGTTTATGGGTTGAGAAAAACCTTGGCTCATTAAAACCTTTTTAAAAGTGCACAGTATAAGTTCAAAATCATGTGGCAGTCGAGCTAAACATTGCAGATTTTCTTATGTTGTCCCAAGGAATCCCATTTGAGCATTTTTATTGTTAGATTTGGCTTGGTACAGAATTACATAACAGTCTATACTGTCAGATGGGGGATAAAAGTTGGGACATATTTAATTAACAATAATCATCCTTGTGCACTACCCAAAACATACTGAAATAACCCTCCCCTCATTTTGCTGAGAGAATCCCCGGAAGTACTCTGGAGACCAAAAGTGGCCCCTAAATCAAATTTTTGGAATCAGTTTTTTCACCTATTCACCATACATCCACAGTCATTTACCATTTCTTGTAAATACCCTCCACGCCACTACCACCACCCCCTCCCTCCACCCCCTCTGCTCATGGCAAAGCCTTCTGCTCGGCCGGGTGGGTTTGAGTAAACAGTGAACGGGGCGAATTGGACTGTGCTGTTGGTGCTTTTGACACTTGGCGACCATGAGAGGAAGCCGTGAGCAGCATCTCCCCAAGGGGCCTCAATTCACAAAACCCGTCAACTAATATCGTTGGTAGTTGCCAGTATTTCCAAGACTAACAAGTGAAGCATAAATGAACAGTCCTAAACATCGGCTCACAGGTAACACTAGTCAAGAAATCTTTTGTTTTTAGCCCTCCAACCAAATTTGCCATTTTTGCTTCGTGTTTATTCTTTATTACAATTGTAAAATTAGATTTAGAGTCACTTGGGCTATAGGCAAGGCGCGTTGCCGTACCTTGCCATACCCAACTGACGCCCATACATCTCCGTCCTGCGCTATGGGGAGTGGGTTAGAGTGGGGGAGGCTCCGGGGAGGCGCCGTGCGTCGTGCGCTGCAAGGCTTGGCCACGGATCTGCGCGCGGCGCTCGGTTCCCGTCAGACTGATCAGATGCTCAGTGCGCGGCTCAACCCCGACGGCTGACTGAACGCAAGAGAGCCGGAGAAGCGCTCCGCTCGTCGGGTTTCTTCGTTTCCAAGGCTGATCTCCACGGGAATACAGCCTCCAGACCGACTTCGCGTTGGTTCACGTCCCCCTGGGGGGTCGAGGGAGGAAAGAAAAAAAAACAGAGAGGGAGGGATAGGGAGAGAGAGCAATAGAGAAAGAGAAGAGACGCTGGACTTTCTGTGGTTCTGCGGGGTTGGCCGCCTCTCTCTGGTTCGGGGAGCCTCGGGGCGATGCTGCTGGGCGGGGATTGTGCACGGTTTCTGCCCGGTGGCGGAGAAGATGCGAGCCGCTGCTTCAACACACCCGCACCGCCGCCGTCGTATTTTCCGACCAAGAATTGATGATGGTGATGATGCTGCCTCCCCCAGTGGTCTTTTTCTGCTCCTCCGGATCCTACTCGTCCGGGATTCTTGTTTTCCCAAGCTTGGATTATAGATGATTGCTGTGGACATTATTTTTCTTTTCATTTCATCAACTCATTTTTATTCGGGGGGAAGTGTGGGAAGATATAAATTGATAGATTGAGGACCGGTGTATTTTCGTCTCCAAGTGCGCGCAATCACGCCCAAAATCAGTGACCGACGCCTTGGTGAGGAGGAGGGGGAGGAGGAGGAGGAGGAGGAGGGGGGATGCCGCACCGTCCATCACCAAATATCAACAAATGTCACCAGGCTCGGATTTTGGGGAAGCCCCCCTCGGTTGGCGTTTGCGTGTAACCCGAGTGGCGTGGTGGCAGTGAGAGGTGGCAGCAGGGATATCTGCCGTGCCACATCAAACATTGCGGATATATGGCACAAGAATAAATGAATTATTAAAGATTTCACTCTTATCTATTTCTATTTTTATCTCGCAGAAAAAAGGGGACCTGGGGGAGGAGAAAAAAGACAACTGCAGATCCTGTCAAGATGCACTAGGCTGTTGAGAGGGGGGGAAAAGACGCAGTCTCCATGCTAGAGTAGCCTACTTAGTGGAGGTGATTGCAATATTTATTTAAACGCACAGCTATGCATCCTTATCGCATGTATTTAGGGTGATCGATCTGTTTGCCTATTGAGATGCAAGAACTGGATCACTCTTGGAGAGGTTTTTCCCAACCAAAAAAAAATAAAAACAGGATGCCTTGCTTTTCGACGGAGAGAAAAACGCTGATGCTCTGATAGATAGAACATTTTTTTGACAGTTTCTTCACTCGCCAATAAAACCAGTCGTGTTTTTCTTTCTGTCAGAGAACTGATTTGCCAGAAATTACATAAACACAACGCTCTATTTCCCATTCATATTCCAAACACACGATCAGAGACACCGTGCGCTTTCCCTCTCCTCTGCTCTCCCTCCTCCCTCCTCTCCTCCTCCTGCTCCCCCTCCTCCTCCCTCTCCACACACAAATGGAGGTATCTTCTCGGCGCTGAAGATCTGGGAAGGAGACACAGATAGATAGGAGGAGAAAGAGACAAGAGAGATAAGCCAGAGAAAGAGCCAAACCCAACTCTATTCTGCATGTGTGTTTGGAGCCGAGGCTGATGGGGTGGTGGCATGTGGAGGTGTCACTCTGAGGTTCCCCCCCGGCTCCTTCCTAACCTCTGGCGTTTGGTGTCTGCAGAATGGCGCGTTTTGGAGACGAGCTACCCAACAGGTATGGAGGAGGAGGAGGTGGTGGTGGCGGTGGTGGCGGGGGTGCCGGCGGACAAGGGGGGCCCGGTCGCGGCGGCAGCAGGCAAGGGGGGCCCCCCGGAGCGCAGCGGATGTACAAGCAGTCGATGGCCCAGAGAGCCCGGACCATGGCCCTGTACAACCCCATACCCGTCCGGCAGAGCTGCCTAACGGTCAACCGCTCCCTCTTCCTCTTCAGCGAAGACAACGTGGTGAGGAAGTACGCCAAAAAGATCACCGAATGGCCATATCCTTTCATAAGCAATGCCGACCAGCCTGCCAAGGTACTGGGGTTGTGGTGTGGTGTGTTTGCTGGTGTTGTGTGCGAGGTGTGGCCTAGTGTGGAGTGGAGTGGTTGGATGTTGAATTAGCCAACACCTGAGATGTTGCATGATGTGTTTTTTCAAGGTGTGTGTGTGTGTGTGTGTGTGTGTGTGTGACATATTTTGTGGCTTTTTGCATTGTTGTGTTTTTGATATATTACATGATGTGTTTTTTTCAAGGGGTGTGTGTGTGTATGTGTGTGTGTGTGTGTGTGTGTGTGTGTGTGTGACATGTTTTATGGCTTTTTGCAGTGTGGTGTTGATGGGTACATGACAGAATAGATGATTTCACTGCACTCTCACCGCCATGTCCATCCCCCCGTTGGCCCCGAGGTCACCTGATAAGGCTCCCATTGATGGAATGAAAGATGATGTTGATGATGATGTCGGCTGTCATGACACCAGCAATCACAATCATGATAATGCTGGTGGTGATTAAGATGCATCTTGAATGCAGCATTTAGCTTGAACCTGTTAGTGACCTGAGTGTGTGTGTGTGTGTGTGTGTGTGTGTGTGTGTTTATGCTGGGGCTAGTTGTATTCAGAGCGCTGATGTCAGCATTATGAAGGCTTAAGCACCATGCAACCAGAGGGAGAGGAAATGACTCTCTCCCGCTTTCTCTCTCTAATTACTACTGACCATATATGGACGGCCTGTGGCTCATCCTACAGGACAGCAGCGGAAAAGGCTGTAATTGTCAGGACGTGTCAGTCCACTGCCGTTGGAACCTGGAGCACTCTCTGGCCTCGCATCAAGTCTTGGTTTAAAGAAAAAAGAATGCTAAATCCAGTGTACCGTGGTTTCTGGTTTTATAATGTATATTTTTGGCAATTTTGCCTCAGGTAGACATTAAAGAACTTAAAAGATTTGACAGAAGGACAGGCAAGTTGTCAAGGTTGTTGTTTTAGACCCTCAGGCCACCAGGGCACTCCATATTGTTTCATTTTTTAAATGTGGTTTTAAAAGTAGATAACCGGCCAATTGTACACTATGTGACACCACAATAAGGCGTTTTCAGCAGCTGTAATAGAGTTTGATAGCAGAAATTTTAAAAGCATGGCCCGATGAACCCGCTAGTAGGCCCCAGGGCAAACATGAGCTGTGCCCCCACCTGACTTTTCCTTTCCAGTTTCTGTTCACGTTCAAGTATAGCATAGTATATATGGCAGATGCTTATAATTAGTTAAGACATGCAACAAAGATCCACAGTTGCATTCGAACCAGGGATGTTGTTTTTATGTCATGACCACCAGTCCACAAGGATGCTCCTGCTTCTAGAGATTTTGCCCAGAACCCATCCAGTGTGTTCCTGTGTGTCAGTTATTAAGTTAACACTTTTGGTAACATACATGATGTGAGGTATACTATAAAGGTCTTAAAACAACATTGTAACATAGGGTCCTTCTACAATATGGCATTTGAAAATCAGATAATAATGTAGGAACTGCCTTTAAGTGCTTATGGTTTTTGTGCTTCAGTGCTGCATATTCCCAAACATTTATTTAATTAATCAAATTACCAAAACAAGCTGACGCACACAGAGGTCAGAGGTCATAGGATGGTTTCTCACTTTGTTGATAAAAGAAAAGATCAGCAAGAGTAACACTTGATTTTTTCTTAATTTAAAAACATCTCTGGCTCTCACAGTCACTACTGATTTCATTATCATTCTCTTTGCCTACATGACAATTAAGTAAATGCAAAAACTACAAGCCTTTGCAAGGTATTGTGGGAAATGTAGGAAATCACAACCAAAAATTGTTAGATAAGGGAATGTTGCAATTTATTTTTTAAAAAAAAGTAATGTGTTGCACTTCACACACACATCACACAACTCAGTGATACATTCAGTGATGGCGGCTGGTTTGTGCACGTAGGAGAGTGAGAGAGGTTGAGTTGCCTCCCTGTGGGTCTTTTAAGGTAATCTTAAAGTATGATGCTGCTCATGAGAATTCCCAGTTCAACACCGGTTAATCAGGAAGTCGCTTTGATTGTAAATCATCTTTTATAAATACAGTATATTTCAAATTGTAACTCCACCGCAATTACAAGAATAAAAAAACAGATAAAATGTAGACAAAAAGCACTTAAAAGTTAAAAGAAAGAAAAGATTAGTCACGCGCTATTTTACAAAAATAAGGTGTTTTATTTATAGCTATGATTTAATTGATCGCATGAGTTGAATTTGAGGGGGAGAGCGTGAAGGCATCCATCATCAGCTGATTGAAACACACACCTGGACTCCGCTTCCCCGTCTGACATTGTACGTGAGTCGACGTTAAGCCATGTAACGCCTTAAATGGTGTGAGATCCAGGCTGGTCACATGACAGTTGTCTGTGTTAGACAGTGCTGTGCTGTGTTGTGTGTTTGACTGCTGCTTTTCATGCTGTAAAGATGTATTATCTACATTAGATTTAAATCAATTTATTTGAATCTGGAATTAATACAACTGACCACAAGATTATATCGATCACTGCATAACAGAGATTCTTCTTCTTTCCTTTATTGATTGTCTTCATTTTGTTGTCTTCTTCTCCCTATCTTTCCTTTCCTTTAAACAATATGATATCATACAGTGTGATGCTTATACATGACAGTTGACAGTAAAATTTACACATTTACTTGAGTTAGGAATATAGGTAAGATAAGTACAGTTAAGTCAACAAACATAGAGAATTTAAGAATTTATTTTATTCTAAAAAAATCATAAAAGATATCCAAATGTCATCTGATATCTGTTCACCAATCATAACACTCTTGGAGACCAGAGCTTTTTTTAAAAAAGTTCGTGCAGGTTGGTTACAAGGTGAAAATTATTTTGTTTTTAGCTTCAACATTACACATTTTATTAAAAATTGTAAAGTCACATAGCTCACTAGTAGCTTTTAGTAGTAGGTGGTAACTTGGCACTCAAACTGTAGCCATCCAGCATGGATGCATGTTTATTCTTCTTTGATCTTGGTCTTCTCTACTTGCTTTGCTAGATACATATTAAAAACATAATTCCTTCCTGATTTATGTAAGAGTTTTTATTTTTTATCCAATCGATGAAGTGTGATATTGTTATACATAATTATAGACGAGGTTTGGTGGATATTTGCTTGTTCGAATCCCACAACTTTGACACCAGAATCCAATATTTGAATCCTGCATCCTACATGTGTTCAGGTTTAGGCTACTATTGCCTTTTTTTTTTCAATATGTAAAAAAAAATCGCAATTTTTTTGTGTGCAACATACAGTGTGTTGACAGTGAATCTTTGCAGATACCTTTAATAATTCACAAATATGTTCAATTTAAATCATTTCTCATTATGTTGATTAAAAAAACACACAAGCAGCAGCATTACAGATTTTACAAAACATATTGGCTTATGTAAATTATAAATGAACATATTTTTTGTGCTGGCTATAAGACGTCAATATGCATTTACTTGCACCAGTAAATCCTTGCATTTTGGAGTTTTTTCCCTCCTGTATGCACACTTAGATTATTGCTCAATGATTGATTATTGCTTGAACTACATTACAGATCACTTGTAGAGCACAAAGACTTTTTTTTTAGGAATCTTGAGGCTGTTATTCGGTGCTCCCTGAGTTCAAATGGCATCGATTTTACCTGGTCAAACAAAACAAGAAGTAAACAATTGATTGAGTACAGTAGTCCAGATATTCCGTATACAGACACAGAGACGGAAACATCAGCATAAAACTGAATCTGAACGGCTTTTACGTTCTTATTGCACATTTTCAAATTTAAAGAAGATCCACTTCCTGATCTGAAAGTGAACTGAGCATATCCCAGCATGCCACCATCTGCACAGAGCCAGGCTGTGTTGGCTGGCAGGCGCTGTGGCTTCTTCCACTAGAGACCCAGAGGACTTCATTATACCTCCTCCCCTCCCTCCGCCTGCACTTCTCCATCCCCTCTCTCCCTTACACACTCTCTCTCTCTCTGTCTCTCTCTCTCTCTCTCTACACTTCTTTCATCTTCTCTTTTCCACTGCACTTCTCCCCCTGCAACTCTGCTTTAAATCTTCTGTCCTCCATCTTCTCTCTCTCTCTCTCTCTCTCTCTCTCTCTATCTTACCCTCTGATTCTCTCTCTTCTTTCTCATTTTGTCTTTTCTCCTCTGTCACTCTTAATTTAATTCAGCTTAGATACCGTGGTGGGAGAATTATTTATCATAAAGCAGTGTGCAAAATGTGAAAAAAATGTCCAAAATACAGATAGGTGACAAATGAAAAAAAACAACATAAAGAGTCTTGGTAAGATGTTCCATCACAAGTCTCCAAAACAGCTTTGATGCTCCCTGGAATTTATTCTACAAGTCTCGAAACAGAATTAGTGGTTTCGATCCCCAGATCCTTCTGTCCACATGTCGAAGTGTCCTTAAGCAAGAGGCTGAATCCCGATGGTTAGACCAGCACCTTGCATGGTAGTGTGAGTGTGGGTGGAATGAGAGGCAAACTGTAAAGCGCTTTAGATGAAGGCGCTATATAAAAATGCAGCGCAGTCTTTGTAGTCCGAGTGTCTGGAGTTGGGTTCAGATCTGGTGACTGTGTAGGAGCCAAAGTTGACTAAATATCAGAGTAAATATCAAAAAATAAAATTAATTACATGTAGCAGAGAATTTAATTAGTGTCATGCTTCTGTCTTTTGTTACAGTAATTAATTTGATGTATGGGTAGTGGGTTATTGCTCTATATAAATACAGCATGTGTTCATTTTGAGACTTAGTTGCTGCACCTGTGCAAGAAGAAGAAAAATGTGACTAGATAGTTAGAAGAAAGAGTGAACTTAAAAACTTCAAAAGTGGAACAAAAAAGGTTTGTGACTGAATAACAACACATAACTCAGGTTGTAAATAGAACAAGAACGGGCTGGATATTTCCAAATGTTCCCTTTTTGAGAGAAGCTCAGTGGGATTTACAGTGTGGATTGAAATTGAATAGTTGAATGGATATGGATGTTAATAAACACTCAAAACCAGATCATATCTACACCCTTCTTGTCGCTGAATTTTGGAATATGAATCAAAACTTTCTACTGATTTGGCTAACGAAGGGGCTTCCTGTTTGATCTCACCCCCAACAGACCGTAAAGCCAATATCATAATAGTGCTCTCACTTTTTATTTGAAATTAGAACTTTTGTTCAGATTTGAAAGTCATAATCTATTAGTGTAAAGCTTTGTACAGAAGCTGAGGATGTTCCTAACGTGCATCATATATCTGACCTGCAGATTTTCATTGTTCTCTTCGTTAATGCAAAATAGAGAAAACTAGCGTGCTGAACAGATAATGTTTGGAAGAATTTTGGATTTGACACCCTAGATGGAAAAACTGATAAAGGTGATGCTGTTTGCTGACTCTATAAAATACAACTGACTTACAGTAATGTTAGCTTGCACTCAAGTAAGACAGTGAAGGCATCACGAATTTAAGAAACCATGTCAGTTCTTCACCCGAAGTTAGAATTAGGTTACGTGGGTCGTGTTTGTATTAAGTCTTTCAAGTTACATGTTAGTTTGAATTTGTTGTGTCAGTCCTATACCATATCATTCACATAATTTTCAGCACTTCAACATGTTTTTCCACTTACAGTATTGTAGTCACTGGCCCTGTTTCTCTCACTTTTCTTTTTCTTCTTCATTTTACTCTTAGTTTACTCCAAATCATGACATGAAATGACAAGAAAAGAGAGTCTGTATATTTTGTCAAAGCAGTCTAGCATCAAAGAAGGTGATGATATATTTGCCTCTCTCTCTCTCTGACCATCTGTCCTGGGCGTTCGTTGTCTGTGTGGGTTTCACACTTCTCGGCTGGGTTCTGGCAACGATGCCTGGTATCATGTGAGGGGAAGACGAGCGGAGAGAGGCAGAGAGTTCTGGACAGAGAGAGAGAGGATTAAAGACAGACCTCCAACCCCCTCTGGACTAATCAGACAGGAGAATGTCACCTTGTCTTTAGTAACTTGCAACTGAGTAGCGGCGGCCTTGGTCAATCAGCACTCACGAGATTCATCATTTACGATGTCTTAGCGAAACACATTATCCGATATTTTTTCAATGAATCACTTTCAGAATGTCCAAACATAGTGAAAATCACAATTTTACAGAGCCTAAATCGACGCCTTCGTGCTGCTTGTGTTGTCCAAACAACAGTCTGAAACTCAAAGATATTTAATTTATAGTAAGATAAAAGACTGATACTGTTTACAATCTCGCAACTCATCGGACAACGATTCAGCCTCTGGGGGCAACGGCCAATGTTTTGGGGCTTCTGGTGTAGCCAGCGGATATCCGGTTCAAGACTTCCTCTTACTGTTATTGTTTACAGTCTGATTAACAACTTGAGATGCGAGAGTGGAGTTGGAGTTGAGAGATGACGTCTACGACCAGGTTGTTTCATAAGTAGCCAGTTTACACTCAGTTAACAGTTTAAACCAATAAACAAACATCAATACTTTCTGTAGGTGTTTTAGGTCCAGATGACATTTCAGACAGTGTGTTCTGCCTCTTTCGTTCCCCACACAGACTGTTTACCTGCATGCAACCAAAGCATGTTCCTGTAGAAGTTGTCGAAACTGAAACGGAAACCAGAACGCTTCCGATCCCAAAATCTTGTCAAGAATAATTCTCTGCCTATCAACTAATTATTTGCTGAATTAAAAATTTCAGCGCTATTGCAGATTTTGTCGGTCTAAAGGGGTGTGTGTGCAGACTTGTTTGTTTGTGTGTGTGTGTGTGTGTGTGTGTGTGTTTGTTGTTTCATATTCAACCTTTTAAAGGAGGCGTGAGATTGTTCAAATTGTGTCGACTTGCCACTTTGCACTGATAGGTCAGCTGGTGGCTTGGCTTCATCCGTCTGGCATGGAGCAAGCAGATCCGTTCAGATCAGTCACGGCTGACAGAGGCTCTGATAGCTCTGTGTGTGTGTGTGTGTGTGTGTGTGTGTGTGTGTGTGTGTGTGTGTGTGAGTGTGTGTGTGTGTGTGTGTGAGTGGGTGGGGGTAGGTGATACTGTAACACCTGTTCAGCAGGATCACTTACCTCAGGGGGCTCTGCTGCATCCCAGCACACACACACACACACACACACACATATGCATGTACACACACACAAACACACACACACACACAGCCCAGTGGTTGGCAGAAAAAAGCACCATTTGGGACATTCACGCTCCAGTGTGCAATCTCTCTCTCTCTCTCTCTCTCTCTCTCTCTCTCTCTCTCTCTGTCTCATTTGCCACAATACAATCTGGGGACATAATGACACTTTTGATAACGCTGATGCTACGATATGACATTACTGCAGTACAGTAACAACTTAAATACAAACTTTAGAATTAAAAATGTTATGGGAAACCTTCGTTAGTACAGGAACTGTGCCTTTTTGTCTTCTAGATCAGTTTCTGTCCCTGAGGACTGGTGTCTTCAACCTCTGCCATGATAAATCATTAATAGTAGTACTATATCATTTGTGTCTTTTAGACATAAGACAAGACATCTTGTTACACCTGCTGTACATATACAAATTCACACATACATACATATTTATGTACATATGTACAAGAGGTTGATATTAGCTTATTATAGATGTATCGGTATCAGGATACGTTAGCTGATAAATAACAAGAAATTGTAGTACAGAAATGCCAAAATATGTGTGAAATAATGTAGAAAGTCCTAAAATACCGATAAGTCACATTCAGTACATTCTTGATCACAAGTCTTTAATAATCAGATTAAAAGGATTCTTATCAAAAATATTACTTTATATGTTATATTATGGATTTTTAAGCTCATATATTGTTAATGGTATCAGCTGGATTCTCATACTTATGTACAGACATGAAGGCATATATACTGTACATAAGGTACATATGTGAGGATTGAATCAAGACTTGAGATCCTGCGATTTCCCAGGAATTCTCACCAAAGTCTGCATTTACATTGTCTTCTGAAAATCTAACATATATGAAAAAAAATATAATAAAAGCCATTTTATGATACATCATTTATGTTGAGAAACGCCTTGCTTTCCTACATAATTTGTATACATACAATACATACATGCATATATGTACAAAACCCACATACAGTCTTTGAATTCATGTACTTACATCCATCCATGCATATATATATATACATACATGTATACAACTGTCTCCCTCTTTACTGGATACGACATCCTAACAGACAGACAGACAAGCACCATAGTAATGGTTGTTTTGACACAAGTCTACTCTAGATACGTGATCCTCAGTCAATTCCCTCAGTGTGTGTTTTTGTCTGGATCTCACTGTGGTGTAATGCGATTCTCCTGCTGTCCTCTCCTAAACTCTGTGTGTGGGCTGCCACCTCTGTGTGTGTGTGTGTGTGTGTGTGTGTGATTTCTGTTGCATATTATATGCAAGTGTGTTATTGACGAGGTCAGGTCAAGGCAAATCAATGACGGGAGAACAATAACTTCAGACAAATTTTAACTTTTGGACGTAAAACCACAAGGTATTTGTCGCCTGTTATTGTGACAAGAATCGTGTGAAATAAGTGTGAAATAAGAAGGTGAGGAGAGGTAGAGAAAGAGGGAAAGATTAAGAAAGGTGAGGTACAGAAAGGTTGGAAGAGGAAGGTGGGAGAGGTGGAAAAAATGCGAAGAAAGAGGAGGGAGAACGGGACAGAAAGAGCCAAATAGAGAGAAGTATGGAGAAGAGGAAGAGGTAGGAGAAAGACAGAGGTATGAAAAAGAAAGAGAGGGAACAAGAAAAACAGGTAAGGGGAAAAAAGTGGCGGAGAAAGAGAGCAAAATAGAGAAAAAGAGTGTTTAAGATTAAAAGATGACGAGAAAAAAAGTGATGAGAGGTGGAATCTAGAGCTGCAATGATTGACTATTTTGATAATAATTTGATAATTGATTGTTTTGAGTCACACAAACTCCTAATCAATCAATCAATCAATCAAGAAAAGTATTGACAGATTAAGCTAGATGCAGCCCTGGTGGAATCAGTGATATAATATGCATAGAAGTTTAACTAGCAAAAGCACTGAAACTGAAAAAACTACAAAGCACACTGCCCACAAACAATCTAATGCGGCATTTGGACCTACTTTAGCTCTGCATGGAAAAAACGCAGCCAACTCATTCGTTTGAATGGGGGCAGCAGGGCTGACAACACAGAGAGCTCCAGTAAAACAACGCAAAAGATTCAACTTTTGCTGCGTCGGTCAATGACATACATGCAAGTGTACATTCTTGGTCGATTACTTGGTGACGTGAGCACTGTGTTTCTGCTGTTTACCTCGCGATCGTCGCAATTTAAGAACAGTTGCCACCGCAATATCTTTCCAGCGTTGTAAAGTCCTGTCTATGAGTATTACAGTATTGTTTTAAACAGGGCTAAATGCAGTCCAACAATCGTTCTGGGCTGTCATCAAGATACTTAGTGAATCTGATTATTTTATCAAACCTGAAATCGGATCCAAAACAGAATCAGAAGCCAGGACCTAAACCTCGGAATAAGGAAGAATGAGGAAAATGAAAAATAAAGGGATGGATGGTTGCAAAAGAGTAAAATAAAGAGGTTGAGAAAGGAAGAGAGAGGCAAAAAAGACAGAGAAAAGCAAAGATAGAGAGTGTGGTGAGGAGAGAAAGAGCTGGAGAAAAGATGGAAAGAGACAAAAATGTGGTGAAAGTAGGAGAATTAGGGAGCGATAGAGGGAGGAAGAGAGCGATAGCGGTGGAGAGCCATAGTGTTTTCCCCCCATGTTGAGTCACTGATCTACATTCAATCTGCACTATGTGAATTATTGATTGGCCTTTAGCCAGCCTGTGTGTGTGTGTGTGTGTATATGTGTGTGTGTGTGTGTGTGTGTGTGTTGGTGCTGAGATGCTTTTGCTGAAAAGCACAGTGGTGGCGTTTTTTTTTTTTTTTTTTGCTTTTTTTTTTATCCTATTGACGGAGAAGAAGGGAGAGGTAGAATAGGGAGAATGGGTATTGAGATTGATGCACACGCACATGTTGTGTACACCCCATACACTCAGCCATTCATGCAGACACACACACACATACACACACACACATGCACACGCACACACGCACACGCAGGCTTGCAGGTGTCCATAAACACACACACACACACGAACATGCACATACTGTATTCATTCAGCCATGAGCACATTTACATTTTTCCGCTCACAGCAAGCATACACATGAAAATACACTAGAACACACGCAAACTAACACACACACATACACACACACACATACACACACAGAAGAAACCAGCCTTTGAGGCAGGACTGATATCTAAATACCAACGGGGAGGGCTTTAACACACATGGGAGAGTGAGGCTCTATAAACCAACTCCCCCTCTTTACCACCCTCAGTGGTTTCCTCTCTGGACACATGAACCAGGTATCTTCTCATTCTGGATCCTCACATTTCAAAAAAAAAGGGGTAGTTCTCAGTTTGTGCATTTTCTCATTTTCTGAATGTTTGGATTCAGCATTTCTTTGTCGCACCTGCACAATGTCTGAACTTGCACATGAGAAAATAAATGTATTAGTAGGCATTGTTTCTGTACTGTATGTGGGTGGGTTTCTATATTTGTAGACTGTCTCATCTCTGGCTCACTGGTCTACCTCTCAGGTGCCCAAAAGGTGTCTTAGTCATCTGATGATACTTAGTTAAAATGCATTATTCATTTTATACAGTATTTATACAAAAAAAATACGTTAGACAATTAGAAATGATGGTCAGTTATTGGTTTGGGTAAACACTCAGTTGTCCTGCCTTGCTCAAAGGCACCTTGATGCATCACAGAGCGTGCAAAAGCTTCCAGCGGACCAAACTTAGATTTTTATTTATATCCTGGATGTTCTGTAGTGGAGAGGGAAAAGAAAGATCGGAAGAAGGGAGCGTTATGAAATTGAGAGAAAAGAACATGATGTCCTAAAATGCTTAAGCGTGTGTTCCGTGCACAAACACTGAGAGAAAAACATTTCCACAACAATGAAGGGTCAGGTGGAGGCGATATAAATACAAACAGGGAGTAGTTTGACACTGAAACAGTGCGGTGTAATGTGAGGTTGTGGAGGTTAAAGAGGGGTTTCAGGAACTCAGGTTCAGTGATGACAAAAGGGTTTCTGTTGAGACAGATATTTGTTGTCTCATATACACTATTCCCATTTATAAATTTTTCGTTACCATTGTCTGTCATTGTTAATTCAAGCAGCTATTTCATCAGCTGATCTAAAGTGCTCTTCTCCTTTTCAGTTAGCCAACATTTGCAGCTACTTATCCACATGTTACAGCTCATTGTAACGATTCTGAACACTTTCTGTAATCAGATTTAAGCAGAGTTTACGCTGCCTAAATCTATTAGAGACAAAAAAAACAGCATTGGCCATTAGTTCAAACACTTAAATTGACTTGTGTTGTATGCTTTCCTGACAAGCGACCTCTCGCGGTCATGCAAAGTAGTGCGATATTGTTAAAGTGACGCAAAACTTCTTGGAGGTTGGCATGGATAGTTTAGTGTACAAAATGTACACTCAACTATCTACACTGGAGACCAGTTTGCAATTTGTTTCCCACCATCAGTCAATGTCAATGTTTCTTTTGACCAATGAATCCTCTTTGGTCAGATTGGGCGTTTTGTCATTTAGGTATGAGGGCCTGTTGTTCTATTAGGTAACATTTGACAAATCAAAATGTGTTTTCTAATTTGTGCTACTCAAGTAAAATATTTCAGATGGATTGATATTGATGGATATTGAGTGAATGTCATCTTATTCATGTTCAAATTGATCGATTGCTAACCCTCCCTCGGACAACAGTTGTCAAATCATAGCTTATCAACGGTAACTAGGGACAACAGGACTGTCAAGATTTGGATTTCTTAACATGAAGAGGGTTTGTGCATGGAGCTGATAAATAAAAACAATACTCAACATCTAAAAAGGCTGGAGGGTTGTGGTTTTTTTCAGTTTTTATCCTCAGTCTTTTGGCATGATATCATGTATGTAGCCATCAGGTTCATGTTTGAGGTTCTTTGACAATGTTCTTATTTTAAAACGACTCAGTTGGAGAAAACAACTAATTGAGCTAACATTAATTACCTAGCTAGCTACTGCTGCTAATAAAATCTGCCAGCAAGAGAAGACTGCTTTTCTTAAATTCTGTGTAAAATACTAATTATTACAAAAATAACCACAAATAAGTGGGGCGGGGCTTTTCAAATTCTGCTCAATTTTGAGACACTTTGTTGCAGATATATTTCGATTCAACAGTGTCGGATTTGAACCAGCAACCTTACATTTACAATGGCAGCTGAATGTATGAAAGTGGGGAGGGCGCTATGTCTCTGGTGCAGGGTCAGCCTCCCCTCCATTCCCGCCAGTCTGCTTCTAATAGTTATTTTGCCAAAGTAATGAATGGTGGTGTCGGGAAATGATCACCTTAATGATCGTAATTATTGTAATTGAGCTGCAATAGAACATTATTCGAGGTTTCAGATAGATAAGGAGAGGAATGGTGTGTGTTTGTGATGTGAGGGGTGCGTAGGGTTGAGTAAGGACAGGAGGGGAAGGTGTGGAGCGCGAGGATTTTACCACAAAAAAAAGGAGAACTGTCGACGCTCTCAGCTCCTCATCTTTCTGTCACTTCATCTCTTCTTCTCCTCTCCAGCTCTTCCTGACTGAGCCTTTCTCTCCGAGTGTTTCTCCCCTCCCTCCTACATCTCTCCTCCCTCCCCCAACCCACCCCCACACCCCCCCTCTCCATTTTACTCTCTGGCTGCTGTCGACTGCAGTGTGGAGAGCAGATCGGAGCAGAGAGAGACAGAGCGAGGAAGGAAAAGAGATATGCAGAGAGAAAGTGAGGGAGGGGAGGGTATGGAGAGAAAAAAAAAAGAGAAAGAGGGGAATGAAGGAATAGTGACAGGCTCAGTGTGTGTTTGATCTGAGCTGGTTTCCTCCCCCTTGCAGCCCAGGGCGCCTCTCCCCAGAAACAGGGCCAAGTGCAGGCATCTCTGTGTGTGTGTGTGTGTGTGTGTGTGTGTGAGTGTGAGTCTACACTACAGTCCGTGTGGGCAAGTGTGTGTAGGTGTGATTGCTGCTCTTGTGCGTTCTTGGCATTTGTTTGTGTGTATGTGAGTGTGTTTCTGCAAGTGCAGTTTATGCCATCCTATTAGTGTGTGCGAGCTTTGCGAGCGAGCGAGTGTATATCAAAAGCTAATTTGAAGCTTGGTTTTGTTTTGCAGTATATGGTCCCCAGCTGCTATAGGCTATTCTTTCCATTACCCATCATTCCTTGCTGTGGCTAAGTGGAATAGCAGTGTGTTTGCGTGCGCCTTACCTAAACTAAATCCTCTCTTCTCTTTCCATCTATCTCTCTATCTAGATAAATATGTGGGATGTTTCTGATGGTGCAGTCGTAGAAATGTTGCAGTATGTGCTGCATTCACACTATACAATATCAGATTTATTGTAGCTAATAAATGCTGTCACCTAAGAGAAACATTCCTGGCACACACTCCTACTGGCTATCTACCCACCAGACATGTAGAATTAGTTTTGAAGATTACAGTATCGTCTGCATAGCGTCACACGTTTCCACAGCCAGCAAACTATTTGGAATATGAAGAAAATCCAAGATAATACATTATATTTTCAACTAAAAAGGGGTGAAAAAAGCTGGTTTGTTCAGGGAGACATTTAAAAGATCCTTAAAAAATCAACCATACCTTCTTTCATGGGGTCAACAGTTTCCAATAATGGAGAGTTAAAGTCGAAATACACCAAAGTGTTCAGTGAGATTTTTGTCGTTGCATTCAGGCCTTCCAAACAAAAGTGGGCAATATCTGCTTCATGTCATTCACTATTTTTTTTTTTTTACAATAATTTGACTTAACAAGAATTACAAATACAAGTTTGGACTGAGTTTCAGGGATTTTAACACCTGAATGCTTTGAAGTTGTAGCAACAAGATGTAATTTTGCTCTTCTGATTTGTTTTCTCAGATGTGACACACATATACTGCACAGAGATATATTTAGAGTAAATACAAGACAGAACAGACAATAGAAGGCTTATAATATTTGTATCAGGTGAAAATGTCTTTATCTCCAACACCTCCATCTTGTCAGTGGTTTGACTAATTTGTACAATTAATGGGCTATTAAGGCATTTAAAAAGTCATTTGATAAAAATGAAAGAGTCCAGGCTTTAATGAAGTTGGTTTTATAGGTCAAAGGTTGGTTATTCAACCGACTGAAAGGATTCAGTGTCTTGCTCAAGGACACATAACTAGGGCGAATGCTCACTGGTCCAATGAGACTGAGTTAAACCAGCATCCTGTACCTGAAGACTTGCTGGAAGACTTTCAGTAGAGCTCAAATCTCCTGCGACACTCAGCAAATCACTATATGAGAAGTAGAAATATTCTTCCAAATGAGATTTTCCACTTATACTGCATGTTGTGCATCATATTACAGTGTTGTTTAGCTACAATATAGGCCATATTTTCCTACCAATGAGCCTGATATGAGGAGAAATATGTTAGCTGTATAAAAATGTTTAGACCTTGTGGATTTAACGAAGATTTACAGAAGAAACCCTGACCAAAGACGTAACCTAACCAGAGAAATATGCACAACTTTCCCCTAAGTATTTTATCCTGATCCCCCAAAAAACTAAGATAAAACATAACTTTATAAGTGTGGACATAATTTCAAATAAACTCTAAAATATTTTTCTCTGATATGGTATTAAAAACTGTGCTTTTAAATATGTAAGAAATGGAGTAAATGGACAACAGTCAGTAGAAATTCCCTTAATGGCAATCCCAGACCTAGATCAATACCTTAATTACATCAATTTATCATTTGGTCCAAGGTGGTCCCCAACTTTCTGCAAAAAGTTATAACTTTGTGAGATCTTGCGAACAAATAGATAAACAGCGAAACAGGGGTGTAAGCATAACCTCCTTACAGTTTTAGAGGCACCTTCACACACCCTAAATGCCCCAGATAACTGAACAACAGCAACTGCACAGCAAGTGAAACTGAGGCAAAACCTCTATCATCTCATTATCCTTTAATCCCGAGAACGCCAAAAAAAGAAGTTTTCCTCATCCGGACCGGAGCGGGTGTTTCATCAACGTTCTGCAAACTAAACAGAGTGCCAGGCCGAGAGTCCAGTTGAGCTGACTGGGACACTGCAGCATCAGCAGGCTGCCAATCAGCCTGACAACCAGTCTGCCACGTTAGTGTGTCACTTGGCCAAGCCAGGGGATTGGTCCTGTCACTCCGAGAGGGTGGGCCCTGGGGTCAGTACGACTGTCAATCAACGAAGCCCGGAGGCAAAGATGCTGAGGAGGATGAGTGGATAACTGAGAGGAAGAGAGTCGTGCTGTGACAGAGGAGAACGAGGGAGGGAGGGAGGGGGACAGATGGATAAGTGACATGACACTTAATTAGGTAAAGGGTAGTGAGGGCTTTCAGGGTGGATTTTATGGTGTGTGATGGGGTTAGACCAGTATAATGGCTTGCCAATATAGTGGGACGATTTTGGCTTTTAGTTAAATAGTGGGCAGTGTTGGTGTTTCTCGCTGACCACAGTTGTAAAACCTTGAATGAGTATTATATTTTCCTTACAGATCTTAAAGGATAATTGCAGTTTATTATAACTTGGTCCTTAATTTTGTATTTTTGTCCTTTATTTCTATAATATTGTACTTAACAAGCTCATTGCTGACATACTGCTTAAAAGAACACAAGTAACTATAGTCTGAAACTGTTGGTATTCCACATCTATCCCTAGTGATTAGATTCATTGATGCATACTACATGTATATCTCTGATTATGACACAATGATCTTTAGGCTTTCAATAATTTATCTCCATCTGTCTGGTCAGAGGTGAGAGTGAGTCTGAAAGAGAGGAGGGAGGAGACGGATGAGGAGGAGGTATTTTCAGCATCAGCAGCTGTTTGTCAGCCACCACACAGCCCTGACCCCGTCTGGTGACCTCTGAGGTCATCCAGGAAGGGAACCAGAGGTCAAACAAATGTCCGTCTGATCTTAACCTCATCAACCGTAACACAAAGCCAGATTTCAGTTCACTATAAGGTTAGGACTGTTTGAAAATAGTGACACCTTCACCACAAGATTGATTTTTTTTACGAACAGCAGCAAGCTTGAGTCCTTGTTCATCAGTCACAGAGCAGTCACTCTACATTATTAGAAATATTGAATGCGAACCTATAGCTCTTTTTTCCCAAAATACTGCACTTTCTTAATTAATTCTACTAGTACAGTCCATGATGGTGAGCTATTACTCAAATATGCCTTATGCTTAAATTCAAGCTTGCTAATAACATGGCAATTTATTCCCCTAGAAGGCACAAAGAAAGCATACATTTCTAAAGAGAAATGATAAAATAAATAAAATAAAATAAAACAAAAGGTTTATAGCATTTTATGACTTCAGCTAATGTTAACTATAATCAGACAAACTTCTCTGATGAGTTGCTTCAGACAAAAAGAGCCATAGACAAAATGATAACAGACGAAACTCATTTTTTTCCCTAAATGTTTGAAAACTGATCTAAACTATATATATGTGGAATAATCAGGTGTTAAGTGGGATGTGCACCTGCACCTTGACATCTACTTTGCACTTGGTTTGATTGTGCAGCAACTAGACAGAAATAATCTGCTTGTTATACATCTGAAACCAACAAACTATATATACGAGTCAACCTGCAGCATAAGAGTGTTGTAGAATGAATGAAAATACAAAAGTTTAATAACTAATATCACTCCAGAGTAAATCTTCTATCACTATGTTCCATGTAAAGAAACGATGCTTAATAATGTTGTTAGAGCCTTAATTGAACTCAGCGGCATCAGTCTGCTGGACTGGATTGTCTCAGCAGTGTCTACACACACAGACTCTTATCTCAGTCTATCAGCAGGCCGGCTACATTAGCCAGGGTCGCGACATCAATACAAGCCTCAGATCTCAGGGTCAAAGGTCGTCTGTTTGAACTAGAGAGGGCAACACGTTGATGTCATTAAGTCTCCCTCGGCTCCTCCAATCACAGAGCTGCTGTGTGCTCGGGGTGGTACAGTAGAGGAGAGGTAGACGGATGTGACTCATGGTTGAGATTTAAGGATATTCTTTACAATGCCACCAGTGCTTTACCATACAATGAAAAATACAGATCTTTCAAAATAAAATACCTGTCATGAACTATTGATTTTTTTTTTCTTATATTTACTGAAGTCATGAAAGTGAGAAATGTAGATGAGAAGATAATAATCGGCAGCATTTTAATATAAATGCTTGTTTAATATCAATATACCAACATCAGTGTAATACTGTGTACAAACTAATAATTCTCATTCAGACGAGACAATATTGACAAAACCATAGGTGTTTTGATTCAATACCTTGTGATCAATGCTTTTCCTATATAACTGTGAGTATTCTTTTACAATATTTAATCTAATGAGTGGGTGATAAGATGTCAGAGGAAATTCGTTTCACTCAGCTGGAGTTCAAAAAGTCACTCCTTTGTTACAGTATGCAGCTTTGTAAGACCAGTACCCAGTTGCATTAAAAAGCCTAAAAGGATATTTTTTCCCTAATAATGATCTCGATATTTGACTGGAAAAAATGAGGGGGATCGATTTTAAAAATAACTAATTAAATCTGTCAAATTTAGTCGGTGAGAGCATTTTGACAGCAGTTTTCACAGCAGAACAAAATTAGGTCATTTCAAACACATAAGATAAACTATATGAATATACATATAAATAAACATATATATACAAATATAATAGTCAACTATACAGTTATAAATAAACAGCTAAACAGTAACACAATGGCCAAATAACACACAGAGCACTCAGGTATAGTTGTAGCAGCACCATGAGAATACTTAACTCAATACTAAAAGCTCTAAATATTAAAAACTAAACACTAAAAAAAAAAAACTGTTATCCAACAAGTCCTCCAAATGTAACGACATATAATTATTTTATGATCTGACCCCCCACTTAGCTTGACAACATTTATCAGTGTTTGCCAAAGTCGCTTAATAAAAATAAATCACCATTACACAAATACAGTAAAGCTGTTTTCTGATCTGATACAGCTGCATTTAAGGTTTAGTTAAGCACAAAAAATACAATCACGGTCAAGATTAAAAGACACCAACGGTGACTCAACTTTCGTCCCATCCTCCCTCTGCGGACTTTGTAGTTTTATAACGTCTCGCTATTTCCTCCTTTGTTCCTACAGTCATAAATCCTACAGCCACTAGAGAGCTTTGAAACCTAAACAGTAACACTGTAACTCCCTCTATTTAGCATTTATAAGCTCTATACAAACATTTAATAAATAGAGCATTATAATAGAGCAATTAATCATTTAGTCAGTTTATAGAAAAATAATCTAAAATAAATAATTGGTGAATCATTTTTTAAGAATAAATGGTAAAGTTCTCTTGTTTCAGCTTCTTAAATATGAATATTTTGCAGTATCTTTAGTCCTCTCTGATTGTAAACTGAATATCTTTGGGTTGTGGACTGTTGATCGGGACAAAACAAGACATTTTAGGATGCGTCTTGGGCTTTGAGAAACAGTGATCGACATTTTCTGGCATTTTAAAGATCAAATGACTAATCGATTAATCGAGAAAATAATCGACAGATGAATCGATAATGAATCATTAGTTTGAAAGTTATTTATCAGCAATTATAACTTCTCCTATGAAGACATATTTTAAATGATTACAACAGTGTTTTACAATATTATCAATTATCTGCTTATAAAATGCATTAATTATTTAAAAAGCATTTGTCGTTTTTGGGGCATTTGCTGAAACAATTGATGTTCTTGTGTTTCTTTGGAGGATCTCCTGTTTTCAGTTGAACAAATTACATTAATAGTTGTGATGATACATGATGATATTAATTCATTGCTTTGCTTCACACCGGATGATTCACATCATATTTACTTTGCAGTATCTACTGTCTTGTGGCTTTATTCATGTAACCAAACACATTTCTCCTTCTAAAATATATGTGTGTATATATATATATATATATATATATATATATAAACAACAGGAACAGTTTGGATTGTTATCAAGATTTGATCAACTGGAACAGGAACACCGTTACCATGGCAACTTTACTGTATTCCTACTGGAGTGTACCTTATAGGAAGCTATTTTAGATGTTTCTTGGAACACTCCTACAAACTACTATTTAAAAAATCAGAATAACATTAAGTCTAGATTATGTCCTGTCTCATATTACAAAATAAATCTTCTGACTCTAAATTTTAGCACAAAAGAACACATATATAATATGCAAAATAATAGCGTCATCATCTCATACTGCTCATCTGCTTTAGCGTGTCTACATTTCTGTCTTTATCTCAACCGATGCTGAATTTTTAGTCAAGACAGTCGACTCAGAACATGAGCAATAAGAGCTGCAGACAGAAAACCTGACTCACTACGGTGACAGGGAGACCTCGCCTTCTGTTCATGTGACTATTTAGAATCTGGCATGAGAAACTGGAAGAAAAAACTACCGCTGATTTGGACCATGGTGGTCCAGAGTGTTCCTCTGTGTATGTGTGTGTGTGAGAGAGAGAGAGAGCGAGAGAAATCTGTGTGTATGTAAAAATACCAAGAGAAAACTGTATGTGTTAGGAGAAGGTGGAGAAAAAAAAAAAAAGACAGAGAGTAGGGGACATAATTATAATTACAGTCTTTAATCCTCTGGACACACACACACACACACATATACACACACTGGGCGAGATTTTAATTAACTATTTGGCGACAGGGGACTCTGGTATTGGGCTAATTATTTGAACCACACATCCCTGCACTCGTCTACTCCTCTGAAACGTTTCCAGAGAGGCAGACAGGTATTCCTCACTTTGAGCTCACCTGGTAATTGAAAGGTTTTTGCGTAGAGATCAGTGCGCCCCGAAATCCCTTGAAGCTGAAGTCAAAATCATCGGGGACAGCGAGCGAGCTAAAGTTAGGCTTCTTTTCTGCTGCAGACTTATCCAGTGTAATACGGATTTAGTGTTAAAGGAGGACAAGGAGGCAGAATAACCGGCTGACGTCTCCTTATTAAAGGTTTTTTAAGTCTCTCTGACTTTATCTGCGGGCACAATTCAGCTCAGTTTTAACATGGTCAAATCCTAAAAGGGATTTTGTTTGTAGGCAGGATTTACAATAGAAATATGATATAAGAACACAATGAACCCAGTAAACACTATAATAAACCATATCATATACTATATTATGAACTAAATGAAATTGACAAGACCTAAGCAGTAATCAATCAGTAGTTTGATATTTTAGTTTTTGCTACTAATTTATTTAGCATTTATTTAGCATGCATAATTAGCCTTTCAGTACACATAAGCAGTAGGAAGGGTTCGACCATTTGCTTTATAAATATGCCAGGCTGGTATCGGCTTTTTGTTAGTCTTGCACCTTTATGTTTCTAATATTCCACTAAAGTTTTAAATGCTTGGGGATGTGCTGTTTCAAATTTTCTTTGGTAAAAATGTGAAATTTTCATTTTATGTTTACACAGTTTCATGTATTGCTTTCCGTAGCACAGTTTAGTAACTAGCATATGTTTAATATATATACAATATATTTATATTTTAGTCAGAAATAACAGGTTTGTCTAAATGTTTGAATGTTGCCTGATGAAGGTCTGAGGACTGAAACGTTGTGTTATTAAAGTAAGTTCAAGTGATGGACAGTGTGCAGGATTCTTTGGTTTTATTTTTAAATCAATGGTTGTTTTTTTTATCCTATGCACCTATCACTAAGACTTTATGTTGTGCAGGAACTTTTTTGGAAATTTCAAGTCAAAATAGTAAGCCGTGCCCAGATGGCAACGTTTAGGCAAAAGTCTGAAATGGTTGAAGCTGCATTAAGTGACTTTTCAGAAGCTAAAAGCTGCAGAGATGGCTGCTCGTAATTGAATTAGTTTGGCACTTTGAGAGACAATTTTACATTATAGTCATTTGAGTCACCGTCAAAAATAATGCAATTATATGTAGTTTCATAATGATACTACACACCATTTGAAAACATCACATTGAAATTTGGGATATTGAAGGAAATATTCCAAACCAAGACATTTATTCGGCTGCACAGATAACCAGAAAATAACCAGAATGGGTATATTTCACTTTTTATATTGACATTTTCTGCAATATTTATCTGTTCAAATGCCAGAAAGTCATCATCTCACAGATGTTGACTGCAATTTAAAATAAAGTTCAGTGGATTTGAAACGAAATTGTATAAACGGACCTACCAAAGAGTCTGTAGACTTGAGGAGGTTAGGTAGTGTTTCTTCACCGGCTATATGACGTCAGTTTATAAAACGTACAATTAAATTTTTATTTTACACATTGTTTTTACTATTTTACTTGCTCAATTAGATTTTTGAAGCTCTAGTAGGTACAGTTTGTATTTTCCTTCCTTTAAATAGTTGTGCTGGTCTTAAAGGGCAGCTAACACTGAAAGAACATAATTAGTTTTGGTTTCACTGGGGTGTTTTAATGTCCCTGTAACTGTATGAATACTGTTGAAGTGGCTCAACAACGATTAGAATGAAACACAGCTTCGATTCTCTAAACCATGAAAACCAGTAGTTTAAAGATATTGAATATCATCTGTAGAATAATGATGATTTCAGGCCAGTAAACATCAAATCTGTCTTCAACAGTCTATGTAGAAGTGTCTGTCGTTGTACATTTTGCACGTCTGATTGGGAGTATGCATAAATGTGTGTGTGTAGGTGTGTGTGTTTTCGCATATGTGTGTATTTCTGTGTGTGTGTGTGTGTGTGTGTGTGTGTGTGCCGGTGGAAGCAGCAGTCAGGTGGATGCAGTCTGTTTCTAAATCAGATCTCTGTGTGATTCACTGGGTTGATGAGTCACCACAGCAGCACGAGCACAACCAGCTTTGTCTTCCAATACACTCCCCCAACACACACACACACACACACACACACACACATACATACATATTTAGTACCCTGTAGCTATGGCTCCCTGTGGTTGTTTCCAGTTCTACATGTCTGTGATGTTTGAGGGTGTTTTCATGCTCATGCTTGCTTGTACATGTAGGTACTGTACTGAGTGTGTGGCTGTGTGTGTGTGTGTGTGTGTGTGTGTGTGTGTGTGTGTGTGTGTGTGTGTGTGTGTGTGTGTGTGTGTGTGTGTGTGTGTGTGTAAGTGTACTAAATAATGGGATAGTGCTTCGTTCTGTAGATGTGATTTGGTGACTAATGTAGAAGCTGCTGATGTCATGTGTTTGCTTCTCGTTGCTGCTGAACTCCTCATTTCCTGAGCATTCATCATTTATCAGCCAATCACCTTGCGCGTGCACACACACACACATATGTGTACACTCATTATCTATATACCAGCTCAAAGATGCAGGTAGTACAATATACAGGATAAAAACTATTGACATAACATGACAAGCTGCTTTTATTTAAGGAACTGTGAGGAATGAGGAAACGCAGAAAGACATATCGAGGGAAGGAAGCGTTGAAAAGGAGGAAGAAAAAAAGAGAAATCATGTTATAGATGTGCGATTCAAGCAAGCAGCATACAAGAAAAGTGACAGAGAAGGTGTGAAATCAAACTAGTAACAGTAGTAGAAGTACTAGTAACATGTATTCACGTTGCATAACCTCCGTCTGCCACAGACAGCTGAGAGAAACTGAATCACATTGATCGGAGCATCAGACACACACATGGATCCTCCAGCAAGCTGCAGTATACACATGTAGTTGGATTGAATTTGGATCAAGTAAAAGTGCTTATAGGCAGGATTGTTGTGGAGGAATACACTTTTATCAGCCAAAGCTGCAGAGCAAAGACATCCCATCCCCACTACTGACTGTTTACATGGACTCCTATAATCCAACTATTGAGCTCATTCTAAAAAAAAAAAAAAAAAAAAAAAACCTAGCATGGTTTAGTTGTAGAACTGCAGTATTCATATTCTCCCTTTAATGCTACAGAGCTGGAGTGCTACACGGCCCTTACCCGCGCCTCTCTGACCCAACCTGATTGAATTGAACCGGCCTGTTCCCACACATGGCCCCGACTCGAGACCCAAGGCTGTATTTTTGTCAATATAATTTTCTTCAAAGACAAAGTTATATGATTGCTTTGGCAAGGCTTTCTCACACATAAAAAAATAACTAATGTGATGGCAATAGACCAACACAGAATATGGCACGGCGGCCCACCAGCACTAGACCGTACAGCGTTATATCTTCTACCAGCTGATTAGACGTCAATTTATTGGCACTGCACATAATGCAGTCAACTACCAGAATGTAACACTGCAGTATCTCAGAATAGCAAATTACCTACCTTATCGTTTAGTAGATTAATTCTGACTTTTTTGAATATTGGCCAGAATAATCTGGCCGGTAAACTCTAGATGAACTTGACAACAGGCTACACAGTTTTGATTCAGAACAGAACTTTGTACAGGCAATCACGATGCTCCTTAAGAGTCAGAGTTATAGAGGAAGGTTGGAGGTTTTTATTGGTTCACAACAAGTCATTCATCTGGGATTCTAAGAAGTTCCCCTTTCATTCAGTCCATATTTCAACCATTACGACCACTAGCTTGCCAGGCTAACACTAATGCTACATTTGAAAATACTACAACCCGACCCGAGCCCAAAGCTTTACACAAAAAAACGACCAGGTCCAGGATGCTGAACTGTAGAGTACAGCCTGATAAATGACTGAAGATGACCCTTACACTTTATGTTACAACATGTGAATCTCTGTCTGCAGTTTGTCTTGTTTTATCTCCTTAGCAAAAAGGCTTTAACTTGATTTCCTACCATTACACGCCACAACAAACATGGATGATGGAATTTGTGAACTCTATTCCAGGGTCCTATTGCAATATTATCCCCAGTGAGACTGGATTGTTTTGAAAACTGAATTTAGGTGTACCGCCCACTGATATTGAGCCAGAACATTTCAAAACTGGACAAACTGCAGTGAGCCTGGATGGGCATGACATAGGAGAAGAAAGTGGCAACCACCATGGCTGATATGATTCAATGCATTCTTCTCTATTGCCACCAAGATACATGTCGCAGGATGTCATATTGGCTATTTAGACCAGATGAGTAGCAATAGAGCTGATAACTTTTTTAGGAGGCAGCATCTGATTTCCATCATTGGTACCACATCTTACTGGAAGTCACTTGCATATTGGTTTTTGGCCATGATGGAGGCTGCTTTGTTTGGTTAATTCAAGAATTTTAGTGCTGACCAAATTTAAACACGCCTTAAACAATGTCCTCTGGATTGTATTGTCCAACAACTCATCTTTCGAATGCTTTTCCGCAACCGAAACCTGCTGTTGAAGATGTGTTGTGTCCCTCTGATATGAAATTTTTAATGCACACAGTTGTACGTTTTTTTATAAAGAAGCAATTCTACCGCAGAGTTTATGTGAAACATGTGAGCATTTGTGAGTGCATATTTGTGTGTACACGTGAGCATGTACGTGTGTTCAGTAAGTGACAGGGGAGGATGGGATGTTTGAGATTTGTGGCTAAGGTGAACTGTATGTATGTGTATGTGTGTGTGTGTGTGTGTGTGAAGACAGACTAGTTGGTCATCAATTCTCTTGACAGTTTTACGGCTGCTGAGCTAGCAGGACGCTGTGGGATGTTAGTTAGCCCACCTCTTCACACATCAAACCTATGTATGTGTGTGTGTGTGTGTGCATGAACACTGTGTTTGCCTCTGTGTGTGTGTGTGTGTGTGTGTGTTGTACGCCGATTCCTCCGACTGCAGCTCCATTGACATTCCATCAGATCTCATTGACTTTGACTGCCTAGTCGACCTGTAGGCCTGAACTTGTTTGCATGTACTGTGTGTGTGTGTGTGTGTGTCTGTAAAGTGATTGTTTATGAGGTCACAGTATAGATTTTGGCAGGGCTTGAATTTTACCCTTTGATTAACCTCACCTGAGTCATAAGAAGGACCAGTAGCTGAAGGGATGAATGTGTATTGTGTCTTTTTGTTATGAAAGAAATCCACTTTAAATATTAGCAGTGTTAAATAAAAGTTATTTATGTTTCTCATTTATCATTACATAATGTAGCTGCTGAGATATTTCCAACTCAACTAAGTAATTTCCAACTCCAACTCAACTAAGTGAGTTTGAAAGGGAATCATTGTTATCGCTGTAAGTTTTGTATAACCACAATATAGACCAGAATGCAATTCAGCCAGAAGATGCTTATACCCTACAGCTACATGCCATATATTTTCTCTCATACACTATGTCAGCAGCATGTCTGGATTTTATACTATTGTAGTCACTCTGTGATCAGCAGCAGCATTTCTTCAGGAAATCAATTTACACCCAACGCCCGATATGCACTCGCAGCAGTTACAGCAACAAAAGTACAAGCTAAACTATAATGAACCACAGTGTTATGTACATGTTTGCTAACTTAGCATTGAACCAACAGACCTGCTGCACCTGTCTGATGGATTGTAAAGACTGGACTGTAATCTTATGTCTTACATATACATTCAGAGAACCATATAGCTTTCATGGTCATGGTCATTGTTTCCCGTCAAAGCTAAATGATATTATCTGTGGTTTGCTGTTTGGCATTATGACAAACATAAGATGTCATTAGGTAAAGGGGAGGAAGACAGGATAGCTGGACAGAAAGTGGATGCAGCAGCAACAAAGCATAAGCTTCAGATTACTCTCGAAAATGAAATATAATAAAAATAGTCATTTTCAACCATTACTATATATAGTATAATCTTTTATAAGTTAAGTGTATCTCCGGGTTTGGCTGAAACAGAATACCGATTGTCCTACAGTCATCCCTTCGCCAGATAATTGCTAAATAAGCTACTTCCTATGAGGAGGTGATAGCGTAATACAGAATTATTTTAGAGTAATTTGTTGTATATGTTGTGGATTGATTAGAGCAAACTGTACATATGGATTAAAGTCAAAGAAGTGGATTATGCAGCAGAAGTGCTGTGAGAAGTTTCTATGGAGTTTGAGAGTCACCATTGGTAACTCCTATAAGTCCGAGTTAACTACAGCTGCAGTCCTCCATGAAACAGGAAGATACAAACAACTTTCATCCCTGTAGGTGGGGGTATTTTATACTGAAAAGGTAGATTTTTGATGTTCCTTTAACAAAAAATGGCCAAGATAATGGTCTTGGTTTAAAACAGAAAAACTTGAGATACAACTGGTTTATTAACATTTAACTAAAACCACGATCTTTCACTGTCACTAACACTGAACACGGGACTCAGGATGTGAATCCCAGCGTCCGTTTTCAATGATCTGTGATTTGCACGCCCACCATCTAGGGGTGGAGCCGAATACAAATATGGTATCTGGAAAAGCACAAAAATTGGGTGTTTACAAATATTTATTCTGTACAAATATTCTTTAAATTATTTGTTTTCGAGGAAGGAAAAAAAAGGTCAAATTGAGTGGTCAACGCAGTCATCTGTTGCCTGGTAGATCAGGGTTTGAGACCCGGAGTGGGAATCCTACTTTGCAGATTAGTTTATTGAAGAACACTTATTTTAACACTTTAACATCTTAAAATTAGAAGTGTAATAAAAACAAAAAAAAAGGATTGGTACGCCTATTTCCACTTTTGTATTTGAATACAAATAATTTTGCTGCCTCAACAAATACAGATACAAATACAAACACTTGGCTCTCTGCACATCTCTACCACGATCCACCCCGACCATCTCCCTACAACTTTAGTGCAGTACATAAATGTAGTGTTTTAGTAAAAAATGTTGCCTGTGAATGTAATCCAGGAAGGGATTATGTTTGCTAATTTAAAGTAATTGAGAAATCAATTTATCAGTATATAAATGTAATTTCTAGGAGACAGGGCTGTCGGTGTTTCTTTCTTAAACATCCACTGTTTCACTTGGTATTTTCACATTGGAACCAACAGTTTAGCTGGTGGCTCACTGAGCATGCTCCAGGCGCGCACACACACACACACACACACACACACACACACACACACACACACACACACACACACACACACACATACACACATATATTCACACATACTGCAGCTGCTTCAGCAGAACTAAAATGGAGATGGTACATGTAGCTGTGTGTGTGTGTGTGTGTGTGTGTGTGTGTGTGTGTGTGTGTGTGAGCCTCTCCTTGTCTGCTGACAGTAACCTACTTTTATGGAGCCCACTCACTCAGAATGATAAAAATACTGCAATTCTCCCTCCTCTTCCTCCTTCTCTCTGTCTATCTCCACTTCCATCTACTCTTCCACCCATCTCCGCCTCCCCTTCGCTCTCCTCTGCCCTCCTCTACCTCATCACTCCCTCCATCTCTCCTTTTTTTTTTTTACATCTCCATCTTTCTCAGTCTCTTCTTGCATCTCTCTTTTATCTTTCCTTTTCCTCGTTGTCATCTTCACCTCCATCTTCTTCCTCTTTCTTGTCCATCACTCCCTCCTTCTCTCCTCCTTTATTTCCCTTTCTTCACTTTTTATTGCCCTCTTTCTTTCACCTTCTCCCTCTATTTCACCCACTTTCTCTCCTTTACCTCCTACTCTCCCTCTTTCTCCACTCCTCCTCTGTTTTTCTCCCTTATACTTTCACTCTTTTCCTCTTTTTAACATCCTCTTGTCTTCTCTCCTTTATGATTTTCTTTCTGCCTATACTCTTCTTCTTTCCTTTCTTCTTTTATCTTATCCTCCTCCATCCCTTCCCCTCTTTATTCTCTACTTAATTCCTCCTCCGTCTCTTTTTTCTTTCATTCTGATTCCTCCATTTTTATTTATTTTTTATTCTTTCACTCACTCTACTTCTTCCCCTCACTCTTCCTCTCACTTCTTCCCATCCCGGTGACGGATGCTGATGCTGCAGCCGTCAGCCTGGCTGAGTTAGGACCGTACGATGAAGGGAAAGAGAGAGAGAGAGAGAGAGAGAGAGAAAGGAAGGGTAGAAGGGAGGGGAAAGAACAGTGCAAGAGTGTCTTCCGGCACGAGCGGTCCAGATTAAGACGAAAGAGAAGGAGCTTTAACTTAGACAGGATAGCACGAAAGAAAGAGGAAAAAGAAGGGGAAGATTAACAGAGAGCGATGGTGGAGAGATAAAACGCCTCTGGCTGGATGAGAAAAATGGACGGAGATATGGGAAAGTGGTAGCTGCTGGATGATTAGGAAAAAAAAGAAAAGAAATGGGTTTAGGAAGGGATTCAGGGCTTTTTGAACGAGAGAGATCTTGTTGCAGTTGAGATCTGTTGAGATATTAAAAAATCAAAATAATGTTAGAAACAATTCAAAAAAATCAGTTTACATTGCTGTAAACTGTGAAGTAGTTACACTGCTGCACTACATTTATTTAGAAAATGATTATCTTGCTTATTAATTAATGCTTATTGCAAAAAATTAGCTGGTTTCAGCTTCTCAAATATGACGATTTAATGCTTTTCTTTGTCATATATGATAGTAAACTGAATATCTTTGAGTTTTGAACTGTTGGTTGGACAAAACAAGACTTCTTAAGATGCCACCTTTGACTCTGGAAAATTATAATGGTCACTTTTCACTATATTTATAGACCAAACGATTGATCGATTCATTGACAAATAATCGGCAGATTCATCTATAATGAAAATAATCATTAGTTACAGCCAATTGCACTTTGTGAGATTGTTTAAGGTGTCTCAGTATTTCAGTGGTAATGCTGAGATGCTCATGAGGAAAGCGAATGCCAAAAACATGATTTGTGATGCAGCCGAATGGAGAGAAATAAAAACCGAAAAAGTAAAAATAAGAAACGAACCTTTTTTTGTCGTCTGCAGCTGGTAAATAACCAGCCGTTACATTTAATCATTCTGAAGACGACTAGATTGTTAATATAGAGCAGGACTCCAGATGACTGTTGACCTACAAAAGAAGTCGGCAGAGCGGTTGTGAATGTTGAGAGTTTCATGTGTAAATGATAAGATGATTAGTTTTTGTGCTGTATTTCATCACAAAAAAAAGGTAGTTTTTGTGATGTTTTAAATCTGCTGTGAGCACATTTCAACAAATATTGACTTTTTCACATTTTATATTCTCATGTGCACAATTTTGTACTTCCATTTATTTTCATATTGTCTTAGTTTCTATCCTTCTTTTCGTCTTCTTTTGAAATGTATGCATACATTTTTTTACATTTGTTTTCTCCATTTTTGGACAGTACAGTACATTTATTTGCTCCCCAAATGATCTAATTCCCATTGTGATAATTAAAATCTGATCTACTCTAATCTGATTTATTTTGATATAATTTGATTTCTGGTCTTGTCTGTGTAGACAGTGAATTACAGTAAACGGTGGAGAGATTTGGTCCGAGATGACTTCAGTGTTCACTAAAAAACGCTGTTGTGGCATTTCGTCATTTTAAGGTGGGTGGCACCCAAAAGCCCATCTGAAGCCGTGATCAGAGCCGGTTCTGGAGTTAAATGTTCTGTAATGCATGAGTGTTTGTGTGTGTGTGTGTGTGTGTGTGTGTGTGTGTGTGTGTGTGTGTGTGTGTGTGTGTGTGCTGTCACACCCCAGAGACTCTTTCCTTGAGTTGCATCATGGAAGATGCTGCAAGTGTTACTGAGTGTGAGCTCTGTGTGAGTGATTTGTGCAATTATGCATGCTTGTGTGTGTGTGTGTGTGTGTGTGTGTGTGTGTGTGTGTATATATATATATGACTGTGGTGAGTGTTTGTGTGCTGCTTCCATTCAGTTTGGAAATGGTGGATACAATGGCTCAGCTCAGCCCAGTAGGAAAGGAGAGAGTGAGGGATGACGTTGTGTGTGTGTGTGTGTGTGTGTGTGTGTGTGTGTGTGTGTGTGTGTGTGTGTGTGTGTGTGTGCTACAGAGAGAGAGAGAGAGAATCCATGCAGTTCTCATTACCAGCTTGCAAAGTGGCACAGCAGATATTCTGCAAAAAAACAAGCTTCTTCCACAAATCAAAAAGAGCTGGGGTCAGGAGAAAGAGAGAGAGAGAGAGAGAGAGGGAGAGAGAGAGAGACACACCCTTTTATCTTTCACATGTCTATATATAGCGGTTCATGGAGGAGAAGGAAGAGTGGAGTTGGATGGCGGGGTTGAGGAGGAGAGGATGGAAGGAAAGCAAGATGGCTGAATGAGAATGAAGCGGAAAGAAAGATGTAGAGTGATTTTTTTTGGGGGGGGGGGGGGATTTGAGGGTCTGAAAGAGAAAGAGAGAGAGAGAGAGGAGCGATCAACCTGCTGAGTCTGACTGCAGCCAAACTGATGGCTGGAGAGAAGAAGAAGGAGAGGCAGATGGAGGGATAAACTGGAGAGGAAGAGGAGAAGATGAACTTTATTCAACCGTGTGGGGAAAACTAGGTTGTTGCCAAGGAATACACAACGGAAAAATAAAGTCAAACCAAATAAATTCACATTTTAAAGATAAAAAATAAAAAAAAAAATTTAAACAAAATATTTGTTTTACGATAAAATGTAAAAATACAGTATAGTTTTGTTGAACGAAACATCCACCACAACATCCTCCTTATATGAACTTTGTTGCTCTGCAATGATTAGTTGATTAATTGGTCAACAAAAAATTAATTGCCAATTATTTTAATCGATTAATCGTTTTTAGTCATTTTTTTAAGAAAAAAATGTCCAAATTCTCTGGTCCCAGCCTTTCAAATGAATATAATATAATACAAATGAATATTTTCTGGTTTCTTTAGTCTTCCCTGATAGTAAACTGAATGTCTTTGGATTGTTGACTGATATTTGGGGACGTCAGCTTGGACTTTGAGAAACACTGATCAACTTTTTTCACCTTTTTCTGACATTTTACAGACCAAACGATGAGGACGGTCGGTCTCTACAGTGTTGCAGAGCATGCAGCAGCTGCTAGATATTAGATTGGGTGTAGTTACTCAAATGGATGCATCTTTGCCTTATCTCACACTGTCTGTAGTGAATCTGCAGCCTGTTCTTCCTCTGTGCATCAGTCTTAAAAATCAGAGAGTAGAAGCTACAGGATGCTATTTAAACCATATATGAACTTGAAATTCGGAGGATATTTGACTGTATGTGCCCTTTTTTGTGCAATTTCTCCTCTCTGCATGTTTGCGGAGGAGAAGGGAGGGGGAAAGAGAGAGAGAGAGAGAGAGAGAAAGCGAGCGAGCGCTTGCGTCACTCCCATAAAGGAACTGACTCTTGCTGAGTCGAGTGCTACACAGTTTCATTTATTTGATAAAGCTTCATTTGGTGTGATTTAAAATCTCCCCCCCTCATCAGGCTCGGCTCCCCTAAAGCACAACCTCAGCGCCGCACCGGAATGCCTCATCAGCTGAAAACACGCGCACACACACACACACATACACACTCGGGTGCACACACACCCCGCGTATACACAAGCAAAGTTTTCACAGGGCACATTTAAATAGGTGTGGGTAGTTTTGTGGAGGTTTGTGCTTGTAGTGTATAGACAGAGGGGTGATTTTTAGCAGTTTAATATAGAGTTTAATGTCCTTGAGGAGGAAATTCTTCACTACAGTGGCTGTATACATGAAACATTAAAGGTAGATGTGAGGGTATGTGTTGATTTCACTGTTGATGTAGCACCATCTATCTCACCACCTGTGAGTGCCTGAATAAAAACCCACACACTGTGATACTGGGAGGAAAATAAATGCATATATTGAAAAAAAAAAACCCTAAAAATGTCCTTAACCCCGTTTCCACCAAAAGTTCCAGGTACTTTGGGTCCAGAAGAACTTATCTCAAGGACTAAACTTGAAACTTTTCAGTCCCTGTAGTGCTGTCCTGTTTGTGTTTCCGCCGCATTTGAGGAACCAGGTTGATCATGTTAACTAGACCCATGAGGAATTTAAAAATGATGGCAGCGTTTGAGATGCAGCATTAACAAACGAGGGAACAACAACAACACACATTTGTCCTGTTCTTTTGTATTTACTGCCGCGTGAGTCGAGATGTAATAAATGAATGAAAAGAGAGAAACGCAAAGGAGGAAAATTAAACTGAAACTAAGAGCGTCTGTCTCCGCAGTAAATCATCTTGTTGAGTGTTTGATGGTTATTTGTTTCTGATTTAGAACGTAAGCGCTGTGAAACGGTCAGAAAATAATGTTTTATTTCTCTCGTCAACGGCTTTGCTCTCGCTACCGCTGCTCCCTCTCCTCACTCGCTCGCTCTATCTGTTTTTTCTCTTTCTCTTTTTTTAAAATGAGTCAGGAGGCCAACAACAATCCCTTACTTTACTTTTAACGTGAACAAACAAAGAGAAATGTCCTCCACTTGTCCTAAACTGGTCCTAAATCCATACGAGAGTACGAAGCAGCCACACTGTGTGTTTTTTGTCACTGTGTCCAGAGCTTCCTGTGAGTCTTCATGGATTTATTCCACGGTGGCTTCTCCCTTTCAGTCCCAATATGCTGTAGGCATACGCTGCCTAGCGGCAAATCTGATAACTACTCCCTACTCCTGTGATATCGATGGCTTCTGGGAATTCTTGAGTCACCTTTTGTATATGTACCAAACCTTATTTCATCACAGGCGAAGTAAACAAAACCTGAAGGCCTGCAAGATGCTTGGTCCTTGTTTAAAGCAGCATTTATGACTGAAATCAAAAACCAGGACTTCAGTCATACAGAAACAGCTAAAAGTCAATCAAGAAGGTGTCATTGAGTCATCCAAAAAGAACCAAAGCTATCATTTTAACAGAAAATGTAACATAGGTAATGTCGTCTACTGTACATATCCAGGTTTCAGCAACAGGATTCAAACAGCATCACCAAACTGGAGAGATTTCTTTTTGTCTTCTTTTTTGTTTTTTATTCATTCTTCAGTCCACAGCACAAGAGCTTTATTAAAACGTCTATTTCTGCGAATACGCTGATGAAAGGTAGAATGATGCTGGTTTCTTCCATGGATAAACATACAGTAAACTCTGGCGTTGGCGTGGATTCATTGAGGTGTAGCAGGAGTTTTATCATAACGGGTAATTGTGTACGGCTGTAATATCATACTGGTGTAATTATTGCACTGCTTATAATGTGGTCTGTCCTTTGTGGTCATCATGTAGCCTAAATATATTATTTAAAAAACTGTGATTAATCTGTCCAAATTTAGCCCACAGTTGATGTCTACTGTACATAAATCTGTTTATTTATACCTGGATGATTTAACCATATTCTTATATTAATTATAATGATATGATATGATATGATATGATTTACAACATGGTCTCATGATGTTAAAAGACAAAGAAACATGAGATAATCAACGTAAAACTAAACAATAAAATCCTGAAATCTAAAAACACATCATCACAATTTAAATAATAGATAATAACACCCATAACATCAGTCTTTTTAAAGAAATGGAAAATACATGTTTCCAGTACAGTGTGATGACTTATTGTCTAACATTAATCTACTTACTCCTGCTCATATCCGGCCATTTTGAAATTTAGCTTGAAGTGTGGAACCTGTGCATAAATACCAGTCATCTCTCTCTCTGTAATAAGTTAATACACTTGCTGGCAGTATCATAGTCTGTGTGTGTGTGTGTGTGTGTGTGTGTGTGTGTGTGTACACAGTAATAGGCAGCAGAGCAGCAAAATATTGCTGATGTGGGATATTCTCTTTCTCATTGTGTGTGTGTGTGTGTGTGTGTGTGTGTGTGTACATATGTGTCGATGTTCATGGTGTTTGCATACATGCTGTTTTATGTGTGTGTGTGTGTGTGTGTTTAATTGTTTGCTTTGAGTAGCCGCCTGCAGTGGAAAGAAGAGATAAAGAGTGAAAGGAGGAGGAGAGACAGTGTGTGTGTGTGTGTGTGTGTGTGTGTGTGTGTGTGTGTGTGTGTGTGTGTGTGTGTGTGTGTGTGTGTGTGTGGTCAGTGTATTTGGCAGGGGAGGGCTTGTTTGTGGCCATCAGAAAGCCATTTTAATTAACGAGAGAGGAACACACACACACACACACTTTTGCAGTGTTCACCAATAATATTGTTGCCAAAAAAATCGGCTCTCTAATTGCTTCTTCTTTCTTTCTTTCTGTCAGTCTGTCTTTCTCACTTAGTCTGTCTTTCCCAATCTTAGAAAAAAAGGAATAAGATGGAAGGATGAGAAGAAAAGAGACAGAAATTCAGGGGAAAAGATGTGAAGATGAAATTTGATGGATTGAGGAATGGAAGAGAGGAAAAGGAAAGAGGTCGTTTACTTTTTGCAGTCAGCTTGAGGAAGAAAAAGGATGAGACAAGTAGAGAAAGAAAGATGGAGAGATTCAAAAATAAAAAAAGAAAGAGATGGTGAGAGAAAAGATATGAGCGGATGAAAGGAAAATCAATAAAGATCAAGAGAAGAAGGAGAAGACGAAACAGAAATAGGGAAAGAAGACACAACAAAAGGGGGAAAAAAAAGAAAGAAAGAGCTAGACAGATATAGAAAGAGACTGCAGGGAGGTGAAGAAATGGGAGGAAACAAGACACACACACACACACACACACACACACACACACACACACACAGAGGGAGTGTTACCTCCTGCTTTCAGCAGGTTGTTAGGCCAGCAGAGTGTGTGTCTGCTGAATAATAGATGCTGTAGCAGGCTAGTATGTAGTCTGCACACACACACACACACACACACACACACACACACACACACACCATGCATCTGTGGGCTGCATAAGGTTACTGTAGATTGATTTGCAACAAAATCCAGCGAGTTGATAGGACGGTTACTTATAGCGATTTGACAAAAATAAAATAAAACAAAGCTAAACATAAGAACAGGAGAAGGAGTTCAATCAACTTTTAAAAAATCAATAAACTAAATGGAAAAGGAAGTCAAATCAAAATAACCTGTTTACAATATCTCCACTCTTCATATAACATACAGTAATAAGTACTAAAGCATGGTCACTGTGAGTCCGCCCACAGGATGGCAGCATATTAGCGACGTAGCTGTGTATCATCTCCCAGATATAAAAGAAGAAGAAGAAAACTGGCTAATTGACCAGCTAATTTTAGCTAATTGACCTGATATGTATGCTAATTTTATAGACTTCACTTGACTTGACTAAGTTTAAGGGCTCTCAAACCGTCATTCTATTAGAGCCACTCAAAAAATAGAGATCTGTGGAGAGACAGCAGATAGAATATCAGCTTCTCCTCTCCTTTTCCTCTTGTCTCCTCAACCCAGCGTATGTACTGTACATGTGTATAAGCTGAACAGATTTAAAAACATCACCCACAAAGATGAGTTTGGAGCAGCCCCATCGCGTCAACGCACTGCTCAAATGAACGAGAGGGCTGCGTCTTTTCACGCAGGGCTCATATCAGTCTGAACGCCACCAACTACACACATACTGCTTATTTGTTAAGTGAGTAACTGGAGACTGTGCACTACAGGGCCTGATAATTGGGCTGAAGGCAGGTTATGTTCAGCAGCAGAAGTTACACTTTACAAACAGTGTAAAATATCTACATAGGAAGTTTTTCACCGATATAACAAGGAAACTTATAAAATCTCAGCTAAAATGCTGTTTTACCTCAACGTCTGCTCTTAAATGTTCCCGTATGTTCTGGTGCACCGTTTTCCACCACTGCGTGCACCACAAGTAAGTGTCTGCCAGCGAGCATGTGCAGCGTAGTTCACCGTTGTCTTGTTAGTGTGTACTCCTCAGACCGACCTGTCTGATCCTCTCACATCAACCAGCAGCCTCTTATCCCACACACACACACACACACACACACACACACACACACACACAGAGAGAGAGAGAGGCCGTCCTCCGGCCATAGTGTCAATGTCAACGTTGCATCTGGTAAACACGACAATAGACATGTTCTCCCACACACACACACACACACACACACACACACACACACACGCAGACATACACACATATACGAGCTAACAGGATAATGACTGGCCAATTAGGCACAGGCTTGATCTGTCTAGATGTATCCAGTCATCTTAGCCCCTCCAGCAGCCATTACTCAGGCATGGACACACACACACACACACACACACACACACACATATACACACACACACACCACAGCATATACAAACACACTTGACTGGATGGAGCGCTGTGAAAAGCTGGCTGCACCACCAGGCGACCTCTGTGAGTCAGCCCGTGTGTTTCACTGTGTGTGTGTGTGTGTGTGTGTGTGTTTAGGAATTTTATTCTCATGTTCAGCCGTGATAAACTCACTCTTTTCAAGTTAAAATATAAAACACGTCAGTCATCGCCGCTCTTCTGTTCGCTAGCGCGGTGCGTTCACATCTTCAGCTCTCTCGCGTTGCCTTTGTTTGAGCTTGAAAAATTCTATATTTAGGAACTTCCAGTGACTTAATGGCCACGTAGAGCTGTGACACACATATAAAGGGACAACAGGAGCTTACATACCAGTGTGAAATCAAAGTCAACTGAAGTTCAAGCAGAGTTAATTGGATTTACAGAGACATTTAAACAAACATATGAGCCACAATGTGATTTACAGGAAAACGATAGAAAAAACACACAAACACAAAGAAAAACAGAGTATTTTTAACTATTTATTTATCACCATTTTTGCATTCCAAATGGACTTTTGAGGACCAAGAAAATACCAAACAACTTACTGAATGTGATTTTGTCATAACTTCTATATCAAGGGGCATGGGTCATTTTTTGCCTTTATTGTATTGTCACAGTTGTAGAGAGAGACTACAGAGAGACAGTTATGTGGTATGTTGCTGAAAGATCCCCTCAAGACATGTTTTAAGACATATAAAATAATTTTGAATAATAATTTGTGCCTGATATGGTTTGTCCATAAAAAAAGTTCCACATCACACTTGTATAAGTTGCATGATTGGCTGCAAATTAGTTGTCATGTCACAAATCACACTCGTAGGTACACGCCTTCAACTCAGATTTAAAGGGAGCACAGAGAAACTTTCCTCCTTCAGCAGATTTATTGGACAGTGTCACACGAAGAGAGAAGGAAAGAGGTCACAAAAGTTCTGGCACCGGTCCACCAGAATTACATAACGCAGGAATATTGTTAAATATGTTGAGAAATTTTGACCAGCAGTGGATCACTCTGTCCAGTGTGAATGATTGTAATGTACACGTGCTGTAAATGAGGTGTGTGTGTGTGTGTGTGTGTGTTTGTGTTTGCTGCCTGTTGGTGATGATGTTGGCCTTAACTCCAGCTGTACTCCGTTTGAATGGATGATCCTCACCACCATCATTGCAAACTGCATCGTCCTGGCTCTGGAACAGCACCTTCCCGATGGAGACAAGACACCTCTGTCGGAACGACTGGTAACACACACACACACACACACACACACACAAATGCACTATATGCACAAATATGCAGTGCATAAGCTGAGTGTTTACAGAATACAGAAATATACAAACACAGAAAGAAACACATTTTATATAAACAAAGAACACTCACAAGCAGAACTATATTCTCACTGTGATTCATATGATATCACCTACACACGTTATATTCTATCTAAAGTGACGGCTCTAATTTTTATCACAATATTATAAATTATCATAAAATAGTTTTGGTATATTTGATTAGGACTGATTAGGATTAAGACATTTTAGTGAAGATGCTTTTTTATCCATATAAGTAATTGTGAGAACTGTGTACACTTATCTCATTAAAATAACGTCCACATGAGCACAACCTGACTGACAATCTGCCCCACACTGACCCTCTATTCCACACCTACTTTCTTTTTCTCTTCTTCTTCTCATTCTTCTTCCTTCTCATCCTTCTCTCCTGTTTCCTTTCCATCCTCCTGTCTCTCCTCTCCTGTTTCCTCCCTCCCCTGCAGGAGGAGACGGAGCCCTACTTCATAGCCATCTTCTGTTTTGAGTCAGGGATAAAGATCCTGGCTCTGGGTTTTGCGTTACATAAGGGCTCCTACCTGAGGAACGGCTGGAACGTCATGGACTTTGTGGTCGTGCTCACCGGGTGAGTCCAGTAACATCTCTTACAACCTTACAACTTATTTTAGCTTCTTTTTTTTGTGTAATACTTTTCTTAAATGTTTCTATTAATTAATTGTTATTTTTCTTTTCTTGACTCTTTTATTTGTGGGGTTTTTTTTGTTATTGTCCACATGGTACCTAATGTGTACCCTGCACTTCATAGTAAAAGGTGTAGGATGTGTTTACATGGCTACCTGTTTTCCTTTAACCCTGGGTTACTTGGGGCAATCAGGTTCTGGGAGTTTGTTTTACCTTTTCTCCAGATTGAATAATTAAAATAATCCATCACACAACTCTACACAACTGTTACCCTGCAGAGTTACCTCCCTCTTTCTGGATCTTCATCATGCAAACACACAAAAAAAAGTTCAACAAACCTAGTTAAGGGTTTATAGGTTTGCCAGGTTTCTCTTCATTTTTTACCCTGATGGAGGAAACTATATGTCTATTTTCAGACATTTTTGAAATCAGGTTTCTGCCAAAAGCACATATTTATGTGTCCACTGAGTGAAAGCATCACTGCTGATATGAGGAAGCAAAAACCTCTCATGCTCCATCACTGGACGAACCTCCAGGACGACTGTTCACTCTATTTAATGCTTGTGTGTATGAGTGAGTGTGTGTGTGTGTGTGTGTGTGTGTGTGTGTGTGTGCTTTGGGTGTATTTTCACGTTTTTTTAAGGGACTGACTGTCTGTCTTTATTTATATTACAAAGAAATATTAAATATCCATCGTAATCTACTGTATACTTGTATTCTCTAATTCACCTATTGATAGGGTTTTTGTTTTTTTCTCTTCTTATAAAAAATATTTGGGATCTATTTCCTTTATTAAACAAGTTCAGATAAAAAAAAATAGCATTTTCAGTGCACAGTGGCCTGTTTTCTGGAAACTCTACTAGACAGAGTCATCTGAAATAAAATGTGTGGGAACATACAATCTGGGAAAACAAAAATCTGGCATTTTTTGTAAGAAATAAAAAAAAATCTGCATAGACAGGAAATAATGAGTATTATCTACTCACTTATTACTTAATTTTGAGTCTGGTGTGTGTAGACAGGTGGCGTGAGTGTGTGTGTGAGTGTGTGTGTTTTTTTTTTTTGTTGTGTGATCTAAATATGGCTGCCTGAGCGAGAAAGGAGGAGAGAGGGGGATGGGTGGAGATGGTAACGAGATAGAGTGTTTGTCAAGGGAGAAAGCCTGGAAAACAAACAGACATACTGTATATTTACAACACACACACACACACACACACACACACACACACACACACACACACTCCAAAGTGTAAAGATAACAGATCTCAATTTTTACATTTAATCTTACTCTGAATCTGTGTGTGTGTGTGTGTGTGTGTGTGTGTGTGTGTGTGTGTGCATCGTATCGTAGCAGGACTTCCTCTCTTTTCTCTTTCTCTAAAACACACTCACACAGACACAGCAGAGGTCTGGTTTGACAAGGTGTGCGTGTGTGATCAGGGGCCACTCCCCCTCAGTCGCTATCCTCCTTTAATGAGGACACAAACATATACACACACAGACACACACTCAGAGGCTGGATCAGAGCAGCACTGCAGGGAGCAGCAACCAGGGCAAAGTGAAATGTCACTTCTCCGAGAGATGGGGGAGCGGGTTTGTTGTTATGGCAATAGCTGAGAAGGTGGTAGCCGAGTTTCCTCCTTCCCTCTCTCTTCCTCTCTTTCTCTCTCCATTTAATTAAAATATACTTTATTAGGATGATATGTGAAATCACTACACTACCAATACCAGATTACGACAGCAGATATGACACATATTTATCACCGCTGATGTGTTTTCAGCCCCATTCTCGAACTCCTTTAGCTCCTTCATCTTGTCATTCATGATCGCAAGATGTCGTAGAAGCAAGCAAGAGGGAAATGTAGCCAGTCCTCGCTGCAGGTATGTTAACATGTAGCAATGTCTTCATCACCTTTACTTTGTTGTGCGACAGGAAATGCCCGTGAGATGCTCAGAAAGCAGCAACTTGTGAGAAACTTGTTGGCTAGAACAGAGACTGTCTAGCCAACAAGTCCAAATGCAGACCTCCTTGGTCCCTAGAAGAGAGGCATGTCACTTGCTGCCACAAAGGTAGAACATGATGTCAACACTACTTAAACTTCTGAGTGGCAATACTCTCTGAATGTTGAGCTTGAACGGTCATTCCTTACCTCAGAAATAGTCATTTGACAATTTCTTGTCTCACTCGATTTGTTCCTGAGCTTTCAGCTTTCACATGAGGCTGAAAGCTCCCACAGAAACATAATAAGGAGACTTTGAGTTAATCGTTGTTTGTCAAACTCTCTGAATGTAGTGAAATCTTGTTCTTTGAGGGAAAAAAGACCACTGAAGGTAGTGACGCGTCTCACTCTTGGGGACCCACCGCTCACCCCATGACCTGGGGTCCCCAGGAGGGGCACCTGCAGTTTTCAGCTTTCTTGCATCCAAAGGTGGAAATAAGGTGAAAGGTATTATTATAAAGAATACCTTACTAATAATGGATATTAATAAATAGCTAATAGTGAGGTTGGGGAGAAATAATAGAGAGAGTCATAAGAAGTACAGACTATAGAAAGAGCTGCGTAGAGTTATTGGTATTGGTAGCTATTGTAACTTTTTTCTTAATTTTTTAGTATGTAGCTAGCTCTTATCTGTTTTCTCACTTTCCCTGCTCTGTGGCCACTAACCTCACCTTCATAGCCACAAACTGTGAAGCTACATAATGTCAAGTCACACACACAGCAAGAGGTATCTGGCCCCAAAAACCCACTCCCTGAGAAGCGACTTTCAGGAAAGCACACATACAAGTATCAGCAGCATAGACTGATGATGCATAACATATTCTAAATAAATATCCTTTTGGAATTTTTGATTTGGGGGAAACTTGATTTGATTAAATGTTATCATGAATATGAGCAGACATTTTATGTGTGTGCAGGTACCTAGATAGTTTCTTTGGTAGGTAGGTGTGCAGATAGATAGATAGACATCTACAGGAACAAAGTGATAGATTGCGCTCTCCACCACCATCATCTTAACTCCAAAAGGTCTTCATCCTTCCAGCTGTTCATGATGCTACAACACCTTATTAAAAGCATCAGGCTTGAAACCACATCCCTCAACATCTTTCTGACATCGGATTTGAGAGGATTGTGTCCGACAAATTTCTGTAACTTTCCCCCTTCCATCGTGATAAAACGACTCCTCATATGAACCCCTGCCATAACACACTTTATGTGGGCTTCTCCTTTAATTTGTCACAGATCTGTAGATGGATCAATAGATAGATAGCGTGGTATGGATACACAGATACAATAAATAGACAGAGAGATGAAGCCTCCCCTTGCCAAAGCAGCAGTAGAGTAGAGCTGTACTACTGCAGCTAGATAACAGAGGGTGGAAAAAGGAGGAGGAGGTGGAAGAAGTAGAGGACACGTGACGATGTCTCTCCGTTCCCCTGGGCTCTGGATAACAGGACAGAGAAAGAGAGAGAGAGAGAGAGAATACAAGATGGGTTTGGCCGTTAAAGAAGGCATGAGAGGCTCGAAGAGCACGGAGGAGATAGAGGTAGAGGAGGAAGACCACAGGAAGGAGGGAAGAGTGATGGGTGGTGGGGTACGGGGGTGGTGAGAGGGATGTATGGAGAATGAGAGAGAGAGAGAGAGAGGTTTGGAGGAAGGATGGGAGGAGGAGGGAAGGCAAAGATGGAGACGGAAGAAGGGGGGGGAGGGGAGAGAGAGGGGAAATGAGAAAGAGCAAACGCCGAGAGGAGCACGCTCAGAGAGGGAATGAGTGTGTGTGTGTGCGTGTGTGTGAGCGCTGCAGTAACCTGCTTTTCCCTGCTCCCTATGATCAATCACTCAGTACAGCCTACATATATAATACACTCTGCTGTTATCTTATGGTGCATACACATACTCACATAATGTATTTCTGTATTCACACACAGTGGAAGTGTACACGCAATTACCATGCTTGGCCTATATTGCCAACTATAGTCATAATTCAAGTCTTCATGTATATTAATATAGAACATTTTTAATTGAATGCAAGGTCTTGGTATGGACGCGTGCAGCAAGAAGCTAGCATATATTTACTATGTTTTCTTGGTGTGTGTGTGTGTGTGTTTGTTCGTGTATTCCTATCGATGTGAGGATCAATTTAAGACCTTGAGAGTGAAGATCTGTTGGGAAGTTAAGACATTTTGGCCGGTCCTCAGTTCTTCAGAAGGGCTTTTTGAGGGTTAAGACTTGGCTTTAGGGTTGCATCTGATCTTCAGCAGTATATGAAAACTCTCTGATTGGCTTGTTCTGAATGTACCCAAATTTAAAACTGAGCTTCTTGCAAGGAGAACTCGGCTTATTTCCCTGATGATTGTATTCAAATGTTTTAATTTATTGTTTCAGTTGCAGTTTTCTTAAGTTTTAGTCTTTAAATGTTTTTTTGCTTTTTTAGTAATATGTATGCTTTCAGTGTCTTGTGTACACAGAGCACCAATGTAAAAGAGAGTAAACTATTCTCACTGGACCATCTTTGTATAAGTTGAATGAATGAATGGAAAGGTTATAAAAAGAGGATTCAGGTTAAGGTGAAGGTAAAGATTTCGACTCAGCATGCAGATGTGGTGGTAAATATTTGCTTTAGGAGCAGGGGAATGAGTTATGTTAACGAAGGTCCTCACCAGTGTTGGGCAGTAACGCATTACTGCATCAGTGTCTCGATCTGCCATCTCCAACTATAGACTTCACATTGAGATTACATATGTAGACGTAAAGTAGCTCTTCTAAACTCTGAGAATTAAAAAATATATAACAACAGTTTTGTGTCCCCTTTATAATGTAGGTCTATTGAATGTGGAAAATGCTTTCTGTGCAGCAGGGGATTTTCTAAACCTTTTCTGTTGTAGTACCATAGTTTTCCACTTGGACAAATTAGCAGAAAAGCTGACTCTGCTGCTGCATGCCTAGCTGTATTGACACAACCATGACCACATGACAACAATTTCTCTTTGAGGTACTATATTTTTTTAAAAATGGCTGGATTTTCATGGGATTTCATGAAAACATTGAAACATTGAGGTTTAAAGGTATTTTGGGGCATTCAAAGCCGTTATTAGAGACAGTAGAGAGATAACAAGAAAGGGGGAGGAGATGAAGGTGAAACACAAGTCCTCAGTTGGACCCAAACTAGGGAAGTCGTGGAATTATATTATGATTATAATGATTCTATGACTTTTCTTCTAGCGCCACCCTCAAGACAAAGTTAACATTTTTTATTATTGGTATAATGGCCAATGCTGTTTAGCCCCATGTTGTGTAATAAACATTGCAGCCTCTAGGAGCCGCTAGCAGCGCTTGAGACTTAAGTTAGATTTTTAGTGTTAATAGTGTCAGTCTCACTTTTTCTCGCTTGGATTCTAGGAGAGTGTGTGCTTGTGCTGTGCAAGTCGTGACTGAGAAAGCTTCTGTCACGGTGTTGTGAAGTGTGCATATGTGTGTGTGCATGTGCATACATGTGTGCTGACTTCGTTCTTGGCAGGCACACTGGAGAGAGAGATACTTGATGAGGACAAGAATTAATGAGAGGGGGGGAAAAAGAGGAGAGGGGACTCACACACACACACACACACAGTGACTAGTGTATTTAGTATTCAGGGATGGCAGTCCATTGATTTTCAGTGCTGTGCTGTGACGTCACACAGTAATCTAATCATTTGCAGTAGACTTTGGGCCAGTCAGTCAATGAGAGGACACCATATACGCCCCTACAACTCTCCTAATGAAGGTTCAGATAGACAGTATTCAAAAATAGACCTCTCTAATTCTCTAAAGTGTCTGTAAAAATGTAGTTTGCTCTGTCTCGGAAGGCAGCTGTGGTCAGCTTAAATGTTGTCTACCCCGCCGAAATCAGCACACTTTTTTTAATGAATTGCTTCGTTAATTTAAATGTAGCCCAGGTGTGCACAGTCAGCTTTATAATCTAGGAAAACATAAACCAAAATAGAATACGAAATAAAAGTACATATTGAATCAAAAAAATGCTCTGGACATCCTGAAGTTTAAGTTTGAATTTAAATAAATATCTGCTCAGTCAGTACATAAATGACACAAGACTGTCTGGGATGTTATGCGGTCAGTGACAAGCCTTCACAAACCTGGATTCATATTTTTTCAGTTCTATTCATTTATGAAGCTGGTTTCCATTATTTTATATATTTTCATACACAATGGGGCATTGTACAAAAAGAACATGAACATATATCATTTCCTGGCTACTTGGATTGGGAAATAGAGTCACAATGGGATAAAAAAAAATTGTAGATTTGACACTGAGTTGAAGTTGCATGAAGTGGAATGGAACTAAAATATCATAAAGTTATTTGGCAATGAAAATATATAAACTCAGGGGCACCGATGGACAACTGGCCTATATAAGGCATCAAGATAGACAGAAACAGCCCTACTGTCAAAACATAATCCAACTATATATGTAAATGCATAAGACTGAAACTGCCTCTGTTAGTCTCTTAAAGGAAAGAAGGGACAAACTCTTCAGGTGAGAAAGAAAAAACTCTTTCTCACCTTAGGAGCTTAGAAAAACAGGGGGAAAAAGATGCAATACTGAGTCACTGGTGTATCTGGCAGAAATACTAAATGACATCAGAAGTCAACATGAGGAAACAGGAACCTCTGACTCACCACGGGGGACAACTCACAACTGAGGTTTGCGTCAGAAACAGGGCAGATGAGATAAAACAGGTCTTCATAAAGATATTTATTCAGCTGTATCGACTCAGGCCTTCAGATGGAAAAAAAAATAGTGTAACATAAAACAAATCACGGTTGTTGAGCCTCTGACTGAGTGAAACCTCAGTTAACTTTGCTGTGAATCAGGTCACGTTCCAACACCAAATGAAAATGTACTCAAACATTGGGAATAGGTAGTGTACACACAGGTGTTACAGTAAGTACAGTTGCTCCTCTGAGAAAATAATGTATGAACATAGAGAGAGGAAATGAAGTCCAGCAAGGGGGGGAAAAAAATGAGGTCACAGAGGGAGAGAGAGGGAGGGAGAGAGAGAGAAGAGTACCTGACTGAAAATTGTCCCTTTGCCATCACTTCAATTATCATTATTGCTCTGCAGTCATTTACAGGCTCATCACTCTCCTATACGTTCTTCTATACCCTCCAACTCTGTACCCTGCAGGCCTGCCGCTGCTGCATACGAACACACACACTCATGTGAAGGGTAGAAGGCTTCACAAACGTTGTCCTGATGTACTAAAGTAATTGACAACGTGGAGGTGAGCGCTAATGGGTTGCCGTTTCCTCCTTTTGAGTGAATTAGTTTCTACATCAGGACACCAGAAAGTCAATTATTAACCTTAAACAACTGGTTAGTTTGTGTTAGTTTCAACAGTCACAGTTCAGTAATGCAGTATGCAAACATAAGAAAAAGGTTGAGTTAGAGAAAAACTATTGAAAGTGATCAGCTAACTGTTTAAAATCAATAACTGTGACATTAAATGGGTGGCATGTCCTTTAAACAAAAACATTTTTTGTTAAAAGCCTGCTTCAGTGTGTGGTGCTTTGTGCACACCCACACACCCTTGTGAACAAAAATAGAGTTACAGACACAAACACACACCGACACACACACACACAATGTGAGGACAGTGGGGGGGGGTAAAGTTAGGTTCTTCATCACACCCACAGTGTTGACAAGCATCTGTCCTGTTGAAGTGTTCTTTAGCAAGACACTTAATCCCTACTGGCTCCATCCGGCTACCGTCTCTGCTGCTCTCTACCTGTTTCTGACCTCTGACCTCTCTGACAGTAAACTGCCAAATGTGTTTTTAACATATATCATAGTCATCTCAGCAGAAGTCAGTACACATGGTTAAACGCTTTCCTGTTCCTGACTGGGAAGTGATCATTTTATCACTGATACATTCGATCGATTTAGGGCGTTTTCAAACCTATAGTTTGTTTGCTCTGGTCTAAATCAATGGATGAGTTCGTAAACTTGGTTCTGTTTCTTTTCACACAAAAAACATTCACGCAAACCAAATGCATCACTAAAACCCACATGAATACATTCATTCTCAGTGGTTCATTGTGAGAACATAACACACAAAGAAGGTCCAGAAAAAGGTCCTCTGGCCAAAAGCTTCTCCATTGTGCTAGTCCTGGTCAGACCTTGATTGAACATGGCTAGCTGCTAACTCATTCGCATCCCAGTATACAAAGCACACCTGGCTATGGGAGCCGTTCAGCTCAAACATGCAGAGTACGCCTAGTAGCAGGGTCATATAGAGGTCGGATCATGTTCCCAGCACCCTCAAAGGGTCTTGGTGCAGTTGTTTTGTCCACACCTGAGTCCGACTGCTGTGTTCAGATCTTCCCAAACAGATGACACCAAAACGGAAAATGAGAGAGTCCAATTCAACTGGACTAACCAAGGCATGTTTAAAAAAAACCTTAGACTTTAGCTTTCGATCAGGTAAGCACCATTCATTTTGAATGTGTGCTTAAGTTAAATTTTTTGCCACTCCACAAGAAACTGAAAAACACATAACTAGCTTCAATTCAACAACAATCAGTTGCCTATTCACTAGGAGTGTAATGATTAACTGATATGTATTAGAAGTCAGAAATACAACATTGATACACAACCACAGATCCGAACCAGATCCTGTGTGAAATGTGCCACTAACATGTGTTTGTACTCTGTAGTTGTGAGATGTTTGACTGTCTTCACCAGCTAGTCACTAACTTTGTCTACATGCAGTGGTTTTATTGGAAATTAGGGTTGACACGAAGGGAATTTGCATGCGGTATATCCGAAATAATGAGCTAAATGAGGCCAAAAGGCTTGGTAGATCTGCAGAGTTGGGTAATCATTCTCTTTTAGATTCTTCAGTATGAATGATGCCTTTCACCTTACACATTTCACATCAGTTTTTGACGTGAAAATGTTGATTAGTGCATCTTTTACAAGTTAGAGTTTTCAACCCTACAGTTGACATCACAACAGCAGCTGTCAGGGAATTTGTTTCCCAAAACAAGCTGTAAAGCCTCTTATGAAGTATCACAGGAAGACACACATACCGCACACACCAGGACATGTCACTAGCACACAAGCACCTACCAACACATTGAGAGGAAAGATACACACACAAACAAGGATACAGAGGTCCAGACGTTGTGCCCTTGTGAGGTCCGAGAGTCACGCTGGCAGGAGACGGGGGGACAGGTGGGCCAATCAGCTGGCCCAGCAGAGAGAGACAGAGAGAGAGAAAGAGTGAAAGGTGAATGGAAAAACTGGAGGAAGATTATAGAGACAGGATAGAGTGACGTTGGTGAGCAGGAGAGAGGAAACAGTGTACGAACAGAGTGGAGATATAATTAAGGGACATCTGGATGGATGTGGGGATGAATCAGGAATGACAGACAGCTAATTTATGCAAGAAGCAGATCAAAGGTTACTCGTTTGATCTTCAACACTAGTTGAGACAGATTACACTTTCCATGCTGTTACCACCGTCATAATGCTCTTGAGCAAGGCCCTTTTTGCGTCAAACTGTTCCTGTCCAACATCAAATTTAAAAGAACAAATGTCCTCAACAACTAGTTCACAGAAAAAGAAATGACTGTCCACTGATCTTGACACAGTTTTAATGCGTTATTACTTTAAAACCTGCCATCAAGGTGCTTTTGCTCAAAAAAAAAAGGGTGTTTGCCGATAAGCATGCCCACTCAGCAAACCTTCCCATGGATAAATAAAGGTTAATAAAACATATATGTGATTAAAGGGCGGATGGACATGACAGAGCTGAAGGAGAAGGGAGGAGAGTAAAGGAACAAAAGATCAGACCTCCTTCTTTTCTCTTCATTCTCCGCTCACCTGATCAAACATGAAGCCAAACTCGAGGAGGGCACAAGCACTGAGAGATAGAGAGAGAGATAGAGAGAGAGAAGGCAAAGAAAGAAAGGAATGAAGGGAAAGGACTGGAGATGGTGGGAAGAAGCAGAGTTTGGGGTGGGGGGTTGGAGGTAGAGAGTCCATCAGCTGAGTGTTAGCACTCTGCTGAGATCAGCAATAATGCGAGAGCGAGAAAATGAAGAGAGGGAACGGAAGAGGAAGGAGGAGATGAGGATGGAGAGTGTGGTCAGAACGAGAGTGCTTCCATCCCGCCTCTGCCAATGAAAGACTTCAGCAACAAGCGGACGGAAAGAGAGATGAAGATAAAAAGAGACGTTTGGATGCAGAGAGAAAAGAAAATGGTGTCTTTGATGAAGTGTGAGGTAGGGGCCTGATGACATAATGACATATGATCTCCCCTCATTCACCATCATACCCTTCCCCCAATAACTCCCCTCTATGCCTAACAAATGGACTCTCCCAATAAGGGAAAGCGATTGGTGCGTACCACCTTGGTGGCGGAGGTCGGGGGTGAGCGGTGACATAACAGTCATAAAGTGCTGCTTAATGTCCCATATCTATAGGGGGAGCAGAGCTGGTGTGAAAGGTTTTGAGAGCAAAATCATTTTTGTTTTCTCGCCTTACCAGGAAGGGTTTACTGTTTCATCCATTTATTCAGCTCCACACACATTTGAAGCTGGGGCATGGTTACGTTTTGCCCCGGGGTCTCTTAGCAGGTTAATCTGGTCATGGCCAGGACGGATATTATTACTGTACTCAGCTACTTTTTAAAAGGCCCAAATACCAGAGAAACATTATAATTTTGCTGTAATGTCCCCCAGTTAGGCAGATTTTGTGGTTTTTTTACTTTGCATGGACCTCTTTTCACTCATAAGACAATCTGTGAAACAGTTACAGCAAAGATGCCACATTGTCCCTTTCACTTTGATCAAATGAAATCAACACAAAATTCAGTTTTTTTTTACAATCTATGTCTTGATTTCATAGTGTTTGACGTTTTTCCTATTGGTTTTGTTGATTGATTGTGGCTTCAGACCAGTGGCTTTAGATTGGGCTACATCAGCACAACCTAACTCTATTATCAACTCTATTATTTCAAACCTGCGTTGTTTCGTCCAGTTGGATGCGACTCTGGTTCATTTTCCCCTTCGGTAAGATTTTGTTTGGGCAGATGTGAACACAGCAAACGTACTCAAGTTCCAAAGTTCATGCCTTACATTATGTTTGAACATGTTAAAAACCCTTAACTGTTCACTGTGTCACACTGGAACATTGTCCGTCACGTGTGTGTGTGTGTCTGTGTCTGTGTGTGTTTGTGTGTGAGGGCTCAGTGGGAGACACTAAGGGGACAGGAGCTCACACTGTGATGACACATGGCACTCCTACACTATTTCCACACAATACACACATAAACCATACACTCATACGCTGACACATACACAACCCCACACACACACACACACACACACACACAGCTCATGCGCCTGTCACTAGCTGGAGTTGGTCACACTCTCTTGCATGTTGTGAGTATGTGTTTGTACTATTTTTTGCCAAAGAAGCCTCACTGTGGTAGCATGATTACACACAACACGTTAATACATAATACACACAGGCACATGTATGTTATCAACTGGGGACCGCATGAATTGTTTGAAACATGAAAAAAGGCTCAGTTTTCCTCTACTTTCCAGTAACACACATCTAACAAAGCTGTTTACATCAAAAACTTCTGCTCACTGCAATCCCACCCTTTTCTCACAGTGAATGAAATGCAGCAACCGCTCAGAATAGTCCCACATTCAGTAATGAAACAAGGCCCGCCATGGCTTGTATCACACACTCAATGAAACAATGGACACACAGTTATAATTAAATGTAATATAATTTAAGCATGATATGGCCTGATGACATACGATAGACTTAATGTTGCAGTAGTGATGTCAACCAGTGAAATCTGACTCTGAACAATAAATGAAAATCTATGCCGTGGGTATCTATGGCTGGACGACTTCAGTCTTCGGTCTAGACCTCTGAACTATCAGACGTCAATACGAAGGGTTAACAATTCAGAAATATAACTAGGAGCCATGCTCTGCCATCCCTTAAAGGTGAATAGAAAAATTTTAAAATCTACAAAACAAAAATGTGTAAAAATGCTAATAGTTCACTATTTTCCTTGCTGCATATCCTCCATTACAGGCATTACTGTCTAATGATTTTACAAGGTCTATATAGAATCAGACACTTATATTTGATGTACGTGTTTGTGAGTGTATGTGTACATGTTGTAAAACACAACAATTTTAGTGTTCAACACACCAGCAGCAGCAGCAGCAGAGAAATTGGGTCATCCATACTACCTGGGCTGCGCTGCATTCGTCGCTGTCATCAAATCGTACTGTGTGTGTGCAGATTGAGCACACACACACACATATATTTGATGTGAGTGTATCTGTGTTTGTAGCTGGAAAAGGATGCACTTGCGCTCGTTTGGTCAGTGTGTGTGTGTGTGTGTGTGTGTCTGCATCCAAGGGAAGTTATGCACATGTGTGTGTACATGTGTGCACAATGCACAGGAGTTGCACAGGAGATGCTGTTAGAACAGGGTGTGAGGGGGTAAGTAAGGATAGTGTGTGTGTGTGTGTGTGTGTGTGTGTGTGTGTGTGTGTGTCTGTGTTTGTGGGTGGGTGGGTGGGTGGGTGGTTGTGTGGGCGGGTGGGGGATGCGGGGGTGTGGAAGGGTTGAAAATCAATCGCTAGGAGACCCACTTCCCATCCCCGTTGCTGCGGCAATGCCGAGATTCCATCAATGAGCCAGAGCTGTGTTGCCCTGGCAACGCTTATGAATGAGAGCAGGTCGGTAACCGTGGAGACTCGGCGAAGAGAGGAATCGCCGGTTGCCATGGCAATACCATGTGAACGGGGAGAGACCAGGCAAAGTTAGGGTGGCGAGTGACCTCCAAGATCTTCATCAACAGGGCCATCAGTCATCATCATCATCATTGTCATCATCATCACAGTCTTTGTTCTTCTCTGTTGCAAAAATTTTCTGTGTTGATATTTTGAAACATAGTTTACAGGGTTTTCTTCTTAACAACAGTGGTGAACTGCAAAGAAATTTGGGGATTTGAGGGAGTTATAGTGTATAACAAAATCAATGAACGTGACTTTAACAAGCAATATAATTAAAAAATAAACTAACACTAGAAAAAGAGAATATGTTTAATGTAGTATGTAATGCTATCACTGATTCATTTAATTGAATCAATTGAATTAATTGAATCAATTGAAATTCTTCATCTCCACCTCATTCATTAAGTTACTTGAAAAATGTAATAATTTACACATTAACGCTGTATAGCTTTTTACTCATGGATGTAATACATCCACAATATTACTCCTTTAAAAAGTAATCGTATTGTTTTACTAAGTTTTCGAGTGTGACGTCTTCTTCACCTCATTTTGGTGCGCCAATCCGTAATGGGCTCATTACGGCACCCTGAGGCCAAAGGGCGGAAAACTGGGTGTTTTTCTCCCCAGCTGCCACAAGGGGCAGAAATGAGCCAATAAACTTGGACAAGCAACTCAAAGGTGATATTTATGCTTTATCAGAAGTGTTTTTAAACATATATTTTTAGGTTTTACAAGAATAAAGACTTTAAAAAAAAAAAATTATCCCGTTAAAGAGCAGCAGACAGCCACTTCCTGTAGCTTTAGCTTTTAGCCAAATGGGGCCACTCTTCATTAAGCTAACGGTAAGATAGCAAACAAGTAACCCCAAACTGTTGAAGTAACGGAGCATTACTGGGATTAGCTAGTAACTGTAATGTAGCATTAATGATTGATTTTCAATCAGTAATCCCTTAAAGTACCTCTACTTGTTACTGAAAAAACAAATAATCTACTGCAATGCGGTACAAAGTAAGTTATTAATACCAACACTGATTAGCAGACAGTATTGTGCATTATTGCTTAACTATTATGTAACGCACAGTACTATGGTGAGTGGATAGTGCCACGATTACCTACCGAAGGACACTGTTGTGTAACATTTATGTGAGAAAAGAGGATCTGTGTGTAACTTACTGACAATGTCCTCATGTTACATCCGTCTAGTGTCTCTTTCATGTTCATGGGAAATAAAAAATAAAAGCAATATAATAAATACATTTAAGCAAACTTTACACACATGATACTAACTGTATTGATGTCATTTACTCTTTCGTTAACGATTAACTTGATAGTTACTGCATTAAAACTGTTTTTGGGTTGTTGGTAAGTGAAATAACATATAAAACATATACAGAATTGCCTGAATCATAACTCATCCCATCTTACAACAGCACCACATAGTCTACATGAAAACAAACATCTTAAAAATGCTGGCGATGTCCATGTCTGATGGTAACCAGGCGATGTACATGGAGATGATGTGTGAATTGCGCAGTTTTAAATCGATGTACCTAGTTTAAACATATATCAATTTATGATTAAGCTGCTGCCGGTAGACGTTCCAACCATGCACTCGCACTAATGTCACCGCTGATCTCTTCAATCTCATTCAAAACTCCACACAGTCTGGCAGTGACAAAGGGTAGACCGTTCCTTCTCCTTCTCCTGGTCATCCTTAAATTGGCACTATCCACTCGCCATACAGTATATCATTGCAAAAAAAGAGAGCTCCTCTGTGGCAACACAGAAAAAGTGAACACACTGTTAGCACAGTTTAAACAGTATGTGTCTGTGTGTGTGTGTGTGTTCACGTTTTACAGGTTGATTGTTAGGTGTTTCCCAGTAGTGAGAGCCACTGTCATCACTGTCCAAACACCTTCTCCCTCCACACTTTCTCTCTGGAGTCTCTCCCTCTCTCTCTCTGTCTGTCTGCCTGCCTCTCTCTTTCTCTCTCTGTCAGCGATTGAATCTCACACTTTTGACACACAGGACCATCACTCAGTTTCAATCTGCTCACTCTTTCTCTCACTCTGTGTCTCTGTGGGGAAGTTGCATCTCTTCCCATCCCCAGTCTGTATGTCATCAGGGACGCCCTATCTCTATTGTTTAATGTAATAAGGACAAATCTCCCATATGATCTTGAATTTCTGTCATTTAAAGGGATGATTTGGTAAGTTTTGAACATAGTGTTTAGGGTGAACTGTGGCTGAAGGACAGAGCGAAATTGTAGGAGGCAGTTCAGTACAAGAATTAGCATTTGAACAGAAAATTACAGGTGAACAGTGGCAAAAAGTAGCACTGTCCTTTTATTCAGATGGCAGGTGTATGTATTTTATACCATAAATACAAATATATGGATGTAGATACAAATACGTATCTCCAGACAAGGCTTATATTGAACTGGGTACCTGATTAATGGTTTTATAGCTGTGTAAATTTAAAACACTAATAAACAATTTGAATGTCAGAGAGGTTATAGTGAAGATATAGTTTCACAATAGTAATGTTACTCATAGTAACTGATGAAGTTTTCAAATAAGATGATGTGAAGAAACAGGTAGTTATAACATTAACAACATTATAGCTAATGTAAATGCTAATACTAATGAAGCTATCTTCGTTGTTAGCATCATGTCTCTTTATTCCACATAGCCTGTGGTTTAACCTTCATGGCTCATTTTTCTGCCACTGCTCATCATTCAGTGTTAATGAAGAATCACTGCGCCATATGTTTTCAGTGTCTTTGTACAAAAGTGACATGGTGGCCATAATTAACCAGATTACATCTTTTCTTTTCCCATCATTAAAGGTTAAAGTTTTTCTTCAGCGTAGACACAAAGCCGTCATTATGTCTTTATGGTTTGAGAGTAACAGCTTTTCTTGCCTCATTTTCAGGACGGGTTGTTATACAGTAAATGCAGTCACCTTTTACACCCATTAAACGATCAGCTTTAAAACCTGATCGTTGTCGTGACTGTCGTGAGTTTATTTAAGGTCACTGATACTGTGGTAAAAATTTGGCATTTCAAGCTTATGCATTTGTTTGTAAATGCAGGTACTTTGACACTATTGGAAGATTAAAGCAAAGGTCATGATGATAAAAGTCAAATTTATAAATTAGACTAATAATAATCATAACAGTAATCATAAATCATTCCATATCCTCATTTACCCTCTTTCTCTTGCGCCTGCCATCATTTCCTCCTCTGCTCCTTTCCGTTTTCTTCCTCTCTACCTCATACCTGTTCCTCCCTCACACTCATGTTGTTGTTGTTCCACTGTTTCCCTCTCTCCTACACTCCCCCCCACGCACCTCCCCCCCTTGCATCTCATCCCATCCCCATCACAACCGACAGCACAGTCGCTGGTCCCTCTACTGGCCGCCCTGATGCACTGTGGGCAGGTTCTGCCGTTGCCAGGGGTGACTGCATCCTGGAGGTTTGGGTTGTCTGGCAGAAGCGGACGGTTGCCGTCTCGCACGGATGACTATCGAAGCTCTGCGTTCGCCCTCCGATGAGATGTACGAGAGAAAAAAGAGATGCAGTGAAATGGGACAAGAATAAAGAGAGAAAGAGGAGAGAGAATGAAAGACAGAGAGAGAGAGGGAGAGAGAGAGAGAGAGAGAGAGAGAGAGAGAAAGGCAGAAAAGTGAGAATTTAGACTCTAGATATCAAAAACAAACCCTTGCTTCATCCTCATCCATGCATGAGTCCAGCGCTCTGAACAGTAAAGATTTATCTGAATAAAAGAGTAGCAGTTGGAGCAACAGAATACAGAACATAAAATTACATTTTTAAAACACAATCACAGTTTATTAAATTATGAATAAACATAACAGCAAAACTATGGAGTGTGGTTGTAAATCCTGAGATAAAAATGAGACATTATGCTCAAAAAGTTACATAATATCAGTGTGTACGCAATGTGTGAGAAGAAAAATGTGAACAAAATGAATATGTGATATCAACTATATCAAAATGTACTGTATTACTAAGGTTACATATGTTCTAAATCACACTTCAGAGTATACCTATAGATCATATGCAGTTTTAGTGATGTGCCCTGTTGTGTGCTCTCATTTACAAAGAGAACATCTCAGACAATAATCTAAATACGTGTCTTGTTGCATCTCGGACCTCAGGCTGTTTGCTTATTTTGCTGAGGTCCAGTGTTTTCAGGTCTGCAGCAGCATGGCCTTTAGCTGTGGCAGTTAAAAAGCCATTGAGGGAATGAGGGGCTTGGCTGCCAGTACTGTGTCTGTTAATAAATGACCTCTTACTGGAATTAGCAACCAACCTGGAGAGAAGAAGGAAGGGGGGGGGGGGGGGGGGGGGTGAGGAGGAAGAAGGATGGTACAGGAAGAGAGATGAAGGGAGGAAGAAAATTTAGCCAAATTTGGTTTCTGTGCACCTCTCGCCATTCTTCCAATTAGCTTGAATCTCTCCGTTTCTTGTCTATTCTCTTGGTTTCTCTCTTCTGAGTTTAAGGTGGTCAATCTTCGTGCGTCTTTCATTTTCTGTGGTGCAAACCCTCAGCGCACGACTCGTACAGCGTTATCAGGAATAAGTGATATAGTTACTAAGCTGTTTGTGCCTCATTTCCGATGCATTCTGGTCCGGGAGATGTGCATGTGAATTATCAAACGTGTAGAAGTTTGCGTTAGCAGGTGCACCTCGCTCCTAAATGCAGATGCATTTGAAGGAGTATTGCACAAAATTAGGGGGAGATCTGATAAGTGTGACTGACTGACTGAGATTTGTCGAAGTTCGCAAATTTGCATTTGAGTGTCGAGAAAACTTCCCTGTGTTTTTATGATTACTGTGTTATTAGTTCACACACCCTAACTTAGTTTACCCAACATTTAATTCACAGAATAATGTGAACCTGTCACTGTTGGTTTACATAAATCTGTACGATACACATTAACTGGACACATTAAAGCACATAGAATCAAATTAAAATATAAAAAACTGGCTTAGTGGACTGATGTGAAGTTGCAGTTAGAGTGTCCTGTTACTAACCACAGTGGCGGTCTTTTCTCAGCGCAGAAAGTGAACAATTGTGTGAAAGTGCATTCTTGGAAAAAGCTGGACAAAATAACTTTAAATCAAGGTCCACGTACGAGCATTTTCCAGTGCTTTCAACCACATCTCCCGACCTTCAAACTGAGGCGACTCAGTTCATCATGTGACGTAATTATGGAGATTTATTGCATGGTAACATATAATATGAGGGGAGTTTGTAACCCCTGTGAATTTAAGTTAAGATATTTATTCTTTCTTTGTTCCTCTTGTAGCTGTCAACACACTAAACTGCTGAGTGCAAAAATGAAAACTCTTGTGAGAAATATACAAGCATATATTTTATTATCAATGATTGTTTTGTCTTCTAATGATGTCTGGCTGGAGGTCAAAGTCTGCCCACGTATTGCGCTCCTCCCCTACCCTCCCCTCTCTCTCTCCACCTCCTCAGAGCATCCCCGTTCTACGCCCCCGCACTTCCCCCCCCTCCCCCTCCTGTTGGACAGACCCTGCCTTCCGCCCCCATACAAGACAGAGCATGGAATTTTCCAATCTGTCTCCGGCTGACTTTACACCAGAGCTTCACACACACAGACACATACAAAGCCATCAGAACAGGAGGTGTGTCTCTGAAGCCAAGTCATGACAGAGACTGGGATTGTAGCAGTAGTGAGTGGCAAAAGCCAACATGCTGTTTAGTGACTCAATCAATCATTCACATACACAAACATAGTTTTAAGGTTTACATATAGTAACATTTTTTATGTTAATTTGTCCTGAATTATTAATTTTATAGTTTTAAATTGGACATCCTTGGATTTTATGTACAATGATCTGATTGGTGAAGCTGTGCACATGCTGTAGACCTTGCAGCTGTACAATCATGCTCCAGGTTTCATCTTTGACACAAAATTGTTGTGACTGACAGAAAGCAAGCCATTTCATCATTGTTAGTTCACTGATTGGTGCAACATGGATCTCTCAGAGTAGTGAAAACTGTGCAAAGGTACCTGCTCAAGTGGTTTGGGTGTGGTCACATTAAACAAATCAGTGTCAGTATCAGCAATATTGTGTTGAAGCAGTGTGGTACGTTTTAATTCTGCAGCTGTAGTAATTATTTTTTTTGCATTCCCTGTCAAACTGACTTTGCTTTCTTTTTTTTTCTTCCTCTTCTCTCTCTTTCTCTCGCCGTCTCTGCAGTATTTTGTCGTCAGTGGGGTCTCAGCTTGACCTGAGGACTCTACGAGCTGTCAGAGTGCTTCGACCACTAAAACTGGTGTCTGGGATTCCCAGTAAGTGCAGCACTGTGTGTTTCCTTGTGCGCACACTGGCTTGTTTATTGTAGCTAACTACAGTTGCTTCAGTACAAATTCCTTCAAATAGTACTGAATACTCTTTGCTTTTTTTGTCTCCAACTGCTATTAGTATCAAAAATATCACTTGAAAACAACAAGTAGCCAATTTGACAAACCAGTGCATTTATTTACTACTATGAAAGAAATGGTGACAAATATTGCTCTGTTGATGCAAACTGTTGGCTGCCACTTTGGCAACATTGCCAGTTGCCAAATCAATAAGGAGCTGGAGTTACTATATGTATCTAAATACCTCAACATGTTCAATGCACTGGCAGGGAATCAGCAACCTCAACACAATGCACAGTAACACAGCTGTTAATACAGTCTACTCCACTACTGTTCTTTTTATTCGACACTCATGTACACTGTACCAAGAATCAAGTCCTTCCTCTCAGTAATTGTTTTGCACCGTGTCCTCCAGGCCTGCAGGTGGTGCTCAAGTCCATTATGAAGGCTATGATCCCCCTGCTGCAGATTGGCCTGCTGCTGTTCGTGGCCATCCTCATGTTCGCCATCATCGGCCTGGAGTTCTACATGGGAAAGTTCCACAGAACCTGTTACGATAAAAACACAGGTATACAAAAGTGGCAGTTGTGTACAATCAGCTCACATTGGTGTTAAGTGAGTCACTGGTTGCTATGCCTTACAGGGATTTTATTTGAGAAAACCTCATGTGAATTCAAACATTAAAGAAAATAACACAAATATTCTCTTAGAGCTAGTACTTAGGGACTTCTGGTTAGTGTGTCTACATTCAAATTCACTATTACAATGTGCCTTTACTGGATACTATATTGCAAACAGCAAACAGCAGACCTTTGACTTGTCAAAGCAGGAAAAGCACAAGTGTATTAGTTGTTTAATGAGACAAAATATCCACTGTGAGAAGAGTCTGTCAGTTTCTTTACACTACAGGTCTCGTGAGCAGATAACACACGATTGTTAAGAGTTTTCTTTCAGATCCAAAAATAAATCTGGTTTGTTATTTTGCTGTAATGGTGGATCTTTCTGTGCTTCTCTTTCTGATCAGGAGAGACAGTGGATGAATTGCCATGTGGCGATGAGTTGCCGTCCCGGTTGTGTCCTAACGGCACGGAGTGTAAAAGCGGCTGGCTCGGACCCAACTACGGCATCACCCAGTTCGACAACATCCTGTTCGCCGTGCTCACCGTCTTCCAGTGCATCACCATGGAGGGATGGACAGACATGCTCTACTACGTAAGATGTTGACCCCAACATATAGATATTTTTTCCTCTGTAAACCAGAAAGACAGACAGATATTTCAGGGTGCTGTTGTAGGTTTAGACATCTCCCATCACCCCAAATTTAGTCAAACTTGCCTCATCAAGTGATCTGTGCTTGAAATCTGCAATGTTTTTTCTGTTCTCTATGATGTGTATTAGGTTTGTACTGTACTGTATGTGTTTTAGCACAGTGAAGGACTCGCGGGGGTGGATGGGTGTGGAGGTTGGTGATTGGCTTGAATTTCATTCAGTTAAATGAGGCATTAAGTAGTTTGAGATTTGATTCAAAACACCATTTTATTTGTCCGAAAGCCCATTTTCCACCCCTCTCTCTCTCTCTCTCTCTCTGTCTTTATCATTCTCTGTTTGACTTCATTTATCCATCTTCTCATCTGTCCTTTTTCTTGCCTTCGGAGTCGCTCTCCTTCTCTCTCTCCGCCTCCTTTCTCTTCCTCTCTCTATTCTGGTCCGTCTCACTCTATATTTAACATCTTTTCTGATGGATGGAGGCTGACTTCCACACTCACACAGGCAGTCAGGAGGAAACCAATGAAAGTTTAATAGAGAACGGGCTGCCTGCGCTGTACCATGCAGTATAAAACCCAACACATGCACGCAGCACTCCAGCTGTAGATAATAATCAGCTGATAGTTCCATTAAAGCGTTACACGGGTCACAGAAACACAATCTCCTCCAGTAACCCAATTTCTCTGATTGTCAGTTGGGTTTGTTTAGTGAAAGAGGGATGTGACACAGTGTCAGACAATTTTGTTGCTGCTGACGTGCTCACCAGACACCTCAGAGCAATCGATGTCTGTGAAAGCAGGAGATGCTTTACTGTAACACCGCGCTAGCGCACCATCTCTGCACCCCCTTGTCAGGCTTTAAGGTAGAAAATGGGTCAGTTCTGAGCCAGCATATATGCATACTTTAGCTCCTCTTAGTATTTGTGCAGTGCAGGAAAAGTTGCTTCGGTTAGTTAGTCGTACTTTTACTTGCCAAGCAGTTGGATCGAGATTAAGATCTTTTTTTCAGTCATGCAATAAAAAAATCATATGAAAGGTTTAGTTTGCACAACACTAACACACTACCTAAAACTGATTACATATTTAATTCAATTTAAACTTCAGATTGAGATTTATTTTCCAGCAGAGACCTGAGAACAAGAAACATTCGTAATGAATCAACAGAAACATCACAACGAAAGGCCAGTCAACCACAATCAAGAAATAATTAATAAGAAGTTACAAGAGTCATAAAGAACATCAGATAATACAGTTTTAAAATCTACAAGGAGACAGAAAGAATCTAGTTTGAGGGCAGTTTGCAGTTTTTTAGTACCTGAAATTAGTTCAGCCCAGATTCGTGACTACATCATGTATTATGGTTACAAGACTGAAATGTGAGAAGAGATGTGAGGTAGTTTGGAAGCTTAAACAGTAGAGCTCTATAGATGAATATCATGAGATGGTTATATCTTCTTGTCTGAGAGGATAAAACTACTTCTTTGCAAAGAAATCCAGTCATAGAGTGCAGAGTGGCAGTCAATCAAAGAATCAACCCTCAGTAAAGCTATTTTGAACTGGTAGGAGGAAGTAATCTGTGCAGCAGATAAAGATTTACGTCAAACACAGTTGAGGATATCTGGCATGTGACACTGAGTGATGTAAAAAAAGAAAAACAGATAAAAACTGTAACATATTTATCGCATATTGAAGGGTAAAGTGCGCAATAAGAGCGAAATGTTCAACCCCTTAGTGCTACATACACATCTTTATATATTGTATGAATGATAATAACAGGTCAGTCTGTAAACACCTCTCTATCTGTATGTGTCTCTGTCTCCGTCTTGTAGAGTAACGATGTGGAGGGCAGCGCCTGGAACTGGATGTACTACATCCCCCTCATCATCATCGGCTCCTTCTTCATGCTCAACCTGGTGCTGGGTGTACTCTCAGGGTATGGTCCTCTGTCTGTGTGCTGACATTTTCCTTTTATTAAATATATTATATGTTTGTACTCGTGCTCTTTGGAGTCGTATTTTTTTGTTTTACTTAACTCCCAGCTTTTTAAAAATATATTACTGGTCATTTTACTATTGTTTTGTGTCTAAAAATGTTTATATTGTAGATTTTTTTTAATAATTAAATACAATAAAAAATTCCAAATGTCCCCACAGTGAATTTGCCAAAGAGAGAGAGCGAGTGGAGAACAGGAGCGAGTTCCTCAAGCTGAGGCGACAGCAGCAGATCGAGAGAGAGCTCAACGGATACCTGGAGTGGATCTGCAAAGCAGGTCAGGGCACGCTCACACACACACACACACACCGCTTGTTCCCATGGATACACATTCTGTATGTGGGTAAAAAAAAAAAACAACTACTAAACAGACACAGTGTGCCAAACATCTTATGTTTTGTTTAATTTTTTTTTTTTTTTACAGAGGAGGTGATTCTGGCTGAGGAAGACGGCACAGGGAACTTTGATGGTAACTTCTCTTTTATTGTGTGTGTGTGTGTGTGTGTGTGTAGCTGAGACTGGTGAAAGACATTAGTGAGTTGAGTATGAAGGAAGAGCTACATAGAGAACAGAGATAGAGGGAATAACAACTGAGGGTTTGCAATGAAAAGCTTGTGACATGAGAAGACATCAGATTCGTTCAGATATATTATGATGCTTATCTTCTCTTCTCATTACGTAAGACAGAATTTGACAAAAAATCTGAAAAACACGATTCTAGTGGGATGGCTTGATGCAAGTTTTAGCAATGTCTTTAGTTAATAATGCTAATCAACTTCATAACCGCTCAGTTAAATGTGTAAATGTTGAGTTTAGCACAATAAACCCACAAGTGACAGACTCTGTCAGGGGGGTGGGGGGCGGGACTGTGGCATTTGAAAACCGGTTAATTAAGAATGAATCCTTTTTTTCTCTCACTAGGTTCGAGACGAAGGCCGACCATCAAAACCAAAAACAACAAGACTGAACTTCTGAACCCAGAGGAAGGAGAGGACAACATAGGAGATGCAGTAGGTAAGAAAAACTGGATGTAAGGGGACGGAGACATGTGAGGATGAGTTTGTAAGAAAAGTTCAGTTATCCAGGTATGAAGATCAAACTGCAGTGCTGTGGTTTGTACAGCAAAATTTAATGCAAGATCATTTGGGTGTAAGGAGGTAAATTCTTACATTTCAAGTCACATATGAAAAATAGGGAAACTGTTTAACTGCTATGACACTGTAATCTTTGAGAAAAAAAAACATAGGGATGATGCTTTTTGCTGCTTAGTGGCCAAAGTGCTTACATTATTCATGGAAAGTGACATGTTTACTTGTTCAGTATTTAAATGAGTACATAAAATATGCTAAAAAAGCTAAAATTTCATCACAATTTTCACAAATGCAGGTTTTTGAGTAGCTAACTGGCTGCTATCTCATTTAAAAAATGAGTCCAGTGTAACTATAAATAGACGTGATTGGTAATCACACCCCTTCCCTCTTCCAGGTTTCGCCCGCTCCAGTATAAAGAGCGGTAAAGACGGCTCCAATTACAGTAAGAAGGAGCGACGGATGCGATTCTTTATCCGCAAGATAGTGAAGACGCAGGCTTTCTATTGGACGGTGCTCTGCCTGGTGGGCCTCAACACCATGTGTGTGGCTGTGGTGCATTACAACCAGCCTGAGCTGCTGTCCGACTTCCTGTGTGAGTGTGCGCACACACATGAAACGATCAATACACATATACAAAGACACACAAACATGCTCACATACTGTACACTGTATGAAGACACTCACTAAAAACTGGCTCCCAGAAACTGCAACAATTTGAGAATATGAATATGAGCATTTATTCAAACTGTAAAATCCCCTCTTTCATTCTCACCTTCCTCTCTCCTTACATCTACCCCACTCTCTACTCCTATCTATTCATCCCTGCACTCTCCTTCTTCCCTTAATCCTTGCCCTCCTTTACTATAATCCCTTTCTTCTTTCCTTTCCTTTTCTTCCTCTGTTTTTCCTCCAGTCTATGCAGAGTTCATCTTCCTCGGTTTGTTCATGTCTGAGATGCTGATCAAGATGTATGGTCTGGGCATTCAGCCCTACTTTCACTCCTCATTCAACTGCTTTGACTGTGTGGTGAGCGCGCGCACACACACACACACACACACACACACACACACACACACACACACACACAGTGACAAAAAAAAACATTCATCTTATAAGTATCAGCTTTTGATGACAAATCAAACACTCCATTTAATCAACAGATTTGAGGAATAGATTTTTCTCATGTTGCTCTGCGACAAACGAACAACGGTGCAGAACGGATTCAGCATCGCATTTGTCACCAATACGTGTGCAATAACTGTGCATTAATTTGTCATGCTGACATTGTTGCAGATGCTTATTGGCAGGTTACTTCATTGTACATGCTGACATACGCTGCATGGTAAAGTGACAGCATGTAATACTGTGTTCAGTGGACCGGCTGCGGGTGTGGACACAGAGTATGTTTCTCTGCAAAATGTTGATTTTTAAAAAAAAAATTTCAATGTGTGTCAATTTAGCTTGATTTGAATATTAATACAAATTTACATAAAAAGCTCAACAATGATTTCAGAGTTAATATTGATCAAGTATTGCTGTCATAAGTTGCAGAGATCCGGAAATTCATTGTACCTGCAAATAGAGCCTCGTTCAGATAGCTGCTTCTATTCTGTATCTGGTCCCAAGTTAGTAAAATACTGTTTTTGTTGTCTTGTAGTCTAACAAACCTCTTTACAGTCAGTTGTTACAGAAGTTTCAAGTTATTTCTAATATGTAATCTATATTTATCTGAGTTTTATGTGTTTATAATATTTGTTGCTCAAAACAGTTGTTAGCTAAACCTAACCTAAACCAGCAGCGAAACAAGGAAACACATAAATCTCACTGGGAATAAATGGACTTCCAGTGATTGCTTGACTGCTACCCCATAGCTACATGATGCTGAAAGTTCAAACAGGAAGAGAAACAGTCGTAGTAAAGCACTAGAAAGCGGTGACACAATGTATACTTCCGCCAAGCATGAGCAATCCTCAATAATTTTAGAAAATGTAGTAGAAAATGTTTTGAAATTTTTCATCTCCATCAGAATGTAAATCTGCATTAAAAACACAGTGATAGACAATCATTGAAAGATAGTTAAATAAATAAATGTTCTAGCAACAAAGAAGAAATCCTGGATCAACACCTGGATCCACATCTGCACCAAACATTACTTGTTCTTCATCACAAAAACTCATTATTTTAATTTAGAAAATAAAATCTGAGCCCTTATCATTGTTTGTTGGACATTAAAATCTGTCTTTCAACAGGATATGAGTACATGATTAAATTAAAATGTTGCGTGTGTGTGTGCGTGTGTGTGTGTGTGTGTGTGTGTGCGCGCGTGTAGGTAATTGTGGGCAGTATTTTCGAGGTAGTGTGGGCCACCATCAAACCGGGCACATCCTTCGGGATCAGTGTGTTACGAGCTCTGCGACTTCTCCGCATCTTCAAAGTCACCAAGTAAGTCTCACACACACACACACACACACACACACACACACACACACACATTTACTTAAACATGCATTTCATCCGTTAACTCCTCCACAGATGAGACACTGATGATAATGAGGATGATGATGATAACCTGATGTTGTTGTACTGTACTGTGATAAATCAGATGTTGGTATTTCAGTCTGAATCTCATCACTGTTGTGACATCTGAACAGTTTTGAGGTTTTGACACTCCTTTGACGCTCCCTTCAGGGGAGATTTTAATTGGATTTGGCTCACGCACATTGTTCCGTTCTGTTCCGCGTAGCTTCCCCGCTCGTCACGACGTCGCTCGTTTGGACGGATCTCACTTGAAAACGAGGCTTTATTTTCTCAGCGGGGCTACCTGCTGAAGTCACGTTAAAATGAGAACATGAAACAGTCGGTTTTTTTTGGGGGGGTTAAATAAAAGGTTTCATCCAGCGATTTAATTTAGAATCATTGTTATTGTGTTGTTTTGACTTTGATCAAAACTCTACTGTGCTTCAAATAGTATGTCTGTGATGAAAGTATCTGAAAAACTGAGGAAAAGTTCATACTAACTGGAATTATTCATAAAATATATGTTTAATGGTTTATTTAGAGATTAGTTAGTGGTTCAATGTGGTGAAAATGGTTGAAAATCTAACATTATTTGGCATATTGTTGTTGTTTTTTGTCATTTTTTTAAGATATTAACATCAAAATTGTTTCTAAAGATAACTGTGAGATTAAATTTGTCTAAATATTCCATATATTCATTGTATCTACTGTAAATGTTTGGATTTTCAAATCACAATCTCCTCTTTTTGCCTTCTTTCTTCATGTTTCCCTTCTTTGACTCCTGCTGTCTTTCATGTCCTCCTCTCTCCTTTCATCTCTCTTCCTCCCTTCCTCTTCCTCTCTCCTACCTTTCATCCACTTCTCCTCCTCCTCCTCGTCCTCAGGTACTGGGCTCCTCTTCGTAACCTGGTGGTTTCTTTGCTAAACTCCATGAAGTCCATCGTCAGTTTGCTCTTCCTCCTCTTTCTCTTCATCGTGGTTTTCGCCTTGTTGGGGATGCAGCTGTTTGGTGGACAGTGAGTATCGGCGAATAAGAACGGAGCTCACTTTCTCTGTATTCACTTTATGTTTCTCTTCTGTGTGTGTACGATTCTTGGTGGTTTTTCACTTTCTTTTCGCTTTCTTTCATTTCAGATTCAACTTTGAAACCGGAACTCCGCCCACTAACTTTGACACATTTGCAGCAGCGATCATGACAGTGTTTCAGGTGGGAAAAAAAGACTTATGAATGTGTTTATGGTTCTAAAACAAAAAGAAAATAAATATTGTGATGATCTTTACCGCTGGGACTTTGTCAAACATTAGAAATGAGCTCATGTCATCCAGTCTTTACAATGTTGGAGGTTCCTCGCTGAGCCTTTTAAGTCTCTGATACTTACTTTTATCAGCAGGACAAATAGTTAAATTCTCTTAACATTGAACTAATCATACGTACTTATCAAAGAATATTATTAGTTTGTGTTCCACTTGAGATGTTTTTTTTTATGAAAACCAATTTTCCATGTCAGTTTCTTCAGCTGTGTACATGAAAAAAAACCCTTCTACAGTGCAAATGAATTTAAAAAATGAGGCACCAGTGAGTTACTGTATTTTCCAAACATGAGCGTAAGCACACTCATTCACACTCGTGAGCGTTTTCAGCACAGCTGAAGCTCTTTTTAAGAGGGAAATTTAATGAAGCCCATTGTTGTCATGTCATCAGTTTGTCAGATGACTTGTTCAGTTCTGACTGCAGTCTCCATGTTTCTGTGTTCTCTGTGTTCAGTTAGAGAGACGGCTTTTGTTAAGAGCCATTTGTGTTACTTGATTGTCTCGGAGTGACTCAGAGGCCAGATGTGTGTATGTGTGTCTGTTTGTGTGTGTATGTGTGTGTTTGAGCTTCATATTTATGATATTTTAAAGAGTATTAATGTCATACCTCCTCTGTTAAGCTCAGTTCAGTTCCACTCAGATCAACATTATTCAACATTGGTTTACATTAATGTTAACATACATAACATTTATAATGGATGATATGATAAATGTTTATTTTGTTTAAAATTCTGATTCTTTTTTTTAATGAAAGGATTTTAATTGTCACACATGAAGAAGGTTTTCTGTTTCTTGCTGCAGGACTTCAGCACAGTAAACAGGGTCCAGGGCAGCTCAGAATGTACTCCTGTCAAAATAAAGAGGAAAACAGGGAAAAAAAAATGCTAAAACGTGCTGATTTTCTCTGAATAATTAAGAAAAAGTATACATACAAAGCAAATTATACAACTTTTTATTTGTCCTCTCTCTGCAGATTCTTACTGGAGAGGACTGGAACATGGTGATGTATGATGGCATCGAGTCCCAGGGAGGAGTGAACGACAAAGGGATGGTTTTCTCCATTTTCTTCATTGTCCTCACACTCTTCGGCAACTGTATCCTCAGCCTGGGATCATATAAGTTATGATGATGATGAGATGTAGAATATGACTTAAATCTTCCTGTTTTTTGGTCCAGTTCGGCTCCACATAGATGTCTTTTTTTTAAATCTGAAGAAAAAAAATACCACTTCCTCCTCTTCCTCTGACTTGTACATCTGCAACCCAACACCTCTCCTTTCCCAGCCTCTTCTTCTAACCTTTTCCCCTCCTCTTCTTTCTTTCCCACTGAGGAAACCATCAGCTTCCTCTCTGCTTGTCCTTGCATTGATATTTCTTAACTTCTGCCACCTCAGACACTCTACTTAACGTCTTCTTGGCCATCGCTGTCGACAACCTGGCCAATGCCCAGGAGCTCACCAAGGTATAGAATCAAAGCAGAAAAAATACACGCTCCCCCTTATTTTAAGAAAAATAAGTAAAACGTGTAAGGCTGCAACTAACTTTTGTTTTATCAATAGTCCAGAATCCAAAGATATTCAGTTTACTATCATGTATGACTCAGAAAAGCCTCAAATCCTCACATGTGAGATGCTGCAACCAGCAAAAAAATGATTATTTGATCAAAATATACATTTTCTGTCATAAAGTAAATATATTGTAACCTATGAAAGATATCTTCTGGGCCATTTAGGAACAAACATTGAGCTTATGTTCAGACATGTAATTATATTATGTAAAATGTTGAAATTATCAGGAAATGTTGTCAATATTTAACCAGCAGTGTCTTTGAAATTATTCTCTTTTTCTCCAACAGGACGAGGAGGAACAGGAGGAGGCAGCCAATCAGAAGACAGCGCTGCAGAAAGCGAAGGAGGTGGCCGAGGTCAGCCCGCTGTCAGCAGCCAACCTGTCTATTGCTGCGTGAGTACACACACACACACACACACACACACACACACACACACACACACACACACACACACACACACACACTCTCACATATGCCTGAACACTGAGAAACATGCACACACACCCATGCAAAACACGAATGCATACAAAGCATAGAACACATATACACGGTACATATACATACATACATGTGCATGCACACACTAGCATACAAACACAGACACACACTCACTCTTTTTGTAAAATTGTACATACACAATCCCACACGCTCTGTTTCTCTCTCACAGCTGTCTTTCCTAACATTTATGATTGGCAGGCATTCATGTACACGTGATGCACACACACACACACACACACGCACACACACAAACACACACTATCCACTGTCCCCGCTTTTGTCCTCTAAAACATGATTAAGTGATTGTTCTGGAAGTGAAAGGAACAGATTCTGGGCTTTGTGAAGTGAAGAAGAGCGAGAGGCGGGCAGTCAGTAAAATCTGCTCCTGGCAGCAGAAACGCTGACAATAGGACACATCAAAACGAGATGTTCAAAAACACCCGCCGCACCTTTTAGAAGTCGCCGGACTCTTCAGTCACTGTGGCGAGCTGAGCCTTTTTACGGCTAAATTGTATGCTAAAATGATGCTTGTCAATTAGACACTAACTTGTCAATCATTAGCTGTAACATGAGTGTGGATAACTAGCTCATGAGTTTCCTTTCAGCCACGACACGATTAAATCGATTTACCGTTCTAGACATATCTCTGCAGCACAGGGATTTTACATTTTGTTCTTGTTTCATGTGTGTTTTGAATGAAAAGCACAATATTAGAGAGTTAGCATGAGCAGCAGTAGCAGCTGAATAACAGCTCTGGTAATACAAAAGAGTGACATCCTTGAATCTTTTTTTAAGTCACTCTCCTGTCAAGCTCTTGGAAGCTTTCGAAAAGTTTTTTTTTTTTTTTTCTGACTGAAGAAGAAGAAGAAGTACTTTATTGATCCCTGTGGGGAAATTGATCCTCTGCATGTAGGAGCAGCGGGCAGCTCCAGTGCAGTGCCCGTGCCTCGGTCAGGGGGCGCTAACCGGAGTATTAACCCTAACATACATGTCTTTGATGATGGTGAGAGGTAACCGTAGCACCCGGCGTAAACCCCACGCAAACACGGCGAGAACATGCAAACTCCACACAGGAAGGACCCGAGACACCCAGGACCTTCTTGCTGTGAGGCAACAGTGCTAACCACTGAGCCACCATGCCGCCCTAATGAATGATAGCATTGGGCTAGCCGTCTTCTAACATGACATTCTGTCTCAGGTCCATTTCTGCCACATGTTTCTGCACATTAACATTTTTTTTTTCTGTAAGCAAGCAACCAGAAAATTCTTAAACCAGGCTCACCTGATACTTTAATGGCTGACTAACTCTCTCAGATGCACTGTAGCTAGCAAGAAACTCTTTAGCCAAGCAACATAAAGGCTAAACAGCCCTAAATGTAACACTCTCAAAGTGACAGGTGAGCCTTGTAACAAAACATAGTCCTCCAATATTTTCCAAATGTTATTTCCAGGTGGAGGAAACTTGTCTTTGATTGTAAGAGAGTGTAATTCATATTCAGTGAGAAAACACTGCATGTTTTTAGCCCTGCTGGTGAGGATATCAGCCACTCAAGACAGTTCAGACTGTTTAAGCATGGAGCACAACCTCAAGGACCCGTTGTTTTAGTGTTAAGGTGTATTTCATAATGTATGTAAAGTATTTTAATTCTTACTTGTCGCTGTCATTTTCTCACAGTTTTTTTTTTCCTTTATTCACACGTTCAAGTCCCTGTTACATGTTCTCACATTGAAATTGCAGACTGCATATAGGGCCACCTTTATAACCAAATTTATTTTGCTCTTATGTATTTTTTTAATGGGATATTGTTAATATTACTGCATGCTAATTTCCCACAGAAATTATGACATCTTAATCTTAATATCTCTCTTCCCTTCATCCCTCTTTCTGTCTCACTGTCACCTGTTCCCCCTCCTGCCTTTTCCTTCATTTTTCATACCTCAACTCCTCGTTTCAAAACTCCTACCTCCCTCACTTTTTCTCTCTTCCTTCCCTTCCACCAAATACTCTCGTCCTCCGTTTTGTCCGCTTCACCGCCACCGCCGCCTCCTCCTCCAACAGTAAAGAGCAGCAGAAGAACCACATCAAGGGCAACAAGTCGGTGTGGGAGCAGAGAACGAGCGAGATCCGCCGACAGAACCTGATGACGAGTCGCGAGGCGCTCTACAACGAGCTGGAGCAGGATGACTGGAAGGTGGGAGGGGAGGGAGAGGAGGTGAGGAATCCCCCCCCCCCTAAAAAAAAGACACAAAATATACACATATATGCAGTCTACTCCTGATATATGGTGGATATTTGTTGTTCTGTGTGTAGAGTGATAAGTTATTTTAACCTCTTAAAGGGACATTATCATCCATCTTTTAGTATTTAAGGCCTAAAATCATTTTCATAAGTTTACTAAATGGATAAACTCTTGGATGTCAATTGAAAACTGGATGTAAAGTTGATATTAAATGTGAACAAATATTCAGCCATTTGTTTCTAGTGACCTAAATAAAGGTCCTAAAAATATATATACTGTGTCACCATGCTATCATACCTGGGTTCCAACATTTTTAGGACAAAATGGACCTGAAAGTGTTTGACAATTGTTTTCCAAGAGTTTGCATTGATGAAAAATTGAAACATGTTTTTTCTGGCTGTTCCAAAAAACATGGAAATAGATGTTTAACCAAAACCCTGTGATGAAGTTCATTCTTGTCTGATTGTAACAAAAGCGAAATTAACTTTTGAGTTCTCTGGGAATCTCAAAAAGTTTACATAAAATCAGTAACATTTTAAGTTGATTTATATCAATTATACAAATATTTGGAGTTTCTCTGCGAATACACTTTTTAATTCGGCAGATATCATATCTTAGCTTTCTATTTCTCTGAAACTGAAACTCTGAAACTGTTAAAGTAATGTTTTTGAATTGCATCACATTTCAGGGCATCTGTACGTAATGTGTTTCAACACGCAGTGGAAACACTGGACTAACACAAGGGCCTGACCTGCTTTTTCACTTCTGTGTATTCTGGGTCATGCTGCAACTTCACAGATGTTTTGATTTCAGGGTGTAATGTCCCTTTAAGCCTGTGAAAGAGTGTTATTATTGCGCTAGCTGCTGCTATATGGGACGGCTTGAAGCTGCGTGCTTGGGAGAGATGCATTATTAAAGTGGGGCATGCAGAGAAATCCAGAGCTGTACCCAAAGAAGGCAGCAGACTCAAAACTGGAGCGGGGCGAAGTGTAACGCACTTCAAAAAAAAAAAAAAAAAAAAATGTAAAAAGAAGATCAGGAGTCGACTGGATATGGCTCGGCAAACAGCGTGTTTGCAGATGGAGTTGTTTTGTCATTTTCTGGTTCCAAAAGTGTTCGTAACAATTTTGTTCTCAAATTGTTAATGTGGAGCCAAAAATGCTGGACTGTTTGCCGAACTGTGTATATCTGTGGCTCAGGGGAGGGGAGGGGAGGGAGGGGGGTGGGTTAGTAAACTGTCAGGTATAAAGTGAGTGAATGAAGGTCAAAGTAGGCCTAGACTGTGTCTGTTGTGCCGGCTTCGATGCTACTGCAGTCTAAAAAAATGTAAATACAGCTTGCTCCTTGAAAACTGTTACAGTTTCAAACATGCATGGATTTCAGTGACTTTCTGTAGACACATGGCTGGTCATGCCATGGTTGGTTGGTTTTTTCACTGATTTGCTTGAACTGATGCTTTATGATGATATGAATACAACTGACTTACAGCAGTATAACTAAATTTGAAATGCAAAGCAACAGTGAATATGTCATCCACATATTTCAGTTCATTTTTTTTAGTTTCAGTGGTTGTATACACTTTACCAAAAAAAATCATCAGCTCCTTACTCATTTTAATAGAGCTGTGTCTTTCTTACATTTTACAATTTTCATCTAATGTAATAGTCACAGTAAATGAATGACTGGAGAGAAAGTAAATTACTGCAAATCCATCATGTTTGGAGTTACAGGGCCATGTGTCCATGTGACACATGTAAAAAAGAGATCAGGCAGTATTACCCAAGCAAATGTGGGATCGCACCATAAAGTCTCATTCACATCGATAGCAACAACTGTAAGAACAACAATAGTTATAAAAAATTAAGAAGATAACATGTCTATTTTTTGTTATATATTTCCGACCAATCAAATTAAAGAAATGGATAGGAAATATTTATTTTGTGAATGCTTAAATAGCAATATATCATTAGTTTAAAGTTCTTGTGATAGTAATTGTTGTCAATGTGAGTGGGACTTGAGAGGTCAGTTCACCCAAATTCTCCCAAAAAAATCCCCCCCAAAACATATTTTCTCACTTACCCTCAGTGGTATCTATCCTTTCAGTTTGGTTTGATTCCTCCAGGTTTTAAAATATTTGCCTCTGAGATCTCTACTTCAATGCCAGTCCATTTGAGGTGAATGGAAGTTTGTGGTGCTCAAAACAGTGAAAAATGACATTTGAAAAACTCTGCGGTGACATATTTTTCCAGAAACAATGTCCTGTTGACTGTTGTACTGTTTCTGGAGAAACATGTTGCTGTTTAGTTTTTCAAATCTCATTTCGCAAACACTTTGAGCACCACAAGTGAATTTACCATTTACCTTTTGGGCAGTAGAAATCTCAGAGATGGAAAATTGGATGAACAGACCCTTTAAGACATCTCTGAGGATGAGCAACTGCTTATCCCCTCTGCTACATATTACCCCTGACCCAGGTGTCCTACCCACGGAAAGGACGTGGTGACATGAAGACCCATTTGGACCGTCCGCTGGTGGTCAACCCGCAGGACAACCGCAACAACAACACCAACAAGACCCAACCCGGTGAGCTGCCTCTGGATCAGGAATATCGGCGGCAAGACGTCGACCACTACCGCCGCGCGGCCCACTATTATCGCTACCACCACCATCACCATCAGAAAGCCATCGGACCTATCAGCGAGCAGCCGGGCCAGCCGACGGAGACGCGCATGGAGCATGGCTTTAGCTGCACGTCCCTTGGTAACGTGGAGGGTCAGCAAGGGGAGGAGAGGCACAGCCACAGGAGCCACCGGGGCCACCGGCACAGGAACAGGGAAGGCAGGGAGACTCGAAGCGTGTCTCCACGCCACAGCGAGAGGGGAGAGGGGGGAAACAACGAGCACAGGAGGTCCAGACAGCACCGCAGGGCAGCCAGAGAGGGGGAGGAGGGCAGGAGACACAGATCCAGGGGGACGGAGGGAGAAGGAGAGAAGGGCGAAGAAGGAGAAGGGAGGAAGACGAGACGGCATCGCCATGGCAACCAGGAGAGAAGCAGAGGGCATCGTACGAGAAAGTGAGTGAAGAAAGGGTTTATTTTCTCTGTGTGTGAGCCTTAACACTACTACCTGACGAGCACTAAATGCTATTTAAGTTTGTCTAAGAAATCGGGAAGCCATAACATCTGAGTGCAAAGCTCTATAGAAGCAAGGCTCGTGATTGGTTGTCTGGTAGCTCAACATAAATTGGAAGCACTTTAACATTTGCCAAGATGTGACAAGAAGGTGATCAGGCAAGAGAGGCCAGAGACTTTTATGATCATGAATGGCTCAACCATGGGGTCCAAAGTGTCAAGGAGCACGTCATAGATCTGAGAAGCCGGTCTTTCTTTAGGGGCCTGGTGAGGTGTTATAGGTGGTCTCATTGTCCCAGACCAGTTAAAATTGGCCAAAATCAGGCTGATATCTTGTAGTCTGATCCCAGAATTACACCAACTTTGACATATTTCCGGGAAAAATGTGTGTTAAATGTCTTGTCAGGTGAAAGGGTGTAAAACGTATTTTGAATTTCTCCAGTTTGTGGCAGTTGATGCAAAAAGTAAGCATCTATTTATCTTTGTGCTTTAATTAATAGTTTAGCAGTGTGTTCTGTATGTGTTAGTAGTAACAGTACAGGTGACAGTGCACATCTTGTGACATATGGTGCTACATCTGGTGTTTTTGATGAGATACTCCTTCCATCACCTGATCCTTTCCATCCTCATCCTTGTTTTTGTTCCTGGTTCTTTTTCCTCTGCCTCTGATTACTCCGATCTCACCGTTCCTCTCTCTCTTTCCTCCCTTCCTCCTCCATCAGGGAGCACCACAGCACCGGTCCCAGCCTCTCCACCACACGACCCATACAGCAGTACAATGAGGACCTGGACAACTTCCGCAACAACAGCAAGCTGGCCAGCGCTCACGAACATCCTTACGCCCTTCCACCAGACCACCCAGACCACCCCGACCACGTCAACAACCTGCTGAACTGCCGCGACGCAGATACCCACACCCTGCTCCACAGCATGGACAGTCTAATTCTGACCAGTATGGTCAAACCTGAATACACAAGCATAGACATGCCCCCAGTTTACCCCTACCCCTCCACCAACGCCATCTTGCAAGGTAGGCTTCTAGGGGGATGAGTCCTTGTAGATGAGAGCATAAGTTGTGTGACAAAGCTCTTCATCAATTCACATAATTTGAACCACAGGTGTTAAAACCCTCTCCCAATACTTTGGCCCTGTTACTCAGTCTTCCCCTGCATGTTTTATGCTTCCTTGTGATGTTGGGTTTATATTTTGGATTGAGGGAGCTGGTTCATGTAGCGTTTCCAAATGCTAACTCAGAAGCAAGTGGTAGACAAAACTTCCCAGTATGCACTTTGACATGTGGCCGAAGAAGTTTGAAAATGGCTTCCAGTGCTGTATAAATGTAGGGATTTGTTTATGAACGGTGACTTAATTATAGGCTTTGGGCAAATGATTAAGAATAAGATATACTTTATTGATCCCAAGGGAAATTTAAGTGTCACAACAGCAGCGTTCAGCACACATCACATTTCAGACACAACAGAATAAAATGAAATAATAAAACAGAAAAGTTTGTTGTTATACATTGTGCAGTATATACGTCGAGTATATAAAACGAGAGTAGTGAGATAGATAAAAAAATCTATTGTGCAGTGATTATATACATGGTATGTAATGAAATACAGTATGATTAATAAGAAAATAAGAGTAGAATGATTATTATGAGGTGTGCAATGTGCAATAGAAACATTGTAATAATTATATAGTGCAATTCTTAACAAGTTATCAGTTATTGTAAGAAAGCATAGGGCTGAAAGTGTCAGTCTAATCCCATGTTGCAACGGGTGTAGAGTTTGATGTCCGCCACCTTCTGTGTCACTCTGAGGAACATTTGGTGGAGATCAGTCTGTTGCTTAAGGTGCTCTTCTGTTTGACAAGCCCGTCGTGGAGGGGATGATGGGAGGTGATGTTCAGAATGCTCACCAGCTTGGTTAGCATCCTCCTCCTGGCCATCGCCCCCAGGACGTCCAGCTCAGTTCCACCTTCTATGACGGAGCTGGCGTTCCTAACAAGCTTGTTCAGTCCGTTAGCATCCCCAGTTTTCAGACCACGCCCCCAGCACACCACCGCCTAGAAAATGGCACTAGATACTGACTGATAGAACATCTTTAGCATCTTGTTGCAGACACTGAATGATCGTAGCCTCCACAGGAAGTAGAGCCAACTCAGACCCTTCTTGTAAAGGGCCTCTTTGTTCTTAGTCCAATCAGACCTATCATCCAGGTGCACTCCAAGGTATTTGTAGGAGTCTACACCTACACCCTCGACATCTTGAATGAGAAGTGTCCAAACTTTTGTCAAGACACTTTATGTCAAGCATTCTAAGAATATCGTGATGGACGAGGATGGCAGAAGATAGTTACTAGTAGTACAATACATATGGCCTGAAAAACACACTGATACTGCTACTTATTACATAAGAGTGGTGTCGCATTTTGTAGGAAGATTCCCCCCCGTACTCCTCACAGATAAACACATTTTAAACTCCTCCATGAGTGTGTTCTTATCAGTAGTGAACAAATTGTACTGCAGTCTTTACATTTCAGTCTTGATTAATGCTCTCTGATGTTCACTTGCTTGAAAACAATGAACATCTTAAAAGAATACTCCCGCGATTAAGCATTGCACTTCAATCAAGTTGGGGAACATTTCAATAGACAAACCTTTAAAATGTGTAGGATCCTAAAATGCTGGATCCTACAATTCCCATAATGCAACTTGACAGCCTGTGTCGCTGTCGGTAAGACCCTCCATGCCTAGTAAATGCCCACATCTTTCAAACTACCAGGTTGTAACGCAGGCTTTCTGTTAAAATTGTAAAGCCTCCATGTCTAAGCTGAGATTACACCGGTGACGACACTATGACATCATCATGGCTATTTTGTCAGTCGACAAAGCTCCTCCAGAGCCGCAGTAGATATTACACAACTGTTTTCACAGGCTGAGTAGCACTCCCCATGAAGCTTAAATTGACTCTGGCATGAGAAATTGGTGGAGTTCCCATTTTAGGAACATTTGTTCACTGGCTAACGCTGGCAAAAAAAAAAAACAGCCTTATTCTGTTCTATTCTTAAAACAATGTTGGCGGATGTTTTTTGTGTTTTTACTGTCTTGCTCTGGTGAAGCTGACGTCTTTCTGTCCTTCCCTTCCTGTCTGTTTTCTGTCCTTGTTTCGCTCAGTGAACAAGAACGCCAACACCGACCAGAAGAAGAGCGAGGAGAAGAAGGAGGAGGAGGACGACGGAGGAGACGAAGACGGCCCTAAACCCATGCCTCCCTACAGCTCCTGCTTCATAATGTCCACCACAAACCCGTGAGTGTTTGTGTTTGTGTAACACCTTGGTCAAACATTGTTGTAATACAGAAATCAGCTTAGTACTGCTAGTACAATTTGAAAACAGTGCGTCTGTGTAAAGAGCAGCTGTTTAAGTTATGAGCATTTTTTCTCTCCAGGCCTAGAAATGTGTGTTTTGTTTGCTTTTGTCAACATGTGCATATTCATCTGTGTATTTTCACTTCAGGTTTCGGAAGTGCTGTCACTACATCTTGACTCTGAAGTATTTTGAGTTCAGCATCCTGTCTGTCATCGCTATGAGCAGCATCGCCCTCGCTGCAGAGGACCCTGTCTCACCTGACTCACCGAGAAACAATGTGAGACATCTGTGTGTGTGTGTGTGTGTGTGTTTGTGTATTTCTGTCAGCCTGTCAGTGTATGTACTCCTACATTGTTGGGAAGATAAAATGGATATAAAGATGAGCAAAATGTGTGGACATTTTGGCCCCCAGTTTCCCACTAGTAGAGAGATTAGGTTTGGTCTTCCAATTTGAATCTTTAAATTAGGATTAAGTTAGTGAATTTGTTGCTAATTAGATGGTAATAATAATTATGACAGTTTATTTTATCATGTACCAGGGTTGGGCCAGATTCTGATGTGGCTGTACACATATTTACACACATGTGCATATTTTAAAATGTTCAACAGATCATATTTACATGAAAATTTAGTACCGATAGTAAAACAAGTGCCCATTATATACATTTTTTTTTGGTTTTTTTGTTTGTTTTATGCACAAAAAGCACCTATCAAAGCACTCATTTAGACATTTTTATGAGGAAAAATATCAACAAACATTTGTAAAAGAAAATGTGTTGTAGTGAATTTCATAATTTCTTGATTTTCATAATTTTTCATGACACTTATTAGCTTAAGTGTTATTTATTGAATATTATGTTCAAGAGAAAAAGAGAGGGCACCCCTTTGGCTGTTTTTTTGTCTTTAAATTGGATGAAAGTCACCTGATTTCAATTGAACTCTGAGTAAGCATTGCTAGAAAATGTTTACGGAAAAAAGATGTTAATGCTATGGATATTAAATGTGTGGAAACATTTTATCCATAAAAACAGGAAACACAAATTAAAAGAAATATAGAATATTTATATCTTACTACAGTAGGGATAATTGAGTTATAATTAAAAGTGAAATGAAAAAGGAAAGTGAAAAGGAACAGATATTGTGAAATGCTGATTTGGATGTGGAAAATCTAAGTAGGATTAAGATTAGAATTAGGATTAGGTTCTAGGTTTGTTGGTGTCTGCCTTTTTGTCGCTTTCTTTCTTTCTTTGTTAATCTGTCCTGCTGTTTCTCTTCTGATTCATCGTTCTGCGTCTCTCTGCTTAGATAATTATATCTCACTGTGTTGTGTCTTGCTCTGCAGGTGCTGCGTTATTTTGACTACGTTTTCACAGGCGTCTTCACTTTTGAAATGTTGATCAAGGTAACAAAGAGTGTGTGTGTGTGTGTGTGTGTGTGTGTGTGTGTGCTGATTTATTTTTTCCATGCCTTTGTTTGCATGGTTGTATAATTGTGTCTTTTGCGTGTGTGTATTTGTGCACATTTCTGTTCCAGTTAATGTCGGTGTGTGGGTGTGTGTCTATGTATGTGTATTATGTGTATCTATGTTGTGTGTCCGTGCCCTTGTAAGTGTGCAGATTTATGTGTGAGTGTGTTTGTGTTACTATACATGTGTATATGTGTGTTGTACTGAGCATGCTCCGTGTCTTCCAGATGGTGGTGCTGGGCTTGTTTCTCCACCAGGGCTCCTACTTCCGCGACTTGTGGAACATTCTGGACTTTATAGTGGTTAGTGGTGCTCTGGTGGCCTTCGCCTTCACGTAAGTGTCCCCTCCCCTCCCCCCCTCCCCACACCCCACCTTCCTCTTCGTCATCTCCACCACCCACACACAAACACATACCCCCCCCATCTACAGAAAGACCCTCGTCGTCCTCCGATACGCCGATAGGCAATGTTGATCTTTCACTTCCTTTTACTCAGCCTGCTGAACTTCAGTCTTTTGTCTTTTTGGCTATCCTTTTTCTCTCCCTTTATCTTTTTCTTAATCTTACTTTCTCTTTTACTCTTGCATTTGCACTCTTGTCTCTCTTCCGGTCCACTGTCTCTCTCTCTCTGATGTTGTCTCTTATTTTCTGTCTGTCTTGGTCCGCTCTTTCTTTCTCTCTTGACTCTCTTTTCTGCAGTCTTGTCAATGTCTCTTTTTCTCTCTCCCTTCTACGGTCGACACATTCTCCTTATCCCTCTCTGTTCCTTCACTGGTCATCATCACATGTGGCATTGTATCAGCAGGTCTTTCCTCAGGTCTTTCTTCTCTATCCCCTCTGCAGTCTACACTTTCTCCGTATCTCTCTCTATTTCCTTCATTGGTCATCATCACATTGTATCAACAGGTCTTTCTCGGTGTTTCATCACCACCTTCATCTGGACAATCACCTATGATCCTTAACAAAATTCCTTTCCTAACGTGCTTGTCGATCATCACCAACCTCTGACCTACACTCTAAAAAGGAAAAGGGCTCCTCGTTGCATTTTGCTTTTTCTTGATGCTGCAATCTTTGAGGGCCCTAAGCGGGTACCCTGAGGAGCTCCTTTAAAACAATTATGATGTTACTTTAACAAGTATGTAATTTTTTGGATAGTTCCTTTAAACGAGGAACCCTTAAATGCTGAAAGTGATATATGTTTTTAGAGTGTACGTCCACCTTCCACCCTCCACAAACCCCAAACCTTGCCTGTATAATAATCACCTCAAAATACCCCAAACGTCCCTTCCCCCTAACTGTGTGACCACTATAAAACACCACCTGCTCATTCTCAAATTTTTTCCTCCCAATCTTCCTCCTTCCTTCTTCCCTTCTGTGCCCTGTTTGCCAATCCATGCCGCTCTGATATTTCCTCCAACCAGGCCGTGAGTCATCCCTTCCTCTGTACTTGCATCTAAAACCCTAACTTCATCCCCTAAACCTTTGCTTACCGACATCCCCTCCCCCAGACCCTCCACAGCTTTGGTTCCTGCTGATGCCTCCACCTCCTTCCAGATACCTTCCAATCCCCTCTCTCATAGGAGCGCTTCCCCTTATCTATTATAAAAATTTTGCACTTCTATCCAATTCATGTACCCCTATACACCCTCCTTATTCCTAACATAGAGCAAAGCAAGTATGAGAACGACGCTAGATGAGAATTTGTTGATGGTCATCCTACTTTTATGTGAATTTACAGCATTTTAAATGACCTGAAGAGATTTAACGGGTGATTATTTCTTAGTTTTCATTAAATTTAGGAAAGACACACTAATTGGACAGTTTATATCAGATTAATTTGTTGCAAATTTTAGCTTGCTATATGTTAGTAGGAGGTGTACCCGTTGCTTTCTTGCTCACCCTTTGTCCCCACTCCCCCAACCCCGGCCTCCACCCTCGTCTAGTCCCTAATTCACCCCTCTGCCCCACCAAACTCCACCACACGCACCTTTTCAGCTCCCCCCTTTTTTCTCACCACTCCAACAACCATAAAAGCCAACATTCCCCCCTGCAACCCAATCACACTCCCCGAACCCGCCTCCTCATCCTCCCCCGTCCTCCGGGCTGGAGGTCCCAGTCGGTCAGTCCGTGGGGGTGAGGGCGCCCCAGACACCTTTAACCCTTTAAGTGCCCAGGCTATCCGTTTGCCACGAGGAGGAACACCGCCAGGGTACAACTACTCATCGCCTCGTCCCCTCTCTTTTACCCACGCACACTCAAAACACAAAAACACATACTCATCCGCCGTTTCTGGCCATGTTAACGTACCCGGAGGCACAGGTATTTAACTCTCCTTCCTCTGCACGACCCTGGGAAGTCAGACTGAGCGTGGGAGGGAAGGAGGGAGGCATGCTGGGGCAGAGTGTGGTGGGTGGAATGATTTGTTCTTATGCTGAGGTATATAGATAAATACATATAAATGAAATATGTATGATATATGCACCCTAGAGGGACTGAGTGTGTGTTTGCGTGTGACAGAAAAACAGGTCAAGTGAGTGAGAGAGAAAGACAGCTTCGTGTGTGCATCCTCCTCAGTTCTGTGGATGATCAGTGCATGTCTGCCTTGGCGGCTGCATGAACCTGAACACAACCTGTGATGCAGTAGACAGCATCACTGAAAACTTTGTTAATGATGTTCGGAGTCAGTCCCAGGCAAAGAATGTGTTCCAGTAAAATGTGCTCTGTTAATCTTAGAGCTAATTCCCTATGTACTGTAAAGGTATGTTCAGATTGAAGGCAAAGCAAATTTTAGCGATGGCACCATTGCATACAAACTTGAAAATGCTTGGGCAAAAAATGGAGCTTTATGTATATGATATCATAAAAAGATATGGCTGTCAATTTACTAATTTTCTCTTATTGTCAACAAATCTCATGTCCAGAACCAACAATGAATTGATCCGTGTAAGGAAGACGCACTGTGCATGTGCAGGAATGCGGTTCAATTTACAGAGCTTCATTAGCTTGTTGTGCTTCAAATCACAACCGCTTGATTTTTTTACTGAAGTTCTTTGGTAATTAACAAACAGGTTCCTGCACATGTGCAGTGGCGTCTGCCCTACACAGAAGTACTCTCCAGAGACTGGAAATGTGATCATTGTTATTAGTCTCTCGAGCTTTGACCATAATCTTCAGAGTCATCCAATGCAACAGTTTGGCTGACGATAATGTGGTATTGTATCATGATTGTTTTTAATAGTTTTTGGACAACAATGGAGGTCTACAGCACAGAGGAATAAGATATATCAGGCTTTGGATACACACACACACACACACACACACTACTAAGTGGGATCTGTTCATTGTTGGTTTAGCTCTGCGCATGAGATTTGTTGACAAGAAAAAAATATTGAAAATTGCCAGCCATATCCTTTAAGGTTCAGATAAAACAGGAAAAGGGAGAGAGCCCTAGAGGAACATAACAGAAAGAATTAGAGTTCCTGATAAATTGTGAGATCAGCAAGAGTCTGAGCCGCAACACAGAAACACGCCCAGACAGGCATAGTCCTCACACACTAGCTAATATCTGTACAGTAGTCTTCCACTGGAAGCAAAGAAATCATGCAACTGCAACTTCTCGCTAGCTGATGTGGTTTCATCAGCATTCACGAGCAAGTGTTGCTCGTTCAAAAGCACGGTGTAATTTGTGAATTTACATAAAATTAAAATTTTGACCTCTTCTTTTTCTCATGTCATTGGTCAGTTCCATGTTGTCTAATATCCCACATTGTCTTGAGAAGCATTTCTTGGGCATCACATACAAAAAGAATAGATACAATACACTTTGCACCACTCCAGAGCCAGTGAGTCTTTACTTGTACGGCTGTTTGTGGCAAATAAACACAGACTGTACAAATCCAGACTTGTAAATTCACTTTGCATTTAATCTGAACAAACAACATTTCTGTAGTGAAGAGCAAATATGTTACAGTTCCTGTTGTTCCTGTCATTGTCACTATGTGTTCACATTGCCAGCAACAAGTAACATTAGCCAATTTCACAATGGTTAACTTTTTTTTTTTTTTTTTTTTACCATGGCTGTTTACATCATAATGCCTGTCATATGTAGCTATTGGTATGAGTCCTGCATAAAAATGAAACTCATACCAGCCATTGTACGGTAATGTGGTTGCTCGCAGTCTAAATACAGAGTAAATAGAGTCCAAGGAAACCAACCAACAGCGGCAAAAGTAAATCAAGGAGCGAGCAGGATGAGGAAGGTGCACACACAAGTGTTTTAATGCACAGATTTCAGAATGCAGGTGGTATGAATTTAAAGTGATATATTACTTTGGTAAAAACCTTTCACACCTGTGTTGAAGTTGAGGAGCACTGAACCTGCACAAGTCAGTATTTATTCTACTGTATCTAAGTACAATTAACTGCAAACAGAAAGAAATTAAAAGTATCATCCAGTTGAACATGTTTTTTCACATATATACATATAATACATGTGAATAGTTTGACCAGCCACAGGTTCCAACGAAGGCAAATAATGCTGGTGGACTCCAACACAAAAAAAGTGAAAATTTAATATCAAAGTGAAATATCACTTTAGCTAGAAAGGCAAGCAGTAACGCAAAAAAAAGCAAGAACCTATCAAATTCAATTGTACCATCTGGCTGATAGGTTTGTTACAGCAACTCAAAAATTACTCCACTGCTGCACCCTCCACAGCATGACACCTCCCTGAAAAAAGGATGCCTCCTCCCCTCCTTCAGTGGTCTTCTTCCCTCCTCCTCTCCCCTCCTTTGCCCACTTTTTTAATGCCCTCTCCGTTCCCCTTTTAGAGGATGCTCTCCCGCCATATCACCCCTCACTTTTGCCTCTTTTTCCTTTCACCCTTCCCTTCTTTTCCTTCCTCTCCTTACTCCTCCACCATCTCTCCTCTTTTTGCTTCCTTGCTCCAACCATCTGATCCAGGGCTGAGCTTTCAGTACAGTTTTGCTTAAGGGTTGAAGGCTACACACACACACACACACACACACACACACACTGTTTAAAAGCAGGTACATCTCGGAAACCATTGTACACGGGATTTCCAGCATGGTCAGAGTGCAATGGCTTCATTTATTTTGGGTTTTTAAACTCAACAAGTTGCGCTTCTGGCACCCCTCATCCTCCAAATAAATGTTGAATGACACACTCTCATGACTGAGAACTGCATGCTGTCGCAGTACTCTGTGAGAATGCCTTTCCTTTTCTATTGACGGTGTGTGTGTATGGGACAATACACACAAATCCTGGTTTCTTGAGTCTCCCCTCATGATAGATGTCCTGCGTGTATGCCTGTGTGCTCTCACATGTCAAGAAAACCTGGAACCGGCCACTTCTAAAGATTTAACGCCTTTTTTTCTTCCCCCTTGCGCAGATGTGCATGCAAAAGAGCTTTGATAAAAATCCAACTAGATGATTGCAGATCTAATGAGGGAAATTTGTGCTGTAGGCCTGGTCTAATTGATCATTATGGTGTGATAAGATAAGAATCGGTGTAAATGGATGCAGCAATCGAGTTTCCTCCTCCAACCATGAAGGTAATTCTTCATAGAGCTGGTAGTACAGCAGGTCACAGCAGAAAACAGCCAGGAGGGAAGGAGGGTTTTGCACATCCACAGTCTCAGCCGGGGGGATAGATTCACAGAAGTGTTTTTATTATTGTAGATCTCAGGAAGTTACCTAAGAATTAATGTTGGGATGTTTTTGAAGATTGTTTTATTCAGATGGAAGAAAAGCCGCAACTTAAAATGTAGTAATACCTGGAGAGTGACACAGCTACTGTATATATGTTTCACTTAACTGACCTCAGCCTTTCTCAGATTATGATTATGCGATTTATCAGATATCATATAAGTATTAAGAGTTACCCCTTATTAAAATTCAGTCATGCATTTTTAAAAAAGCACATTTTACCACATTCATGCATTGTGGCAGTAAAACATACATTCAGTACTGTATTTTTGAACTGTAGAAACAGTAAATGCTTTAAACATTTTACTCACAGCTGCTCTTTAAAAGCTTTTACAAATAGAGTAATATACATTAAAAATGCAAGATACAGAAAATAAAACATAGAGTATCCATATATTCTACTATCATAATCACATGGAGCCTTTTTAAAGCTATTCCAGACAGTCTCCAATAGAAAAATTGTAGATTCTGAAATGCTAGTTTCCATATTTCTTAATCACCCTCTCCATTATAGTTTACTTGCCACTGTGCATTGGACAGTGTTAAACCAGACACAACAATACAAAATATAAACTCAAAATTGAAAAAAACTAAAATTAAAAATCAAATCAGGACAAACAAAATAACAAAAAATAACTGCTTTTACAGTGGAAAATTGCCTCCTGGTTAAGTTTTTATAGATTGGACTAAATAATCAGATTACTAAATGTATAAGATTACACCTTTTGTATTTTTTTTCAGTGACCTCATAGACTTTTGAAGCTGATGAATCTTATAAAATGCATTAACATTTATATACAAATTCACCTGATTGATGTAATTGCTACATATTGGTGTTATGTAAGTGTTGTTCAGTATACAGTATAATGCAGTGTAATCTTCACCTTATCGAATAATAAATCTAGGAGACAGGTACAGTATGTAGACATCCCATCCTGTCGTCATGGAGACAAGTGATGGGTGAGGGGAGGGAAACACAGAGAGAGAGAGAGAGAGATGTGTGTATCTGAGTGTGTGTATATGTGTGTTGGTGGGTGGGTGGGGTTTTCTAAGCAGGTATGGCCATCTTGCTGTCCTTCCTTCTTTGTCTGTCTCTCATATAAATGTATTTTTTCCTGTTTCTACCAAACCCCCTCTCTCTCTCTCTCTCTCTCTCTCTCTCTCTCTCTTTTGTCTTGTGTTTGTCTTTGTCGGTCTCTCTTTATCAATGTGTGTCTCTGTGTGTGTCTGTCTTTCTATGTGTTTTTCCTCTCCTCCTTCCCTTCCTCCTCTTCCTCTTCTGTCTCTGTCTTTCTTTCTGTCGCTGTCACTGACTCTCGCTGTCTCCATCTTCGGTGAAATTCGACAGGAGCAGCACCCGGTAAAGTTCTTCCTCTGTCCACCTCCTCCTCCTCCTCCTCCTCCGCTCTGTCCCTTGCGTATCAAATTGGCTTTTCTCTCTTTCTTTCTTTGTTCTTCTGATCGTTCGTACTCATTCTCGCCGTATCGTTGCCCCTTTCTCTTTTTCTTCACCACCACACCCACATACTGCAGGAAACCATCCATACATCTCAGTAGTTTCATTGATAAGTATGATTTAAAGGGTTTGACGGTGGTGCCCATAGGTGTACTGGAAGTAGTGTGATTCCAAATTCGCAGATAATTAATTTACCAGTTAAAATTTCCATTATAAATACATATTTCTGAAAAATAGCATGAAAGTCTGTCTTTCAAGTATTGAACACTCAACACTTGTTCTGTGGGTTTTTAAAATGGTATTGTTAAAAACTTTAGCTTGAATTGATGTTGTAACAATGGATTCCAGTGTAGACATCAAACCATCCAAAGAAATTTTTCAAACCACTCCTACAAAATCCACTTCTCAGCTGTCCATCTTTAGCTTTAGTATGTTCACGCAGCCAAATATTTCTACTGTATCACTCCAATCTCAGTCTTCACACATGATACTGTCAAGCTTGTGAGACTTGCACATATTGGCACACCTCCGTTTCTTTCATTGGTCTGTTGAACTGAATGTCTTGTCTCGCCACATTTGGTCTTAAAATGGTGCCACATGAAAAACCCCAATGGGCTGCATTGGTATGTTGCTATAATTGTCAATGGAAAGATGAAATACAATCCAGGAAGTTCAATTGGAGTAATAAGCCCATGAGTTTGAAGGATTATCAGATGCCACAAAACTGCATATTAACATGAACCTACCCAGGCTAATGTGACACCTTCATCACTGCAGATGAATGTTAGCCTTACGCCGCTAAATAATGAATGCTGTCCCTGAAAAATTTAAGTACATAATGCTATGGTGCAGGATTTTACACCTTTGGAAAGTAACCACAGCAGCAATCATTTTAGTCTTTGTTGCAAGGTAAACAGTAAAAATGTCCTGGTCCACCAATCTGCCAGAATGTACACTTGCACATGCTTGATTTGATAGGCCAATATACAGCATTGCATTGCGGCAAAAGTCAGGTTCAACTTTGTGTTTCATCACTTGGGTCATCTGAAATCCTGTTATGCAAAACTACAGTCTCATTGAAATGGATGAGGGAGGAGGCTGCATTTCTTGACGTAGTGCTAATGTCTATCTGAACAAGACCTTAATGATATGTTCAGTGGTATTAGTATTGAGACAGACATTGTGTGTTTTGCCATGTTAAGGTGCTCGATTGTTGTATGAGAAAATGTGTGTGATCAGAACGTGCTGATCAAATGGATGGACAGCAGCAGAGTGCAGTACGCACTGGAGCCTTATTCAGCGGGAGTGGTTTGAGAAGTTTTCCGAACATTTTTTTCCATTGTATACACGAATCCAAACTTACAACAGCTGGTGTGCATCGTCAAGGATAAAACTAGAGGCTGTTTACTGCCAACTTTCAATCCTACAGATGTTGAGTGTTTCATACTCAAAAGAAAATGTGCCATTCAGGGAACATCCGTCATCTTTCCGTCATCTTTTTAGTAAGGTTGACGGACAGAATGCTAAATTAGTGCAGTGTACACACTCATACATAAATCGTGAGACTCAAAGAGCCCTTATCATTGTGTGTGTGGGTGTGTGTGTGTGTGTGTGCGTGTGCGTGTGCGTGTGTGTTTGCGTAGGGTTGGTGTTAATTCCTAACACCTATGCCTTACTGGGCTTTACTCTAATACACTGAAGCTGCTCTGATAGAGACCTCAGTCCCATTCACCTTCAAAGGAGGAAGGCCTATTGATTATCGATCGAGTCTCTCACACACACACACATAAACCCCCACATGCATACATGTAGAAGTGCCTAGGTTCAGACTCAATCAATCAGCCTTGAATTGAATCGTCTTACATTTTCTGCCACGGGAACTGAGTTCATAGTTAAGGAGCGAGCCTTGATGGACGGCTTCTCTTCTGCTCAGGCTTGGCAGGCGTCCAGGCGCCTCCTGCCTTGTTTTTTGAAAATGGGCCATTCACTTACAGTAAAGATCAACATGGCTATTTACTCCCTTGACACCCCAATTTTTCCTCACTGATATTGGTTTATGGGCGTACAAATCATGAGCAGAATGTTCAGTTATGGGCTTCGTGGAGGAAGCAGGCGCATTAAAACACACAACCAAAGGAGTTTGTCTTTTCGGCCCTAAATCGTCTCCTCCGGTCGCTCTCACGGCTCGTTTGATGCTATTAATGCAATGTGTTTGTTTGTGTTATGACATTTGATGTTGCGTTCTGCAAGCAACATCACATGTCCCAAGAGTCTCGCATAGCCTCCGTTGCCTGTCCCCATCTCCTTTGATTCAGGCTGCGGTAAAATCTGGATTTAAATGAAAGGAAGCTATGTGAAACGTATCAGATTCAGTCCATCAAGTGTTTCCAAATTCAGGATTATATTGGCATAATCCTAGCCATGTAATCTTTAAAGCCCACGCTTCATGTTTCCACATCTGAGACTCCCATTTTCTTCCGAAGAACCGAACAGCGTTTCACTGAAAAAGAAAGAAAGAGGTTTGGCTGGGCACTCTGCCGGGAGATGCCTGTCGACATGGAATGTGTGTGAATGTTTATTTTATCATGGTGAAGATTATAAAAAAAATGGTGACGATGTCGCTGCTTCTTGATGTCCATGAAACCAAACGGTCAGGCAACTGATCGGTTATCCTCCCACCGGTTTCATGTTTGACGCACACTTGAAAGTTTCTTTTTTCTGCAGAAGAAGAGACTGTAAGAGCGTTGATTGTACACACATGTATTGTCTTACACAGGACTACTGCAAGTGTCATATTGTGTGTTGCTTTTAGTAAATATTTAAGATAAATCTGACTTTGAGGACATGTCCCTCACCCCACCTCACCACTTTTTGAAATGGTTTATGTTAATAGCACCATCTAATTCTTCTCTGACTATTTTGTTGTTCCTTGGATGAACTCTAGGGGGAGCAGCAAGGGTAAAGACATCAGTACGATCAAGTCCCTGCGTGTGCTGAGGGTGCTGCGTCCTCTTAAGACCATCAAACGTCTCCCCAAGCTAAAGGTATGCGTCCTTAAAGAGATGCAGCCCCTGGACTAGGAAAGCTTCCTAATTGTGTTTTTGTGTGCAAAAATGTAAACTCATGGTTATAAACTGGAGTTATATTTTCACTGCATATTATGTTTCCCATGAGATCAAGATGGTTTCAAATGTTCCTTATTGAGATATTCTATCATTACATCAGGAAAGGGCAAGATAAAAATAGTGAGTTTGACATCTCATCAGTGCAGTTTGTTAGCAGGAAATTGTTTCAGTTACCTAAAACACCAACTGTAAATATCAGGTATTAATGTCAGTCAATTTTGCACCAATATGTTGAAATCATAAAGGGAGCTTGCACCATTGCATACCTGATATATCATTCATGAACATGTGAAGTGCAGTTTTGCTTTTCAACCAATCATAGACTGTTAAAGTTACAGGTCAACAAGACTGGTTAAAATAGTAGGCAAGACATTACTTATTCTATTTGCATCACAGTACAACATGCAAACTAATTAAATATACACAATATAACAGTTTACAAGGGTGGATTTGTCCTTTAAAGCTACAGCAATGTTATTAAGTGTAGTGCAAGTCATAGGCTGAGTAGCATTTACAGAAATTATTTGTGCTTGCCTGCAGGACATGCATGTGGCAGCAGTGACCCTTGAGTATCATTAGATACATATAAAGGCAAAAGTTATCCAAATGTTAAACGCACTGACACTCTGATGTCATACTAGTTAAGATAATCAGTCTTACAACTGAACTTAGCTGTAAATCTAAATGTTTTCTTCCCCTCGTCTGCCTGCAGGCTGTGTTTGACTGTGTGGTCAACTCTCTTAAGAACGTGCTGAACATCCTGATTGTTTACATGCTCTTCATGTTCATCTTCGCCGTGGTGGCCGTGCAGCTCTTCAAGGGCCGTTTCTTCTACTGCACGGACGAATCCAAAGAGTTTGAGCGCGACTGCAGGTTGGTTCAGAAACACTCAAACATGTTGAGCACTTCAGTTCATTGTGAAAGTATGTGCTTTTCATGAAGTGTGAAGAATAATTTTCAATCGGTCTTACAAGTGATTTTAAATTTCGTTCACTGTCAAAAAACAAAAGATTTTTCATCCGTTACATTCAACATATTTTGCAATTTGCACCAAGTACTTTTAATTTAGCACTATAAAATGTTTTTACACATTTTTATTCTGTATTTCAGATACTTATGTAACATACAGTTCTGCATTTTGGCAAAATATAGTACTCTGAAAAACTCATACCAGTCTCTTGGCCTATTGTATCGGTAGTGTAGATGCTGCCACCTAGAGGCTTTTCTGGGAAGTTTAATTTCTAAATATTATAATTCATGTTCACTCTTAATAAGTATATTATGTCAAATATAAAAAAGACTTCCTAGTAGTTGTGGTGCTTTTCTACACTTCCAGTTCCACTCCAGAGTGTTTTTAATAAACCTTTTAAATGTTTTGATACTTCTATATTTTTACTGTGTGATTTCATTATAATCCATGTTTGTGTTTCCTCAGGGGCGAGTACTTAGTGTATGATAGGGATGAGGTTAAAGCTCAGAAGCGGGAGTGGAAGAAGTACGATTTCCACTACGACAATGTGGCTTGGGCCCTGCTCACCCTCTTCACTGTCTCCACTGGAGAGGGGTGGCCGCAGTGAGTGGGACACACACACACACACACACACACACACATTTATTGGATTTTTTTTGTTTGTTTGTTTTTCTCTTTTCTTAATTTTTTTTTGAATTCTCTCTTTTTCTACAGGGTGTTAAAGCACTCAGTGGACTCCACCTATGAGAATCAGGGCCCGAGCCCAGGTTATAGGATGGAAATGTCCATCTTTTACGTGGTGTACTTCGTTGTCTTCCCCTTCTTCTTCGTCAATATCTTTGTGGCTCTCATCATCATCACCTTCCAGGAACAGGGGGATAAGATGATGGAGGACTATAGCTTAGAAAAGAATGAGGTGAGGAGAGATTGCAGGCTGCTTTGAATTTCTGGATGTTCAGTGTCAGTTTTACAGCTTCTTTAATACAAAATGATTTGTTAGAAAGTGTTTACAGGGTTAAAAGCAAAAAGTAATGTAACTTCAACCCTCCTCTCTTCCCCTGCCCTCCTGCAGAGAGCCTGTATAGATTTCGCCATCAATGCCAGACCTCTGACTCGCCATATGCCAAAGAACAAACTGAGCTTCCAGTATCGCATGTGGCAGTTTGTGGTATCTCCGCCCTTTGAGTACAGCATCATGGCTCTAATCGCGCTTAACACCGTCGTCCTCATGATGAAGGTAAAAGTCTAACTCTTAACAGTGTTTTTTGTGGTGTGCGGCTCTGCACATGTTGTTGTAGCACAAAGGATTACCAGATTAGGTATGATCACAGGAAAAGCATTTAATACCTCAGCTGTCTTGCTACTGTAATACTCCAGGTCCTTAATGAAGAGCATTTACACAAAGCGTTCTGCAAAACCAGACTATCCAACTGTGAGAAGTGCCACCTCAGTTTGGTTTTTGAGCACCAAACGTGTTCTTAAAGCTGCATTTTTATATGAACAGCTCAAATGACTACATGTAATGTGAAAAGGATCATTTGAATCGATAAACCCACAGTAAATCATTACCCTCTTCTGCAGTTCCTGTCAGCTCTAAGGGGAGTTTTAGTATCTTTCAGCTCGTTGTTTTGGTTTTGACACTCGCATAATTACTGTTTTGGTTCAGTCTTAGGTCTCTCAGCATCATTTCCAGCAGTAGCAGACAGCTGTCAGATATTTTTCTCAGGAGTTGGTGGAGACAAAAAACAAAGCTGAGAGGAGAGTGAATATTGGACTTAAATTCATCAGGTGGCCGGAAACATGAATCCAAATGAACGGCAACGTTGCTCTGCGTCTGCTGGATGTGTAAATAAGCACCTATCAAGCCAATGTCCTGCTTCAAAACTGGCCACCATGGTGCCAACCAAATATTCAATTTTAAATACTAACATCTTTACAAAACTCCAGAAAAAACATTCTTATAATTGTTACTAATATATAGTTTTCTTGTGATGACAATGTAACTATTTTGATCTTAACATCACAAGCTTTGTTTTGCTGTTGTAAGAAAATAAAATGTTACAATTTATTTTTTGCTATTATATTCGTTATTATACTAAGTTGAGAAGATACTAGAGAACGTTTTTGACAGCTCGGTATGTTGAGTCATGATCACAAAATAACACTTACTGTTTTCTCATCAGTCTGATCTCAATAAAACAAGTTTATATCAAAATCACATAGTAACTTTCCAGAGATTATGAGAAACAAACTGTCTGCACAAATAACCTTTACTCATTTTAGTATCTGTATTTGGTTTCTGCCTGGTGTTAATGTTACAAAGTTAGGGTTAGTGAGGGTTAGTTTTCCTGACATTGGCCAGGATGCATTTCTTTCTTACCTCCTTATTATTGTCTTGAGTTTTGAGGGTTTTAGGATCAGATTGGTTACTATGGTTGTAAACTATTTAGCTCCACAACGAAGGTACAGTTTCTCTCATAAATTGAACACTGATGGCACTGGGGAAAGGTGATCTAAAAATCTGCATTGGAAAAACTTGTGTTGTCAGTTTAATTGTTCACATTCCCTCTCTTTCTTCATTTCTGTGTGTCTATAGTTCGACGGTGCATCATTGACGTACGATAATGTACTGAAGAACCTCAACATTGTGTTTACCACCTTCTTCTTCATGGAATCAGTCCTCAAGATAATCGCTTTCGGCCCTCTGGTAAGGCTGTAAAAAAAAAAAAAAAAAAAGAACAAATATGGAAAGACGCACAAACACGCAGTACCTACGCAGATATTCCTCATCTAGGTTGACCCAGTCTATATGCTTCAGTGTTTCATCCTATAATTCATTTATAAAGCGGGTTATTTTGGTAGACAGATCTAGAGCATGTTCTTCCTGTCCCTGAAAAACCCAGAGCATACAGTGTCGCACAGCAGTCACGCTATCAGCCTCTTTCCAGTCTGTCTCCACGGTAACAACACATCCATTGGCCAGGGGCATGTCTCTTACTGCCCTCTAGCTTCAGTTTTAGGGAGATGCAATTAGCTACTCTTTCATCGGGCTAACGTCTCACTTTTTTTCTCTTTCCCAACAGAATTACTTCAGAGACGCCTGGAACATTTTTGATTTTGTCTCTGTCCTTGGAAGCATCACTGACATATTAGTTACAGAACTAGGGGTAAGTACTTTGGAGAGTTTGGACCACCACATGTTATTTGAAGCTGAACACAAGCTGATGATTTGTCACATGAAGCCAGTTTAATGAACTCAAAGGAAAAATCAGCCAAAACTGAACAAAACTGTTCCTTTTATTGGAGCCTTAAAGTGACTCAGTGTGTAGTTCTTTTTGCTTATAACCATCAAAATGCTGAAATACTTCCTCACTGAAACTACAAAAACAGAACTTTTGGACACAAAATAATTATTTTTATTTTGCTTGTGTAGAGGACAGCCAATAACATTGTTTCCCAAGACAGAAGTTTTCAGTGCTCAAGCATGATTATAAAATTGCACATAAGAATGATACAAATTCCATGAATCTGTTTCACAACTCTCCAAAAGCCGTTAGGTAAGATGCCCCAAAAAATAAATAATAGCTGATTTTTCCTTTAAGTCTGTTACACACTGAAAACAGTGTCCAACACTCCATATAGACACATACACAAAGGCAACTAAGTATTTTCCCTTTCTAACTATGGATTTTATATATACAGTAGGAGTCAGAAGTTTGGATACCCTTCGCCATTAACCCTTTCATGCATGAATTATGATAACCTCAGTCAGGACACTTCAAGTGTTTTTATTCCCCTTTAGACATGAAAAAAAAATATTTGAACTTCATTTTTTTTAAACATGGGATGACACAGTAGAGTCCACTGTGGTGGCTGATGTGCAACTATACCATTAAAACCCCCATGCAGTGACCACTATGCATGAAAGGGTTAAGGAGAATGGGAGGGTTCATCCAGACTTTTGACTGGTCTTAATACAGTCTTAGCTGCTAACTTTAATGTAGCTGTCTGTCAACAGACTGTAAATGGTGCAGGTGTACAGGTACATTTCTTATGCTATAAGGATTAGCATTAGCAAATTATAATCCAGTTGTCATAGCTGTACCTTTCAAGTACCTGAATGCTTTGTGTCTGTCTGTGTTATTCTATGGGGGGGGTTCATTCTAAATAATAATAATAATAATAATAATATAAATATCTTTGATATTATTTAATGAATAGAAATCACCTTTATGACGATCTTTATTTTACAATTTCTCTAGTTTTTTTTTTTTTTTATTCTGGGGTGAAACTTGTCAGACAACTCAAAGGTCCAGTCCTGTATTGGGATGCAGTGCTTCCTTCGACCCTGAACAATTATAAAGTCTAAAGTCTAAATTAAAAACGCAACTTGCACCGATAATAGATTGTGCCTAATGTGCTGTTGTGTGCGAACATGCTCATGTTTATTTCACAGTTAATTGTGCTTTGTTTGTATGTTTATCAATATGTCTATCTGTGCATTATAATCTACATACAAGCTTAATATAGTTATACCTATGAGACTCAATATTTGTAGAATTCTTTAGCAATTTCAGCCCCTCTTTGTTGTCCACCTATTTTTTTTAGGTTTCAGTCATGAACTTATAAAACCACTCCAACCTGCACAAGTCTTCCTCTCATTCACACTAACTAGATTAGCAGAAACTGCGCTAATTACTGCAGAACAACTGTGTTTTCAGATGATTAAAGACACCCTCTGGCCATGTTGAAAGTGCTAAATTTACATTTTAGCTGTCTGAACTGATACCAATTGACATTAGAGTTGTTTTCAGTGAACTGATCATTTCAGACATCCGATTGATTATCTGTCAATATAATGTCAGCTTGTAGCGGCTAAACTGCTGGATGAATACATCCGATCTGACAAGCTTGCGTAATAAGTAGTTGCTAGTGTTAGAAGTGGCTAGTAATCACATGTTGACATTGACGCGTTGCTTAGCTGCATAGTTATCATAATCAGTTCAGGTTAACTAAGTATCTAGTGCAGTTCTGCAGAATAAATACACCAAAAACCAAAATGAACCTCATCTTCCTAATCAGACCAGTGTTTTTTTTTGTTTTTACCTCTCTTACAGATCAGAGAAAATCTTTTTTCAGGAGCTTTATATCTATTTTTGTAGCCAAGGTTACTAAAGACAATAAGTTATCCCAATTATCCCAATATTTTCAAATTAAGGGCCAAACACCAGGTTCATTTTGGTTGCATTTTGCTACTTGGACTTCCAGCTGAAACCATTGTTGTTGGATTTTGTAAAGAGCACAACTGTTGAGAAGAAATATCATAATTCGACTTGACAAAATACTTTTGCTGTGCTATTCAGTGCCAATGCTAATCTAAATACGCACAAACAGTCCAAAATAGCCAATGATTTTCCAGTAATAGTGGCATCAAAGAGGGGCTGAACCAACTGTATCACAGTAACTGTTGTTGTTGACTTGAAGTTGTGTTTCACTGCCTTTTTAACGACACCCATAATGATTCCGTCTTCCTCTTCTATCTCTTTACATGCTTTCTTTAAACCTCTCTACTTTGTTGGCGCCCTACGCCCCTCCCACTCCCTCCTCCTCTGATTAAAAAAAAAATCCATCCAATCAAAATGCACTATGAAATCCTTCATCGTGTTCTCCATCCGTGCTGCGCCATGACATGTGGTGGTGGTGCTGTGATGATGATGATGATGATGATAATGATGGTGGTGGTGTGCGTTTCGCCCCCATGCCCCTGCCCAATAAAACACACGACCAACCCCCCCCCCCCCCCCCTCCAAAAAAAATGTCTCTCACCCACTCACAATGTTCTACAATTTACCACAAAAAAAAACAAAAAAAAAAACAAAACCTCCCCTCCCATTCATCTTTCTACATCTTCGCACATGTAGAATCCGGTTGGTTTGTAATTTATCTCTCAAAGCTTTCTGCTGCATCCTCATTGGTCATGCGTACCCCCCCCCCCCCCCCCCCCCCCCCCCCCAAACCCATTTCTTATCCCCGGTCACCCCCCTCTTCCCCATGACCAGTCTTAACCTTCAGAACTCTTTGACCCCAGTGCATGCGCTTTCTGGATGATGACCTTTTTATTAAACTTTTGAACTTGATTATTTAGAAAGGTTACGTAATGCATTTTCACATAGCAGTATACATACTTAAATGGACCCTAAATTCCCTTAAAAAAAAAACTTTACTCCAAGTGGTTTGCACACATCCAGTAGGGACCATTTTTTTCAAACTTTCACCAATTCCCCAGTCAGGAGGATTGCTAAATAAGAACAGGAGCACTTAATGTGGTCTGCTTACCTGTAATCAGGCTAATTAAGTAGGCAAACAGTCACTGGTGTTGTCATGATGCCTAAATTTTGAATTTGCCATTAAGACAAACTAGTAAAGACCTCAAATTGCACTTTGTTGCAACTTTGGAACAGCAGGTTTTGGCAGTTTTATTGAAAACATTGTTCCATATTTGGCTCCTTGCAACAGTTTTGTGCAGCAAATTACATGATCTGAGATCCGGCTCAAGGTGTGGTCCACATTTTGATGCTGTCGCCATCTTTTTTTTTTTTTTACTCAACAGCTTCTGTCTTGAGTTGGAGCTGAAATGTGATTCAATATTCAATTCAGGCTTCTTGCAACAGCATCGATATGTCGTAATGCTGCTTATCATTCATGACAACACTAGAAACCGATATTCAACAGCACTTGGCACCTGTTTTATTTTTCAACACATCTCACATGTAGAAGAAAATAATTCTCACACTTTTAAGTGAACGTTGAGTCAAACGTGAGGTTCTGATTTGCTCGACCCCACCGGTCCCCAGATGGTCTGCATGTAGGCCGGTTCTTTCTCCTGAAAAGTATGCTGCCATGCTAAACCATGCCATGCCAAGCCATGCCTGCACTGAGGCTGCTCGCTAGTCCTTCCCTCCTCCTCCTCCTCCTCCTCTTCCTCTTCATACCCCCCCCCCCACCCCTTCCTGCCTTGCCTGTCAACCACAAAATACCAGGGTCTCACCAGGGAGTTTGGCTGTTTTACCTTAAATAGTGCTCTCTGTGAAACTGTAAGGAACCAGAGCAAGTTTCAAAAAGACTCCAGCCCTAAGGATCACTAATTTTGATTTTGTCTCATGTCCGTTTTGATTAATCTGTTCTTATTCTAAGGACTTGAGGGTATTTTGAAAGAAAACAAATCTCTCTCCATTGATTTTGTTCTTGGCCGTGCAGCTACTAGAAGGCTGTGCCTCAGACATATGGAAATCAATCAACTGAAATCAATATGCACTTTCAACTGCATTACTGCCTAATAATAATGTGACTTTGACAAAAAAAAAAAAAAAAAGTAAACCAAACTAGATGTTCATTCTGCTAAATGATTTTCATATAGTACAGAATATGTAATGTAAACTAAATCCCAGAATGGTAGCACAAATCTAAACCTGTTTCCTGTAGCTTGCATTTTGATAATGGCTTTGAAGTTAAGGAGCTAAAATGTGCAAACGCACTGTTATTTCCCTTTCAACGTTAGTCATTTTGAATGAAAATGAAAGCCTAGTGATTCATGCAGCTGAAGCCATTTAAGGGCAAACTGCCTTATGTTCCAGTTTATCCAGTTTACGTTGACATCGGCTCTTGTTCTCTGGAGATGAGATGCCAAGTTTGGACTGTGTGTTTTTGAAAAGAAAACCTGTCCAAACTTAAAAATGTCATATTCAGAGTTTCACAGAGAACTCCAAGCCATGCTCTTTTGTGTGTGTATGTGTATGTGTGTGTGTGTGTGTGTGTGTGTGTGTGTGTGTGTGGTTGACAGGCACCGTGCACTGTGCTCCTTTTATGTGTGGCCTGCTTGCCCCTCAGAGATCAGTGCATTTGGTTCTCTTAAAAAAAAAAAAAAAAAAAAAAGCGTTCTGCTGTACCAGATTGGATGATGACCTTTAGACTCTTTGAATTATGATTTTCCTTTTTTCCTCTCTCTCTCTCTTTTTTATCCTTTAACCTTTTCTCTGTCTTTCTCTCATTTACCTTTGTGTCTACTCAGTGCCATTATGTTTGCAGTTGGTTATGTTTTGTTGGTTTTTGATCCCCCTCCTCTATTTCTGTCTTTTCTCCTCTCTTTATTCCGCTGTTGTTTTTTGGTTTTTATGTTTGTGGGTAAATGGAGGTTGTGCAGGTGTCACGTGTTTGGTGAAAATGACTGTTCTTCTTCTTCTGTGCTGTAGAATAACTTCATCAACCTGAGCTTCCTGAGGCTGTTCAGAGCAGCTCGCCTCATCAAGCTGCTGAGACAGGGAGAGACCATCCGCATCTTGCTGTGGACCTTCGTCCAGTCCTTCAAGGTATTCAGTCATGAGCAGATATACACATACACACAATCGCAACACCTTCCACGGTGCTGACAAATATTTCCCCTCTTCCTCTGCTCCGGTAGGCTCTGCCATACGTGTGTCTGCTCATTGCCATGCTCTTCTTCATCTATGCCATCATTGGCATGCAGGTGAGTATTACTCTTTTCTTCCAGACTGACACCCATGCAGTTTGGATTTACACAGGATGTTGAATTTTCTCTGCATATGTCTTAACAACAATAGCTCAGCGTACATTTTGTAAGCTGCTTAGTTGCTTTATGGCACAAATGAGGAGGACAGCACTGCTTTACAGCACAATAATACCCGAAGAATATGTAGTTTTGTTCTTTTAGTCTTGTCAAGTCTCAAAAAAAGTGTTCTGTATGCTTAAGAGGATAATGTTAATGTGTTTGTGTTTAGTTGTTCGGGAACCTGGCACTAGATGAGGAGGGAGAGAGTGCCATCAACGAGCACAATAACTTCAGAACCTTCATCATGGCTCTAATGCTGCTGTTCAGGTACAGTCACCTTAAACAAAGAGAAGCAGGGGTTATGAGACAGAAAACAACAGATGGCTGATATTTTACTGAACGATGCAGATAAATATAAAGGTTTTAAAATATTAGGAAGTAGGTTACAAACATATACTACATACAGAATGTATATAACTACTGTATATGGTATTATATGGCAGTTGGGCCTCTTTTTATGACTCTATGCTCACTCTTTCATGTTGCTCTGTGTGTGTCCCGTCATGCAGGAGCGCTACAGGTGAAGCGTGGCATGAGATCATGTTGGCTTGTCTGGGTGGTAAAGAATGCGACCCAGAATCAGGAAACACAGAACCTGAATGTGGCAGCACCTTCGCCTACACCTACTTTGTCTCCTTCATCTTCCTCTGCTCTTTCCTGGTGAGGAAAAAAAAAAAACGCAGAATGTCGCTTTAACCACTTAATCAACATGTGCATTTACTTGTAGTTTTTTATATTGTATCTAATTATGTCTCCTTGCTAGAACACATCATCTGCTTGTTAGTTGTTGCATCACATACCAGTAAAATGGAAAATGAGTCACTCCAGTTATATCAAGTGTTTTTAATAATCCCTTCTTTCCTGTGACTTCTTACTTTTAGAAGAATAGATGTATTATATAATCCTGGATGCTGTTTAAAACATTTACATGATGTCAAGCAAAGCCTATTAAAATATTTTCCAGGTTCTGAGATTTTCTAAGATTTTAAAAAATAAAAATGAAATCTTCATGGTTTAAAACTACAGTGAGCAAAGTGTCCTGTCAACAGTTTTATAGTTGTCATTTTTACAATGGAAATCTATAAGGAAAAAAAGCAACCGGCCACTAGGATGACGTATGAAAATATACCAAACAAAAACAAGTTATTTACAATTCCTTCGAGATCTATCTAACAATTTGTGTTAAAGGTCCAGTGTGTAGAATTTAGTGGCATCTAGCAGACGGACTTGGCAGAAATTAAATATAATATTCATAAGTATGTTTTAATTAGTGTATAATCGTTGTGTTTTCGTTACCTTAGTTACAGGAGCCCAGAACAGACAAACCAAGCACTGGCTCTAGAGAGGGCTTTTCACGCTTTTTTGCGATTTTCATGGCCACCGTAGCTTCTCCTACATGCTTGGAAGGGGAGGGGTATTCATTTGGATGCCAATAAATCTCACACATTGGTCCTTTAAATCTGAAATATTTTCCTAAGTCAGTAATAAAACTCATCCCTCTTTGTTCGCTGTGTCCTGACTCAGATGCTCAATCTGTTTGTGGCCGTCATCATGGACAACTTTGAGTACCTGACCAGAGACTCTTCTATCCTGGGGCCGCATCACCTGGACGAGTATGTAAGGATATGGGCCGAGTACGACCCCGCTGCCTGGTGAGTGGCACACACACACACACACACACACACACACACTGTAGCAGTCAATAAAAATGTGAAAACACACATATAAAGTAGAGATTACATACACATATACAGATACACAAGCTTGAATCTAGAAAAATGACACACTCTGCTGCTACTGTATGTAACAGAAAACTGAGCAAAAATAGACACACTGTTTTGTCTCATGCTGAATGTAAACTAACTAACACTTGACTTTCTCTCCCGTCCCAAAATCGGGACAAGGACTGGTGTCATGATCTCGTCCGCAAAGTGTAATAATGATGCAGGATCAACGTCATGTGAGGATAAGATTAAAAAAGCGGGACAGTTAATGCTGGCCTGTCTTAAGCGAGGAGTTATCTACTTTTCTTTATTTTTTTCAAGATGCAAAAATTTGTGCACAGATGAGGTGAATGTAACGCTCTCCTCCTCCTCCTCCTCCTCCTCCTCCTCCTCCTCCTTTCCTCATGAGTGTATGTAAGAGCATGCATGTGAGGAAGGTGTCTTACACCTCTTTCTCAGTGTAAATCAATGTTCTTTCTTCTACCTTATCTTTCTTTATTTCCTTTTCATCTCCCAATTTTCATCTTTTTTCTTCTTCCTCTTTCTCTCTCTCTCTCTCTCTGTGTGATCTGTGAGTTTCTTCACCTAATCTCCCCTCCTTGTATTTTTCTTGCAGCGGGCGCATACATTATAAGGATATGTACAGTTTATTGCGAGTTATCTCCCCTCCCCTGGGCCTTGGCAAGAAATGCCCACATAGGGTGGCCTGCAAGGTTTGGACCAAACCCCTAAAGCACAAACTTAAACGCAACCTGCTCGCCTTTAAGAGACTGGAATGAATGTCGCTCTTTATCACTTTTAAAACAAATTCTTTCCTACTTCAACTTTTTTATTGCATTTGGTTTGATTATTTTTGTTCAGGTTTTGCATTATTCAGTTGTTTTAATCTCATATCACCATTGAATCATCTTTTGGGGAGGGGGTGGGGGGAGGGTGAGGGGGGGGGGTTTCTGTTGTATATGCATTCTGACATGACAATGAGAATGTTTGGGACAATGCAGAAATGCACACACACACACACTCTTGTACACACTCACTCACACACACCGATAGCGGTGTGTGAAGCATGAGGTGGTGCACTGCACTCGCTATTGTCTTCTGACTGAACGCTGGGGGAAATTACACTGATGTTTTCCACTTTTAATTCAGTAGTATGTAAAAAAAAAAAAAAAAACTAGAGTCTAGACTCCCATTTAGCCATTGTTGTTTTATTTCTGCTTGCTGTATAATTTTGCCTGAGCAGAAAACGGATCGAGCAACGTGCATTGTTCTTGTTTGAGTTTGGGGTTTTGGGTGAGGGAGGCGGGGTTAGAACAGAGACGTACACAATGAGGGCTTGGCCTTGAATAACGTTATCACGCTTTACCTTCAGAGCTGTTAGCCAAGTCGGTGTTTTCCAGCCGTGTGACATCGAGGCTTTAGAGTCTGCAGGTTTTCAGCTGATTCCACCGATAAACACGATTTAAACCAGCTGCTGATAGCGAGCTGCGGTTGTGGTCGGGCTGAAATGACAAATTGCAGACGTTTGTATCTCCATGGCACACGTCTGAACCACTGTGCTGAGAAGTCCAATCCAATTTTTAAATTTTAAAGCTGCTACGTGTAGAATTTTTGTATAATTGTAGCATCTTTCAAATGATGATAATGAACGTTTAATCAATCCCGGTGCAACTGTATCTTATTTGATACCTCCACCAGATGGCATCAAAGTCAGATTTTTTTTTTTTCTAATACTACATGTAGTGGCTCTAAGTTTTCAAGTAATCAAACCCATTTTTAGACCTGTTACATCCTCTATTTAAGGAAACACACAGCAGTAGAAAGGAGTGCAAAGTCTGTTCCTCACACAGTAAAATGTCATGTTGAATAAATGTGATGCCTTGCTTAAATACGCTGCAACAAGCTAAAAATGTATTTCCTGTGTATATAAATATACCGGCATCTTGGCAAAATGAGAGAATGATTTCTTAAATCTTTCTCAACCTATACACTAAAAAACAGTTTTATAAGGTTTAGTATAGCATTTTTACAGTAAATACTATAGTCCCAGATTACATATGTTTACTTCCCTTGTATGAATGATTTCTTCATAACCTCAGACTGATCCCAAAGAAGACAATTTCTGCATGGTTGTTATGTAACCAGACAGCTTGCATATCCCAACTGCTTGTGTTCATGTTGGTAAACCTGAAGTGGAGAGAGTAACAGGCCTATTCACTGTTAGCTGAAAGGTAAAAACACGGCCAAACCCGCTCTGTTTGTGGCTCTGGTTTATGGGGAAAGAAGGAAAAGGGGCAGGGTGTGTGTGTGGTTTGGGGCAGGGACTCTGGACATATGAAGGTCTTGTGTCCACCAAGCACCTCTTTAACTACCTGTGCTGAGATGCTTGTGGTCAGTAACATCTGCTGGTGCCTTATGACTGTTAGAAAGGTGCTGCAGTTTTTGACTTAGACTTTTAATATTGTGAAAGGGTCAGTTCACACAAATCACATATTATTTTCTCACTTAACCCAAGTTGTATCTCGTCATGCAGACAGTTTTAGTTTTATGGGAAGAGATTTCTGCTTCAACCCTAATACAATTGAGGGAAATGGAACTCTTTTTTTTTTTTTTGGTAAATGGCTGCATTTACAGTATGCATTTACAATTTGCCTCTCATTCCCACACTCACACACAAACTCACACTGATGGCAGCGAGCTATAATGCAAGGAGCCGGCCTGACCATCGGGAGCAATTTGGGGTTCAGTGTCTGGCCCGAGGACACTTCAATATGTGGACAGTGGCGGCTGAGGATTGAATGACCGAGTCTACCTCCTCACCCCTCCCAGAAACAGTTTTCCGTTTACTACGGATAATCCACAGACCTCACTGTCAAATGTTTTCCTTGGAACTACCGTCTACCCAAGTAGTCCCTATTAAACAGTTAACTTTAAGGTCTACTGATGATTTTACTTAAGTAAAAGTACAAAAATATCAATGCACTTTAAGTATTAAAAAGGGAAAGTATGCATTATGCACAAGGTGTTGCATTATTATATTAATGGATAATTATTGGTCATGCGTTAATGTAGCATTTAAATGTTGTAGATAGTTGAGGTGGATTTAAAAAGCTTAATCTGCAAAGGAGGTTTTAAGTGTACAGTAGCTGTCAGATAAATATAATAGAGCAGAAGTATAAAGTGGCATGAAACTTGGACCTCAGAATTGTGCTTAAGTTCAGTACTTGAGTAAATGTCCATTTTATTGGGGCGGCAGCAGAAGTCTCAAAGGTGAATACTTCGGCACATAAAACCTAAACAACCTGAATTCCTATAATAGCGCTGGAGGTATGTGAGAAAGTATTGTTTTGTTTCTTTTGTGATTTGGGTGAACTGACCCTTTAACAAAACAATCCCACCTGTTCTCTTCAACATAATGGAGGGTTCCCACAAACATCTGAAGGGACAGCTGTGAGCAGAGGCTCCTGGTGGACACGCAGCCTCAGTAACGGACTGCATTGACTTGTCATTGTGACTCACTCCGACCTCTGCAGCGGTGCTTTTCTTTGCCTGCTAGAAGCCCCGCTGCGAGTTCTATCCGAGCGGCGAAAGAGGGCAAAGACCAAAAAAAAAAAAAAAACCCAAATCCCCTTTTCACCTCGCATAGAACGGTATCTCAACAACAACTAACTAAACTAAATGATAACACCTCCTCCTCCCTCAACCTTCCTCTCCTTCCCCCAACCTTTCTCTCCTCTCTCCCTTCCTCTCTTTTTCCTCCCACTTTACGATAATACCAGACTAGAACACTCCCCCCTCGTTCTCTCTCTTTCTCTCTTTCTCTCACCACAGCAACCACATATCCACAGCGATCAAAACAATAACCTCTGTGTATTTGTTTCCCCCCCTCTTCCTTTCCTTTGTCGGTTTCTTTCTTTTTTCTCCTCATGTCTCCTCTCCCCCAACACACCTCTGTGCGTCTGCGTCCCCCCCCCCCCCCCTCCCTCACCCCCTTCGTCCTCCTTCTCCCTACCCCCTCATTGTTTTTATTTCTTTCGTTTTCACGTCGTCCGTCTTCGTTTGTTCTGTCTGTCGTGTGCGTGTATGTTGGCGTGTGGGTGTCTGAATGCACGTGCGCGTGTATTTGTGGCCACCCCAGCGGCCGGATCAGTTACACAGACATGTATCAGATGCTAAGACACATGTGTCCGCCGCTAGGCCTCGGGAAGAGGTGTCCCGCCCGGGTCGCCTATAAGGTAGACTCGCCCCCCACCTTACCCCTCCACCCCCCTCAACCACCACCCCCCACCTCCTTCCCACCCTCCCTGTCATTCCTCTCATCTCTCCCTATCCCAACCCACCTCCGTCCTTACACCTCCCCATCGCTGGGGAGGAGAACCTCTCCTCTCTCATCTGCTAAAAACCTCCCCTTTCCCTTTCCTCCTCCCCCCCTCCCCTCCTCCCCTCCCCGCCCTCCCTCTCCTTCCCTCCCTCCTCCCAGCGGTGTTCTCCTCATTGTCTGTTAGTGGTGGTTGTGGTGGTGGTGAGCGCTGTCCTCTCTTCTCTCTCTCCGACCGCGGGGATGGAGGGATGGGCTTTTGTCGTGCAGTGAAGTGAAGTGATAGTGGAGTGATAGTCAGTCCTCTTTCTTTTTATTTTTCTCCCGTCAGGCCGCAGGAGTAAGGGAACGGAGAAGGCTTTGCCAGTCCTTCTGCAACCTGCACGGACGCATGCATGCACACATACACGCACCTTTCAACTACAATCCAGATGTAGAAACAGAAATAGAGCACAGATCTTATGAGGTATTTCTCTTTGTTGCATGAGCTGCCCAATACTCTATAGTCTCTATAGCCTTTTTGTTTAACTGTTGGTACTGATATTTACAATAAAGAACAACTTTATAGCAAAAAAAAGTTGGGTCACTATGCATTACAGGCATATTTTAAAAATGAGATCCTGTAAATGATTCATAGGTGTCTAGTGCACCCCAGGATTTATTGTGAATATTATTTATAATGTCCATAAACATTTAAACGGGGATATGTTTGCCGAATGTTGAAATGTACATCTTACAAGAGCCATTGCTTTACAATAAAGAAACTCAGTAAATTATTCATGTTATTGAATACACAAGACAACATTTACCCTCTGGAAATGTAGTAAGTTTATTCTAAATAATATTCACACCGTGCAACAGTTTGCTTACGATGCGGGTACAGAAGGACCGGCAAGGGTGTCTGTCTTCAGTCCTCTGCGTCTCTTATTCCTGTGGATGGTACTATAGTGCTCACATATACATTACCACACACATACACACTGTCCACACAAGAAAATGAGTAGGAGAAGTTCTGGCCCTTGGATTTTTTTGTCTTTTTTCAAGATGCTTTTTTTTTCGCTACCCAAGGAAACTTGAGTCTTTGGCTTCTCTTTGCACCTCAGACCACCAGGGTAAAGATTCGGGTTGAGCATTTCAGCACTCGCTGTCTCTTTGTCTTGTTGTCCACGCTTTTTCTCCACCTCAGTAGACTCCTGCTCTTATCTGTACTCTTTCTCTTTCTTATTGACATCCAGATTCATTAAAATGATTTGGTGCCTGGAGTGCCTCAGCTAAGAGCTAAGAAATGTTGCTGATCACATCAGAGGTGAAAATACGCTCTTTTCACTGCGGATTTTTTAAAATTGTCATACAGTAGCAACAAGCACACAGATGTAACTGATAACATAAATGATGATGTCCCAGTGAGCCAGTTGGCCTGTATGCATAACACCTTGGCCCTGAAACTACCACAATTAATTGATATAATGTTAATATAATAATAAAATGTAACAATGCAATGAGTGTGCTTTACCCTTAAGGCTAACCTATCTAGACTAACATTGTTGCACCTTTGCATCTTAAGGTGTTTATAATTGCTACCTTCTGTAATTTTATGTTGAAGGAATTTGATGGAAAATCCCCTCCTTTTATTTTCTTAACTTGTTGTGACAATACCTGCACAATGTTAGCATCTATTCTCAAAGGCGAGACACTTAATGAAAGACTTTACTAGAGTCGTTTGCTTATTATACTCACAGTACTTCATGTACAGTAAAACCAAAAAAGAAACAAAACTAGGTGAAAACCTAGTATATGGCTGGACCATGTATGAAATGCGATAGGGCTTTTAATTTGATACGACAGATACCAGAAGTGGCGACACGTGGTGACCAAGCCCCCTAGAAGTGCACTGGGCTTTGACTGAAGTTAGGTTGACATAGGGCCTTTCCCAATACCAAGTATGCCAAGTTCAGACTTGAGTACTTGCTAGTTTGGACTTGGCAAGTTTGATTCGGGAGTACAAACGTCTGAGGACAGGAGGAAGCAGTACAATCATTCTGCAATTGGAACAGCAGTGTACTTACTGACAGCAGCAGTTCAGCTTCAACACAACTTACCTGACTGTACTGTGACAAAATAATTTCAACTCAAAGCTCCACTAACACTGTTTTCCTCACAAAAAATAACCTCAAACACAGAGATGCAGTAAATTATGTTATTCAGTCTGTAATGTAGCTATAATAACTGGCTCCTCGCATCTTCAAAAACATCAAAGCAAATTTCCAAATAGGCATTTTTTGGATAAACTCATCACATATAGGGAATCTAAAAGGTTACTTTCTGGCTTGAAAAAATATTAAAACTTAATAAAGTGACATATTAATAGTCCTACATCAAAAATTACAACAGCTTTTAACCTGGCTTAAAATCTCCACCATCGCTGCTGGTTGGTGTGAAATGCATTCTGGGATATTTGGTTGTCTCAAGCTTCAGCCGACTGATGGCGTAACTTCATCGTTCAGTCAGTGAGTGAGTCAGTGACGGAAAGACATTCGTGTTTATAGGGCTGGTCCCTATGGTCCAGCCAAAAAGTGAAAATAGTCTTTTGAGCTGCACTTTTATGCATATGTACTAGCCGTACATTATGTACAGCAAGTGAACAGCTTCCGTTTTGGTCACTTTGACGTAATCCAAATTCTTCACTGTGCTAAACCTTAGTGAATCTGGGTGACTCTCTCTTTTGTCACTTTTTCTCCTTTTCAGCCTCTTTTGCTTTCCTCTGTCTTTCCTTAAGTTTTGCCTCCTTTCTTTTTTACTTATTTTTGTTGCTCTGTCTTTTTTCCTAAAGGAAATTATGTCCACTTTCTCTCTCTTTCTCTCTCTCTGTCATTCTTCTGTCCCTCTAATTCTCCATCCACTTGTCTGTCAGCAATCAGCACCCATCTTCATACATTCATTGTATTCCTCTCCATCTGTCCATCTGAGCCCGTTCTGTCTCTATCTTCCCTCTTCTTTGATCTTTCTTCTTTCTCTCCAGTATGTCAACTTGTCTTGGCAGTGGCCCCCATCACATACTTCAGCCATCAAAGACTTCCAGTATTCATTGATAAAAATTTCACAGAAGACGTCCATTAAAGGACCTTTTGAAATCAGGAAGTGCACATGGTGTTTTGTCAGAATAGAGAAGGGAATGGTTAGACATCTTGAACCTTTGGTTTCTTGACACTGATCACTCTAAATGGCGAGGAAAAGTTTTTGACCTTCCCTTTAGTGGACATTAGGCCTCACACTTGTCGAAAAAGTAGGTTTGATAACTGTGTATTGCTATCACAGCTTGGTTTTTGAACTTGACCTCTTCTCAGTGAACTTATGTCAGTGTCGTTTTTAGTCCTCGTCTTTTTCTCTCGTCTTGTTCTGTAATTTTCAGCCTCCTTAATCTCTTCTCTTACCTTTCTATACACACACACACTTACACACTTACCTCCTCTCTCTGTTTCTTCCAATTGAACCACATCTTCTTGGTTCCTCTTTTACTCTTTCAGTGTTTTCACGATCCTCCTCTCCCTCCTCATTCTCGCCCTCCTGCCCTATTTATCTGTAACCACATCTCATGACCAAGCTTAGAATCGCCTAGTTTAACTCAACTAATTGCTGTCCCCACCATGTGTCCCCTTTGGTAGACCCCCCTTCCCATTACCCTACAGTACCACTACTACAGTCTGGTTGGTCCAAAACAAAAAACACAAAGAACATCAATCATCTCTTTTTGATCTTCTCTATGATTTTTTTCTTCTTTCAGGGAATGCCACAACTCTAATCCTCTCTAACTCTGACACCCCCTTAAGACACTGCACCCGTTTGGCATTGAGAGAGATCTTGACTTGCTATGAAATATAATTATCGCTGTCCAATTTGACTTTGATTAAGGGAACAATGAATTTAGAGCGAACAAAAAAAAAAAAAGAAAAATCAGTAGGATCAATCCAGTTGGATTGAGGATACTCTCTTTGCGCGGATGCACGGCTGCTTGTATTGTGAAAGTGGGTTTTGAGGGAAGTTGCGGGGGGGGAGGGAGGGGTAGTGAGCTGGGTAGGTTTGAAGAGTTGGGGGTTAGATAATGGTAGTGAAGTAAAGGCATGTTGCATGCTCTGTGTGTCCGGGTTTGTGGGATTTTTCTTGGGGTTGTTGTGTGGTGTTGCATGCAATCTTTGCACTCTCTGTCGCATGGCTATGGGCGACATCGAGACTGCCTGCTGCCTGCCGAGCGATGTGGATGTTGGCCGATGCCCTCCGCCTGCAACACACTTGGCTTTGGGCATGCCCGACACTCGCACACACTCAGAATTACACCAGCACGTACACAAACCCACCGCCATCGTACTATCGTGCTTGCCATCGTGAGTGCCCAACGCTCATGTTCGTAGGTAAATCCGATGGATGTCAACTGGTCTGGATAGGAATGGCAAGCCGCCCTAGCTGGCCCAGCTTGTTTCGTTCTATCCATGGGTTTCTCCATTGGTTTTACCTGGTATAGACATGTAAAGACAGGGAACCTCCTTACTGGTAGGGGGAGCTCTATAGAAGATGCCTCAGTTGAACAAAACAACAGCTGTCTCCTGAAAAATAGCAGAATTACACCAGTGATACTGTTATTGTTCTCCAGTCAACCTATTTTGTCTCCAAAGGACTCCAATTAAGCGCCCTTAATTGCAGTCTGTGCAAATAATTGTGTGTAAGTGGGTGGGGAGGGATGTTGGTATTGGATGGGGGGAGGGGGGTTTGGTGTATGTGTACTGTTATATATATGTGTACGTAACAACATAGATGTGTAAATGCACCACTGCATTCACACATTTAGGGAACATGGGCACAGGTTGGGTCGGAGGCCATTTTGGCTCCGATTGTTCTTCCTTGTGGTTCTCGGCTCTCACAGTTGCTTAGCAGCAGATGGCCCTCATTGGATAGCTGTGCTGTTTTGTTGAGTATCACTGGAAAATCAGGAGACGCAGGGATTCACCTGTTCAATTTTCTTTTGTCAAGCAAATGCTCTTGCATTTGCAAATGCATGCACTAATAAAATCAGACTTATCACACAAATGCTCAGCAGTCCCTCAATTAGCACGTTTATCAGAGGACTTTTGAAACTCTGCTACTATAGTGCCAGCTGTTTAAATGCAGTGACTTGACTTATCAGGCTAAACTGATCAGATACGAATCTCACGGTGTTATTCTGGCACATTATTATCCTTGACTTAACTCTAATCTGTCTCAGGGAATGTTAAGGATAGCTGGACGAGCACAGTCCATCTCTAATTGGCTGTTGTCTATGGAGCTCTCTCAACCCCGACCCCAACCCCTCACCCCCTCCCCTCCCTGGAGGTTCAGGCACGCCATCCTTTAACAAAGACACATCCCTTTCTCATCCTGTCATCCTGACTGGCTCTCCACAGAGGCTGCTGCGCATGGATCTGCCGGTTGCCGACGACAACACGGTACATTTTAACTCCACCCTCATGGCGCTGATCAGGACAGCACTGGATATAAAGATTGCCAAGGGTACGGCTCTAAAGTATTATCCTCCCTTTACTCTATATGTTCATCATAGTTCATTTCCTGTCTGAAATTCCTGAGTAATTTATGGGTATGACTTCTCTCCTGTTCAACAACAATATTGTAGCAAATGCGACAAAACTCATAATTGCAAATTCTGACACTAAACAAATTATTTTTTTGTTTTGGGTGAATGTGTACATGCATGAATGGCCAAATATATTTCTTTTGGGATTTTGTGCTATTGTGCCTCCCTTTTGGTCTGTACCTTCTTTGCCCTGTGTTTGTGTGTGTGGAATGTTTGCCCATGTATGGATTTATGCATGTGTGGTGTGCGGATGAATGTTTGATATATGTGTGTGTGTGTGTGTGTGTGTGTGTGTGTGTGTGTGTACTGTGTGTGTGCAATCTGGGTTGCTGGGCCACCCAGGCGGTGCAGACAAGCACCAAATGGATGCAGAGCTGAGAAAGGAGATGATGGCGATTTGGCCGAACTTATCGCAGAAGACACTGGACTTGCTGGTCACACCGCACAAGGGTAAGTTGCAGGAAAAAAAGGCATAGTGGTGTGTGCGTGTGTCCGATCACCAACTCACCAAGAGGACAGCTTCTTCAGCCAGTGTCATTCACTGCTTTGCATCTCCTGATCAGGCCACTATATCATAAACACACATACCTGTACGCATACACACTGTACATGCACCAATTTAGATTAGGTACAAACAATTGTCCGGTCAACAGTTTGTTCAAGAGCAAAATAGTTCAGCAACTACTGGCCAGATTGACCTGAAAGTTGAAATCTATTTAAAATGATTTTTGTGACTCTCTGGCTTAATGTGTAGCATTAGGTCAAAAATATATTTAGCCTTTGATCAACACTTTGATCAGTGACAAGATATGTCAAAAAACAACCAACAACCAGAGTTCCTTGATGTTTGCAGTCAATATTCTTGGTCTCCAGCAGATAAACCCCATAGGTTTTGGTGACCCCTTGACCTTTCTATAGCGTCACCATCAAGCCACAATTTCAACTTCTCATGTGCAGTGTTCCTGGGAGGATTTGCGCTTGATTTTAATGACCCCACAGTGATTCATCTACCATCATTCTCAAAGGAAAACTTGTAATTTTTAGCCTCACTAGTGGTACTACTCCCGATTGGGACCTTTTTATCCCTATATTCACACAATTTTTGGAGTGCCCAATTCCCCATGCTCTGGAAAAGTTGTTACTGCGAATTCAACTGACTCCACACATCTTCCTCCATGACTCATGGAGGTGCATCTGTTTCTTTTCACCCACCAGTGGGGAGTTAACTGCTACCAACCATTTAATTGCCTTGACCAACCAGTAGGCGTCACCATTGTAGCAACAAAAATCCCTCACTGGCTTCCCACATACAAAGCCAAGAGGTCACAGGTCTTTGTCATGTGGTGGCTGGTAATGCAAACTTATGTACCCTTCTAGCCCAATTTTACCAGAACTTGGGAGGGATGATGCATTCTATACCAGATTTTGCATTAAAGGTACAATAGGGATGCTATAATTAAAGGTCAACATTTTTAACCTCTTTGAAACAACATAATGCACCAGTGGTCCAACAATGGTCTGAAACCGCACTAAAAATCCAACCCATCAATGCACCATGTACAGAACTGCACATGTATTGTATACACATTAGCACACATTTGGATATAGACACATATATCACATCAGGATGCACACAATAGCACACACAAGCACTGCCAAGCTCTCCACCCATTCAGTCAGTCCTGGTATCAGGGGGTGCCTGCTATAGAAGATCCTCTATAGAAGTCTTTTCACTACAGGAATAATTCAGCAGCAAGTAAACTAGTAAAATAAATCTAGGCTAGTAAGTTACAGATATGAATGAATGAACGAATGACCATTTTCAGGTAAATCTTTGTAGCATAAGATTAATCAAATGATTTAAGTGCCAACAAAATATTAAAATAGTATAATGATGCATGTTTAGCAACAATATCTATTTGGTTGGCTGTTATAAGTGCATGGCAGTTAATGAGGTTTAAGATATGTATTGTCATGTCTTATTGCCCGGTAATATGATAAAAGGTATAAGATATGTATGGTCATATCTTATCACATGTTAATATCAGTTTTAATGCTGCTGGACTTGTAGCCATGCCACTTTGAAAAGGGCACCACTTATTCGAGAAGATTTAGATGCACAGTGACATTATTTGACAACAAAAACAAAGCTCAATATTTTTCTGATTTTAAATGTTTATGTGTTTCCATCCAAACTCTGGGGATACATTATCTGGAGTTTTTAGAAAAAATTGAGCTCCTGTTTTTCAGGGATTATACGACTGAGGTGTCCGTGTTAGTGAGGTGGCTACCTAGTCCTCAGCCTTAATATTATGATTAAAGATTTAATATACTAAAGGTTTGATAAGGTTAGATGATAGTTGAATAATAAAAGAATGTTCATTGATTAGTAGCAAGTACAGCATCTGCCTGTGAAAAGACTACTGGCTCTGTTGTGTTAATAATTGTACAGTGTTGTTAAATTGTATTTCTGTTCTGCACCAGAGAGTGAGCTCAGCTCTGTTTCAGTTGAGTCCTCACAGGGAATATTTAGACAGTGGTTACCAATGTTCCTTCAAGACAAAAGAGAAACATACTGAGGTCCTGTTAAACTGAGTATTTAATAAAGAGACACACAGTGTGACCTCATAACAGCTCCCAAATTTGGCAATTTCCATACTTTCTTGGAGGTATATTGCAAATCTGCCTGACAAACTCCACAGTGCTCAATAACACATCATCAGCAAACCAACAGTGTCAATGCCGTATATGGGCTGAATGTCAAAAAAATCTATTAGCCAATGAGAATGAGGTTTTGTGACTCAAGAGTGCACACAAGCATGAAAGTAAGCATGTTTTGCATGTATGTTATAATGAAACCTTAAGTAAAGCATTTAAGGATACAACAGGAAAGGGTCATTGTGTGGAGTCTCTAGATATGCCTCTATGAGAAAGGGATACTTACTTTGCTTTTTCACTCCTCCAATACAGTGTTTTTTGCACATAATCATTGGGTATCACTGACTAAATATTCTGTGACTGAACTATTTCATCCAAAGAAGGAAACAGCTGAACCCACCAAATCAAGAGCTGAACATGTAGTTTAAATTCTTGAGTCGGGAGCTCAGGTCTGTCTCCACACGGATGGAAATGAAACAGAATTGTCCCAGCTCTTGGTGTAATCTGCATGTTATTGTGAATCTCTTTGTGTCAGTGGTTTTTGTGTGTCTTGTCCCCCACTCCCATTCCCCCCACGGCTCAGGGTCCCATCTCACTCGGGTCTAATCTTGCAGGGTAACTTGTCATTTTCTCAGCAGCCACAGACTTGACGGTGGGCAAAATCTACGCTGCCATGATGATCATGGAATACTACCGGCAGAGCAAGACGAAAAAGCTGCAGGCCATGCGAGAGGAACAGGTAGACTCCATTCCAGAGATATTCCCGAACCCGGAAAGACCATATTTCCTCCCCCCCTTTTCTCTTCTTCCTCCTCCTGGCCCTCTTTTTTTGATACCACCTTTACCGGCCCTTGGACTGAATCGTGCATTTATTCTCCCAAATATGGATTTAAAAGTATAAGAAACATGTCTTATACATTTAAATCCTATATGGACTCCCAGCTACACTCCAAACTCCTTCTTCCTCAGGCTTTACCTACCAGCTTCCCTAAATCTTATCTCCCTCTCAACCTGTGCTGTACCCTTTTAAAAGCATGCTACCTTCAAATCAGCGTCCTTTTTCTAGCACCTTGTTGGCCAGCCGCATTCCTTTTACCGTGCTTGCCCACAGTTACCTAGCTGTTTTACTTTCTCCAACTAGCAAGCAACCTTTCCCTTCCCCACTGCTTCAAGTTTTCCTTATCTTCTCACCATGGGCTGTTTGATCTTGGTGAGGAGAATTGGGTGTTAAGAAGGTTTACGGAATTACAACTACTGTATGCTTTTTGTTGTTGATGATGTTCTGAACAACGATGATGATACCACATGGCCTTACCTTCTGCTCCCTGTCAGTGCTCTTCCCTCCTGTCGATGAATGCCTTTGAGATGCACTCGCTCCCTCTGTCTCTGTATTTTCAGTCCACATACTGGACATGTGGAAACATCTCTCCAGTCACGTAATGCTTTCCATTTGCTCCTGCAATATCATCCCCTTGGTTTTGAACCTTAATTTTTTAATAATAACCAACACCACAATAGGACAAACTCCAAATCTCATGTAATGGGGGGTGTCAACCTCGTCCATGTTGACACCTCAATCAAAACATGTTTCTTGAAGCAGGATTTTGCAGACTAGAGAAAGGCATTGGTGAATGGAGAGTATGTTAGTCTGTTTTCTTTTTGACAGTACACCCCTGTAAATACAGTATGCGTTGGTATGTTCCTGAATGCAGCCATCCCATTGGACTGAACGGACAGGTCCATACAGGCTTTCTCAACATCAGCAGTGCACAAGGACTTTAACCAGTCTGTGTGTCTGTCTGTTTGTTCGTCCATCTCTACAGTACGCCATTTCATTCTTCTCCTCCATTTCAAATTATTCCCTTGCTATTAATTCCCTACCACCTTAAAGGAAAAATCCACCCGAAAACAGTACAGCTCTGATATAAAGAAACCTTGCTGAATGGTGTTTTTTTCTCTTTGTCATGTGGATAGATGTCTTGTCATGTTGAGATATTTCCAGTGCAACTCCAATGCAGTTCAATAGCAGAATATTTCTTTGTCAAAATCAAAGACCAAGAGTATCTTTGTTGGCCAATCAATTTCAACAGTCCAGCTAGAAAAAATCCATCATATTCGCCCCAAACTTGTGGATTTATATAGTATAGAGTATAGATATTCTGTAGAGTTGCATAGTTGGAGGAGCTATTTCGGCTGGCCGTGGTTTCAAAAGGAAGTGTCCCATTAATTTTTCTCATAGACAACGTTGCGTGACTCACAACTGGAGCACTTCTATGGCTTGGATCGGCATGAAACTCTCCTAATTGAATCATCAGTACAAAAGATTAACAACTGTATAGAAAATATCTTGTTTCCTGTCAAAAAGTCAAAAGTACAAGACTCTGTACATAAAAACCTTCAGGTAAAAGTTAAATACAACTACTCAACTACAACATTTCAGCAAAAAATAGCCAAGATCCATATCCAAAGATTACGGTGTTGAGAAAACTGATTTTACAGCTTCAGCATAAATCTCTTCACTTTTGGGGGAATTCAGCAACCGTTGCGCTGTGTTTTATTTACGACTGCAATGACAAAGCATTTTGAATTCATTACCACTCTGATTCATGCCTCTGTCTGGCTTCTCCATAGCAACAGCAGCCAAGTATTGTAGTTTTTTTAGCCATTTGCCATGCCAAAATGATGTACCAAACATGATTTCTCAAAAACTACATTTAAGTCGTTGAAACTGGTCATAACCTAAACTTTTAGGGTCATTACATTAGCTGGGAGAGTCATTCCTTTCTATGTTTAAGTAATGTTGAGGATATTGTTCAAAGAACATTTTGAAATGGGAATACAGAATGGGGGAAAACACTCCATGAACCAGTGACTTGTCCAATTTTGCAACTCTAATTTGGAGGTAAAAAAAAACAACAACAAAAACAAAAACAAATGAAAGACAAGATAGTTTTATTTCTTCTAAATTATGGAGATAATTTAGTGAAATGGGCTGTGGAAATGTTGCCAGCCAAAGACACCAAGATTAGGAACATTTTGATTAAGGAAATTGTGCGCAAAAATGTTCATATTGGCACTTCCCAAATTGAAAGCAAAAAGTAAAAATTCTCTAACTGAACTAAAGAGAAGTGAGAACAGCAAGACAGAAACACCTTTAATCCCAATAACTCCTGGAATACACTTTGCTGATATGTAGCGGTGTAAGAGAAGTAGACAGTGGATATTTTCTTTAATTCTTATTTTTTTGTGTCATTTGTTTGTCTCTCTCCTCCTTGGTTCCTCCCCTCTCTCTTATCACTGTACATGCATAATTTCAAGTGGTTGTCTCAACTGTCTACAGCATTTGCTGATCTGTGATTGTGTATATATCGTTTTTGGTGTTTTCCTCTCTCCATTTTGGAGTCTGTCGTCTGTAGTCCCTTGTTTCTGTCTTCCATGCCGTCTCTGTCATTCTGACGCTCTCCCTTTATTCCTCCAGGAAGAGATGGGACCTTGACTTATCAAGCTCTCCCTATTTGGTCAATCCAGGTTGATTGTCACCAAGTTGCTCTAACCAAGATCATTCTCTCCAATCTATATGTTCATGTATCTGTCTGTCTGCTGTGGTGGTTGGTGGGATGTTGAGTGGAGGTTCCTGTGACCAGTGGTTCTGTATGTCATCAGTTATTTCTGGGACCATTCATTGATACATATGCCACTGCTGCAATATTATACCATTAAAGTCAGTGTTCAGTTTCTGTGTTCACCATAATCACTGTTGCTAATCAGTGCCAAACCAGACTGTTCAGAGACAAACCATTCCCCTCCTCAGCACAGGAAACAATGATAATTGTGATAATTGGACAGGATTTGACAAACTTCTGACAGGCTTTTAATGGGCAGCACTTTAAAAGCTTTCTGCCTAATCAGTTGTGCTACAAGTAAAGTAGGAAACTGATTTTTAGTTGACATTACTCAGCCAGTGGCAGTCTTATTGGAGGTGTTTATAACTAATGCTAACTGCTAACTAAATGTCTGGACAAACAACTTATCATTCTCAACAAATATTAACAGTGATGGTTAATTACTGTGCTTTTTTTAAGGGAACTGGTCATCAAGGCATTAATTATCATTTTAGCCAAAGTTTTAATCTAACCACTGCTGTCCTGCTGTGAATAGCCTAAATCTGATCATATCACAAGCTAACTTATTCAATAGAGGCGAGTGTTAGCACAGCAGTTTGTTGGCTAACAGCACTGTCATTTGGCATTTGATCACACAACCATTTACTGAACACTCACAAGAACTCAAATTCGGAAATAAATCTCAAGTCCAAGTTTAATTTTATTATCCAAAAAGCAAATTTGCTTGGTAGGAGGAGCAAAATATCCGTATTCAGTCAGCTACAATAGAAGATCCACACAAAAAAATTACAAAAAAACAAAAAAACCATTCACAAGGTAGAGCTATAATGTGGATTAAAAGTGTAACATAAAAATAAACTAAAATATATGGCAATAAAACATTTTAAGATAATTTTAAGTAATGCAATTGTGCCAGTAGCCATTGTTACACATGGTATATATGGTTGTCTACCACATCAGACAAATAAATTACAAATACATTAAAAATACATGTAGCAAATGTCTAAGAAAGTTAGCCTCCTGTCCAGCAGATCAGTCTTGTGTGTCTGAGGTGTGGTCATGCGTCTGTTTCTGAACAGGCCTCGATCCATCCTGCGCTCATTTAGCATTCAGCCTTTAATTTCCAGGTTGTGGATGGACATGACACATTCAGTATCAGTCATAAATTGTCGCTGCCCAGCCATTCCTGAGAGGACTCCGTTATCCAGGATCTCCTGGGAGGACAGCTGACTGACCTCTAGCCTGTCTGATAGAAGCAGAAGATGCTTTTTAATACAACTGGTTCAGGATCAGATGTCCACTTCCCACAAAATGGCATATTACTCAAAAATTTTGGCAGATGAAGGCTCGCACGGATTGTCAAAAGATGATTTTTTGAGTAAAATGTCTCTTTAATGATGTGTTTCATGAGTATGGTGATCTGGTCCAAGACCTGTGATTCAAGAGCAATCTTATCTCAAATGCCTAAGGTAGAAGTTCCCCTCTGACACAGATCTGAGATCAGCCTTCCTTCCCTGAACATCAAGCCAAACTGATATGAAGGAAATAGTCAAAGCATCTTAAAGTCAGCATTGCTACATTGTCTGTTCAAAAGGTAGTTCAGAGTCGGTGGCAGATCCCAGATCAGTAGTCTGGCAGGGAACTTTACCTTGGATACCCACAGCCATGTGCTTGCCAATGGCGCCCCCGTGTGGGTGCATGATGCGAGTGCATCCTGTGTTTGTGTCCTGTGTCTGCCCCCTGAGTGTGCCTGATGCCAGCCTGCAGGCCATGTCGTGTATCTCACACAGAACCGAACGCCATTAATGTTTCAGCGCATGGAGCCACCCTCTGAGGGAGGGGGCACTGATGGCCAGGGGGGACAGGGCCTGAATGGCCTCCCCAGCACCCAGCCGGACAACGTCAACAGCATGTGAGTAGACTGAGGAGGGACAGTAACCTATGTGTTAGGCATAGAAACACATGAATTCACAAAGGACACTTATATTCTATATACAGTATATGCAGTATTCAGACAGACTGTGCATCAGGGTAAGAAATTAACATTTCCAGTTAATTTCAGTGGCAGAATTTAATATGATTTTAGATGCAGTTTGTAGATGCAGTGGTTATTGTGTTGCACAAAACATTTTCAAATGTCTCAGGTTAAATGTTTGGTGGTTTTCTGCTGAAAGCCCACAATACCTCTGTTGCCTAGAACCCAACAAAACTAATCCCTGATTAGAAATTATCTACAGTGGGTGACAAAGGTTACATTGATAAAAAAAAGGGTCTTTGGGGTCACAGGTTTTCTCTAAAACAAACATTAAAAGAAAAGTCAGCTGTGAATAATGAATTGAATTTTAGGCTCAAATCTGAATGAACTGGTACAATGGTGTGTATGATTATCCCAACCATTATACATACAGTACAGTAGTACAGTACATACTGACTCTGCATCGCTTTGTTGTTCTTAATTGTAATTTTTTGCCAGCTTAGCTTTAGGTTTCTTTGACCATGTTTTTCATGTTTTTGGTCTTTTCTCTTGTTGTGTGTCAGGGTGTGTGTGTTTTTCTTTTGTCCATTTCAGAAGTCTTACTCAACATTGTGTGACTGTCACTAATGTGGGCAAATAAAATGTCCCTCAGAAAACGTACTGTTTATCAGGCCAGCCAACGTGAAATGGTTTGAATGGCTGTATTGGAATGTGTAAGAGAGTGCAAAAGCATCTGCGTGATACTATGTGTATTCTCATGGTCTTTTTTCTGTCGATGGGTCAAGTTGTCTGTTGTTTAGCCCATTATAGTCCCATAGTCCCATTTAAAGCTTAATTTTTTAGGTTATATAACGAGCTATTTTCAGCAGGTATTAATGAGAAATGAAAATCTCATCTCTGCCTTACTGTAACAATCATTTTAATAATGATTAATAATGATTTGATTTTTAAGAAGTGCAAGAGATCCTTTTGAAGTGGAGTTGAATGAAACTATAATAGAAACTATGATTGGTCAAAGATTCCCTCTGGCTGTTAGTTTGCGAAACATTTCAAGGACTGCCGTAGTTTGTAATCCTCTGACGTGTGTCTGTGTGGGTGTCAGACCTCCCGAAGGTGGCATGACTGAGAGCCAGTCGTGGGTGACGGCCAAAGCCCAGGAAATGTTCCGAAAGACGGGTAACTGGAGCCCCGATAGACCCTACCCTGACGATCTCCACGACAACCGGCACAACCCACAGGTATGATGAGCACAAAACACACATGTCGTCACCTTGGTAGCACGCCAATTCAAGCCCAACTAACCACCTTGCTGGTTACTTTATGTTCAGGTGACGGTAGACATGCATAATCAGTTATCAATGAGGTCAAGGGTTCAGCGAGTACTTTGTTAGCAAAAAATATAAAAGACGCTGGTGGGAAACACTGCTCAGGATTCCTGCTGTTGCAATACATATTAAAACCTCTTTAAAGCATCACACCTCACAATTTATTGTAAATTGTGAGCTTAAATGCAAGAGCACAACCTTTCCACAGACAATAAAACCCAGTGTTGTAAACCCCTCTGATTTTCTGTGCTTCCTCAGGTAAGTGGTTTATTTCAAATGATCTTTTCTGATTCATATCTAACCTCTCAAATGGTTGGATGGGCATGTCAGGGCTAGACCCCAATCCAGTTTCTCGCCTCTGATTTGAAGCAATTTGTCAACTGCAGAGGAATTCCTGAACTAATGACTCAGTTTAAGTGTTTTTGAGTGTCCTTTTGAGAACTAATTAGTCCGAAATGCACTCTGTCATCCCTGACACCAAGTTGTGAGCCACCTCCGATAAACTGGAAGAAGTTTAAAGAAGCAGTCCTTTCTGTATCTGAACTGCTTGGATGTTGCCGCTGCCAGCGGACAAGACTGTAGTGTCACTCTCTTCTTCTTTTCTTGATCTCTTTTTCTTTCAAATGTCCCTCTATCTGTTTTTTCTCTTTCTTCATCTACCTCCTCCAAGTCCACGTCTCCTGTATTCTCCTCATCTTATCATCTTCCTATTCCTTGATCCTCTTCTGGTTCCTCGTCTGTTTCCCTCTGCAACCTCCTCTCCTCTGAAAGTCAATAGCTTGGAGTTGGTAGATGTGTTTTGTGATGTACACCTTTTCCTCCTCACTGCCCCTTACTTTCGCTTGTCTGTTGGGACGTCCCTACTCTCCAGCCCCTCATCTCTTGTCTCCAACCCTATGACCAACGTATAAAGGTGTACATGGATTGGAAAGTCTTTGGAAGTAAGAGTCGACATTTGAAAATAAATTTGCTTTTTTAGTTATTTCCCTGCTCCAATTTTGGATTCTTTGATGGCAGTTTGTCGCTAGAAAAACATTGTGTCCAAAGAAGCTACGAAGCTAAGAAGTACTCAGGTTTTAGTGTTGGGATACTTTGCGCCACAATCCAGGATAAGTTTTCAGAGACCCAACTCAGAATATAATCATAAGTAAGGCAGAGTAACTAACCCACAAACTGTGGCCATAGAGGATGTTAGGCAATGCCATCTTAAATCCAAGAGAAAACATTGGTTGCAACAGTTAATTTATGCAACAACAATTTGCATAAATTAAGACAGACTTGTAGTCATTTATGCCTGAAATTGAAATATAAATTCTTGATAAATCGTTGACTTTATTTCATGCCCCCCCTCCCACCTCCGCTAGCTCCTACCTCAATCAGTTGATGACCCCTCCGCCTGCCAGAGTCCCCTCTCTCAGCAGACAGTGGTCACGCCCCCCTCTCGTTGTGTTTTACAGACGGTAGAGATGAGGGAGATGGGGCGGGACGGGTACTCCGACACTGAGCCCTATCACCCAATGGATGGGCATGGGCGGACCCTCTCCATGCCCCGCCTCTCGGCAGACAACCAAGTGAGCACCTTCATCCCACCATCATCACTAGCATCACCATCATCATCATCACTGTCCATTATTATACCTGTTAGCAGTGAGGACGGTTGAAGTGGATTTAAAAAAGTCTTTCCTTGCATCCTAAAAAGATGAGATGAGTCTGAAATAAACCAAAACTTTTTTTTAAATGTCAAATGTACAGATATGAAAACATATATCGATTGATATGTTTTTGGCATTTTTTCTTACAAAAAAAATGCAGTTTGATTAATTATTTCTGTATTTCTCTCTTTTTTTAATATATTTTTTCTTATCTGGTTTTATTATTGTAATATACTAATGCATATAATATTAGTTTAACAATGTTTGTAATATAAATCTGCACGATTTAACAGCGTGCTACTAAGATTATATTCATAGAATGGTTTGATGCAAAGAAGCAAAGAGACTTTTGGAAATTCACCTCCGTTTGTCTGGTCTCCCCGTTTGTTTTCCCTCCTTCCCCTTCACCTCCCCTCCACCTCCTCCCTCCCTCACTCTCACCTTCCACTCCTCCAGCAGTAAAGCAAACCGTGTCGGAGGGCTGGATAAGTGTTCTAGATGTATATTCAAATATATATCTAGAAGACCTATATTAATAGAATATTTTGTCCCCTCCAACCTTATCGTCTTCCCTAACCCATTTCCATTAAATCCTTGGTGTGTCTGTCCTGTGTAAACTGTGGCCAGAGTTAGTGTCACTCTTCTGGGATGAAAATGAGAAAATACCCATAAGTGATAAGTACATTCATAAGTGTGATGCTAAAGCGTTTCTGTAGCATTTAAAGCACAAATTCAACCACATTGTGCCCAAATTAAAGTAATATATGAAGTACATAAAGTTTAGGTTGTCAAATCAAATTATATGTGTGTGTGTGTTTGTGTGTCTGAGAGAGAAAGAGAGAAGTGTGGTAGAAGTTCTTGTGGATGATTTTGCGCTCAAAATTTCTCCTGCAGTTTTGGTACTTTTAGCAGACGCTATGCACTTGAGAATGTGACAGTGTGCTTGCCAACAATTTTTGGTTAACCTTAACAGATCATGTCCATATCTGGATGTTAGGATCATAATTTTAAACAAAAGGTGAGGGACAATACAGGGACATAGCATGTATGAAGAAAGTGAGAAAAGGAAACCCTGGTGCTTACATCTTGCAGACTAAAAACAACCACAAATTAGATTTCAAATCTTGCATTGCAGATGGATTACTACTCTGCTAAGTTTCTTTTGTGCTGGCTTTGTATTTTTTATCATTAATGAACTTGCACAACCTTTTTTGTGCCTCTGTTAAATAAAAATAACAATAGGTGCGTTAAAAAAATGTTGGTAAACCTGTTCAGAACATGTGAAGTTTGCTGTGAAGCCTCTGGCTGCAGTTATACACACACATTCATGCATATAAGCCCGGCCATACTCCCAATATGTCACTCCATCGAGTCACGTTGCTCTCACTTTGGTATGTTGGTTACTCCATGGTGTGCTTCTGAATGTTCATTTAGAGGATGAGGAAGGAGTGTATAAGAGGACTGTGGTACAGAGGTGTCAGTTTGTTTTCTAGTCATTCATAGGATTTTAAGTTCCTAACAAATCAGATTTTTAGTGTAAACTCTGCAGCTTGTACTGCTTTTTTCTTAATCAATGATTAATCTGAAAAGATATGCAACCAATTATTAGACATTACAACATTGTGTAGGTTTATTTTAACTTCTTGTCCTCTAAAATGTATGTAAATACACTCAAATTAAAGCTGAAAGTTTACCTTCATACTGTAGTCATTGTTTCAATCAAATATGTTATATGCTGCAGTCCAGAGCCGTCATGGCAAAAAAAAAGTAGGATCCACTCACTGTTGTCTGCTCCCACAATGTTTCTTTTATTTTTCTGTTGCTGCGCCTGAAGATCTGATTGCACAGCAACAGTTTAAAAAAAAAGAAAGAACATTTGTGGGAGCAGAGAACAGTGTGGAGATTCTACTTTTTGCATGATGTCTCCTTTTTAGTTCAGCACCTGTTGAAGAGTTTTTTGTGTCTCTTTTTATCTCTACTGTAAAACAAAGCCAACACAACAAAAACTATTTAATACTGCATATACTCAAAGTCTGCACTGATCGCACTCTTTCTGTATTTATCTTTTCAAGTTTTTCAATTGTCCCAATCTTGCAATCTCCACCCAGTTAGTACTCCATGTTCATTAAAAAAAAAAGACCTAACACAAGTTTGGTGTGTGTAGTTTTGAGCCCTGTTACTCCTCCAGTAACTATCCTGGTTCATACAGTACAAGTCTTGGTGTTTATGTAATATAATAATTAAATTATAATATCAATATAAAGACAGGTGCTGTGGGAGTGTAGAAAATGTCCAATGTGAATGTATGTGTTTACCTATAAGTGTGTGTGTCTGTGTGTGTGTGTTTGCCTATAAGTGTGTGTGTGTGTGTCTGTGTGTGTGTGTATGTGTGTTTGCCTATAAGTGTGTGTGTCTGTACACTGTTACTTACTGTCTTCTAACACTGCTCTGCCTTACAGAGAGCTCACGCTGCTTCGGTAAGTGTGTGTATGAGTGATTGTGTGTGTCTGTTTGTGTGTGTGTGTGTGTGTGTGTGTGTGTGTGTGTGTGTGTGTGTGTGGATGCACATGCGTCTTATATTGTCCTCTGTCCTCTCACTCGCACACCCACCTCGCTCTTCTGTGTGCGCATTGGCCTTCCTTCGGTTAACTGGTTCTCCCTCTCTTTCTCCTTCTTCATGACTTACTTTTGTACTTTTTCTCTTCTCCTTTTCTCACTACCTTCTTCTATCCCCCTCATCTTTTCTCCCTCTCCTTCTATTTTCTCCTCCCGTCCTTCCCAAAACCTATTTATCTCTCCAAAATAATCTTATTATCCTCCCTGTCCTTCTCTATCTCTGTCATGGTTGCTCATTCCTTCTGTCTGTGTATTTGTTTCTGTCTCTTTCTCTTTCTTGATTGTCTTCGGTCCTGGTGACTATGCTACATCGGGCCTATGCTCTGTCTGTGTGTGTGTGTGTGCGTGCGTGCGTGCGTGCGTGTGTGTGTGTGTGTGTGTGTGTGTGTGTGTGTGTGTGTGTGTGCTACACTGCTCTGCTCTACGTATCATCTCTGTGTTTGCCTGCTCTGCAGCGGAGGAGACACAGGCCTCGCGGAAATAACCTCAGTGTATGTACCGCTCTCTCTCTCTCTCTCTCTCTCTCTCTCTCTCTCTCTCTCTCTCTCTCTCTCTCTCTCTCGCTCTCTCTTTCTCCTCCCTTTTTCTTCTTTCTCAATTATTTCTCAAATTGATCGGCATCAAATTGTAGTTGGTGTTTGTTTTGCCTTACGTCGGCTGCTAATTTAGGTGGGGTTGAACTGCAGTAGGACTGTTCAGGTGATGTTAGTTGGACAGTGTCACAACTCCCATCCATCTGGCATTCAGGACAGTTTAAAGTTATAATCCTTAAGATTTTTGTTATATCACATTTTTGATATTTTTTATTGACAGTATCTTTTTTCATCAATAGTAATTCAACATATCTGCATACATTTGTGTAATGCATAGTGTCTGTTTTACCTATCCTGGTGTTTTTCATCAGGGACGGGTACTACAAATTAGCTTCAGCTAGACGTCCTGTATAGGGGAAGATATCAGTGCAGTCAGATTTTTGTTGATGTGTAAAAATGAATAAAAGACACAAGTACTAAGATCTCTGGAAGACATTACATCATGTTTTAATGAGAGGATATAAAATCAACTCATCCTCTGATGATGCTACCAGCTTATTTGATGAGCGCTCAAGGAGAGTTTGCTGCCCCCTCATGGACAATACATGTGTCATTTCAAACATTGTTCTGGGACCTGTGTTGCTCTTACCACCAGTAACCACAGGTGTCACTTAAACAATTATGACTGAAATTTTGACATAAACGGGGTTTGTGTGACCCAGACCTGGATCTGTCTCACTTTTACCTACCAAATCACAATGTTCACCTAAAATTTTGTTCTACTTATCTAATTTTCTTAGTCTCCATCCATCCTGTTCATCCTTTTTTATGTCTTGTTTAGCCTGTTTTAAAGACATTAATTCCTGAAAGGTTTTGACAGGCATGTGAAACTTCTTGGAAGTCAATGCACTGTGCTTTTGTGCAACTTAAAAGTTAACCAGACATCATCTGAGTTGTTACTGCAGTGAACCCCTCCCATCTGGTGCTCAAAGCTCTTTTAATCAAGCACCGCGGCGTAATTGCCTCTATTGGGATCTACTTTGGTTTACCTCTCCCTTTTTTCTATCTTCTTACCCTGTCAGCTTTTCTGTGAGCTCTTCTAGTCTCTTTCTGTCTTTCTTTCTCCTGCCTTTTTCCCCATCTCTCCTTCCTCCCTCTGCTTGTGTTGCGGTTTCTCTGCTCTCCCTTGTTTGTTCCTCTGTGACGGGTTTTCCCCTGGAGTCGTGCTTGTATGCAGCGTGTGCGTGTGTGTATGTTCCTCTGTACGCGTGTTACATGTGTGTTTCAGTCTGTTGCATCGCTGCAGACCGGGTCAACAGCGTATGACAAAAGCATGGACTGGCCTGATGTGAGACTGTTGGCCTGTGCGGGAGGGGATTGGCAGCGTGCCGGCATGTCATTAGTCATGCATGACGTGGCAGAGCCCTGTCTCGCCGTGGAAGTGTTGTACCAATGAGGGGAAATGTTGCTTCAGCAAAACGCTGGCATTAAGTGGTCTGTAAGGTGGAGTGAAAGTTTGAGAAGTTGAGAGCTCATTAAATGGATGTGTCGCGCTCAGCATTTCTGAGTGTCTAAAGTTGGATGACATACTGTTTTTTTGTCACTTCTCTACATGTCTCAACTTGGGATGTAATTTGGATACACAGATCACCAGGGTCACAATTCAATGTTATTTTTAGTCATGTCTGAGTGAAGATGTTAATAAAAATATATATATTTCTAATATAAAATGGTAAACATAATCAGAGTGGATCCGGCAGGTTTTTCTTTTTTTTTTTTTCAGTGTTTATGTTCTTTCAAATACAATTTCAAAAATTAATTTATCCACAAATAAACCTGAAATATACAACTATCTGTCTGGAAAAGTAGTGTCACTTTGCTATAAAGGCTACAGTCTGAATTGCAGGTCATGTGACCCGCTCAAGCCCAAAAGGCTTTAAAATAATAAGAAAATGTACAAGTTACTCTTTGCATTATAACAATTTAAACAGATAGTGCTAAATATCTAAAAACATACAACATATTAAGTGTTGTTCATGTGAAAAGTTATTACATCCCTTGTTATTCATGCAAGAGGAGGGGTGTGTAAAAGGTGTGTAAAAGTAATACACATCCATGTGTCGTTCCAAAATAGACACCCAGATTGTCTCAAGCGTGCGTGTGTATGTCGAGCGTGTGCACACATTTAGTAGTGTGCTGCCGGCTATCCAGAGGGCATGCATGGCTTGTGTTAGGCTGCTCAGAGTGTACAGAGTCCGCTGTGAAGTGTGGAGCTCCTCTCAGGACGGTGAATCCTCTTGTGTTTGTCTGAATATTTGTCTGGCCTGCTAGCTTGCAGACTGACGTGTTTGGTCATCAGGGTGATGTGAAGCTTTTTATGGGGGTTCAGAGCGTCAGCAGGGTCCTGTCCCGGTCAGAAGAGCCTGTTATAAACCCAGCAAGAAAATCCAACAAGACCAGTACACATTACATATGATTTGTAGGTTTTGCTGTGATTTACTGTTAATGAAATCTTATTTGAATTGTCCTGATGCAGCAGCAAAGCCACCAACAGGTTTTAAAAGTAATAATATTTGACCAAATGCACGAATTTGATGCATTAGATGCTGACACACCTACATTATATGTCAACACACTTACATTATGCAGGTATTAGAGAGTTAAAATAGACTTATATAACCACATATAACTTTTTTCTGCTGCCCCTGTTGACTAATTTTTTTTACAGTAACTTCAATTCACAATGCACTTATGTGACAAACAAAGTGTCAAACATTTGGGCCTACTGCACTGACTATGATCAGGATTCTCAGGATTTTGATTTAGCTGATATGATATTGATATGATATTATATACCCCCAACAGAGTAGAATAATCTTTCTTCAGTGCTTTAGAAATTTTCTGGTTGGGTTTTTTCAGTGCTTTTTGACGAGGGTCTTAGGTTATGGAATGATGGTTTGCCTTATTTGCATGGCTGCCATATTTGATTTATGTCATACTCAGTGTCGGGGAAACAATACATATATGAAATGAAAATGCTCAATGCAAGCAGTTTTTGGACAAAAATGAATAAAAATAAATGGCACCATTGTGATGAACAGAGATGCTGATAAGAGGTGCAATTACTACAAATTTCTAAGTTGGTTCCAGCAGAAACAAGATTATGATGATCCATGAGTTCCCTCCAAATCGGCAAGATTTAATTTTTGTTAATCATCAGCTTTTACAGTCTTCTATAGTATTGGTTATGCAGCAATGTGCTTATTCTTAGTGGTGCGTCTTTGACACTCAACTTGTTAATAAAAGCTTCTGTCGAATTTTACGTATCAAAATTAGCAATACAGCAGGGTGACAAATACTAATAATGCTAATGCTATGTGTCCAATCGTCACCACCAACCAACCATCAACCATCTGATGTTCTTATGATATACCAGCTTTGGGATTGGGAAAAAAATATATATCTTACCAAGCTAAGAATGACATAAATGAAATATGGCTTCCATGTGGAAAAGTTCAGTAGACTCCTCTGCCTTGTGCATGTGAGGCATGGTTTCTATGGCCTTCCTTCATGCTTGCTCTTCTCTGTCTCTCTGCCCCTATTTCTCTCTTTCTGTCAGTTCCCAGTTATATCTCTGTCTGTTTCATCTCTCCACGTTTTGGTGGAGAAGCATGGTATTACATTACATGTGCTTGTCGAAAGCTCCATAATCGGGGATTTCAGCTTCTACTTTTATAGGGCAAGCTATGTGAATGCTGATTCCATCAATTTTTATTGATTCATGCTTGGTTAAATTGTATATTATCATGGTTTGTTTCAGCCAGATGGGTGCAGGTCACCACACAGGGCAATGCAAGAGGCAAAAAATGGATATTATCATAACAAAATGCAACCTGTGAATACCTGAATTGCCCAAGTTGGGTTAACTGCTACCCATCTGGTGCACCAAGAAGATTAAAACATAAAACAAGAGTTCTTTGAAGCTGCTGTGTGACCAAAGTCGAATATTGTCATTAAATAGACACATTCACATTCAGGAACTCATGATATGACAGACATTCGACCATATGCACCTCTGTAGTGGTGTCATACACTAAAGCTGAGGATGGACTCCACCAGTCAGGAGATATTAAATCTCACTTCTTCTCCTCTCTTTCCCCACCTTTTTTTTTTTATCTCTTTTCTCCTCATCTTATCACTTCCTATCTGTCTGTCGCTCCTCCTCTCTGTATTTCTTTCTCTACGTTTCTCCTTCGACCTCATAGACCATCACAGACACCAGTCCGATGCGTCGCTCCACTTCCAGCCTGGTCCACGGGCGCACAGGCCGGGGTGTGAGGCTGGATGACTACTCCCTGGAGAGGGTGGTGTCCGAGGAGGGGAGGCACGGTGGGGGGCGAAGGCACAGGGACAGGAGTCATCGCGCCTCCCAGCGTTCCCTGACCAGATACACCGACGCTGACACGGGTGAGTCACTCACAGGAGGGTTGTGGCGGTTATCTATACCATACAGAGGAAGTACTTTTAATGCCTACTGTTAGATTGAGTATCAGCCTCACATTGTCACTTTCCTTGCTTCTTTTTGGATGGCTGGCTTATTAATTAACTCAGAGGGTCAGGTGTATCAAGTGCTCATACAAACACTCACAACCTGTTTTCCCCAGGTGGACAAAAAGTTTGTTATTGCAAGTTTAAATTTACAGTGGACATTACATTAAACATGTAGTGATGGTGCTTCATTTTTATAGTGTCTTTTATGTAGATGCAGTGCACATGTACATTGTCATACATTCATATATTGCTGTTTTAGAGCTATTGGACAGTAACTGTCCCGCTCAAGGGCAACTCAATAGCAGTTGTTGAAGCAATTAAGAGCAATCTGTGCTTTTATTGAGCTAAGAGAGCAGAGTTATCACCATATTCACTAAATTTTATGCGAGTCAAGTCTTGGCACAAAGAAGTCCTTGAAAAGAACATTGTGCAAGCAGATAGCCACACTAATTGCAAGTGCAAATTGCATGCTTCAGCTGTAAAACTAATCCAACAAGGCTGCCGCAGTTAAACTCTAAATCCCCTTTATAATTGGAGGGCTCTCTAATCTGATGGAGAATCCTCTCCTCCGCCTCCTGGACGTGGTGGCGATGATGGTGTTTTAAATTACTTTTCTCTGTTTTATATTTGCATTGTTGTAGTTGATAATTGTGTGTATACATGCATTACATTTTTTAAATTGTTTTTAATGTAAATGTGCTTTAAAGGATAGATTCATCATTTTTCCAATCTGTCGTAAAACTGTCAGGTGCCCAAATGAACTTTGAAACAGGTTTTTCTTGCTGTAAACATTTCTCTTCCTGGCCAAATTTTGCTAGCTCCCTCCCTCCCAGCATATTTAAAAAATGCAGCAGAGGACAGTGATTGTAGGGGGCGTGGCCTCGTGGCTATACAGTGTGTGATACTGGAGGTAAGGGGACACCAACTGACCACCACTCAGTGTAGCATGAACAAGGATGTAGAGCTGGTAGTCAGAGCTAACCAGCCATGAGCCGCTGCTGTCAGACTCTCCGTGTCTGTGCTGGAAACACAAAGAGTCCGTTGGAGCTTTGACAGGCACTAGAAGCACATTCATGGCCCTTTGTTAAAGTTTCTATGTGGTACCTTTGTTGTAGCTGAGTTAGTGGCTCTGCTACGAGGGGCTCTCCGATGTGTGTGTGTGTCTCTGTGGGGGAGTGTCAGTACGTAGCTGTAGCCCTGCTGTGTGTGTCTCTGGGGAGCCTTTAGGTTGTTAATATTCTCTTTTTATATACATTTCATGACGTAGATAAGTCCCAACTGATCAACTCTATAGCCCCATTTCCATCAAAAGTTCTAGGTACTTTAGACCCAGAGGAGTCCCAATAGTGCAGTCCTGTTTGTGTTTCCCCCGCATCTGAGGAACCAGATCATAGATCATGCAAACTAGACCCATGAGGAATTTAAAAATAATGACAGCATTTGAGACACAGTATTAACACACGAGGAAGCGACAAGACAGATTTGTCCTGTTCTCTGTATTTACTGCTGCATGAGTTAGATGTAATGAATGAATGGATGAAAAGGAGAAATGCAGAGGAGGAAAATGAAACTGAAATTAGAGCATCTGTCTCCACAGTATGACATCTGTTGAATGTTTGATGGTTATTTATTTCTGCTTTAGAATGAAACCGCTGTGAAACAATCCGAAAATAACGCTTTATTTCTCTTTCACGGCTTTGTTCTCACTACCGCTGCTCCCTCTCATCGCTTGATCACTGCTGCTCACTTGCTCTCTCTCTCTCTCCTCTGTCCTCCCCTCATCCTAAACTGGTCTTAAATCAATACTAGAGCACCTCCTCGTTTTATGAATTAAGCGTCACACAAGTTGAAGCAGCCACGCTGTGTGTTTGACCAATCAGAGACGGTCATTCCTGCAAAACCTGCCCCCAAAGTTCCTGTACTTTTGGAAAGTATTACCCCCCAAGCAGGGACTTTTTGAGGGGTAAAACAATCTCCCTGAAACTAAATATAGACCCTGGTCCCTCCAGTGGAAACGAAGGTCGAGGAACTGAGTTCCTCAAAAGGTTCTTAGTCCCTGGGGAAAGTTCCCACAGTCAAAACACGACTTATGTCGCCTTGCAAGGTTCAGGGCTGATTTAAAACAGTAGGTAGGGTGTTGGGCAATTTCTTATATAGATTTGGTAAGAAATGTCAATATTAACACCAGCACTGATGTGTTTCATCACAGTACAGTCATATCATTTAGTTTACAACTCAAAAACACGTTTAAGTGTGCAGTACCTCTTAACCCTTTAACATCCACTCTTTTTTATAGAATTTTGGCCTATTTTGGCATATTCAAATGGAAAAGCTTATAACAGAAGAACTGTAAGGCCATGATGCATGTATTAGGCTTCATTTGACAAGTAACATCTTCTAGTTTCTGGAAATGTGTTTGTTTAGCATGTGGCTAAAACACAAACAAAACTACACCAGTTCAAATAAGGCTAAAAAAAAAAAGTGTTTTTGGTCGTCGTCTATAATGAGTCATATTTGAGTAACAATAATTAAGACATGCGTTATGCCAGAACTATGCAGAACACCGTATACCTTCCACATCTTGTCAACCTGTATAAAATTCCAGACCTCTAGGCCTAACCTTATGGGGGCTAAGGAGTTTTTAGTTTGTGGTGTCACTGGTGTCCCTGAACCTCTTCAATCAACTCAAATTGGCCCAATTGTGCCCATTGCTTTGACTCATTACTGCGTGATGCTACCGCTATCAACTGGCTTAAGCGGGTCACCGGTGACCCAGTGGATGTTAAAAGGTTAAAGAGATCCCCACCAAACGTGCTTACAATGTAAGTGATGAGAGACAAATACACAGTGCCTGTTTTGTGCAAATGTATATATACTCATTTGGACAGCTGAAGCTTCAGATAAACTTTTAAATACATTGCTCATCACTTATATTCACTTCACATACATCACTTATATTGTAAGTGCATTATGAAGGGATCTTCTAATGGTCAGTATGAACAGGAGGAATGATTCACTGTTCATTTGGGCACCTTACTAACTAATTAACTCTGTCGTTTTAAGTGGCTTTTTAGCCTTTTTCAGATATGAAAGAAACAAGGTTTATCAGTGTTACCATGTGTGTTGCAGTGGTATGAAAAGCTGTTCTAAATTACCATTTGGTATTTTCAAATGTAAACTGAGACATCTCCTTGCTAGGTCTGGGCACAGACCTCAGCACCACCACGCAGTCGGGCGACTTGCCACCCAAGGAGCGTGAGCGGGACCGCGGCAGGACCAAGGACCGTCGTCACCACCATCACCACCACCATCACCACAGCTCCATGGACCAGGAACGTTACGGCCCCGACCGCCACGACTACCCCCACAGGCATCCTCACGACCGCCACTGGTCCCGCTCACCCAGCGAGGGGCCTGATGGACGGGGTCACAGACAGGTGGGCCAAAAAGACACCAAGATCAATGCCAAGGGTCACAAAATATTGGGGACGATTTCTTAATACTGTCTTTCTTGTTTTTTCTTGTTAATTTCACTTGTAGAATCCTTTATATACAGCTTTTTTAGTCAACACAGGTTGGATTAAAGCCCTAATAGCCTCCAGGATGTTCTGTACTGTCATTATGGATACTTCAGTGCTGACAGTGGTACTTAACATCATACCTGTTACACTCAGTAGGAAAGGCTTTCTTAGGTATTACTCCAAATACTTTTCAGATATTTGACTGTTTAAAGTCTAATGAGCTGTGTTTGTAATAGATCAGTATATCTGTTAAATGTTACAGAAGTGATCTTAACCCCTGCCTTTTGTTCACACATCAGCAGACTGTTTATTTATCCAGTAAGAGTTCACACCAAGTTATTTCACATACACCTACTTATGGATATCAATCTCTCTTTTTTGTGTTATGCTTTTTTCTTTGTCACTGTTTCTCTCTCTGTCCATTTTTCTTCAATGTGACATGTGGCTTCTTGGTGTCAATTTTTTGCCTCATCACTGTTTTTGAATGATTTTCAATGGTGTTTATCTCTACTTTATCTATCTATCTATCTGCCTTTCTATCTTTCTGTCTTATCTGTCTATCTTTCTATCTATCTTGATCTTTGATTCACCACCACTCTGCTCTACTCTGGTCTCCGTTGTTGTTGTTGTTGTTGTGGTGCGTTTTGATTTTCCTTGTTTACATTTTGCTGTAGGGCAGTAGTTCGGTGAGCGGCAGCCCGGTCCCCTCCACCTCGGGGACCAGCACTCCGCGGAGAGGCCGTCGCCAGCTGCCCCAGACCCCCGCTGTCCCCCGTCCACATGTCACCTACTCCCCCGCTGTCCGCAAGCCCAGTTATGGCCCTCCGGGGCCAGGCCGCCTGCGCTCACCTTCACCCCGACACTTCTCCCCACCAGACCATGACAGAGGCTACCACCACCGACCCCCGTCACGCCACGGCTCTCCCCACCACGGGGGCTCTTCGTCCAGGCACGGTTCGCCACGCTCCCCTAGACACCAGTCCCCACGTTCGCCCCTCCACGGCTCGCCCAGGTCCCCTCACCGAGGCCGCTGGAGCGGACCTCCACCTGGGGACAGCCTGGAGGGCGACGGGCCTTTCTATGAGCGTGACTACGAGTACGAGCGGCACCATGAGCCCCCTGCCTATGAGCAAAGCCTCTCCCATGGCAACCCACACCCACATGGGGGGAATCCTCACCCACACCCACGCTCACCTAGGACTGCCCGCCACGGGCCCCCTCCGCCCCCTCACCCGCATCCTCGCAGGGTTCCCAATGGCTATCGCTCATCTTCACCTTCACCACATCGGCGGGGACCACCCGGGGCGCCCCCCCACCCACACCACCGCCCACCCCATGCCCGAGGGCCCCGCAAGGGCCTGCATGAACCTTATAGTGAGACGGACGAGGATGACTGGTGCTAGCGACCACAGGGAGCGAGGGATAAGGGCAGAAGAGGAGAAGAACAGCAGCCTCCAGTGCTCTGGCCATGAACATGTAGACTTTTAACGAAGCAGAGGTGGTGGAGGAGAGGTTGGGGGGGATCGGACGTCCTCCAAACCCTCCACCTTCACCCCTTGGACTCAAAATGTGAGGAAGGGGCGGAGGGGAGGGGGGCGATGGTGCTGCAAATAGCTTTTTACACATTTTGTGTAAGACTCAAATCAGTGACAGAGCAGCAGACGGAAAAATCGATAAAGAGACAGCCAAGACAACTAGGGCAACGCCTGGGCACAGTTTACCTCTCCCTCTCTCAGTCTCAGAACTACACTTCCCTGAATTCTCCAGCAAGGCCAGGCTGCAGGAGGAAGAGAGAAGTGTGGGAACAGGAAGCGAGTGAGAAGCATGTCGTTGTTAAAAAAAAAAAAAAAGAAAAAAGAAAGGCCCGGGATTATCGCGGTTTACGAGGCCTAAAAGCACTTCTCCCAGACTGACACGTGATTGGTTCGTTTTGTCAGATCTGTGCTGTTTGTCGCTGGCCAGTCTGCTACTGTAAAAGCCTGAAAATGAGCTGGAACACAGAGTCCACTGCTTCGACTCTGCTCCTTAACAGATACTTTTAAAGGAAAATAAATTAATAAAAAGCCAGGACCCCCTAACCCTTACATGCCAAGCTATGCCTCCAGAAAAATCAAAATTGAACAATGAAGAACAAAATGAAACTTTACATGACAAACAATGAAAAGAAAAAAAGGGAGAACAACCACTTTATCTTTAACCTTTTCCTTTCCAAGGGACATAACCAGGAAGCTCCGCCTATACTGCAAAAACCAGCCAATCACAGCGCTGGCTGATATTTGATGAGTTTTATCATCTCTGTTTACTGTTAAAGACTCACTTAATGCTGACGGAACTGGTGTGACATCACTTCCTGTCTGGTGGTGGAAGTGGAGGGGGACGGGGCACGGTGTGAGCTCACTTCCTGTTCCAGTACACTTTGGAGGGAGGGGGGGGTGGGCTAAGATAACTAGAGAAGGGAGTCGGACACTTCGTCGAGCCCCTCCCTCCTCGGTTACTCGACTCGGCGCACGGCGAAGGATAACCCGACAGGGATTGACATCACACGGTTGAATGGGGCGGAGGAGAGGAAAGGAGGGATGGGGAAAAAGACTAATTTCTTCAGTATTTCTTCTATCAATTACTTCTCCTTCTTGTTCTTCTTCGGACATTGGAGCTTGGTTCTTCTGTTGCATTCGCTCAGCCTCCTTTGATCTTTTTCGGAGTCCAAAATTTGATGGAAACCTGCATGATTGATTAAATACATACTAGAGAGGAAACCTAACTGGTGTGGGTGGGACCTGGGGGCTTTATAGGAAACTTTGCATTTAGGTTTACAAAAGAAGTTCTCTTTTCTCAGACTCTCTCTCTCTCTCTTTTACACCTCAAAAACGGTTTTCGCTTACTTTTTAACCCAGAACAGGCTTCGACAGTCGGCTGTTTTGTTTGTCTCAGTTTTCTGCCGATAAAGTTTAAAACCTACGTTTCAACGACCTGTTAAAAGACAGGAAGCGCTGCGGGATCACGTTCAATTTTCCCGCCGCACATGAGGAACAAGAGCGAGAAAGAGTAGAGAGAAACGGACTTCTTCCACACTTGATTTATTATTGTTAATGATGATAGTTTTATGAATAATTATATCAATGTCAATGCAAAATGACGATGACAATGATGATGATGATGATGATGATGATACTGATGATGATTGATTGATTGATTGATTGATAGAACCTGTTGCTGTAGATTTGTTGTCATGTTATTTGGAGTTCAAGTATGCTATGTCTCATCTCGTTTACATCCGTTATGTTTTTATCCCCACGTTCCAACAACGTTTACTGGGTTCCTGATGCCTTCCTGCAACGTTTAGGGGCAATGGTGGCTTGGGAACATTCACATTTTAGCAGCGTTGCGTGTTGTAACGCAACTGTTATGATACACTCTCTTCAGAATGGTGGAGGTGGAGGTCAGGGGAGTCTCAGTACCTGACTTGCATTAATTCATGGGGTCAGTACTCTTGTCAAGCCAACCCAAAGATCAAGAAGTTTTTACACCGCAAAGGTTTCAGACCAGCCTGATCACACTTACTCTCTTGTGTAGATCAGTTGCCGGCAGTGACAGCACAGTATTGGTGGTACAGTGTTTGTGTCAGTCAGTATTAGGTGGTGGTGTTCTCTTTTTTTTTCGCCATCAGGGGGCAATTATCAGCAAACATTATCCTCCCTACCTTCCCCCTCTACAGGACAGCCTCCAGGCCACATCCTGGTTTCTAGACCTGAAGTAAACCACCCTTCCACTTATCTGATTCTTATACCTTTGTAAGATATACAGATGAAGTCTAGTCCTAGTCAGGGGACGTGGATGTAGCCTGGGAGATGCCATATCTGTCCATATGTCCTTCCGTCCGTCCGTCCTTCTGTCTGCCTGTCTGTGCCAATGCTGACCTCCCCCTCCAACCCCTTCTCTCAGGTCTGGATAACCAAGTCACCAAATCTCAACAGTCCAATCGTAAGAGGTTGTAGTAAGGCTGAAACCTCCTCTGCCAAAAACCAACTTAAGTATCCACCTAACGCTTTTCCTCATCTATCTGTCTCTCTTTTTCTTTTTCTGTCCATTTGCGTTGACATCTGTTCTTTAAGCTTGCCAGGGAGCGACACTGAAGATACAAAAGGCATTACAGGACAGAAACATTTAGGAATTATTTCATCCTTATTGTTATGAGGGACAACAATTATTGAATATTCAATAACTCTAGGACAAGATGATAAAGTATAGATAAATATAGATGATAACCTACAGATAAATCTAGATATAATAACGTAGATGTAGTTATAGATAACAGAGTATAATTAGAGTTTTCAGATATTTATTTATTTTGCATACCGTTCATGCTCATGACACGGTCGACGATCTAGCTACTCTTGAAACCTTGCACTGTTTTCTTCGCAGTCGCAGAGGCCAGAAAACAAACCCCAGTCCACGTGTTTTGACTCTATGCAGACCTCATAAGCATCCTCATGGTATTATTTCGGAGGAGAAACTGCAACGCTGTGGTACTGTAAACGGATCAGTGTAACAGGAACAAGCGGATCTGAGAAAATATGAAGATTGACACCACTTTTGCACACGTCACTTGACATAACACCCACAGTGAAACCCCCTTTCTTTCATGTACCTCAGTCTCTGTCTTTTGATCCCTTCTTCCTCCCCATCTTTCTCTCTTCTCCCGAAATGTGTTGCCTCCAGGCCTAGTAGTTGAGCATAATGTAGTGAAAATGGGGATGGGGGGGTTTTGTTTTTGTTGATTGTTTATTTGTTTGGCGGGAGTCGAGGGGCGCAAACCTGAACCCCTCTGCCTTTACCTCCTTTCCTTTGGGAGGTTATGGCAAGCGGGGTGTTTCCCCAAAACCCCCTACAGAGCCGCAGTGCCTTCTGTATCAGAGTCACATTTATCACCCCCCCAATCTCCTCGCCCCTTGCCACCCCGATCCATCCCCCCTACCCTCTGTAGTAGACAAGATCAACCACACTACGCCTTAAAAGTCGAGTTCCACTGGCTCCCATGCTAGCATTGAAACAGGGAGAGCTGTGATTTTGAGACTGGGCCATGGCGAGGAACTAGCCAAGAGACTAGACTTGACATAGAGAAATCACATCTGGTATGTGCTAAATCGCTTAAATGCATCACAGATTTTTGTAAAGGCTGCCAAAATTAAAAAAAAAAAAAAAAAAAAGGATCCAAGATCCATACAGATCATCATTAATATACCAGAGGCTGCTAGCAAGCTAGCCCACTTGGCTTCACCTCCCTGTCAGGCGTGGCACAAGGGCGCCATTTTGTGTCCATCCCAGAGATGTCCTGGGTCCAGTTTCAGGCGGTGTAGAGGTTTACAGAGGTGCAAAGCGGTTTGCTTACTTCTCAGGTCCCTCTAGAGTTAGGTAGCTAGTTAGGTAGACAATGTAGAGAAGAGTCAGCTACAAAACAAGCAGGCCTCAGATGAGTTATTGTATGGTTTTACCTGGCATGGCGTCAGACGTTGTAATGTTGACCCCCCCCTCCCCTCTCTCCTTTCACTAACCTACATTACACACTCTGACCCCTCACCTCCCCATCAGCAGCCTGCCGGCGCACCTACACTCGACGCCAAGCGTGTTGACAGACAGGCAGGAACAAACCACCTCCATTTTGGCTCCTCAACACCACTCGCTTGTCCAGAATTGTAACAGCGGATCCAAAATGGCCGACACACAACACTGCCCTTGTGTGAAAGCATGTTGTGTGTGTGCTTTTCCGAGAACAAATCCCATTCTTTGGAAAAAAAAAAAAAAAAAAAAAAAGTGAACATCTGATCTTTCGTTCTTTGTTTTTGTTGTCGTTTCAGTGATTTCTTTGAACGGGGTTTGGGGAGGGTTGCAAAGTCTTTGCTCAGTCATTCGCTTTCTGTGTCTCCACCTTCGGCTTTTGTCACCCATCTCTCTTTAACCTCTGACTTATTTTTTTTTTCTTTTCCTCTTCATTCTGGGACGAAGGAAAAATAACAAACGCACCACCCCATCCACTCAGTCGGCTGTGAAATTGTGTCAGTGGGTCAGTCATGAGGCGATGTGTCGACAAAAACACGAATAAGGGCTCTCTTTAAAAAAAAAACTACACAGTGGGTTTTAATGTACAGTAGTGCTGCCAAAAGTTGTGCTTATGTAGCTGAAGCCACGCCGTGGTCTCCCCTTTGTACAGCACTAGATGTGTGCATGCGTGTGTGTGTAGGGGGTCAAGAGCGAGGCAGGGAGGGAGGGGTGGGGGGGGTCAAAAGGCGACGAAAGAGATTTTATTGATGTAGGGATCCTGTTTGGGGTGGAGAGGGTGAGTTTTTTGGGGAGGTGGGGGGGGGAGCAGCGGCAGAGGTCGTAGAGATGTTAACACACAATTTCACAATGGCACTGGACCACTTTTCGGGCTCATCCTCATGCTCAGAAGCCATTTTGTCACCGTCATCCGCCCACGCTTGGTCCCAATGTGAGGGGGGCGGGGCTACTGCTGCGACAGGGAGACATTTACTCTGTGTGTGTGTTTGTGTGTGTGTGTGTACATTTTTTGTTACCTCTTGGGGACCTTTTTCAGTATAAACACCAACCTTGTAGGGACCAGTGGTCGTCATGGGGACCAAATCCCAGTCCTAATGAGGCAAAACATCATTTCTGAGGTCCTGGCTGAGGTTAGGGGTGAGGTATGGATTGAGGTTAGGTTAAGGTTAGGGTTTTGGGTTAGACTGTCCACAATGAAAGGAAGTCAATGCAATGTCCTAACAAGGACAGCTGTGCAAACTTGTGTGTGTGTGTTATTGATAAATCTGGCATTTCTTTATTATTAGTCATTTAGTCTGTAAAATATCAGAAATTAAATTTTTTAATTTAATTTACAATAATGCCAAGTTTGATCTGATTTGTCTATTTTTAATTGTATTTGCTGCAAATTAGCAGTTGAGCTAAACTCAGCACATTTACAAACATATTACTAAAATGTCAATAAGACAAGATGACAAAAGATTAGATAGAAATTTACTTTTTCTGGAGAAAATGTTTGTGTCCAAGAGGCTCAGTATACATAGTATTTCTAGTAACATAGTATAAAATTTAAATAAAGGTAGATTAATAATACGAATTCAGAGTACCAGTTACTATGTTATGAAAGGTGAATCTATATTACTGTAAAACTATTATGCACATTCGTGTTAATTAATATGCACTATCCTCTATATATAAACAAATAGATTATGATGAAGATCACATTTTCCCAGAGCCCAAGATGAAGTAAATATATAAAAGTTCAAAAGACAAAGATTTATCTGGCATTTTTACCTCACAAATTCAGAAATTTTTGAAATTATTAATCAATTGTAAAAAAATGGTTTATTTTTTGATGGTCAACTAATCAGTTAATTGGCTAATTTTCAGCACTATTTGAGTGCGTCTGGCTGTGAGTATGAATGCACAAGGAAGTCATGTACGAGTGAGTAAACCTGCATGTGTTTGTCAGTTTATTGTGTGTGTGTGTGTGTGTGTGTGTGTGTGCGTGTGCGCATGCATAGTGTCCTGACACCATCAGCTACAGTAGGTAACCCTCAGTGCCTTACACTGTACAGGACACTATCATTTCTCCACCGGAGACAGTCGCAGCGCACACATGTAAGATGTTACTGTCCTCATCACCATATTCTTCCCCCTCCCTCACCCGCTCCTCACCCCCTCATCTGATTCAAGCCTGGATGGGTGAGAGTGAGAGTCGGGGTTGATGTGAGGGAGTCGGTAGATAACCCGCTCTCTCCCTCTCTCCCATGCCATCTGTTGTATATTTTGGCTCTGTAATTCTTGTGTATATAACAATCTATAAAGTTTCTGAAAAACTCATCGTGTTCATTTGCTGTTGATTAGTTCTGTCCTCATCTCACTTTTCTTTCTTCACTGTATCTTCCTCCTCATTCTGCTGACTCCACTGCATATCTACTTGCAGTACCGTTCATGAACACAAGGTGGTGGGATTGAGCTGTCGTCGTCGTCTTCGCTCATTGTGAAAGCTGTGTGTGTGTGCATTGCGCTGTGCTGTGTAGGTTGAATGAGTTCATGCTTGTGTGTGGGTGTTTTGTCTGCAGTGTGTGCCTTCAGTTCTTTGTGGAGCCCATCAGGTATCAGGGCTGAATTTATTGATGATTTCTGCACATGAATCAGTGAATCACTCACTGGAATAAATACTCATTTGTATTCTAAAATTACGTAAATGTGCACAAATTAACAGAAGAGAATCGGTGTGTTATTCCGTAAAGCATGTTTAAAGCTGCACTAATCGTTTCCTGGCCACTTCCGGGCAGAGGAGCTCATAACCCAAAGCCAGGTGTATTATCTCCCTATAAAAATTGGTTATAGCTAAAGTGTTAGCAGACAGTTAGCTTCCGACACATCCTTCAGACACAGAGATAACATAAGCATTCATTTGGAGTTGTGTTTTTGTCCACCTGATGAATGTAAGCCCAATATTCAGTCTCATTTTAGCTTTGTTTTGGTCTCCACCAACTTCTAAGAAGACTTCTTGCTCTTATGCTGCTAGATTTTCAACCTTTTTGACTGGCTAGTCACTAACTTTGCTTGTTTGTGGGGCTTAGCAGAGAGTCAACAAGGAGTATTGAAGCAATGTAGCATGAAAACAGTTTAAGAGAGCGTCAAGGCGATTAATGTACTCAATGCGATAACTTATCGATACTAATTTGAGCGAATAAGTCCAGTAATACGTCTGTGCCTCTATACTGAAACACAGCTGCGAGCTGGATGCTAACAGTATTGATGTAAAGGCAGAATTTATTCATGTGAGGAAGGAAAATTATAGATTTGTGAGCACAAATGATCAAAAGTTTAACCCCTCATACTTGCCGAGCTCCATACTTCCCTGTTCTCTCTCTGTACTTTACTTCTCTACAGTAAAAATGACTCCTGTGAGACATGGGTGAAGTGTCTCCTTATGTCGCCATAGCAACCCTCAAGGCCCGCTCTCTTTCTGTCTTTCTTTCTCTTTCCCTCTCTCTCTCTCTCTCTTCTCCATTTGTTTCCATCACCATCATTACTGGAGACAAGTTGCTTCCAGAAGATCTGTCCTCAACGTTTAGCTCTCACCTCTCTTCAGACCTTCCCTAGACCTCTCTCAAAACATCTCAAGGTGCCACAAGATCAGGAGATCAGCAGGATCTTTTTTTTTTTAACCCTTCGGAGCTTAGATTTGAGCTTTTTCTTGCCATCAGAAGGTTAGATTCCTTGTTGCATCTTTACGTTTAGTCAGAGAAGATTGGTGAAGTTGACTGAGGGTGCAAACACATCGACAGTTCATTGCAACAAAACAGACAAATTTTATTTATTTGGCTTTTGTCCTTGATAGTTTTAGGCTTTCGAAGGCCAAAATGAACCATTAGCTCCAGAGTTTTCATAACTTGTCATCCAAAAGGAGTTAATAGTAGTAAAAAGTAGTAGAAAGTCAATTCCAGAAATAAAATCTAGCCAAAAATTAGGGATATTCTTGTCGGTTCTTCTAGGATTTCTTCAACAGTATCCATACTGGTTTACTCTTCGATCCAACATGTTAACTTACGTGACATCACAGTATAACAAATAATACACAGTATTTGTGTGTTTAAGTATTTTATTACAGCTGTAAGTGGCGTTGGCTGCATTGAACAAACCAAACTAAAGTAGTAAAAAGCTACAGACTTGAAGTAAACCACCCTAAACACGCTTATCGTGAGCAGAACCAGACGTGACAGACGGTGAAAAGAATCAGATCTCAGATACAAAGGGTTAACGATCACAATTTAAAAGGATCTAAACACCGAGGGGATAAAAGCGTAGTTGGTCCAGATGCTTTGAGGAAACTCTCTGAAGCAACTACCATCCAACCATCCATCCCATCAACACGCAAACCATCCGACACTCGACCCAGTAGAAACCGAACCAGTGCCACAGTAGAAAACCATACAGGATTCACTCAGCAAGTTGGGGATAAAAGAGAAAAAATAAACATACATGGCAATTTAAGATAAAAGAGAAGTATTTAATTACAGATTTGCATGTGCAATGTGCATGCCACTATGTGGGGTAACAAGTCAACTTCAGGAATTAAAAAAATAAATATAAAGAAAAAAGTATATATATGTAAAAATATATATAGATAGATGTTTTTAAGAGCAATGTGTTTCTTTTTTCTTCTATTTTTAAAAACAAAAAATACAAAAAACCTGACCAAAAAAAAAAAAAAAACAAACAAAAATGAAAAAAAAAAAAAATCATCCTGACAAAAAATGGAAATGACTTTGGTGATGAAATCAAAGAATGTTTGTTTGTTATATTTGCCAGTTATTTCACGGGAGAAACACCGTGGGGGAACAAGGATAGATAACACTTTAACTAACATTACAACAAAAAAAAAAAAAAGAAAAAATGATTTTAAAAAGGGGGAGAAGGAATACAAAACTTTTCCTTGATGAAAAACAATCCCTTTGAGAGTAAAGAGCTGCCTGAACCTGAATCTGGTGATGTTATTCCCGTTTATTCCGGCTATGAAATCCCTTCTTTCTCTCTCCCTCTCTTTCTCTCTTTCTCTGACCATCTCTTTCTCTCCCTCTGTTTCTTTCTCTATCTATCTCTGCTGTTTCTACCAGTGCATTTTGTAATTTCAAACAGAATTCTTCCTAAAGAACCTGAATAAACCAGAGAGAATGCATTCTACCCATCCTCTAGTCTGCTTTATTGATCCTGCAACCACACGCACAATAACACACCTGAATAGTCTGATGACAGATGTACAGGTTCTCACTTGAGTAAATGTAGTTTTTTTCAGATGTATTGAGATGCTCATGTGATAAATGACTGCTGTTATGGAAATCATCAATCTCCTTAATACCATATGGTGAAAAGTAACCAAGTAACTCAAATATTATGCTTATAGTTATGAGATACATGTACTTAAATATTTCCATTTTATTCAACTGTATACTTTTACTCCACTTCCTTCTATTTCAGAGAGAAACACTGTACTACATTTATCTGACAGCTTGTTACTGGTTACTTTACGAATTAATTACACACAAAATATACGATCATGAGAGAAAAGATGATGTGTTATGATAGATTAAACTACCCAGCAGTATATAAAGCAGCTAAAATGAGCTCCACCTTGACCAGACGTAGAGTAAATGTAAGTCCATTATGCTTATAATACTTCTGCACTTTTACCTAAGTAAATGTTTGAATTCAGGACTTGTATTAATAGCTTAAAGATTTAAGTACTTTGTCTACCACCACCAATATCAACATTCTCAATTAGAGAAAGGGTGAAAGTGGCCCCATGACTGAATTTGCCAAGGCCCCCAAATCACTAAATCCGACCCTGCTGGCTCTGAGTTTTCACAGTAACAAGACAGTGTGAGTGGGATTGATTCATAACCAACTGCAGTGTTTGTGTTAATGCTGATGAGGCAATATTACCTAGTATTTATACTAAATTGTGCATTGGAAAAAGTCAAGAGGTTGTGATTTTTGGCACAACAAGCTAGCACAACACTGTAAACAGAACCCACACGTGCTCAGTGGCGTCTGCATTACGCAGAATTACTCTCCGGAGACTGAAAAACGTGATCACTGTTATTAGTCTTTGGAGCCGTTTCTAAACAAACTACCGTGTCTAAACTGTTCAGGAAGAAGGAACATGTCACCCAGTGCAGCAGTGTGACTCATTGTGTTTTAAACAGCTTTTGGACAACAAAGGAGGTTTACAGCACAGATATATCAGGCTTTGGATACATACACAATACTTGTAAGTAGATCAATTCATTGTCGGTTTGGCTCGGTGATTTGTTTATAAAAAAGAAAAACAGAAAATCACCAGCCCTTAACTTTGAGTTGTGTTACCACAACTAACTGAGAACCTGTGGCCAGGCAGTGTTATTCCAGTGTATGAGTACTGGCAGGTCTCTGTATGCTGTACTTGATAGGAACGTAGAGGTGACAGGAAACACAAAGGGTAGTGCTGGGAGGGGCCCCAAAACAAGTCAGTTCAGCCTTGTCTAAAGGGAAATATTGTACCTTTAAGTCCATTACATCAGTATTTGATGGATGTAGTTATTGGTTACTTTAAAGATAAACATCTTACATACAAAACTACTCATAAAGTCTATACTAATAACTGCTAACAGATATAGCTTCTCAACAGTATATAAAGTAGTCAGAAGCACCACATGGATCAGCTTCATCATCAAAAAAATGTTCAAATTTGTAGTTTTTTGGGTTTACATTTTACTGCCAACAGTTACTTTTTGATTGCACAACTTATACTCGTCATGTCGCAACTTTCAAAGGAAATGAATATTTCTTCCGTTGTTGCAAAAGACATAAATTACCGTTGTATTTCTGACAGCTTTCTGTCATACAACAGTACAAAGACAAGTATCACTCTGCGTTATTAACTGCTATCCAGAAACAATCAATTTACACAAGAAGAACAGAAAACCACATAGAACAGGATTGTGTTTCAGTAAAGGGGAAACAAATTATTAGTCGGAGTATCAAGTTATGTGTAACATGATTAAACCTTCATAATATCGAACGAACTCAAATCATTAAACATAAAACCACGAGAACAACAACAGTAATTGCTGTTCAGTACAGTTTCACTGACAAAAGCACATTATGTATGACAGAATTCAATTTTAGAGATGTTATTACAAAAACATCTCTTTTGATTGATTATAACATAGAATATGATACTAAATAACATACTCGTTTAATAACCTGATCAAATATAAATGTAATGGAATAATATACAGATATCAAGTAACAAAATGTTGAAAAGGTTCTATTCTCCAGTGAATTATCAGCTAACATGACTATTAACATTGCTCAAAAAACTCTAAAAAACTAAAATTAAGAGACTGAAATGAGTGCAAGTATTAAACAGTTTAACTGCATTAGTCTTCAAGCTTTTGATAACTACTTTACATTACCAAAAAATGCTGCAAGCTGCTTGTTAAAGGAGTGTAATCATTATTTTTTTTACATTGAAAACATTCTCATTTTTAAAACTTCAGATGTTTCCTTTGTATTAAACAAAGGAAATGTAAATATCCTTATATATATCGATTTATCTGACATAAATGCAGTAGTCATGTTGTTAGGATTAGGGTTATCTACAGAAAAAAATCCACTAAAAGTGCATCTTCCTCAGTCCTTCCTACAGACCTTTAGATCTGCCTGAATTAAAGCGAGAAGCAGACAAGCAATCTTTAAAAAACCCCTCAGAGGATCGACTCATCGCAGGTGAGACAGCCCTGAAGAAAACACACCGAGCTGCTGCTTCTCTTCTTCAACTTCAGAATTTAAAACGTGTTGAAATTAAAACGCCCACGCGCCGAGCATCCTCAAACTCCCTCCTCCTCCTCCTCCTCTCTTTCGTCTACGTCTGGCGCTACGTCACTGATGTGAGCTGCTGGAACACACACACACACACACACACACACTCTCACATGTAGCCTTTTGCTGTGTCTTACACTACCCCCTCCCTCTGTAGTCACGTTTTATTGACATCCCTCCTCCTTCCTTTTTTTGCTCCCCCCTTCCTCTCCTTCCTCTCTTTGAACGCCTGCTGCTCTTCCTGCAGCCCTCCTTCTCCTCACATCTCACCTCCTCACCTTCATCATCCTGTCCGAGCACATCTGTCTGTCCGTTTCCCACACACACACACACACACACACACACACACACACACTGAGCAGCATTCAGTTAAAGAGGCTAAAAACACAAGAATTATGTCTTAATTTGATTTATGTTTTCAGAAGATACAATCATCTGTTGGTTTTAAGGACATTTAAAAAATAAAAGCATCGCCGCTCGCTGTTAGCTTGCTTACCGCACCACACACACACACATGCACACACACACACACACACACATGCACACACACACACACACACTCGTACAAGGCCAGATGTATCAGAGAGCTTTGTCCTCCTGCAGCTGAGTCTTAAAATAGACTCCTCCTACAGATTCTGTAGCCTGCCGGCATCAACGCATCACTTCCTGTCTCTGCCAGACACACATATATACATACACACACACACACACACACACACACACACACACACACACACACAGGCATTCTTACTCATTCACATTCACAATTAGTCAGTTCTCTCCGCTGTAGCGAAACGTCTCAGTCAGTCACACAGTCAGCACTGTGAGAGGCATGAGGTCAACCGCTTGACATGTGATCATCAAATGATTACACACACACACACACACACACAGGGTGACACTACTTCCTCCTCCTTTCCAGTGAAGCCACTTTCTAACCAAATTTTAACACAGAATGACTTCCTGTTCACAGAAACACACTCACACAGAAACACACATTTAAGTTTGATCACTAAGTGATAGAGGGTAATGATGACTCTGATCTTTTTGCATTTTGAAGCAACAAACTGATATTCTGCGCCAAATATCTAAAATTAAATCATGTTTTTATGGCAAGATAATTACAGAGAGTCTTCTAATCACTTGAAAAAAATAAGTAAAATGATCATTACAATAATATAGTTAATATATAATCATTAGGTAATATATAAATGTGTATAGTCATAGTCAGTGTGTTTGTTAATGTTGATGTGACACGCACAAATGTGATATTGGAATTAATTCAGATTAATCACACAATCAGTGTAACACTACAAATTCTAAGAATAAAATGCAATCAAGCTATAACACAGATATTTTATCGGAGGCATAGAACATGACGAAAGATCCGTTATTGGCCCCCCTGTACGTCTGCACACATAACCCACATTCGTCACACATTTTATCTGCCTCCATCGCAGGCAGGGCCGCGCCTGTCGATGCATGCATGTATCTTTGTGTGAAGACATTTCCTGCGCTGTTTCTTTTTTTAGTTCAGAGCTGTTAGAGCTCCACGTCACTGCGACTGTCTGGCCTCTGCACTCTGCATCTTAATCAGGCAGCCACTTACATACAGCCCTCGCAATGCACAGCAGCTCCGCGTCACGATTGGTTCAGGGGAAACCGTCGCTGCTCACCTGCTGTAGCAACAGTATTTTTCACAGAGAGAATGTATTTGCGTAGCAGGAAATATATGATTTTTTACTCCACTACATTTGTTATAGATTAAAGGACAATTTCAAGGATTTTCTATAATCTATAATCTCATAAAAAGGCCCCAAACCATCAATGAATTTCTCCTTTTTTACACGTTTTGTGTGTATCCAAAGCCTGATTTATCTTATTAATCTGTGCTGTGGCCCTCCCTTGTTGTCCGAAAACTACAGTGAGCCACACTGCTGCACTGGGTTACATGTTCCTTCATTACCATGAATGAAGCCACTGTAGTTCAATCTCACATACACCATCCTGCCGCCAGAAATACTCACCAGAGCACCAATTAATCTGCCACTGAAATAAGTCACAAACAAATGCACTATTTCTCTTCTTTGGATAATGTTTGGTGAGAAAAACTACAGTTCCCAGCTGTTTTAGGAAATTACTGAGCCTTTGTTAAAGACAGAACTGTATATTTGTAACCTGTTTTTAGAGATAGCATTGTTGGCATTGTTGGGTTTGGCTCTTTTCATCAGCTTTGTTGACAGTAAGAAAAAGATATCAAATTAAGAAGCACTTCAACCTCATCAACTCTATGCTGGTGCTTCGGAAATCTTAACTAGTTGAAGGAGGAGGACCGCACCCAGATGTTCATGTCATCAACTTCTTTATTTAAATGTCATTGTGTTGAGTCAAAGCCCAACGTTTCATCAAGGGCCAAACAGGAATAAGAAAAATGTAGAAAAATATAGAATCATACCAGTTTTATCCGTCAAACTTAAGTAGCTAACAGTTGGCGCCACCTGGATTAGCTACAACTTCAAAATACTGTTCACAGGTTGGTGCGTTTTGAAAGAAAGACCATCACAATTTCCCCAAAATGTTCACTTATCACGTGAAGTTTGATGGATTGGTACGACATTTTTGTACAGATATTCATCGTCCCCAGAGGATGAATCCTAACGATTTCACCGCCATGAAACTTGGTACACACATTCATGTTCCCTTCTGGATGAATCCTGACTAATTTGAATTTGTCCAATACTTTGGTTTAAATACCTGCTAAACTAACGACATTTCCATGAGCCACAGTCGTTATTTGTGTTTAGTGCTAATTAGCAAATGTTGTCTCGCTAAGACACTGAACATCTGCCAAACATCAGCATGCTAGCATTGTCATTGTAAGTATGTTAGCATGTTGATGTTAGCTTTTAGCTCAAAGCCCCACAGAGCTGCTAGCGTGGCTGTAGACTCTTGTTGCCTGATTAATGACTTAAATGATTAATCGATTGTCAAACTTATTGCCCAGTGCAAAGGTTCATTCTAAACAAAACAATCTTAACTCAAGGTCCACTTACTAGCTTTTTCTGCAGCATTCAACAGCATCTCACAGTTTTCAAATTATCGTTTTAGAACTGCTAAGTTAGTGCTAAGAACTAATTGTTTAAGTACTACGGCTAACATTTGTTCAGGTTTTCACCTCTGAAAGTAACTTAAATTACAGTCAAACAACTGAAAATAGCATTCTGATATACAGTAGTAAATAATAATAATAGTAGCCTTTACACAGGAGTAACGTAACCCAGCACTGTCGCTAAAAGTGAATTCACACACCAAGTGACAATAGCAGAGAATTGATGCTGAAGGTCCTTGAGATCGTGTCCAGTTTGTTTACCTCCTGCAACAACAGCCAATTTTTCTTCAGAGGGAAAACACTCAGTCGCAGCTTTTCTTACTAAAGCTGCAAAGCACTCTGAAATAAAAAAGGAGCAAAGCAATCACACCATTAGATTCCCCGAAGAAGACATTTTCACCTCTGGTTCCATCGAGGCTCCTTTCAGTACATCAGTAAGAGCACACAAGCCTGAAAAACTGATAAACAAATTATATTAATAATAGCACCACCATGACCACAGCCTTGAAATTCTATTTTGTAATTAGGAAATGTTTATTTGAGCCACAATCAGTCTCTTTTAGAAACGTTTGGCGCACATGTACCGTCCAAGGACATGTTGTACGATTTAATATGTATTTAAGTGGTTGTGTGGAACATTATGTGCCTCTGCTGTTGTGCCTGTCTGTGAATAAGCGGGAGCTTTCAGACAAACAGACGCTGAATCTCAGCTTTCAATCTTTTTTTATTTTTTTCTGAGCGGTTAAGTCGTAGGTGTAATTGATCCTAATTGTGAGGAGTGTGAAAGTGACACATCTGATGTTCTGAGAGCTCCCGCATTGAAGATTCAGGGGGATCAAAACAAATGAGGTGCAGTCTACACAGGAAAAACACATCAGATTTTTATTACTTCATACCAAAGAATAACATATATCTGTAGGAGGGTTGAGATAGAGGATAATAAGTGATGACTCAATCAATCAAAGAGAGATTTCTGTCAATCAAAGCTCACTATCCTACCTCCGCTCATACTGTCAGCTGCTCACCGAAGGAGGACGGTTAATATGACATATAACTCAAAATGAATTATTATTGTAACGTAAGATGAATCTACAATCTCCATCATGACCTTACAGTGCTTTTTCAAGGACACACAGAGTGACTAAAGTCCTTTTTTTATATGAAAAATGATAAACACTATTACAGCCTGAAATCCTCCAGCTGAATAATTACTGCTGCTTAAAGAAGGATTTATACATGAATAATAAAAAAAATGAAAGCATTAACCCCTCATATGACCCAGATCTGTGGGGGTTTTTCTTTCATGTTGTGATGTAGGCAGATCGGGGTCAGTATAAGACTACTGATAAAGGGGTTTATTTGTGCATTCAATCTGTTTTGCTGTATGGCTATTGGGTGGCATTAACACTCCCGATGTGATGATGCTGCCGCTGAGCCTCTGATACATAAAAACAATGTTACTGAACGCACATGTGAAGGCAAATATGGAGCATTTTACATCTGAGGTTCCTAAAAAAGTGGCGGCCTGAACTCTGATACTGGTCCCAGGAAAAATCTAGGCAGTCATAAGATAATTAAAGGGATAAAACGATATAAAACAAACATTTGTTTATATTTTTCTGACTTTTCTTGACACTTTCGCTTTTTTCTTGTGACCTTTTCTGGCCTCTGAAATCATCCATACTGCTCACAACTCTACTCTCACATGTAAACTCTGATTGCTCTGATTTAAGTTTGAGTCCACACGTCAAAAAAGGTCGAGAACAGCTGTTTCACATTTCAGGTTGATGATGACGCTGATGAGATGATGAGGAAGAGGGAGCATACAAAGGAAAACAATTATAGAAACTGCTGAAGATGGAAATAAAAGATGAAGATTATTGAAAAGAAGGATGACTATGAAGAGACAAGATGAGGAGGAAGGGGCTGCAGAAATAAATGAGTAAGTAAAGTTTATATATTTACATTTGTACGCAGGTTTGTGGAGCATATTTTAGAAAGTTCTTCACGATAAAAGACAGAAGCAACAGACAAAAAGAAAAATATAGACGCAAAAACAAGTGAAAGATGAAAAATATTGATAAAAACTTAACAAAAGCAGATTTAAACTGTTTAAATGTGTGCATAGTTTCCACAGATCTGAGGTCCAAAAGGAAAAGAGTTACAAGTTGCTTGTTTATGAATTGGTCTAGCGATGCCAGGCTAGGATCATGATAATTTGACCAAATAATCCCAACTCAAGGTCCACTTACAAACTTTTTCCATAGCTTTCACTCAGACATCACAGAGTTTGCTCAGTTGTCATGGAGATGAATCTGTCAATGTACAAGCTCAGTAGCTGTGAGTTTCAGGACTTCTCACCCTTTTTGGCTTTAAGTCAAGCGTGAAAGGTCATTCTTGATGAGGAAGACAGTGTAATAAAGCTGAAAGCTCCGGATAAAGCTTCTAACCGGTCCTTGAGTTGGGGCTGTTTAGTCAGACTACTATTCTCAAGGTCAAGAATTAACTTTCATGCTATGATGAGGATGATAAAAATGATGAAAAATAGCTGAAAAGGGAAAAATAATAAAGTGAAGATCATTAGAAGGCGGGAGAGAAAGATGATGATTATGGTGATGAAGATGATGATGACGGCCAGAACGGCAATCATGATTAGCATTATCACTTTCATTCCTATAATCATATTACTTCTCCTCATCATTTCCATCATATTGTGTGTTTCTTTATCTCGTTCGTCCTCCCTGTCATCATCATCATCGTCTTCTTCTCTCTCTGTGTCATCATTAAAAACGAGCGAGAAGACAAAGCAGAAGGAGAGGATGACATTGATGAGACAAGTTGATTAGAAAGAGTATAAAAGGGAGGATGATTGTGACAAAATCTGTGAATAAAAATTGTGAGCGAGAGGTATAAAGGATGATGATTATAGAGACCAATAATCACCATCAGTATCATCATTTTCATTCCTATTTATATTCATTATCTTAATTATCTTCACCACATAGTTTTTTTTTTTGCTTTATTTAAGCCTCTTTTTTTGCCTTTATTACACAGTAATTACTAAAAAGCTCCCATATCTGACATGAACTGGGGATGTTCCTGTCTCATGATTCATTTCTCACACTTACAGGCCACCAGTACATCCCCATTGTCTTATTTCCTTCCTGTCATCATCATCTACTTTCTATTCCTTATCATCGTTAAAACAGAGCAAGAAGACAATAATAATGAAAGTGTTATGAACCGTTAAAAGTCCCCGGATGTGGTCACTTGAACTTACTGTAAAAAACACTTAAACTATCTCACCTTTTGATTGTCTTATCAAATCAAACTTCCTCTCTCTTCATATCAAACAACCCCCAACTGGTTTAGACCCACTCGCTGTCCTGTTTCAGCAGATAATACCTCACGTTACAGTCCTCCAACACTTTCTTCTTCTTGTTCCTTCACTTGGATGTTTGAGTTTCACTGTGCAGAATGATGTATGTGCAGGGTTTTGTTTTTTCATCTGCTGACAGTGGAAAGTTTCTCTGTACTGACCTTAAATCTGACTTTGAGGCGTGTAGCTAAGTGCAGGATCGGTGACATCACAATAAGTTCGTAAGCCAATCGTGGTCCAGTATGCAGCTCACGCTCAAGTGTGATGTGGAAACTTGAAGCCTCCAGTGCACAAACACTAAGAATAGAGTCTTTTGTTTGAATCTTTTGTCCAGTAGTAATTCTGACTTTTTGATAGTACACTACAGTAGTTACCTTTCAAACCAGACTCATGACTGTAATCAACAGGGTTCAAGAATAGGAACTGTTTTAGTGAGGGTATGTCATTTTCAGGCATGTGCACATAAAAAAAAGGGGGATGTTTGGTTACAGGTTCAACTTAAGAGATGATGCAATATTTGCATCCTCGCAGATTCTGGATTTTTCAACGAGGGAGAAGGAGTGGGTGTCGTTTTAAGAATTTTTAGTGACGTTATGGAACTTTTTTTTGTGTAGCCGGAAACACAAAACCATATCAGACACAAATTATTATGTCTTAAAACATGTCTGTAGGGAACCTTTAAGGATAAATCCGGTTTATTGCAATTTATTGGCTTGTTTACAACTGCAGCAGTTACTTTGATGAGTGCAGTGTTATGATCACTAATAGAACTGATGGTCAAAACAACAGAAATAAAACCCAAGTTGTAATAAAATTTAAATAATACTTTAAAATAATGACACCATGTCATCATCATCCCTCAATTCTTCCTTTTTTTCTTCACTCAGGTGTTGCTTTAATATGCGGGAAAGAAGAAGAGCATCAAAGTGAGGAGGAGGATGACACATTATGACGATGTTGACAGGGATCTCGACTACCTGAGAAACTTGAACAACCTGCTTATCATCTTTATCGCATTTCAGGGTGTAACTACAATCAGCTGGCAGGAAGCTGCTTCTGCTGATGATGATGCTGATGAAGAAGCCTCGAGGTTGTAAACAGTACCTGCTGCTCTCTGCATTATTCAGCAGCGGTGTATTTGGCCCCAGCTGCCGCTGTGACGTTGCGTAACTCGTTTATTATCCCTCTCTGAATCGGTGTCAGGTCATGTTGGGAAGGAAGGATGTGATTCATAATTCTGTCATAATCCACAGGAAACAGTACGACCCTGGAAGCTGCACATATGTGTGTGTGTGTGTGTGTGTGAGTGAGTTTGTTTGTTTGAATGCGTGTGTGTCTTACTGTAAGCATGAGATTAGTGACTGCAAGCCAGACTGGCGCTGGGTTGTACCAACCTCCTTCCTCTTATAAAGGATTGACCCTGTGAACCCTTTAATTTGGATGTGTGTGTGTGTGTGTGTGTGTGTGTTACCCAGCAACTCTAAACATCACCTAAACATTAACAAAGACAGCAGGACAACTGAACTCAGTTTCAAGCATGTTTATTAAAATATTTACACCATTAATTCAATAAAAAAGCAGCATGGAATGTGAGGTACTATTAAATCTTCACAGGTCAGACATAGACAAGGACATTTCATTGACATAAAAAACACACAGAAACATAGAAAGTGTAGATTAATGGGCTTCCAACACCTTGTGGACAGCCTGTTTTTTTTTTTAAGCACCATGTGAACACAGTATGTAGTCCCCAAGCAGTAGTATTGATTTATCAAAGTCCACAGCAGCAGTTGAATGTGTGTGTAAATGTGTGTAAATGTGTGTGTGTATGGCAGTGAGTCTGCCTCAACTGTCCTTCCTATTTTACTGTTGAGATCCCGGTATAAAGGCAGGAAATTCCCTGAAGTCCTGGTTGTGTGTGTGTGTGTGTGTGTGTGTGTGTGTGTGTGTGTGTGTGTTGCTCTGTGGTTAATCGTTGACTTCTTCTTTGACTGACTCACATCACTCTTCGCTGATTCACACATACACACACTTTGAGTCAGCAGCAGTCACTTGTTTGGACTCATTTGACTGAAGTGAATCACCGCGAAACAAAAAGCAACACAACCAGTTCCCCTTCATTTTCTTCCTTAAACTTTACGGCCTGTCGCTCTCTTTTCTTTGGCCACTGGTTCTCGGTTTTCTTCTTCCTCTCTGCTTGTTGATCTCTGTTGGGGCTTTTCCAGCCCGGCAGGCACACTCACAGATCGACCGGAGAGGTCGCACCATGGCCCCGGTAATCCTTCTGTCCCGGGCTGCCGATGTAGGTCAGCTCCTTGGTGCGCAAAGGGATCAAACCGCCCTTTAAGGTTAACAAGGAGTTGAAAATCACTCCGTTCCAAAGTCGCATTGGAGGCTATTTTCTCCCTCCATCTGTTCAGAAGGCAGGTATAACCCGATTTAGAGACAAAGCGGTCAGGGACTCTCCTGCCCCGGCGCGACAGCTGCCCAGAGGGGCCGCATACCTCTCCTCCCCGGGCTCCAGCCTCGCCCTCTTGCTGGGAAGGAAGTCAGGCGCCGCCGACGCCTTGCCCCGGCGTTTCCTGGACTGCCTTGCCGGGTTCATGTTTTCTTTGTCCTCTGTGATTTCAATATCACACCCTTCCTCCGCGCTGTCCAGCTCTTCTTGGGCCGGCTCGACTGAGTTCAGTGCCGGCTGGGGCTCAGACTGAGGCTCGGGCTGCCCGGCTTGTTCCTCCGGGTTGGAGCTGGTGTCCATCGGCTCCACTGGAGCCGGCTGCGCGCCGTATAGCTCTTCGCTCTCCCGAGAGGAGTGATAGATGTCCCGGGCAGACCTCATGACCAGGGAGAGCAGGAGGCTCCGGTGGAGTCTCAGTCCGCCTCTCTGGGTCCTGGAGGCGTACAGCTTGCTTATCGACACGGCCAGGATCCGTCTGGCTTCGGCGTTCACTTCCATGGCGGTTGTGGCACTCATTGTTTTTTTATGCGTAATTACGCACGGTTGTTTTGGCACTTTCACCAAAGGCTAAACAAGAGCGACGAGCTTTATCTGTCCTAAGTTAGACTTTTGTTTCTAGTTTGTGATCTGTCTAAGCTCGATCTCACCTATCCACTATTAGTTGCACTCAGAGAAATGAGAGCGTGTGAGTAGCAGGGTGGCGTTTTATTTCCTCTTTGACGTAACGTGGAGTTCATTCCTCAGTAAGTGACAAACAGGCGCCGCCCACACCTGCTGTAGCTGCACTGAACACACACACACACACACACACAACACACACACACACAGAGAGAGAGAGAGAGAGAGACACCATCTGTTCCGTCTACCGTTTTTTCTCACAGTTGATCTCTTTAATTATTTAGATTTCTGCTTCTGCTGCAGGTCACTTCTCTTCACAGCCAGCCCATTAAGAAAAAGTCCAATTTAGTGGATTCGATTCTAAAAGTCAACCATCTATATTTTATTATTTCCTCTTCCTCATTTTCAGCCTCATTTCATCAGCTTCCTTGTAAGCTAAACATTAAGCTGATTTCACACACACCGATCACTAGTCTATAAACTGTCTCAATATAATAATACCATGAAATGACGCTCGATTCAAGATTTTTATAAGAAAGCAGACCTTCACATCTTATTATACACACACACACACACACACACACATATATATATAATATGTTTATATATATAAATATATATATCCTATATATATTCTGTTTTAAAATAGACATTCACAGTTCAGTGTGTCAGATTTGCTGAGCAATGTTTGAGGAAGTGTTTTAAGGGACGAATTCAAGCGATTGTTCATAAATATGAGAAAGGGGAATAAAAATAGAACTAAAAACAGCTTCAGAAAGTAGAGTGAGATTATGTCAGTCAGTGTTTACATTCTGGTAAAAACCAAGCCACGAGCAGTTCGAAGAATTTACGTGGGAGAGTTAAACGTGTCACCAATTTCTGGGGAGTTTCTGCTCTCTATCTCTCTCTCTCTCTCTCTTTTTTTTCTTTCTCTCACACACACATACACATCACGTCACTCACTCGCGCTCTCAGCCTCCTTATATGGCTCATCCGGTAGTAAAGCCCCGTGGGGACGCGCACAGTGGAAAAGCCATGACGCGAACGCGCAACCGCAGCCCCTCCTCCTCCCCCCCTCTCCCTCTCCCTCTCTATACCCGGGCACAGCGGTGATGGCGTTATCTCTACGCCATATATGGAGTTGTCACCGGTGTAAATAAGGTTACTAAGCAGCGGCACGACTGAGGTCAAACGGCAGGCGGCTGTCAGTCCCAGGCACCGTAATGCTGCTTTCAAGTGCTGTTGGAAATAGCACCTGTCAGTCTAATGATTTTTAGGGTTGAGGTTAGACTGACAAAGCGGCTGTTTCTGCAGTCAGAGAAGGCAGCCTACTTAACACCTGTCTTTTAATAATGTCAAATATTTTAAACACAATAAATCATGAACAAATGTATAAATGAGGTGCTTCTATTTTAATTGAAAAAGAAGTATAATAATAATATTTGCACTATTTGTTTTGCACATCATTTCAACCACCTAGAAATACTTTAGTTAATTCTTTAATCAACAGGGGAAAGAAAACTGCAAACCAGTCAGTTTTCTAAAAGAAAAAATGATTCATTGCCCCCGGCTAGAAGTTAAAAAAGACACCCTAAAAATAGAATAAAAGGACAGATCTTATATAATGAGTATACTTTTTTTTTCATTTAACTGTATCCTGTTCCTACCTGCTTTTGTTCTATTTCTGGTGCTGCTGAAATGCTAAATTCCCTGTATGTGTGTGTGTGTATATATATATATATATATACACACACACACACACACACACACACACACACATATATATATATATATAAAGAGAGAGAGAGAGAGAGAGAGAGAGAGAGAGAGAGAGAGAGAGAGAGAGAGAGAGTATATATATCACTTGTGCCACACGTGGAATTAAAATATATGGAAAAGAGGTCATATATCAGTCATCCATAAGTTAAGACAACTAAAATGAATTCAAAACCGTTTTCATCAAGCACACTCAACCACACATGACCAACTGGGCCTGAACACTAACTGTTCTCTCAGTGTGCAAATTACACTTGTTATCAGTAACACTGGCAATCACCGCTTTGAGTCTGATACTGTAAAAACATGCAACCCGTAACCATGGTAACCTCCCCCCCCCCCGTCCCACATGACATGAACATGGTCTTAGAAACACTTACACTATAACATGTAGACCAAACGTCTCAACCAGGCGTAAGTATACAAAGATATGACGGTGACAGGATGTATTATTGTTTATGCATGAAAAAAATACCACCTTTAATGCATTTTCATTTATGTTACCTTTAGAAATAAGGAATAAAGCCAGTAGTTTTACCCTGTCAGTTGCATAAATGGATATATCTCACAATAATACATTTAATTAATGGCCTCATATTGGATATAGATGCAAAAGTTTGAATCAAAATCAGTTTTTTAGGCCTTCTGGTACATGTTACCTGAAAAGACAAACAATAAAAGAGAATTCTAGTATCCGATGCTGCAAACAGGTTCAATTAAACAGAAATTACAACCCAGTTTGCACTAAAACGTGCACATTTGCCCAGTAGTTCTATAAGACAAGCGGCTCTTAACCAAAGAAAACAACTAAACATGACTTCACTTCAGGTCTGCGCCCGACTGGTCGCTATGGTGACAGTGTTATGTGTGATTATACTTACACTCCCTCTGTCTGAAGCCAAATGGGTGGTGGAGTGTGTGTGTGCACAAGAGGGTGGAGCCTGCTTCTTCACTTATGACTTACAGCATTTCTCTCTATAACATAAACACCGGTTGGTAGGACTGGGAAACGACCCGGTTCCCATTTACAGAAAGACAGCAGGACAAATGTTTCCATAATTCATATTATACAACGGTTAAGATAAAACATTTCACAATTTTAAACAATTTCTGACTCATAGACACTTGGTGTATGTTTTTACTCACTTTGGTTGGCAGGTGGTAGAGCTTTAAAAGGTTTCAGAGGATTATACACCAGTGCGCTGCCAAGTTTTAGCTCTTTTAGTACAAATCATGTGTACTTCACATTTTTTAACTCAGGCAACACAGTTTTTTTGGATGCATTTTTTTTTCCTACAATACTTACTATTGCAGACAGCCATTGGTTTCCATTCATTTCTCAATTAACAATTAATTAACGGACTAATTAAACTTGCTTAAACTGTGTAATCCATCACACCCACCCATCTTTTTTAATCTGGTCTGTTTTAATGTCCTTATTTCTTGCGTGTCTTTTTATGTTTTTGTTATGTTTTAATGTTTTGTGAAGCACAGTGTGAAATGTGCTATGTGAATAAAGTGAAGTCTATTTTTGTTAACTTTAGTTAATGTAAGATTATTGTTGTGCGGTTTAAAGCTGCTCTAATTGATATTTTTTGTGTTAACAATGGATCAAATTCCTATGTGTAGGTGAAATGGGTCACACGTAGTGTCTTTTAACTGTTTTGGTTTTATGGGCCTGCAACAATACTCTCTCAGCGCTCTCAGAGCCACAACAGGCAGTTTTTTACAATGAAATCGCTCTAAAAACTCACTGAACACTACCTTCCCAGCACCAAGAAGCTGAAAGACACAGTTAGCAACTAGCTGGTGAACATAGTGGAGCATTTATCAACGTCTGTAAACAGCAGTTTCTTCCCATCAGGAGCTGGTGGAGACCAAAAACAGAACTAAAATGAGAGTGAACTTGTGTAAATAAGCCACTGTTTGCTTACATGTTTCCCATATTAACTTTATACAATGACAATATGTCAGACAAGTTTAACATCAGAATGAATCGAAAAGTCAACAATGAATTAACTCATGTTTATACTTGGACCAAAATGACGGTGAAGTTTCATGAATTTGCCAATAAATGTTCACTCTGGATGGAAATGAATAGAAACCAATGGATGCCTGGGATGGTAAACAAAATACTGGTTAGCTGGTCTAGTCTTTCAATAGATTTACTTTTTTATCTGTTGTTGTTTTGAAATAATGTTTTAACAGGAATCTAGTTTTATCAGCTTTTTTATTAAGTTTATCCGCCAAATATACTGACACATAGAGCTTTGACTCCAACTGGTAATAACATTTTGAATTCATAATTTCCAACAGCTTGTAAAGAGTCCTATCAAGTTTTAATGTTTGATGATATTTAAACATTACATAACAGGTTGTAGCCGGTTTTCGGCTGAGTGTAGATTGGTGGTTAAAGTGGCTGGGCCTGTTTGATGGTGCTACTGATTCATGACGCACAGCCTGATGTTTGTTGTGGTTTTTAATTTGCACCGTCGCATCATTCATTATCAACTAGTGACATGACGTTAATTTTCTCCTCTTCCTTCTGCATATCATGTCAGAAAAGAAAGAAAACAGTAGTTGTAACCACTTTTAAAGCAACCAGTTTCTTCCTAACTCTCAACTGAATGCACTCGGCAGCAGCAAGTTGTATCCCTCCCTTCCCCAGATGAAAGTAGGTCATCCTTACAAGGAGTACTTGAAGGCACCATAAGGGAATGGGTCAGGATGTCTATTAATAGACTCGGCACTTCTCTTTTTCTTCCCGCTTGTTGACTCTCAGCCAGTTTCTTTTGTTATACTAGAGCCTCTCAGTTCATTTCAGACTTTTGTTTTGTTCCAGCAGAGAAGATTTTCCTGCTACATCACTGTGTCTGAAAATGACTCAAACTTTCCACTGAAGCAGATCTGCATTCAGCTGAGCTGGACAGTAGATGTATAGTAGAGATATGCAGCAAGTGGAAAATGATAACATAACTATTTCTGAGTTTTCAAAAATCCCCTAAATATTTTCTCACATGAAGAATCTCTCTAAAGGGTGTTTTTTTTTTATTGGGTGGAGTTTTCCTGAGTGTTTAAGGATAGATGGTGTTGCTCTGAAGCATATTTGTGATTTTGGGCTGTATGAATTGTCATATCACATCGTCGGTTTGCTTTTGCACCTTATGTGCAGGATAATACCTGACAAGTTATATGTTTTTTTATTGTAATAAAGTGTATTAGATTGTTAGCCTCAGGTTTGCTTCCACATTTCAGTTTTAATAGCAACATATTAATTTTGACCTGTAAACAAGCACCTGCATCATAAGTGTCCATTTATACTGTGTAAAAGTGAATCCACACCTTCCAGCCAATCAGAATTTAGAGTTTTCTGTGATTGTGGTAATAGTTAATCAGAACTCTTGATTTTGACCCCAAAATTCAATATTTAATTCATCATTTGTGTAGCTGATGGTTGAACACAAACATCTGATACACATTTACGCAGAGAAACTATCGAGCTTCACACGAAACACAAAGAGCGAGACAGATTTTCTACAGATGACAAACTACACTTCTGGATAATAAGTGCTTTGAAACCAGTAATTCCCCTCCTTACTTTGACTGACAAGTTCATCACAGTAATATATGATCAGCACATTCATTTTGAGACATACTGTAAGAATATTTGTTGTAAAGAAACAAAACCATTGCTGAGAAGATTAGCAGCTTTTTCCAGCTTGCATATACTGATTTGCCAGGGAGTCAGTGAGTGTGTTAACACGCACGCACACTCATATTCCGATTATGACCGGGTTTTTTACAGTGTCCTGGTTATTAGGGCAGCATCATATCCTGGTTTCAGAAACTAAGATAAGCCCTTCACTCGGTCATGAGAAACTCGGACACTAGCTCGAGTTCTCTGATAGAAACTGGGATACTGTGGAAATATAAAGACCTTATCCAGGTTTAGGATCATTCCATGCCATGCGCGCAGATGCGTCATCAACTACCATTATGCAACGGCAATTACATAGTTAGTGAGAAACTGTGGTAATGTAGAGCTTTAATGCTATATGTAATGTTGCTCTTGTTTTTAAGGGTGAGAAGAAAAAGCTGAATCCAACACAGGAGTAAATGTAGAGCTGTGAGAGTCTGAAACCAACTTTATTTATACAGCTCTTATCGAAACCAGAGATTACAAGTGCTTCACAAGGACAAAATGAAAACAAGAAACACATTTACTCAAATTAAACAAAGGAATGAGTTAAAAAATATACTTTCAGAAGCAGTATAAAAAGAAAGAAAAAGCTATTTAAAAGCAGTTATTCAAAAACTTTTTGATAGAAATGTGTGCAGATAGAATTGCTGATGTAACTCAGTAAACATAAAAGTGAGTGGCGTGTGTGTTTTTAGAGGAATTAAAGCCACACCTGCACACAGAAATCATTAACCTGGATACTGTTGATCATATATATAGGCGTATGAATAACCAGATAAGTATAATTTAGATCCTGAAGATTAAAACTAGGGATACTAATGTGCATGTAAAGATACTCTGTTTGACTCCTTTCTGGCTCAAATGGGCGGTGGGAGGACGTCGGTAGAGCAAACTGAGCACATTGTATGTTATTTTATGATGGGAATCACTCCCAACATGTTTATGCTGTTCAGTAAACACAAAGATGAGCATCTTTTCTATTAAACATATGGTAGCACCCTTATCAGAGGCTGGATTGACTAATAATAATAATGGGAGTCGCATTCTCTACCATGAATATTAGATAGCCTTGCAGATTTAGAGCCTTTGCAGTGAGTTTTTGTGGTGTGTGTTGTTAATTTTAAGAGAAACTTGTCATAACAATACTGCTGTTCTGAAACTGACTTTAGGCTACAATTATCTTGATGACTGTCTTTTTTTTATTATCATTAAACCACCACAGTTAGTTTGATAATGATAAACTGCTGATTAAAAATAAAGCAAGTAGCAGCTTATCGCAGATAGAGAAAGAATTACATTTGTAATGTGTCACTGTGTGTGTGTGTGTGTGTGTGTGCGTGTGTGCGTGTGTGTGTGTGTGTGTGTGTGTGTGGAGAGAGCAGAGCAGGATCAAGAGTGACATTTATAACCGTGGCTGTGAATTTTCACAGGACAGGATGGGAGGAAGTGGAGAGAAGGAGGAGTGGAGGGGAGGAAACAGGATGAAGACAGGAAGGGAGAGCAGGACAGGACAGGACAGGGTGGGATTGAGAGAAAAAAGCGACAGGAATAGAGACAAATGGGTGGGATGGGAAGAATACTACGGGGGGATGTGCTGAGCATGCATCTTCTTTTTCCTGCAGCAGCCTACATTGATCCACCGGTCCATATATGTGCATATGTTTTAATGAGATCTCTGTTAACCAGAGGATCCATCAACCGCTGTCAGATTTTCATTTCTGTTAACTGACTGTGGTGAAGCTTCTCTTGTTTTATTCCTGTTTGCTTGTTTTTTTGAAGAAGGTTAACAAATTCAAAACACAATAATCTATAAAGAAGTGTAAGAACAAAAAAGAGGAAACAAACTGCCAGGGAATTAAATTATAACACGAATAAACATTTGGTAAAAGGAAAGCTCTTTACATTCAATAAAAGGTGGAAAAATACACATAGATGAATAAATAAAGGGGTATAGATTTATATTCAAGTAATATCAGTCAATAATTTTATAGGTTTTTATTGTAAGGTTGAGGAGTCCATGTATCCTAAAATAGTGTGCTTGACAACTCATCATTAAATTGATACATAAACAGCAGTTATATGGAAAATGTCTGACATGATTTCAGGTTGTAGCTTTCCTTTTTTTTATTGACACACATTAGCAAATAAGTGACAGGGATTTTCCAAAGCATTTCTGGGGCCCTAACATTAGTAAAAGTGTGTACAAGTGTGCATAGCAACAATTAAACACAATATATAACAATCAAACATCACTCAAAAAAAAATAAAGAATTACCTGGTAAAATTTAAACTCTTTATCATTCTTGTGGAAAGAGCAAAAGTCTGTTAATTCCATGAAAAGGAATATTTTTAATGTATGTTTCTCTATGATATGTAAACTTATATTATATTAAAAAAAGTTATGTAATAAAACCCTATGAATCCTGATGTGCAGACCTCATCCAGGTTTCTATGTGCTCATGGAAAACTTGATGTTTCATACATCAAATCATCTTTATGTGAAAGCTTTACTGAAAGCTTTCAGCTGCATCTCACCGTCTTCATAAGCAGATGGATTTTTGCACCATGATTCTCTATGACATTGATGAGGATCATGAAATGATAAAAGCTTGTAAGTAGACCATCAGTTATGTTTTTCTTTTTGCAAACTACTGTTTCCAAGAGTCAAGAGTAAACTCCCATGCTCAAAATATTTGTGCCGTATCCATAGTTTTAAACTCAAATCAAACAAACTCTGCATGTCAAGGTCCCATGATGGATTTAATCTGATTTTTTTTTTTTTTTCCTCTTTTCATTTTTTGGTTTTGTGAATATTTGGACTATATAAGGGTGTTATGTGCATGTTGTTTATGACAGAGACAAACAAAGAGTTAAATACAGTCCATTGCTTTCTGTCTGTGTAAACTCTCTTCCTGTAATTTACTGCGAGCACAGGCGCATATGATTGCATGCAGTAGACGTTACCATGGCAACTAATCTTATACAGATGTGTGCTGGTAATGCCTCTTCTCTTCAACACATGTCCCCTTTATCCAAACTCCTAGTCAAGATTTTTTTCTTTCTTATTTAGTAAACTGCAACCTCCACTTCAACCATCTTCAAATTGGAATCAAAACATAATTATTTGATCTGATTTGATTGATTGATTGATTAATTGATTGAGGTGGTATACTGTATATCCAGTGGTGAGAGAAGTATTCAGATCCTCTACTTAAGTAAAAGTACCAATACAGCAATGTAAAAATACTCCATTACTAGTAAAAGTCCTGCATGAAAAAATCCTACTTAAGTACAAGTATTTTAAGTTTGATGTAGTTAAAGTATTGCAGTAAAAGTAGTGGTTTGGTCCCTCTGACTGATATATTATTATATATGACATCATTAGATTATCAATACTGAATCATCAGTGTTAGAGCAGCATGTTACTGTTGTAGCTGCTGGAGGTGGAGCTAGTTTCAACTACTTTATATACAATTAGCTAGTTTTGTACAGTGGTTCCCAACCTAGGGGTTGGGTCCTTCCAAAGGGTCAGCAGATAAATCTGAGGGGTCGTGAGATGATTAATGGGAGAGGAAAGAAGAAAAAACAAAGTTCTGATACACAAATCTATTTTCAGTTTTTGGACTTTTTCTCTAATCTTTAATATGGTGAAATATTGGATTATTTGAGCATTTATTGAAATGAAACCATGTGAGAAGTTTAGAGGGAAAAATCACTGTTTGGTGGAGCTGTTAACAACTCATAGACATGTGAAATGTGACCCTGACTACACACTGCTTTTTGTAAGACGTCAAAAGCCAAAAAGGTTGGAAACCACTGGTTTCATCTTTAACAATGTGTTGTATTTTAAAAGCTTGTTATATTATTCATTGTGTCAAATCTTCATCTGAAAAGTAACTAAAGCTGTCAAATAAATGTAGTGGAGTAGAAAATACAATATTTCCCTCTGAAATGTAGTGGAGTGGAGGTATAAAGTAGCATCAAATTGAAATACTCAAGTACAAGTACTTCAAAGTTGTACTTAAGTACAGTATTTGAGTAAATGAACTTAGTTACTGTCTGCCACTGTACATAACCATAAAAGTGTACAATATGAAAATATTGAGTAACTGTCAGTCAGCAAAGTGAAAGACGTTTCAGCCCTGCCTGCAAACTGCGCATGCGCTGAGCGTGAAGCGGAAGAAAGCATCATGTCGATAGAAGACCCGTTTTTCGTTGTGAAGGGGTAAGAAAATAACAAATTAACACCTAAAACTCCACGTTACCGTAACATAACACAAGCTATTACATATTCAAAGCGTAGTTACACGGCAAGCTGTTGTTTACCTCAAAGACAAAGTTACATTAGCAAAGTTAGCTGAACGGCTAGCTATAGCTAACTAGCAGAATGCTAAAAGTCAGCAGCGCAGCGGTAGTCTGTGTGTTGATGTTTGTTTAGACTGACAAGAGTCGGTTCCGCAGCCTTTAAACACTGAGATTTGTTTTTCTTTCATTCTGGCTTTCAGTGAAAGCACCCGGGCAGCTTTGAGACGCTGCTGTCAGCTAGTTTACAAGCCACTGCGAAGTTACGGAAGGATGCGAAATGTAGCTACTGTGTTTGTTTTAGTTAAACGAGGGGCGTAGCTGCAGAGCAGAGGGGGCCTGAAGAACAGCCAGGTGTCCGAAGGGTAAAGACACCTACAGTAGCTACCGGTGTCTGTGCTGATAATGTTGTCTCTGTGTCTCCAGGGAGGTGCAGAAGGCCCTTTCTCGTGCACGGGGCCTGTATGATAGATGGGAGGAGCTGCTGCAGGATGGGACTCAGGTGAGCAGCCCTGAAACACAACATACCTGGTCTGGAGACATGAGACACTGAGAGGCATGTGTATGTGGATAATCTTGCAAACCACCCAGTCCTGACAGACTTCACTCATCAACTACAGACACACTTCTTTTTTATTGTTATATTGAATATATCAGCAAATCATCAGCCTCTCCATACATCTGTAATACTGGACATAGTTCTAACATAAGCATACACACATGATGCATTCACCAACCTTTGCTCCTCCAGTCTGATATGGGTTTTTCCCCCCACAAAAATAAGTTCAGTTATCTCATTAAAATCCCTGAAATGACATCTCCTTTTCCCCCTCATTAAAGATCTATGAATATACAAATATTGCTCATTTCAAAAGTTTAGCTGCTAGACACAAGATGTCACCTACTTCACTGTCCTGTCCATTCTCAGTGTTTGTGCACTAGTGGCTTCCACATCACACTTTTGTGAGATGAATATTGGGCCAGGATTGGCTTCCAAACTATCACAAATCATGCTTATAGGTCCATCCCTTAAAATAGGATTTTCACTGAGCGCAAAGAAACTTTACACTTTCAGTCGCTGAATATGGAAACAACTTTCTAGTGTCAAACTCTGCACATATATCATCATTCTGTACAGTGAAGCTCTGACATTCAAATGTATGAACAAGAGGAAAAACATATTTTTCAGTGGAGGGAAATTTTTAAAGTTTTCCTTCCTCCCCTCCCACACCCTCGATGACACATGAGCATGACAACCCAAAAAGAACAAAACTGCAGACACACTTTCAGCCACAGCACAGAATAAAACCCCCAGGGTGTAAGAAATCAAACTAAGGATCTAATCCCAAATGGGAAACCTCCACATACAGATATGATATGATACAATACTTTTATTTACTTTATTGTCAGCTTACACCGAAATTCATTTTGCATCCTTAGGCAGTTAAGTTTAAGAGGTTGACACACAGATTAAAACATACAGTTACACATATGACACTTTTCACAGTCATACATAACGTCAAAACAATCATAACAGAGTGTTAAAGTAACATTCAGGTCAATTGCTTCAGTGAGTGGAGCAGAGGATGGACAGCTCACAACAAATCTCCCAAACCACCTATCGCCCTGGAAGGATTTTCTCAATTCTGTTATTGTTTCTGCTCATAAATCCAGGTCTTTATTGATCCCTTTAATATTCTTTTGCTAAATTGTTTGCTGAGAAAGCGCAAATTTATACTAGCTTCAGCTAAAAATCTAGTTTTAGACAATCTTTGTTGAGCAAAAACTTTGTTATTGGAATGAACATACAGTACATTATGGCATAAACAAGAAATTACAATATTTAGGGCTGCAACTCATTTTCAGTTCATTTTCATTGTTGATTAATCTGCCATCGTTTTGTCTATAAAATGTAGAGTCAAAGAAAAGATGATGTCTTCAAATATCTTGTTTTGTCTGACCAACAGTCCAAAATCCAAATATATTCAGTTTACTGTCATGTAGGCTATAGGTTGACATAGAGAAGCTACAAATCTTCACATTACATCTCAGTTCATTAAATTTCAATTTAAAGTTTTGGATGCACAAGTAGTAGCTTGTAAGGATTCATCATTCACCTGTGAGCTATTAAAACACAACATTTCTGCACTATTATGGTGTGCATCGCCAACAAATTCTGAATCATATTGTTTCCTCTGCCTTTTTAAATATATGTTTTGCTAATATTGTATTTTGCTTTCATTGTACAGTTAAGTAAAACACACTCACACATTCCTTTATCTTTGCCTTTTCTATTGTAGCTCAAGTCCCACATCAAAACCAATTCTGACTGTCTTGACATTAGGACTTAATTTACGTCGTCATGCTCCAGTTTTCAAGAACCACAAAGTTAATAAACCCCAGTCCCTCACAATCCAAAATACTGCTTTATACCTCACTGTCTTCTTTGAGGCCTGCCTAGCTCGAGGCAACTTCAAACACTGCAGGATTACCTCAAAACAAAAAAAGGCAAAATAATAAATTAAAAGAGAAGAAGAGAGAAGAACTGAGGAATCAGTTCAGCTTGTTCACTCAGCGTCTCACTCACCAGAGTTTACTCTGAGCTGAAAGACAGCTTGTACCACACAAAAGGGAGAGACAAGCTACTTACCACCTCACCACACTAGGAAACCAAACAAAGCAAAAAAAACTACCAAAACCGAGGAGGAAATGTTTGTCTGGACGAGCCCCCACACAACACTACTAGTATGGAAAGACTTAACACAAACGGGGCCAGACGAGCCCCCGTATGTTATGACCTGGCTCAGGGGGAAGTAACACGAATGAGGAAAACTGAATGAGATCAAACAATGCCGGTGTATTTAGTAGAAAACAAAGAACAAACAATGTGGTGTGGAGGAGACTCTACTCCTACAGAGTCAGCCGGCTGAGAGAGAGAGAGAGAGAGAGAGTGAGGGGGTGGCTCAGCTGCCACGGATTGGAGGACCAATGATTGGTTTCCTGAAACAAAGGGCAGACACACTACACAGGATGTAACACCTGGTTTCAAACCTCTGATTTGCTCCCCACATCTCTAGTTTTAATGAAAATGAAATTTTAGTTCTCTGGTTTATTGTGTGAGTACAATTTTTTATACTGTACATGTGTCCTTACTGAGTGTTGATTGGTTTCTGTGGTCTCAGGTGAGTCGGGATGAGCTGGACTGGAGTGCCAACGAGCTGAGGAACTGTCTGAGGGCCATAGACTGGGATCTGGAGGACCTCAGTGAGACCATCAGTATCCTTTTAAACAGGGCAAAAAAAAAAAACCTCTACCTCATCCACACAACCCGGATCCTCACATGACTGTCAGTATTTTCAAAACAAATGGATGCTTTGTATCATACTCTCCCTTCCTCCGTCTCCTCCCACTTATTCAGGACATCCGTTAGACCCCTAAAGGCTTGAACTATTTTTTACAGTATGTACATGGTAATTAAGCAAAGATCAGAAATATAAAAAGAAAACTGTTCTGTTCATGTCTGAAAATATTCTTCTTAAGAGATTAGAATCTTTTAGCGGAGGAGGAAGCACAGCTCGCTTTCATTTAATGGTTAAACTCGGTTGAACCTTGAGAAGAAATTGTCTTTCACATTATTGATAAAATAAGAAAGCTACTCGGGTTTAAAAAAAGCTCAGGCTGGATAATGTTTGTAGTTTTTCAGTACTATTACTGATATGATACATGAGTGTTTTTTTCGATCCCTTACTTCAAAAAATGCAAACATTTCTTCTTCTTCTTCTATAAAACCCGTTTTCTCATTTAACAAATGAAGCCAAAGTTCTCAAATGTTCGTTGTTTTAAAACAGAAGAAGCTCTACAATAACTTTGAGTTAAAAATGTCTAAAATTTTGATTTTAAATCAGGACATGTCAGTCAGAGAAACTTAAACCAAAGATTAGAAATATGATGCCAGTTTTTGGTACTTCATAGTTGCTGATATTTGATGGTATGGACACATTTCTCTCAGTACCAAAAAGCTGCATATGCTCGTCAAAATGCAATATTGTGCTTTTAAAGGATCACTTAGAATTAAATGATTAAATCTTAACTCGCTGTTAGCAGTTGTCACTAACATACCAATACCAAACCCATCTATAAATCACCCTTCTTCTTTTGTTAGTATAATTCTGTCACTGGTAGTGATTTTATCACATTGTGTACAAATTCTTTCTCCCAGTCAAGAAACAGATTTTTTTAGCTTATAAAACTTTACCAGACACTTTTTGTTAAACTTCACTGTGACATCTTGTTTTTATCAGATGTCTTTTGAATTATGCAAGGAAGACAACAAGAAAATGATGTTTCCTTTAAATGACACGGAAGTAGTTACACTATGTACATCATGGAGAGGATCAGATTCACTACCTCGGTTTTCCTTTTTTCTCTGTATACTAATCTGTATCTACTTCATATCTATTTTTTTCAGCGTGACTCATTATTTTTTGTTATTGCTAATGCATGCGTAAAGAAAACCGGTTTGAAAAGTGTCGCAGAGGTGCAACAGTGTTGATTTAAGCGCATGGAGGATTTTCAGGAATGTTGCTGTTCGGTCCTTGACTGGTTCAGGTATCGTGGAGTCGAACCCGGGGAAGTTCAGACTGGGCGACAATGAACTTCAGGAGAGGAGAGACTTTGTGGAGCGAACCAGGAAATCTGTCCAGGTGAATCCCATCAACTCAAATTTTGGTTTATCGTTGAGTTTTTGCTGATGTTTCTGCCATTTTGTAGATTCTAATGTTATTTTTCTGGTCTTATTTTACTATTACATAATAGTTTTTATTCCTGTAACCCTGACATGACATTGAGGTTTCATTGCTGCCATGTACCAGCCCTTTCTTGTACAAAACCAATAAAAAAAATTAATACATCACAGAAGATTTGATCCTCTGCCCACCCCCATGTGTCACTAACAAAGGCCTCTTTCAAGATGTTGGAATTGCCCGTATTTCCTTCTCAGTTGGAAGAGAACAACTGTTGTTATGAGCAAAACAAACGGTTGTTATATGTTCATACTGGACTGTAAGAGAAGCACAAACAAAAGTATTTAACCAGTGTCGTAATTATTGGGTATTTAAAAGGAGCTGCGGAGAAAGAGCCTGTTTTATTTCCAAAAGGGGGTCACCAGTAGTTCCAGGTGGCCATGTTGTTGGAGGAGATTCAAACACACAAACACTCCACCGCAAGGCCTCTGTTGTGTTTTGGCAACCGAAGCGCGTCCAATAAACCACACAAGACAAACCGTAGCGCATAGTAACGCTTCTGTATTTATGGTCCGGAGACATATTATCGATTTAGTTGTTAGTATCCGTCCGCTTGTTTATCTGCACTGCAGCTGTTTAGCTCCTGACTTGGCTAAATTCAATCAGCGTCCGCGCCGCAGGCACAATGGAAAATATGAGTCAGTTTCTAACACGAGTCTAGCAGGCAAAGGTACCCTCCTTAAAATAGACCTGAAGAGAATTGAGTCATCCGAGCCGAACAAAAGAGGCCGACTGAAAAGGAACAAAAGACTCTCTGACATTTTGATTCGCTGGTCGGCAGTTCTGGCACCGCAGCGGAAAATCTCATTAATGAAGCTGTCAGCTCTGAGTTGGGCTTTTAAAGTGATTTTTTTGTTACAATTGTGACACATTGTGGAGTTGGAAGGTGTAAATTGTTTTCTTGTGTGTGTGTGTGTGTGTGTGTGTGTGTGTGTGCAGGACATGAAGGATCAGTTGTCCAGCCCTTCCGCTGTGGCTCTGGCAGAGAAGAAGAACAGACAGGTTTGAGGACGTACACACACAAAAAAAAAACACGCACACACTCACCGGGAAAAAGATTTAATGAGAGTTAAACGGTTCTGAATTCAACAAATAACCGCAGGTGAAAATGTCACATCTGCCCGCAGCACTACTTGTACTTTTTTTTTGTACCACCATGAAAGGTTTACAAAGCACCAGGGCCGGGTACCTGTTTGAAGGTTGTTGAAATGGTGCCGATGTATGTTTTGGCAGGAATATCAGTGATGAATAAAGACAAGAATGCCCAAAACAACAACAAACTATAGAACAACACCAACAAAGATCTGTATTTCACTCTTATATATGTGTATTTATATGAAACGCTTTATTATTATTGAACAAAAGGTTCAAAAGCTGAAGGGAATTATTGTTTAATGTCTGAATACAAACAGAAGTCAAAGGTTTTCACAAAATACAATATAAAAAACTGTAAGTATATAGTCATTAAGCTGTAATATTCATTAACAAAGCTGCTGGATGAGTTTTAAAAAGGTAAAAACAACTTTTCTCTTGGTGGCGCCAGAGAAAAGGTCATGTCTCATAAATCAAAAAGGTTTATCCTCAGTACGGTGGCCCTTTGAGGACAATTTGACTCTGCGCCGTCAGACAAGACTGAACTTTTATGAGCTTTACTTTGTCAGCTGTTAAGTCTTGATGCTAAAATTATCATACGTACAGTATCATAGTATGTTATTTGGTTTTAACAGTACAAATGAATTGTAACAAGTAACAGTCTGATAGTTTGGAGTAATCTGTCATTTACTTCTGGAGTCTGTTTGTTTTTGTTTTGAGTCAGCTTGTAGTTTTCACAGCTTATCTTTCACACTCCAGCTGACACGCTCCCAGCTCAAAAATCAAATGATTGCAGCGTTGTGGTTTGTGAGTGTTGTAGTCTCATTATCGGTCGTGCAACTCAAGCAATCACTCACTTAAGTATTTTCTCTTCCTTGTGTCGGAGGCAGTAGTAGCTAGTTATAAAACGGTTGTATATCTGATTGCGGGCTGCTGTGAGATTAATGAGTTATGAATTAATTGCTATATATGACTAGGAAGTACTTAGAGAACGTTATATAATGATGGAAAAACTCCAGGTCATGTTGTGCCTTTTGCTTTTCCATCAAAGGGGATTAAATTGCGTTGTGTGGTATTAAAAAGGTTGTGCCAATGCTAGAATATAACACACACACACATAGACTTTGTTTTCTTGCCCTAATCTTGTGTCTCATATGTTTGTTGTGTTTCTCTGTGTGTGTGTGTGTGTGTGTGTTTGTCCAGGCTCTGATGGCTTCGTCGGGTCAGGACAGGTCAACAGGACTGGAGGCTCATCTGGTGTCGGCAAACTCCAGATACATCCAGGAGCAACAAGAACAACAACAGGTAAGAGAGGGAGGGAGGGAAATAAATGAAAGGGCAGGGAGAGTAGAGAAAGAAAAGGAGTGTTTGGGAGAAGAAATAAAGGTGTGACAGAAGATTAAGTGTAGAGAGAAGGACAAGGAACGAAAGGGGGAGTCGACCGTCGGATGGGAGTGTTAAAAGAAGGAAGGAGAGATGGCTTTAGTCATCTCTTACTCATCTGTTTTATGTTATCCGCCTCAATCTTCGAGGTTTGTTTCCTGAAACAGTTTCCAGCGAAATAGAGAGAGAGAAACAAATTAAGAGACTATAAATTAAAAAAAAAATGTGAAGGAATGTTTTCATGCAGCGTTAAATAAACGAGCGCGATCGATCCCTTCCTCCTCTAGTGAAGTCCCTCTTCATTTCTAATCATGAGCGTTTATATCAATCAAACATTTGAACGTATGTTAGGTGATTACTGTGGGTGCAGGATTTCATGTAAAATTCATATAAACCTTCAAGCGAGAGAATCCAAACCAGCTGCTGTCAGACTGAGAAGAGAAAATGTTTTGATGTTTGTGTTTTTATCAGGTTATCTTATAAAGAGGGAAACGTAGTCAGTGGATCATTTTATAAGAGGTCAGAATCTCCTCTGTGATCCTTTTGTGAGGTGAGATCTTCGTCTGATCTTTTAAAGGTTTCACACTGAGAATGAAAAGGTAGCAGTTTAAAAAAACAGGTGTAAAGTTTATTTTCAGCGTCAGAGCTGTTTGTATCTATTATCAGCTGACGGCGGTGTTGAATGATGAAATAACTTCTTCACACATCCTGCGTCAGCTTGTGATTTTTAGTAGAGAACAACACGGAAATCACTGTGATCGGTCTCGACTTTGATTTAATAGAAGATGATGTTGTGAAGTTTCATCAGTTCAGTGTAGATACGCTCTAGTTTTTTTTAATTCACTGGTGTTTTGTCGCAAACTCAAGAAAAGGTGTAACTCCTGTCCTAACTGTGTGTGTGTGTGTGTGTGTGTGTGTGTGTAGCTGATAATGCAGGAGCAGGATGAGCAGCTGGAGCTGGTGTCAGGCAGCATCAGAGTCCTCAAAGACATGTCGGGACGGATCGGGGACGAGTTGGACGAGCAGGCCGTGTGAGTACATTAAAGTGCATTAAAGTTCCCTTACTACTCTTTTATTTCTCTCCTTGTTTAAAGCATATCGCTGGTGATTTTCTGTATCTTTCTTATTGTCAACAAATCTCATGTTTGGAGCCAAACCAGCAATGAACTGATCTAATTAAGAAGTATGTGTGTGTATCCACAGCCTGACGTATCTTACTCCTCCGTGTCCCAGACATCCAATCTCGTCCAAAAACAATTAAAAACACATCAATAAGCCACACGGCTGCACTGAGTGACACGTTCCTTCATTATGAAGAGTTGGGTCACGTTAGTTTGTTTTGAAACGGCTCCAAAGACTAATGACAGCAATCATGTTTTATGATACTCTGGAGGGAAGTTGTGTGTAAAACAGACTCCACTGAGCATGTGCAGGAACGCTGCTCCGTTTAGAGAGCTTCATTAGCTTGTTGCGCTACGTAGCACGTTGAGCACATTGTAAAGAACTTTAGTACAAAGTTTTACTGCCCACAAGACAAACTACTAAACCCAAACTCTTTGGTTCACTGATGAGTTTTTAATAGTTTTTGGACAACAACCAACATCTATGGCATCTATCAGGTTTTGGATATAAACACAATACCTGTTAGTATATTTGTTGACAATAAGAAAGGTTTAGAAAATCGCAGCCTTATCCTTTAACTGTAAAGACTCTTGATGTTACAAAGTGTAGTCAAGTCAAATAAGGAAACACATGCTGAGGATATTCTCAGGGTGACTGAAAATGTCGATACTTCTCAGATCAGGAATAAACAGACCTCGAACAGTGAATCCATTTTTACTTTTTGACCCTTTCTTCTTCTTCTTCTAATTTCTTCTTTTAGTTTCAATCCACTTCATATCCACTCACTGTGCAGTCTGTTAATGTCCCCAAGAACATTTTAAATGACCTAAAATAACAGTAATAGACGTCATGTTCAGTCATTGAAGAGAAAAAGCCTCTCTCTACAGACGCCATATAACACCACTGCAATTCATGTCACCTTCGAAACAGTTATTAAAGCATGAAGTTAAAACAAATTATTCACAGATGTTTGAACCACAATCCACTCTGAAAACACCTGAGTGTGAATAACATGCAGTTCCAGCGTTGCGAGCTGCTTTTATATACATGATATTGACCACAGAGAAGCATAAAAGTGTAAAATGACTGCGTTCTCTTCATGTCGTCCAGCATGTTGGGGGATTTCGGAGACGAGATGGACCAGACGTCGTCCCGCATGGACTCAGTCCTGAAGAAGTTGGAGAAGGTGTCTCATATGACCAGCAGTAAGTTTATACCCACACAAAACATTTGCTGTTATTGGTAATTATTTGTAATGTTTATATCACTGTGCGGTCAACAACAAGACACTGACGTCTGTAGACCAGGCAGTTTTTCATACATTTGAGTAAAAAAACAATTTTCTATCACACAAAGGAAAACAAACATTTTGTAATGTTAGCTTTAATTTAACCATCCATCATAAAAAAAGAATCAGGAAGGAAAAGCCGATGAAGGTGTATTTACTGAACTGTGAGTAAATTTACCTTGTCTGTCGACCAATCAGAAGCAGGAACTGTGCAAAGGAAACTGATTCACATATTCGCTAATATCTGACTGACAGTTTCCACAGTCACGTTCTCATTTAAAAGTCTGTCCTCATCATTCCTCCATTAGAAGATCCCTTCATAATGCACTTACAAGCTAAATTATATTTAAAACATCTTATATTTATCTGAGGCTTCGTATTAATTGGAGCCGTTTTTCTGATTCTCTCCCGTTGTGTCCTTCAGGTCGGAGACAGTGGTGCGCTATCGGCGTGCTGGTCGCCATCATGATCGTGGTACTCATCCTCTTCTTCGCTCTCTGATGCCAGTGACCTCCGACCTCTCGTCTACGCTCAACCACTCCCCCCCCCCCCCCCCCAACCACCCCCCCGTTCGGATGGACGGACAAATACAGGAAGAGGGACGCGCCTCTTCTCCTCCTTCCCTTCCCGTCGTCTCCTTCCTCGCTCACTCGGAGGAGAAACCGGTGACCTGCAGAGAGACGTTCTCTCTCTCTCTCTGCTTTTAATGATTCTAGTTAAAAAAAGACAAAAAAAAAAACAACTAGTGAAAGAGCTTAGCACAGAGAAAACCCCAGTGCTATTATGTATTTCATACTGGTGCATTATTGTTGGAAGTAGCGGTACTATGGGAGGTCAGGACAGGAGAACATGCTGCTGCTGTCAGGTTGTAAAAACAAATCAAAGATACTTTCAGGTTTATTAGAAATTTACACCTCAACGGCGGGAAAAGTTGTTGATAAATCAGTGAACGTTACCGTATCGGACGGTAACTTTAAGAAACGACAGCAATTAAACATTTCATTGTAGTTTTTCTGTCACTCGTAATTCGACAAATGTTGCACTCCATTAACAAAACAAACGACCTGTTGCGAAAATAGTTCGAAAAAGATTGACTTTTTTTTTTATAGTTTTCACAGAAAAGCGAAGCAAAAATGTACATAAAGTGTTGCTGACAGTAACTGAAGCGACACAATCACTATGTGGATTATGGTGAAACGTAATTGTTGGCAAGTTTAAAAGCCAAAAAAGTAGTTTCCAGAGAAAACTATAGAAAGATAAAGATGGATTTATTTACTCAAGAAAAACACAACAGTTATTAGTGTCTTTAGCCGGCAGGAGCAGTATTGAAGGGAAGAAATTTGGGGTTTTTTTCAGTGTTGCCTTAAATATATTTTTATACCTTGGTGATAAGTGCAGTATGTTCATGTGCCTACATGTGAATCAGGGCGGGAAATCGACGCCAAGTACGAGTCATCAGTTTAAAATCAGGGACGGGTAGCGACGGTCGGCCCGAAAGTCTGCAGGTTTTTCCTTTCAGTTCAATATATAAACAGCAGCTGATTTCACTGATGGACTAAACTTCCAGTCCAGAGAGGAAAAGTTAGTCACCGCTCAGATCAGCTGCTGCGGTTCGTGTGTGTGTGGTCAAAACAAAAAAAAACATGCAGACTAGCGACACCGGGGCTGCCCGTCCTTGATACTTGATGCTGGTTTTCGCTCTTCTGCGGGCCACTTTTTTTTTTTGGTCATTTCCTGCCCTGATGGTGATCCGTCTCGGTGAGGTGAAGTCAGGTCTGCAGCCGGCCGCCTTCGCGCCCCCCCCACCCTCGCACGCAGTAAAGCACAGAGATTGGCTGAGGCTTTGTTACTCTCACTGGGTGATGAGAGACAACCTTGGTTCAGAGCGAATGGGGTTTGCCTGTCTTATTGAATAGCTTTAGCTAATGAGAGGAGGAACAGTTGCTGGGCAGGATGTCTCAGCACGCAGCGCAGATTCAGGCTTACAGCTCCCTCTGCTGGACGCTGTGGGTCATGTGATTTTTCTTTGTGTCATGTCAGGTAACGCTACCCTCATTGGAGGGGGGTTGTGTTGCAGTGCTGTATAAATATAAAACATGACGCTTTACTTTGAATTTTTGTGTAAATGAACGTTATTACTGTACAAAGGCTTTATGCAGACTCAAATTTATATTTAATCCTGTGTGATCCAGATTTTTTTTTTTTTTTTTTTTTGCTTTTGTCACTCGGTTAAAAAGAGAAAACTTATAACTTTTCTCTCCAAAAACACTCAGCGGTCAGATGCCCTTTGCTTGACGCGGGTAGGCGTCACAATGATGAAAGCTCCCTCCCTGCCAGAGCTCTGTTCATGTGTGCTTTTATATATTCAAGCGCTCATTCCTTAAATGCTCCAGTGTGGAAAATTAGCTGAATACTTGGAATATGGCTGCGCAGTAAGACTTCTGCACACAGAAATAGAGGTTTTGGGGGGGTTTTAAAGGCATCTTGAAACAGACGAATTTTCTGTTTTACAGCAGGATACCATCACAGCTCAAGGAGAGAGTATTACAGTGAGCTCAGTCTTTTTGGCTTGTTTCCAGATCTGGGTCCTAAAAAAAAAAAAAAAAAAAAAGAGGTTTTACAGTGTTTGTTTTATCCAAAATGGAACAGCACAAGGGCTGATTTTAATGCATCAAGGCAATAGATACACTGCAGTTGTCTCTATGTTATGCAGTAATTCCTATTAATCAGTTGCTCTAAGTAATTTAAAACAAAATTAACAATTCAAAAATGCTTTTAAGTCCTGGTCCGGCTGCTAAAAACAGAGCAGATCGACATGTGAACATGTTAGTGAGCTGTGTTAGTTGCAGGAAAGCCTAAACGCTGCAGCTTTTTTATTGTTAACTGTATGAAACACATGGATCCTTAATAGCGAAAAAAAACGACTGATTCATAAACGGTACCAACTTTTTTTTCCGGTTACATTTGTTTACACATGTTGCGACTCGTCCTCACATTATCTTGACTTCATCCAATAAAAAAAAAAAAAAGGTAGAAAAAGGAACTGACCTCTGACTTGTTAAGAACCGTTAATGAAACTGATTGTCTCCTTTTATTTCAAGTGCCAACGATCAGAATTTTATTGAATCTGTGTGACTGACTAAAAGTCACACCGACCACGAACGAATGGTAAACACCGGCTGGGAAGTTTTGTCCTTGAAACGTAACCAAACATTGTTTTTGGACGACTTGTTTTATTGTCTTTTACTTGGAGGAAAATATAGTTGGAGAGCTTTTGGAATCTGAATGTGCTAAATTTTATACAAAACTGGCTGCCATTGTGCCGTTTAACTTGAAACAGTACACAGATCTACAGTCGTACTGCCTCTCGTTAAATTAAAAAAAAAAAAGGCTAATGGCTCCGGTAGCGAGTGTGCATGCCACATGACCACAACGTCCCTGATGTGATTCCAGCCAGGGACCTTTGTTGCACGTCATCTCTCTCTCTCTCTCCTCTTGTTTCCTGTCTGCCTCTTCACTGCCCACTATCCAATAAAGGCAAAAACACCAAAAAAAAAAAATCATGTTTAAAAAGAAAAAAAAAAAAAAAAAAAGAAAGGCTAATGTAACTTATTTTTCATTTCACATACACTACATGAAGAATAAATGTTATGTTATCTGGCATAACATCTGCATAAAGTGAATTGTTTTCTTACTGGCAACCAGAGATATTTCTGAAATTGTTCAGTGGAGTTTTGAGTTTCATTAAACTTGTTCAACACGATGTGACTTACTTGAGTGGTGGATTTTTTTTTTCCTTTCATCATGAGTCATACTCTGAGTTACTCTTTGTAAATTATCTAAAAGACTTTTAAACATGAACAAATCTGTTTAGAGTAACATCACTCAAACTGTATGTTTGACTCAATACGGCGTTTTAGGGTCCAGCTCCCTCTGTGATTCGTGTTTCGGATAAAAGCTTCCACCTTCCTACAGATGTTTCGAGAGTGAGTTTTAATTGAAGCACTCTTCTAAACGGAAACATCACATCGTATTCTGAGAGCAGAGCCATCATGTGAAATTACATTAACTTGCTGTAATGAGCAGAGCGGGCTTCCCTGGTGGCTTTATGAACTGAAAGCAGCTCTGAAAATAAGCAGGCGGCAGTCAGGAGTCCCACACATTCGCAACACACATCCTCCGTGAGACTCTGCGGGAGTGAGAGACTCAACGCTGCCAGCATCACACTGATATATCAGCTGGTCAGTGATGACTCTTTTAATTAAAATACACAAAGTCTGTCACTGGGTAGTTATATTGCAGCATATCCATTAGATAGAGCAGATATAAAACTAGCTGATTTTTCCATTTTTATTACAGTATATTTGGGAATCAGCATTATTTATTAGTAAGTGAAATCTACATCTTTGAAAATAATTTTAGTGGCAATATCAGACAAAACGCTTATAGAATCCACAATCTAAAAGATCTTAACATTAAGTGAAATCACTACTTCATGGTCTATTTCATACAAAGGCTAAAATGATTAGTTACTTCAATATAAAACTAGAGCTGCAACAATTAGCTGATTAATTACTTAATTGACAGAATTAATCACCAGCAATTTTGAAAATTAATCATTTTGAGTCATTTTTTTTAAAGAAAAAATGTCAAAATTGTGATTCCAGCCTCTCAAATGTGAATATTTTCTGGTTTCTTTAGTCCTCTATGACAGAAATCTGAACATGTTTGGGTGGTTGACTGTTAGTCGGGACAAAAAAAGACATTTGTTGACGCCACCTTGGGCTTTGGGAAACAATGATCATCATTTTTCACCATTTTCTGACATTTTATGGCTCTAACGACTAATCGATTAATTGAGAAAATAGTCGACAGATTAGTTGATGATGAAAATATTAGCTGTACATAAAACTAACTGCAATTAACTGTTTCGAGTCGTTTATCAAGCAAAAATGGTAAATACTGGCTGGTTTAATGTGAGAGATTTGCTGTTTCTGTTGCTTATCACTATGAATTGACAATTGACAAGATTCATAGAAAAATAGTCGACAGATTGATCAGTAATGAAAATATTCATTAGTTGATGTCCTATTTCACACGGTTATGTTCTACTTCTAATATACTGAGATACAAAAAGAAGACATTATTATACCATTTCCATCTGAATCTAGAAATAAGCCACTGGCCAGTGCTGTGACCCGTGTCTAAAGATTTCTTTAAAGACGTCACATTATGGTTTTATTCTGAAAAGGTCGGAGTAGGAAAAGCACAGGTGGAAATAATAACTAATGATGGCTGAGGTCCCTTTAGTTTCAGGGTCCTGGTGTTGTTCATGTTGGCTCATTGTCACGCTGTCATGACTTACTGAGGCACTTGAATATAACGAAGCCATTGTTAACGCAATTAGTAACATCTGTGCTTTTCCTACTATGACAAGTCAAAAGGTCTATTGGATGTGTGAGTTTCTAAATGCAGTTTCAGTTCAACTTTCCTGCCAAAATACACATTAATAAACTTAAAATAGTGGTTGGATATGCTGGTATTTCCACAACAACAATGAATAAGAAGCTAACTTTACTCCATTTGTTTGTGTGTGAGGGTTAATATAGCCTCTTACCTGTGCGAGTGGCATCCAGTGTACAGGCTCATTACAGGGGCTGGTTTTGGAAAACCACCTCAGAAAAAAACCCCCAGATACCTGAAATGTTTTAACACAAAAGTGGTCAAATAAACATACCAGTGGTTTTGCCTTATGCAAGCCTCCTAACTGCTATTCATACTTATTGCAGGGCATTTTAAAAACCATTGTCTTTTAGGTATTCTACTTTTTTTTATGAACTTGAATATTTGAAATCAGGTCATCATCATTATTGCAGTTTACATCATCGTCTCGTGACATTACATCCGCCTGAGTGTGTTCAGTGAAGTTCTGCCTTCTGAGACATTACATTTACACACTTTGCTGTCTGGATATTAAACCATGAAGAAAAGCAATAAGCCACACATGTTTGTTGTGAAAGGCACAGTACTAAACTGTGCTTTTTTAACTATAAAAGGTTGCTTTTCAGCAGCCAAATCTCAAATTTCAGAGAAGGAAAGTTTCCTTCACTGCAGCACTAACAGATTCTGCTCACATAACTGATAAAAAAAGTAGTGAAATCCAAAACCAGTTTTTGAATAATTCTTCGTCAAAGACTTGGCCTTGCAATTCATATCTAATCTAATATATAGCTTTAGTTTCTTTCTATTAAGTTGTGTTATCTTGTAAACTTTGGCTGATTGGTCTCATACATACCTGTAGGAGCTGAACGGCTTCCACACTTCAACCTCAGGAAAGAACATAAGCATGTAAAACCACCTGCTGGACACTTTAAAGACATTGTATAACACAAAATATCAAGAACATGATGCATGCTGCAACTAATTATTGTTTTCATTACTTATTAATCAGAAGATTATCTTCTCAATTGATTGCTGAATTATTTGGCCTATAAAATGTCTGAAATAATCAAATGTTTTGTTTGAAGCAAAGTCCAGAACCTAAAGATATGCAGTTAAATAAAAACAAGGAAAAAGAGCAGCAAATACTCACATTTAAGAAGCAGGAACCAAATAATTTTTGGCATTTTAGCTTGATAAACGACTAAAGACGATCAATCACAGCTGTCAAAATCGTTGGATAGATGTCAGGAATAAAAAAAAAAAAAGGGAAATAAAGACCCGACACAGCAGTAAGGTCAGTCCTGTTTGTTACAAACCTTTTATTAAGATATTCAGATTTTTTTTTCCTCATTTTTAATCAGTCTGGTTTCTTTTCTCTTTACAGTAGTTAATGTGCAATTATCTTTATTACTGGGTCACAGTTAGGAATTCACAAAGTTATTGGCACTTGGAACACATGGGGGAAACACTGGCATGTACACGGGGCAGGGCAGGGAGGGGGGTGGGGGTGGGGGGGGCGCCAGGGGGGCATCAGGGCGATCGGTTGAATGGGGAGGGCAGGGCGGGGCGGGAGGGGGTAACACGGCAGGGCTGGGGGTAAAGGTCCAGGGGGCATATGTGTGTGTGTTTGTGTGTTTCTGTATGTGTTTGTATGTTTGTGTGTGTGTGTGTGTGTGTCGGGGCGAGGTCGGGTATTTTCTTTGACATCAGTAGACGCTACTGCATTGTTTTTGTTGGTTATTATTATTATTTTTTTTATCCTTTTTTTTTATCGTTTACTTCCAAAAAGCTGTTATTTCACTTTTTTATTTTTCTGGGTTATTAATAATAATAATAATAATAAAGAATAATACCTCATGCTGCGAGTGCACATCTAACAATCAAACTTCGATAGTGCTTCTATGTCATAATGTACAGTTTATATATTTATATATTTATAGTGGAAAAAACGAGAAAAAGAAAAGTTCTGCAGAGTATTTTGACCCAACGACACCAGAGACAAGGAAGAAAGAATAAAAAATAGTCATTCATGGTTGCTATGATCATATATGTGAGCCCTGCCCGCCCTGTTCTGTAGTATGATTCTGAGGTAAGACTGTGTTGACATGGACTCTCGGCTTGTGTCCCATTTCTGTAAAAACCCTGCACTGTATGCATTCAAAATGGTCCGAGAGCGCTCTGCTGAGCCTCCCGGATTTTTGTTCCTGAAAAACAAAAAAAAAAAAAGTATGTACCTGCTTTGTAACGGCAGCCACAGCAGGTCAGAAGCTGCTCGCAGCACTGAGATATTTGTGGGGGATTAAGGTCTGCTATGGCTGAGAGCTCCCGAGGTAAACTGGTACTTTTTTTTTTTTTTTTAAAAACTGCATCAGTGATACGAAGACACGCGCACACACATCCTGCAACACATCCTGAGAGTCTGAAGGTGTGTGTGTGAGCTTCTATATCTCAGAGGTTTGCCCGTTTTTGTAATCATGTATACATATACAGTATATTTATATATATATTTGCGTGAGAGTGTGTTTGTGTTGTCTCTGGTGTGAGGGGATTTTGGGAAAGAGCGAAGTAAATGTTTCTGGATAGAAGACTACAGACCTGCAGACGGCAGGAAGAGAGACGCGTGGAGCTTGCGAAAGCGCAGGGGGAGTGGGAGGGTGAGGGAGGGGGGGGGGCGAGGAGGGGGGGGTGATGAGGTCAGGCTGCAGCGCCGAGGAAGATGAGGAGGATGGCGGCTGAGCGGAGGGGAAGGGATGGAGAGGGAGAGATAAAAACGATGAGGATTCAGCTCAGGATCACAATCTTGATTTCAAAAGAGTCTCGCATCCCACTTCCCTCGCTCCTCTGTTCTCAAGTTTAGCCAGTTTTTTTTGTTGTTTTTCTTTTTTTGTTTTTACACGTATATGGACACAACTACTGACATTGCTCCAGGTTTTCAGCAGGGTCCCTACACAGGAAAAATCCACCCCCCTTTCTAAAAGTTAACGTGGGATAACACATTGAAATGCACTTTTTTTTTTTTGTTGTATCCACATTCCTTGGCCACTTCTGATTGCATACATTTACCAGAATGCATTTCCTTTCCATACTATGCTGCCTTATTCTGGTTTTGTGAGGCTACAGTTCATATAGAAACTGGTCTCTCTGCTTCTTCTACAGTAAATTTATAAAGAAGCATTTGCTTTTATAATTAAAGCTGCGCAGCTCAATAATTTTATATCCACCATGGATCAAATGACTATTTGTCATGTGAAAGGGGTCGCTAGTAGTGACAAACCTGTAGCAAGTTATCACCCGACTCTTCTCAGCTCTACGAGGTGTTTCGGCGTCTTTCAGCTCATTGTTTTGGTTTTTACGACCCTCAACTTTTGGTTCACTATCAACCGTGTTGTCTCCAGCAGCAGTAAGCAGCTGTTTTCAGCAAAAAAAAAAAAAAAAAAGGCTCTGATGAACTGACTGTACGGTACATGTATGTCCAGCACCAAAGTTGGCAGACAGACGCGGTTAGCGACGTAGTTGGTGTACAAAGTGGAGCGTTTAGCAGCTAAAGAGCTAGACGATTGTGAAGAGCGAACGCAGCCGAAAAGGAGAGGAGAATATTTGCCTTACATTCATCAGGTTGGACAGAAACAAGACTCCAATTGGATGATAATGCTCTGTTTGCCAACATGTAGGTGAAAATGTAAATTTTGCACTGCCCCCTGAGCGGTAAAATCAATTAACGCAGCTTTAAAAGATGTATCAGAGCTTCATTTTCACTGCTGAACACACCTAAAAACAAAACCGGGCCAGATGTGTCATTTCTAACAGTATTAGTTCAAGAATTTCAGGGTGGATTTTTCCTTTAACAGTTTGTCTGGATAAAAACATGGTTAAAAAAGGGCAATACAACCAGGTCATACATTTTCCATTCAACAAACATTACAGAAGTTGTCAAACCCTGCAAGCATTTTTGACCAAAATGATAGTTGGGCAACGTCATAGTCGTCCAATCTTTGCTTCTTTCTTTGATTCTGAAATTTGACCTGAACATTTACCAGATTATCTGTCAAAAGCAGTTCCTAAAGAGAATTTTTTTTTTGAGGTTTTGTGCTTGTTTGGCTTGACACTCAGCAAATTAACGTTCTTTCATACCTTTCTTGATCATTTATTTCAGGGATTCTCTGGAAATCAGGATTCACTTCATGTCCATTTCCAGATCTGTGTAGGGAACCTTGTTTGAATCAGCAACTCCAACCTTCACCGTTTTCTGGTACCCCTTACCCACCTGAACTCTCCCTCCTCCCCCCTTTTAATTCACCCCACCCCCCACCCCACCCCACCCCCAACCCCACCCATGCAGAGGAGAGTTTGCACAGTCTATGCTCCCACTTCCCACCTAGGGGGAGACAGGTCGATGGGCACATCATCGTTTTCATTTTTTTTTTTTTTTTTTTTACAGTAAACAACAAATGTCATAAAAGAGAGAGAAGAGAAAAACAACATACAAAATAAAAAAAGGGAATAATCGTACAAAAAGATAGAAACAACAAAAATAAGAAACTTACAAAAAGAACCCTCACATTACATTTTTCGATTCCCACCCCCCAAATGAACAAAAAAAAATCCCACTTCTGACACCAGCATCCGAACCACAGACAGGAAGTGACATAGTGAGCATGCTCAGAAAGGTGCAAAGGGCTTTGGCTCTCCGTCTTTCATTGAGACAGGTGAACGCTCGCCCAAAGGTGCTTTTTTTTTTTTTTTTAAAAAGATTATTCCACTCTCTCCTTGTCACTTCTGTTCCTTTCTGTGGATCGGCAGCCGAGGTGGCGACCGGGAGTGGAAAAACAGACGGACAAAGTCTCGGATGGACGAGCCGAAGCTCAAACGGCTGCGGCACTCTTTCTTTTGGAAGTCATGTCAGCAATCTTCAATCTACTGACAACTTTATTTGGCATCAGGGCCCACGAGCTGGTGGACGTTTTGGTGGGTTTGCGTCTTGTGTCAGATTTGTAAAAATGAGCAGAGGAACTTTTCGGGCGCTCTGCTTTTAAGGTGCTCTGATGAATACAGTGATCGAGACTCTTAAATTACAATCATAGCTTGTGTAAGATCACTGCTTCTTGGGATTTTCTGCCATCTAGTGGCTGCTGGCAGTTACTACAGCTGCTGAGCCCCCCCCTTCTCTTAGCTGCAGTGGCTGATTTTGGCCACCAGATGGCGACGAGTAAAGAAAAAAAAAAACAAACATTCAAGCAGCAGTAGCTTATTCTTTGTGGAAAAGCTGGTCCGAGAACCAGGTCAAGTAAACTTACTTTGGGTCGATTTATAATGGAAGTTTAATGCAAGCTCGGCTAAGAAATGTGTTCGTATTGTCACAAGACAATGGAGTAAGACTTTATACATGAAGTTTTTTTTTATACAGACATTCAGACTTGTAGCCTTAAAATGAAGTGAGCTAGCGGCGGTTTGTTTGCCTCAACCGTCCATCCGTCTATCAGTTGGTCCATCTGCTTTCTGTAGTTCAACACCCTGATCCCAGCTCGACAACAGCTGCAGTACAGTAAAATCCAAACATCTGGTCCAGCAATAAAACCGCCCCCCCCCTCCCCCTCCCCCCCCCCAAACCCTCTTGCCCGCAGCACCTCAGTCATACAACAATCGCAATGCAAAAATATGTGGTTCTCTTTCTCTAAACTATTTTACAGCTAACCATGTCTCCACATTCTCTTTTTGTAAATTTTTTTTTTTTTTTTTTTTTTTTACACATCTTGGCAACTCTACGTACAGGTGTTAATTTTGAATTATTAGTAGGATCTCCTTTAAAATAACTTTCAAGGACTACAGTACACTAGCTCAAATGTAGAAAACAAAACAAAAAAAAAAAACACAATAGCAACAGAAAATGAAACTGTAAAAACGTAAAGAACAACTGAAATGTTTACAAAGCTCTTCTAAAAGCACAACTGAACTTGTGTATCGCTTTAAAAAAAAGCAAAAAAAAAAAACAAAAAGCGTCTGCTCTGGCCCTGCTCAACCTTTAGTTGTGAAACTGTGCTCAGACATAACTGCCCTACCAAGAGGCAAAAAACTGCAACCTGTGCTGTCTTTTAAAAAAAAGTAAAGGTCATGGGTAGATTTCATCTCTAAAAAGATGTTAAATGATAAAAGAGCCCAAAGTACTGGACCGACCAGGTCTTGCTGCTCAGTTTCATGCAGTTTTTGCTCTTTGTAGGGCAGAGGAGTGTTCAAAACTTCTTTATGAAAACCAATCTCTCCTTTCACTTTTCCTCTCAGTAGCACTCAACCACCAGCTCGTAACCGTTCCCGCAAAATCAAAGAGGAAATAAAAATACACATACAGATACTGAAGAAAACATCTCTTTCGCTGTGCTCGCTGGAATTATGCCCAATTCATCTTGAATTTACCTTTAATTCCCTGGATTTGAAACCCAGTTCGAACCCCCTGGGTGAACCGGACGAGCACCGTCAGACAGTGGAAACCCACTTAAACACGACTCTCCTACACTCTCTTCATTTAAAAATCTTTGCACAGCGACAAATATTTACTTTTCAAAATTACAAACTCATTCAACTTCCATCTTGATTTCCTGCCAATGTAAAGCCAATGTTCAAACTGTGTAAAAAAAAAAACAGCAAGGGTACAGTACTAATAAAGTGGTTCCAGTGGTTCCCAACCTGTGGCTTCCCTACATGGGGTCACCAGATGGATCCAAGGGGTCACCAGATGATAAAATTAAATTCTGATACATAAAATTACACAATCCATTTTTATTGGCTGATTGTTTTCAAGATTACTTAATTGTTTGGTCTACGAAATGTCAAACAATAGTGTAGAATGTCCATCGCATTTCCCTGAGCTCAAGGAAACGTCTTCAAATTACAGCTGCAAGCTTAATCTGACGAATATTTTTTCAATAAATTGATTAATCTTTGGTCTATAAATCATCAGAAAGCAGTGAACAATATCCTAAAGCACAAGATGATGTCATCAAATACCTTATTTTGTCCCAATAACAGTCTAAAATTCAAAAATATTCACCATGCTATGATGTACATGACCTATCCAACTTGGAACCATCAAATATTTGGAATTTGGCTTCAAAAATGACTTTAACGATTAATCGAATATCAAAACAGTTGTTGTTGAATTGTCTTTTTCAGTCAACCAATCAATTACTCAACTAACTGTTGGAGCTCTACTTCAAATTGGATGTTTTGTTTGACCAACAATCCAAAGACTTCTGTCTTCTGTGAGAACTAATTGAATAACAGGCAAAAATATTCACATTTGAAACCAGAACAGAAGCAGAAGACATTAATCAATCAACTTTCTGTTGATTCAAGCCAAGTCAAGTTTTATTTATGTGGTGCCAAATCACAACAGAAGTTATCTGAGGACACCTTTCACACAGAGCAGGTCTTTAATCTACAAAGACCCAACAATTTCCCCTTTAACGGGGAAGAAACCTCGAGCAGAAGCAGGCTCTGGGTGGGCGGCCGTCCACCTAATCAACTGATTGATTAACTGACTGATCATCTCAGCTCTGGGTTTAACTCTTGCTGATTCAAATGAAGCAATCTGAGAAGGGGGAACATTACAGCTGATTTAGCTGCTCACAAGTTAAGACCTGCACACTATGATGGACTGAGTTAAGGTTGGGAACCACTGGTCTACTAAATAAGATCCACACTCCTTCTTAATATCAGGCAAATATAGAAAAAAAGTAAAAAAATCCATCCTTTTATGGGCCTATACTTCTCGAGTACAGTCGAAGTTTTACTCGGTGTTCAACAAGAGACACGTTGACGATAGCTGGGGCAGTTCGAACGAGACAAAAAAAAATCACCTCTACAGGTGCAGGAAAACAATGTCTTTACATTACGACACCACAGTGCTTCAAAAGAATGACAGAAAACAAAAACAGAAACATTGAGCCGAATGCGTTTCTGGACATAGATATTATTTCCGCTCTTTTACAGATTATTTAGTGCAATTTCAACTTTGTGGAAATAAGATGTTTTCCAGACATCTACAAGTTTTTGGATTCTTTATCCGGGATCCCCGTTAGCGTCCGCAAAAGTGGCTGCTTCTCGGTCTTGCTGGGGGGTTATTTTGAGGGATTTAGGCGAATCTACCATTTACTCATTCGGCCCACGACCCCACCCATCTGCAAAAAATGCCACGCTACATAAACAAACAACAAGCACCCAGGTATTTATCTTGGTGGCACAGGGCCAGAGGGAGACGATCACCACCTCCTCCTCCTCCTCCTCCTCTCTGTCATTAGTCTCCTCTCTCTCTCTCTCTCACTCTTGTCTCTTTGTCTGGATTGTGGCTTCGCTCATGTGACGGCAGACTGCCGCAATGCCTCATCTGTCCTGGGAGATTCTTAACAAACATCTCCTTCTCAGGAAGAACAGCACCACCTCCTCCTCCTCCTCCTCCTCCTCCTCCTTGCTCAAGTCTAGGATGATTATAATTATATTTTTAACCCCACTTGGTCACTTGGTTCAACAATCTGGTCAATATTCGCCTCATGATTGGCTGCGTCTCTCATGTGGATATTCTGACTGGTCAGCCGTGGCAGCCGGGGGGGGGGGATATAGGGACAGATAGACCTTCCTCATCAATTGGCTGATTATTAAAAAAAGGTGCAGTCAACACACACACACACACACACACACACACACACACACACACACACAAAAAAAAAAAAAAATCACACAATCAAACCACAGTTTCCCATGAGAGGAGGGTGGGCAGCACACAAACACACACAAACACACACACACACACACACACACACAAAGCACTGATGTGCCTGGTCAGACGTACCTACGCCCATTTATTTGCATATTTGCATTCAAATACCTCACATGTATACAAACACACACACACGCATACATACACACACACAGCGCAACATATTTGGCAGCCCCATCTGTTGTTGTTGTAGACAACAAACACTCACGGTCGCTCTCACCCACACACACACACGCACACACGCACACAGGGATACAGATACACACGTGAGAGTTTGGCAGGGATTTGCATTCTATGAGGAAAATGGAGTCGACAAAGAAATGAAGCAGCGGTGGATGGAAAATGATGGTTCACGTAATGAAGCAACAAGGGACCGACACTATTAAGTTCCTTCCTGTGTGTGTGTGTATGTGTGTATGTGTGTGGCGGAGAGAGGCATATGGAGACAGCAATAGAAAGAGAGAGAGAGAGAGAGAGAGAGATGTATACGTAAAGAGGGGATGAAACAGAAAGATATAAACAGAGAAAATAGGAAACAGAGAAAAGTAGAGGCAGCTGAGGGTACGAAGGGAGGGAGGAGGAGGAGGAGGAGGAGGAGGAAGTGTCCGAGCTGCAGTTGTGCTGCTGTCCCGTGCAGGACTGTGGGACGGCAGCAGCGACGGGATATTTGAGAAGGGGAAACCGGGGAGGGGGGGGGGGGATTAAAAAAAAAATATATATATATAAAAACCCTGAAAAGAGCAGTGGATAGAACTCATCTCCTGCTTTATCTGAAATCTATTTTACATTTAAATCATTTTTATGAGTCAAAAACGGGATGAGAGCTGCAACCGTGATGTGAAACATGGCCGCAGTACATCTGCAGCTTTGATATGGCACAGATGTATAGACGCTGTGCTGTGGATATGTGACTCTGCAGATGTGTGTGTGTGTAAAGCAGAGGAAAAGAAAAAAAAAAAAAAAAAAAAAAAAAAAGGTATGCCGCTCTCTGAGGCAGACAAAAAACAAACAGCCACTCATCTCAACCTCTGCGCACATACCACCCACACACACACACACACACACACACACATATATATACAGACCTTGCAGAGCTGAGCACCCAAACCACCCACACACAGTGACAGACATGCGCAGTCACCGCATGAAAGCCAGACACACACACGTATGCAACGCATAGATCGAGACGCAGACCCAGCCTGGCATAGGCATGCGCATTACGCACACACACACACACACACACACACAGCACTACTGTCAAAAGCTCTTTCGAGTGAGGAGGCAGACATTAACATGCCATAAATGGAGATGGAGGGAAGCGAGAAGAGGGGAGAAAAAATAAACTGCATACATACATTAATATGCACGCGCGCACAAACATTAAAAACACTCCCACACGTTATGTACGCACAGATGCACACGCACACACACACACATACACACAAAGCCTTTACAAACAGCTCCTAAACCCACCCTGCAATAAACCACAAACACACACACACACATACACACACGCACCAGTATGCATGCATGCATTCACACCAAATCATTCGAGCGTCCCAGCCACCCCCCCCCCCCACCCCCCCCACCCCCCCTCCTCATTTGTCCCTCCTCTCTCGGGAGGCTCAGACTGTCCTCTTCTTCTCTCTCTCTCTCTCTCTCTCTCTCTCAGATTGTTTTTTTCTCCATTTAAGGCGGCGGTTTTTTAAACAAAGCATTGGAATAAAAAGATTTCTTTTAAAAGGAAAACAAAAATGTGCAAACTATCTCCTCTACCCCCCCCCCCCCCCCCCCCCTCCCTCCCTCCTTCTCCCTCCTTCTCCCTGCCCTCCCTACAACTGCTTTCACTTTTTCTTTCTTTCTTTATCTCCCACCTTTCTTCTCGCCTCCGTCCTCACTTATTGAACTTGGTTATGGATCGTACCATGTGCCACAGAACAGAAGGTGGGGCCAGTTAGCAGTTAACCAAAAAAAAATTTTTTTTTTTTAAAAAATGCCCCAATTGCCTCCCACCTTCCTCACATCCTCTTCCTGCTGACTTTAAGGACCTTTTAGGTGCTTTTCTCAGGACTGAAAGCTTCTTTGACTAATAGCGTCTTTAAAAAAAGAAATAATAAAAAAAACTTGATATACATGTTAATATATAAAAAAGAACAAATAGTAAACATCTTTCCTCAAAAGTCAGGCCTCGAAAAGCATTTTTTTTTTTTTTTTTAATAACACTGGTTCAAGAACAGGTTTGACGACGCCTCAGAAAGGCGGTATTTGGTTCTTCTTCTCTGGGGGTGTTTGGACGCTTCGTGCGGCGCCGTTTCCGTGTTTTTCACTCGAGAGACGATTTAATGATGGACCTTTCACCTTAAGGGTGTGTGTGTGTGTGTGTGTGTGTGTGTGTGTGGTAGTCAAAACATCAATCTAAACCTGTGACAGTGACATTAAACAGTTCAATGCACACTTCTGGTGCCACGCTGGCTATAAAAGGTGCTTGAAAAAACATCATTATAGGCCAAATATTCATATAAAAAACAACAAATAAATGTCAGTTGTGTCAAAAAAATGTCTAGTATTTTAAAAAAATCTGTAATACGTCAAGTGTTTTTCTCTGGGTTTTAAAGTGTTAGTCTTCATGATTATCATGCTTTTAAAAAAAAAAAAAAAAAAAAAAAGCTAAATATTTGATACGATATGTTTTTTCGCACCGGGGTTTTCATAGCAACAGTAACTATGTGTGTGAGAGTCCCGGCAGATATACTAATTTAATGCACAGGAAATGACACATATTGAACGTGGAGGTAAGCAGCTCGTCTTGTAACAGCAGATATCTTTCAAATTAAAACACTTTGATATTCAACCAGGATGACAGACTCGACGGGTGACTGGCGGGTGTACTGCTGCCCCGTATCCTCCATACATTACTGCAGTATATATATACACAATCCAAACACACTCGATGTCACCGCCGTTTTTCACAAGTTTTGCCAAATCCATAAAGGTCAATCTACGCACAACAAATATCACCATATTGGATACGAGTCTGTTATTTGACCTGTTTGTTCATTTTTGCCAAAACGATGCCGTACAGAGAAAATTCAGCACTTTTTCCAACTTGTGCGACTGAATATTTTCTTTCACCGACATACAGATTCATCATGTTTCCATTAGATGCACTTTTCATGGTGTGTTGTCCTTAAACTGCCCTTCCTTAACTCCCACAGGCCTGTCGGTGCACAATTACATTTCTTAATAACCTATGGTATGTTAAGTTAGGCCAGATTACCAGCTGTAGCTAGTTTTTCATTAAAAAAAAATCATTCTAATGTAACCCGTGGGTGCAGTAAATCGAGGTTAGTCATGTAAACGTCTTTAACCTCTTTGTCTGATTCATTCAGCTACTTCGTCTTGACTCCGTATTGCCCAAGTCCTTTTTGCTCTTGCGTCAAATACACACTTGAGTCTCGACTTGTCTACACTTTAAACAGGAGTAGTGCACAAACACAGTGAGTTATCTCACTTTGGTGTGGGGAAATAAACAGACTTTTGGTGCCTGTTTATAAAAAAAACAGTCCATTTCTGTCATGACATCATCTTTAAAAAAAAACAAAACAGATTCATCCTGATTCTGTCGGGGTCTAACACATGAACTGTTCTTAGTTTGACTCTGTTGATTTGTAGAGTACACACTGAGTGGGCAAATCTATTGAACACACAGACTAAATAGTTACTTACTTTGCTTCCATAAAAGGAGATCAAACCTTTATTGATTGTCTGGGGGGACTGATCTTCTGATTAAAAAATCTTTTCAACTCTTCAGGTCTGAGGACTAGAAAAAAAAAAAAAGCTAAAATCTGGTAAATTTGGGTGAATAATAAACTGTATTTCTCAAATCACAGTGGCAAAGGGGATGAAATACCAGTGGTTGCTACTGGTATTTTTTACTAGCAGTGTGTTTTTATGTCATGCTACTGAATACATTTTTAAAACGATGGGAGAAAAAAAAAAAAAAAAAAAAGAAAAGTTGAGCCCTGGTAATGAACCTCACGCTGAAGAAGAACAAAAGCTCCTCTCCAGGTTTTAGCTGATGACTGTATTCAGCTGCATTGTGGAACCTGGAGGTCACATTTTTCTTTTTTTTTTCCTGCATTCTTGTTCTTTTTTTTTTCTTTCTTTCTTTCTGAAAGCAGTTCTACCGTTCAATTATCAAAGTCAAATGTGACTTTCAGGGTTGTTTCTATGCCAACGTTCTGCTGTGATTTTCAATTATTTACCTGCTTTTCTTTTTAAAAACCTCACACGTCCGAGGAACTTCGCCCGGCGAACCAAACGACAAAACTTTCATCCGGGTTTTGCGGGGAAACTTTGCCTTTTTCCCATCACTTCTAACCTGTGAATGCTTACGTGTGACGAACAACAACAGCCTTTTTTTTTTTTTTTTCCAGGTCTGCTTTTGGTGTAATTCCCCTTTAATTCCCCACATTGCTCTGGTGTACTGTAGCTGATGCAGCTGACAGCGCCCAAATGCGTATTAGCGTGTATGTGTGCTCACCGCAGTGATGGGTGAATGAATCGACCAAGCGTGTGTGAAAACATGCTGTCTGGCCTTGCTCTCTCTGTCTCTCTGTCTCTCTCTCTCTCTCTCTCTCTCTGCTGCAGCACACACATAAACTGTATGGCAGCTCAAACACACACACACACACACACACACACACACAGAGCTGTATTCCTTGCCTTGCACAAATGCCTGAATTAGCACCTTTGTCCATGCCAGGCGAGCACGCATCCAGCCAGCAGCGCGTGAGGAAAAAAAAAACTTGTGCTGCTAACAGGCATGACGGTGAATATTCTTATGGAAAAAAAAACGATTTAGACGTGCGCTGAAAATACAAGAACATCACTGCTGTATCCTCAAACACACACACACACACACATTAACAGACACACACAAAAAGACACCTACTCACACACACACACACACACACAACTCCGAAGCTCACAAGCAGAAACTCGCTTTTGGATATTTCTTGACTTTCCTTCTGGTTTTTTAAAAAAAAAAAAAGGGTGATAAACTATTATAAAATGAATTTCAGCTGTTTTTTCTCTCTTTTTTTTTTGCATTTTTTTTAAATAAAAACCACCTCTCTTCTCTTTCAGATACGTACAAAAACGTAATTCGATTGTACTCATACCGCAGGAAATAACACAGTGCATTTACCACGCGCAAAGTCTTTGACAATCACCGGTAACAAGTTTTCTCTCCCTCAGGAGCCTTGGCAAAAAAAAAAAAAAAAAAAAAGACGCACAAAAAGGAAAAAATTAAGAATTTAAACACAGAAAAAGTAATCAAATGAAATGGGGGTTTTCATTTTAGGATCAAAACAGTAGGGGAGGATCATGGGAAAGGTTTTTTTAGTTAATAAAATGTTAGTCCCAACACTCTTCCAGCCGATCAAAAAAATAAAAATTTCCTTTTTCCCCCTCCCTCCTCCTCCTCCTCCTCCTCCGACGATGACGACGTCAGTCAGCGTTTCTCTGACAGCTAGCGGGTCACTTTCCCAGCGTGCCGGCGAGGCTTTAAAGAGCAGGGTCGGTGGGGTCGGAGAGATCATAAACCATGCCCATATACATATTAATATTCATTTCAACCCCTGACCTCATCAACCCCGCGCTCTCAGAGAAGCTTAAGAGAAATAAAGCGGAAACAAAACCGAACTCTTTTTTTTTTTTTTTTTAAAAAAAAAAGGGCTTTGTACAATCTCACCCAACCTTTCTCTACTTGACTTACGACAAACGCTGCGGTCCGGATGCTTCGCCACACATACATTCAATATCAAAAACAACAGTGTTACCGGAGTTTGGAGGAAGGAAATATCACTTTCTCCAAAACAGGTTTAACCCCTCCCACCCCCCCTCCCCCTCCCCCTCCCCCTCCCCCAGGGAATGTCTGTGATTGATTATGGTAAGAAAAAAAAGGGTTTTAGTGACAGTTCACACTTTTAAAACATAGAAAAATAAAGGCTGAAACACTCTCTTGAAAGGTAGGAGCAGAGGGATGAGAAGGTGAGGGGGGGGGGGGGGGGGGTTAATTGTCAACCTCCTCCCTCTGCCACCTTTCTGTTGTGTCCGTTCTATCTCTCTCCACTACAAGAGGAAGGAGGAACGACCCGAAAATGAGGCATTCTGGGCCGTGGAGAGAGACAGAAAATGTGGACAAATGAAGGGACGAAAAACAGAACAAACTGATCAAAAGGAGGTGTTAAAAGGAAGAAACAGATCCCCGAACACATGACGGGGAGCAATGACAACTGTCAACCCTTCTCTACTCATCGCCCCCCCCCCCCCACCCTCCCCCCAGAGAAACGCCATCCCTCCCTCCAGCCGCAAAGTCCATCTGTCCATTCATCTATCGGTCCGTTCAACTCACTCAAAACAAAGTGCTGCCGTCTCCTCCCGCCCCTTGGAGGGTGTCCGCCGGCGTAGCTCCGCCTCCCGCTTCATTATGGTTGGTGGCAGCCGCCGCCGCCGCGGCCACGGCTTCCAGGGAGGCGGGGTCGAAGCCTTGCTCCGCCCCAAGCGCGTCGGCCTCCATCTTCACGCTGTCGGCGAGGAAGGCGGAGTAGGCGTCGCTGTCGGCCATGAGCAGTTTAAGCTTGGGGATCCAGCTCTTGCGGACGACGCGGCGCGCGTTGGTGCACATGTCGGCCGCGATGGCGTTCATCTCGCTCTCTTTGAAGCTCGGTGCAAAGTTCTGGCAGTAGACTGGAGGGAGAGAGAGGAGGGAGAACAAGGGAAATGTGAGATATATCATGTATGTAATCACACACTCTCAGTATTTAAAAAGTATCAAGAACTGTATGACTCACATTTGACAGCGTGCAGCACTCTGTTGTCCAGGGGTTTACGACTGGGGTCGTTGGTTGAAGAGCGGATGCCAGTTCCACAGCTGTTAGCCAGAGTGCTCCTGGGGAAAAAAAAAAAAAAAAGACACATCCACCATCAGCATCTTGTAATAACAGCACAGCCTTATACATCTACACTGAGTGCAGAGATATGAAAAGACAAGCTGTAGCACGCACTGAGAAACGTGTAGAAACTCAACGTGGGAGAGCGGTTTTCATCGAAATCCAAGTTTTCTGATTTGAGTAGGGCTCATAAACAGCTGATTCAATGACAAAAGTAGCTTGTGAAGAAACAGAAAATGAGGAAGAGAAACTAGCGCTACTGAGAATTTTAAATTATGGAGGTCATTATGCAAGCTTAAGTCTCAATTTTCGTTTTTAATAGTTCTGTCAAAGTGAATTAACACTCTCAATCTGACATTTAATGCCGGTTTACCTTTAGATAATCAAAGCTTTCTATGAGCGCCAGCTGTTGGCCAGATGTCCGGACATTAAAACATTTCCGGCCGACTACTTCCTTACTGTTTTTTCTTTTTTTTTTTTTTTTTCATAGCGAGTTGCTTCTTGCCCTGTTGATGTAAGGTGTCTTACATCCAATTGAGCGGAGTCTACATCATGAAAGCTAAACTGTCACTCACTGCTTGTGTGTGTGTGTATGTGTCACACGAGGAGTACGCACGGCAGGTATCGACGCCACAAATTTGCAGGGTTTGCCAACTTGGGTCCGAATGGTTTTCTGCTTCTTTCCGGCAAACAAAACAGACACGTGGCTTTTTTTGTTATTGTGAGCTGTTTGCTGATTGTATCGCCATGATTTATTGAAGTGGAGCGTTGTTTAGATCTTGTTCGTCTTGGCCGTCTACTCTATATCGCTTCCATCAGTCATGCCACTGAAAGGTATGACATGTAACTTTGTTGTCTAAAAACAACTAGACCTATGTTATACATTTTGTTTAATTGTGTATGTACATTATCCCAAATGTTTCCAACAATGTTCAAGCCTAGAAAAACCCATAATTATAATCAAGGTAACAATCCGTTTCATTTGGTCGCCTGTCAACGGCATCATGTCCCCTTTGTGCATGCGTCAGCGTCGTGGTTGTCTGCCAGAAGGTCGTAAATTGACTTTTTATCCAGTTTTAAGCCACACATACATACATACACACAGAATACAGCCTTAAGAATGTGTGATATACAACTTCAGCTCATATTGTTGGAAAACTCCTGAATAATCACAAATAGAGAGGAAATTGAATAAAAAAAAATACCCCAATATCACACTAACAGGACACACAAACTCTTAAGCTCCCACATCCTAATTTACAGCTAATAATTTACACTTACAGCACAAATTTATAGACAGACGACGTCTCACCGTCTACTTTCTTTTTTTCCCCAACTTCATCTTTATTTTTGTCCATAGTGTCAACCTTCATACATCTGTTTCTCTTTGCTGCCAGCGACAGACAACGATCGTCACTGATAACTAGATGGCTTCCAACAGAAGGGTCTGTATCCATCATCACTAAAAAAAAACCACAATCCTCATCGTTTCTCTCCATCCCTACACAATCAGCCCGATGCTGTAAACTTTAAGCTTGTTTTTCGTATTATCACCTGGACATACAACCAACTATGGGTCACAGAATATGTTGTTTTTCTCCCACACAGTCCATTTGACAAGTCAGATGTTTGGTAGGTAAACCGTGTCGGACACTGACCTGTCAAAGAATGCGGCCAGCAGGCGTCTGAGCAGCACTTTGTGGCGGGTGCCGGCGCTTACGTGGCAGTTCATGAGCTGGGCGCGGGAGATGAACACGGAGGTACCGCTCACCAGCTCCAGTTTCTCGGCCGGGTCGCCCTCTTCGTAGAGCTTCGGGTGGCAGCGGTTTCCGATCTGGCTGATGAGCTCAGCGGGCAGCGATGCCAGGTCCTGCCGGGAGCGTCCACCCCGGCCCCCCCGTCCGCCGCCTGAGTCTGGAGCCAAGTCTGGCAGAGCCTCCACCCGCTCCCCCACCACTGAGGACGGAGGAAATAGCCAATGTGGTTATGGGCTAATATTAACTTATTCTCCTTGTCCTGCTGCTATATATACAGTTAATACAATTATACAGATACAGCTGGGTGAAATACTGGTGTATGATTGGCTGAAGCATGCCACTCAAGTTTAATCGCTGTTCTAAATCTATACATTGATACAAAAATGCTGGAAAACATGTTGGAACAGAAAAAAAGAGACCTGTACACGAATGTTTCCTTTATAAGAAATATTATAAGAATTCTCTTCATTTAAAGTTTTTGACAAGGTTATGGTTAGGGGGTTAGGGTTATGGTTAGGGTTAGGGTTGGGGTAGGGTTAGGGCCAGGGTTAGGGTAATGGTTAGGGGTAGGGTTGGGGTAGGGTTAGGGCCAGGGTTAGGGGGTTATGGTTAGGGTAGGGTTAGGGGGTTATGGTTAGGGCCAGGGTTAGGGTTGGGTTAGGTTAGGGTTGGGGTAGGGTTAGGGTTAGGAGGTTAGGGTTATGGTTATGGTTAGGGTAGGGTTAGGGTATTATGGTTAGGGCCAGGGTTAGGGTTGGGTTAGGTTAGGGTTGGGGTAGGGTTAGGGTTAGGAGGTTAGGGTTATGGTTATGGTTAGGGTAGGGTTAGGGTATTATGGTTAGGGGTAGGGTTGGGGTAGGGTTAGGGCCAGGGTTAGGGGGTTATGGTTAGGGTAGGGGTAGGGGGTTATGGTTAGGGCCAGGGTTAGGGTTGGGTTAGGTTAGGGTTGGGGTAGGGTTAGGGTTAGGAGGTTAGGGTTATGGTCATGGTTAGGGTAGGGTTAGGGTATTATGGTTAGGGCCAGGGTTAGGGTTGGGTTAGGTTAGGGTTGGGGTAGGGTTAGGGTTAGGAGGTTAGGGTTATGGTTATGGTTAGGGTAGGGTTAGGGGGTTATGGTTAGGGCCAGGGGTAGGGTTAGGGTTGTGGTTAGGGTTAAGCAAGATGTGTGTGTGTGTTGATGGGATGGGAAGGCATCCACCCTCCACTTTGCAATTGGCGAGTCTTTCTTCTTTGTATCTCATTCTCCTTTAGCGGATACTGCTTTTATCTTACTTCCGTCAGTGAGAATTAAAAGAAATAGGTAAAGTTGGATGTCAGGTTCTGTCAGGAGTCAACTCTAGGTCAGTGGAGGCAGTACTTACAACTCTTTGTTGTGAATCGGTGTAATTATCAGTGTTTTGAATATTTAATTCCACACAACCATCTGGTCGTCCTGAGACTTCTGATTAAATAAACTATAAACAATTTATAAGCTTAACTCAAGATCCTTGTTTCATAACATTCAGCGGTTTCAGTGTTTTGAACATTTCGTTCCCCACTTCCGAGAAGTTTGCAGTGTTTCCCCTGTAATTGTACGGTGTGTTGTGTAATTGTAATTGTAACCCACCCCCCCCTTTCCAAAGCAGTCAACCTAGGAGAGACGCTGATTTGGATAAACAAACTTTGCAAGACCGGTACTTGTAAACACATTACAGCAGATTCTAAGTGCAGCAGAGATCAGAAGACACAAACTTTATTTCTACATCAAACACAAACTTTGAAACGAGCTCTTCAGTCTGATTATTCATCAGTCGACAGTGCTCACCTGCAGCGCCGGCGTTCAGCATGCTGTACATGGTGTACATGTTGCAGATTTGTCTGTACTGCTCTTCGGCGCTCTCATCCGCTATGTCGTCCTCTTCCTCATCGTCGTGGTAACTGATGGGCGAGTCGCTGGTGTACATGCTGAGTGTGCCTGGGCTAGTGCCCTCAGGCGTCCCGCCGTTGTTGTTATTGTTGTTCTGGTTACTGTTGAGTCCGACTCCTCCCGCCGAAGTGGCGCCGCCGCCACCGCCGCCGCCAGTACCGCCGCCGCCGCCCATCAGGGCAGCATTGGCCACAGGTCCGCGCCCAGAGGCATCCTGGGCAACAGTGTTGGAGGATAAGGACGAAGAAGAGGAGGAAGAGTAGCGTGCGGCCTTCCTCATCCCGCCTCCCCCGCCCCCTCCAGACCCCCCTCCCCCATCACGGTTGCTCCCCTCCCACAGCCGTTTGGCCACGGGGGTGCAGACCACTGAGTAGGGAGACCCTTCCTGCTGAGGAGGACAGAGAGAAACACTGGTTCTTTAGCTTCAGCTCTTTTAAAACACTGAGAATTAACAAACAACTAACAATAAAACAAACAGGAAGCAACAATTTTAACCACAAACAGTAACAACAGCAGCCACGATTTGACTAATTAATATGGCTTATTTAGTTTCTCACACAGGATCAGGAAGTAACACTTGCTAATAAGGCTGTGGCATTTTTAGTTTCATTACCAATGCTGAATGATCCCTTTTTCAATACTTTACTCTGAAGGGACATAAACTTACTTACAAAACCCTTTTTCATTCAACAAAAGAAAGTTATCAAATTCTAAATGTTGCGAAGTAGTCGTGCAGTAACTTAAGGCAAACAAAAGACAAACATTCTGAATTAATCTGGGACTGATCATCTGATCAAAGAATAAGTAAATAAGATTATGAATATGAATGATAGCAATGTTAGCAAATAAATCCACGCAGTTCGTCCACTCCAATAGTTGATAACTTTTTGTGACTCAGTGATACAAGACTAACTGCTATCAAATCAAAAATAAAGCAACGGTCAGTGTTCCTCTAACGCCGACTGGAGACTCTGTACATCACTCCTGCTCACCTGCTGACTTCAGCACTTGTTTTAATGACATTTCAGATTCAATCTCACAAAAAAAAAAAAAACCCACACAAATGAAAAATCTGGTTTCCAAAAATGGAGAATGTTGATACAGTTTCTTCCTAAGCCATCTACTGACAAATCTGTATATTTGAAGCTTGTTTTTGCTACTTTCTAGTCCAAACCAAAAGTATGTGATGATGATCACACTGCTCTCACAGCGGAGCCTCTCCCTCTGCTAAAAGTGAGGACTGCAGCGAATATACTGATATGCAGATTAGCACCTGACATCACATGGAAACTATTTTTGAGCTGCCAACAGACGTTTTCCTCTGAAATGAAAATGACGAAAAAAAAAAAAAAAAAAAAAACTGGTTTCTCCAGTTTATCTTTCCTTTTAACGTTTCACGTGACTGGAAACATCCTATCGTTCCAATATATTAGATCTGCTATGTGTGACAAACTTAACTATTGCGACTAACTGCAGCTGTGCTAAGTTTTAAATTAAAGCTGACAATATGCTCTAGCCCGTTTACTGGATCTTTCAAAATAATGGATGCTACGTACAAAGCAGCGCTGAAAGCATGAGACATTTTAATGAAAATATGGTCTACGACACCATTTCTGAGTATTTATAGTTTCACATCTTTTCAATAGCAAACTAAAGAAAGGAAAAGCCATTCTAGTGTTTGAACAAAGCTGCTGTTACTTGACAGTAAAAGAAATACGACAAACTGTTTACACAACTCATTAATATAGACTGTAATATACAAACCTCATTCTTTCCATAGAATATTACGCCTCCTCAACACCTCCACTTACAAAAAAATTCCTGACTGCACATGATTTAACCTTCAACTTGACCTTTGAACTTTCACTGAACCACAAACTGCTTTTCAAAACAAAACAACACAAAAAAAAACACTGTACATGTTGTATTTCAGATGTAACCTTCAGGTTATGATTTGTGTTTTTTTAGTAATCTTTTCAGCTGGATTCGCAAGATCACAACATCTGGAGATCATGCAAGAATCTGTTATGCGCTTGTGTCCGAGCCTCAAGTGGTTCGGACCAATCAGCGTCATCCAACGAGGATTCTCGTGTGATCTCACGAATCCAAGTTGCCTCACGAGGTTAGACGGTGATAGACAGATGGTTCATCCAATCACCTGCCAAGTATTTTTTTTTTTTTTTTTGAAAGTCCCTGCCCTTTTCCAAACAGCTGCCAAAGAATGACTTCTCAGATGGTTCTGTGTAACAAACCATCTGGCGTGTCAGGTTACTTTTCAGCTGCCACAGCAACAAATAAGATGAATATGTGTACCACAAGCCCTCTTGAAGCAGGCTTTCCTTGAAAATATATCATGGCCTTTCTCAAATCTCAAACTCAAAGAAACACCTACTCATGATGTCTTGTTTTAAATGACATTAAAACCTAATGATTTTAATGCCCTCAGACTAATTAATTCCTGATAGAGAAGGCTTAGCTGCAATCAATTACTTCACCAAAGTGACGGTAATCAGCGGGATCCTACCTGTTGCGGCTGTGGGGTCGGCTGAGGCGTGGTGGCCGTCTGTTCCGTCTTTACCTTGGACACCAGGGGAAGGGGTGTCAGACAGGAGGCGGGCCTTCCTGAAGCTGTGGGAACGACACCGGCTCCGCCCCCTCCCGCCGTTTGAGTGACGGGGCTCTGAGGCTCGGTCTCCTCGGTGTGGAGACCCTGGGAGTCACAGCTTGGAGATGAGACCTGGAGTTGTGGTGAAGGTGTAAAGAAGGATGAATCATATTGGTTTCATTTCATTTATGTTGTCACCAATGAAAATATAAACAACAAGGAATTTAGAACTGTCTCTTTCAAAATGTCCCAATAACTTTCTCAAGTATCTGGGTTATTGAACTGACTGAAAAAGGGGTCAAAAACTGAGAGTTTGGTCAAATTCATAATGTTGTTTATAGCTCCTGATTTACATTTGAACTTTGAAAAAAAGGGTTTTGTAGAAAACATGTTTTTGTATGAGAGCTGCAACGATTAGTCCATGAATCAATAAGTCAATTGTCAGAAAAGCAATGTGCAACAAAACAAATCTAAGTTATTTTTTCAAAGCAAAATTACCAAATATTCTTTGTTTCCAGCTTGTTACATGTCAGGAGTTGCTGCTTTTCTCGGTTTTATATGATTCTAAATTGAATATCTTTTAGTTTTAGTAATTCAAATGCATCGCATTGGTCTTTGAGAACTTGTGATGCAGATGTTATAGACTAAAAGATTAAAGGGGACCTATTATGGTCATTTCCAGCTCTATATATTTTTTTTTTAATTTTTGGACTCCACTAGATTAGTTTTGCATGATTCACAGCTCAAAAAACTCTTTATTTATCTTATACTGGCTCTTAATGCAGCCCCTCAGTTCAGCCTCTGTGTCTTAAAAGGCAGCCTTAGCTCCTCGCTCTTTAAGCCCCCCCCCCCACTCTGTCCTGATTGGCCAGCTTTCCTGAAACCTCCTGAGGGCAGCCGTATCAGTCGTGTTAAGTTACCGCTGATGCAAAGCCAACATTTCCTGCTTTACTGTAAAAGCTTTTAAATTACTAAATAACTGGAAACTTTTATTGTGAAGAATTTATAGGAACTTAAATGTGTTCCTCTAGGGCGGTGATGATAACCTCATTACCATTACTGCGGGATTGAGCTCATTACCGTCATCACCTCATTAAAAAAAAAAAAAAAAAAAAAAAAGTGAACCACAATTGTCATTTACTGTAGTCAAATGTGCTTGTGCATATACTGCATGACATACAGTAATACAGTAGAGACATAAGAGGCTATGTGGTGCTAGAGAATCTGCGTTGCCTTGGTTACTCCAGGCACCAGGCCGCAAGACCTTGGCATCACCCTACAAGAACGACAGTCTAGGGGGACGCTGAAAGTGGTGCGCGAGGAAGCGGATGTGCAAGCAAGCAAGCCAGCATCCAAGCTAGGCTAAAGGCTAACCCTAGTTGACCAACTCTCCAGTCAATCTTCCTCGCCGATGTCCGCTCCATTGACAATAACCTAGCTAGACTACTCAAGACTGCTTCTGACCTCCCGGAGAGAAATGACAAACCGCTGTACCCTCATCTTCACCGAGACGTGGCTGCACAACAGTATCCCCAAATCCACTATTTAGCTAGCCGGGCTAACCGCTCTCCAGTCAAACAGGATTGCTTCATTGTCAGGTAAGGCCTGAGGCCGCCAAACTGCAGGATATGTTGCTTTTTCAAAATCTACAGTCCTATATTCCTCAACAAACTAGCAGAGCTTCATTAGTGGCGCTAAAAACCGGTCCAGACAACAACATAGAGAGATATTTGGAGCTCTTTCTTCAACAGATCAGTTAGAAATAATGCAGGAGAGAATAGTACAAGCAGAAACAGCCACAGTGAGATGTTTGATGAAGAGCTGCAGACGACAAGCACACCTCCAACAACAGGTAAACAACTTATTTTATTTTACCATGCTGTGTAACTGAAAAACACTCACAGTGTGTCAGCTCAACTGAAGTCATGGCTCGGAGTGACCACTCCCCAAAACAATGGAAAAAAAAATGCCATAATGTTAGCAGAGCAGATGACCATATAAAGAAATGCATCACGAGCTGATGGGATTTTACCTCTACATATGTTTACCTCATCGTTTGACACGTTGGCCACGTTTTACATGAAAATCCGACATTGTAACATGATATATGAGACTGAAAATAAGGAGTTGCAGGTCTATATTTCTTAAATAAGGTATCAAAAAAGTTCTGGTTTCAGTATCTGAACCAAAGTTTGGTTATCTATCGTGTCGGCACAAGTATTAAAAATGTTATTTTTGCACAATAATATAGAGGGCAAGTAGTACTTCTTTTATTTTGAGTATCAGACTTAAATTCCCAATGATCCTGTTGAAGTGGCTGCTGGAGCAGACAAGCTCTACACAGGATATGATTACAAGCATTTGATGACCCCCACCACCTACTTAACACATCCTTAACTCGCAAATAGTACATTTTTTTTCTTAACATACTCCACATAACACATAGCTAGTGTCGTATAAACTCTGTGTCTCAAAGTGTTATAGGATACTTCAAAGGAAATCAGATTCTCTCATTATTATGCAGATTTATGCAGCAAGGCACTCCAAATCTAATCAGATCATCTGCTACTATAGACAGAACCTGTAGTGTCAGTACGACGTTTCAATTATTCTTGAGTCAAAAGAACGTGTCTGTAAACACCCCCACAACAACATAACGCCATGCATAATGTCACACACATAACGGGTGACAGCACATAAAAAAAAAATATAAATGTTTTAATCTGTAGAAACCATTTCTAAAATTCCTCAGCACGTATTACTTCTTTGCAAATAGTTCCACATCTGCAGTCAACTTTAAGAAAGTCTTGTTGCTTGTTAATGCTTCGTTAGCGGGTTACCTTGAGGAAAAACTCTGTGCCTTTCTCCATGATCTGTTGGATCTGGAGGAAGCCGGCGGTGTACATGAGCAGGAACTGGTCTCCGACATTCATGCTGAGGCGTCCTGTGTAGCAGAAGGCCAGGATCTGCTGGAAGCTCTGTGGCTGTACGGCCGGGGGAAGCTCCACGACCGAGCTCTTCCCCCCGGCGTTGAACAGATCCCGAAAGTATGAGCTGCTGGCTGCCAGCACCGCACGGTGGGCCTGAGGAGTAAACAGCAGGAAATACACAGTTAAATGTACAGTAAGTGTCCATTTTATAGCATTAAATCAAGCAGAAATATGTAGGAATAAATCATCAAGTATTACTATTAGTTACATAGTCTGCACTTCTTTAGTGTGCTCAATAAAGTATGATGAGGTACTAAACCTGAACGACATGCAGGGAGCAGCCACCTGACAAACAGTTAGCTTTACTTTACTGGAGTATATTTTGAATTGCAACAGAAGCAGAAAATGTATTTTGAAAAGTATTGACCACATCAAAAAATCATACCTAACAGTAAAAGCATAATTTCCCATTGTATTGCAGTAACTTCTGAAAACGACGGCAAATTTTTATCTCTATTTACAAAGTGAATTTGTATCGAACGGTGGCAAAGCCGAGGATTTATGCCCCTCGAGAGCGAGGTGGCCAGAGGGAGCTCAGAAAATCTATTTGAAATTATTTAAAGCGGGACTCAGGCAGTTTTAGACCCCGGACCATATTTTCCTGTCTTACCGATCGATTCTGACCAAAAATCTTGTCAATACCTTCGCTGTGGGACTAATTACACCTTACTGTAGGCCCGATGAACCCTCGAGAAAATAAATACCCAAACTCTTCACAGGCACGGTGTTTCAACACAGAGTGCATGTCAGAAAAAGATATGAACACAAAAATAATCATACAGTTCTGAGGCTATTTTGGACATTTATTTCTTTTGTTTGGAGAAAAATTCAAATCAAATGATGTACAGTACCAGTCAAAAGTTTGGACCCACTTTCTCATTCAAGGAAATGGGAAGGTGTATCCAAACATTTGTCTGGTACTGTAGTTTTACATAATTATCCAGAACATAGATTACCAGGGACACGGGAATTATTTGTAGCCAACAATCCAAAAATGGGGGAAAAATGGTTTAGTTCTTTAATTATCCCAAAAACTTAATAACCAATTACCAGAGGACTGTTGTCACTCTGTGTACCATCTTTGTATTAGCAATTCATTACTCCTCAGATAAGTAACAGTAAAAGAAAAGCGGGACCTTGAAGGCGTGTCCCTTGACGACCACGGAGACATCACAGTAGAGGCCCTGCAGCCGCTGTTCGTTCAGACACTCCAGGACGTTGTTGCCAAAGTTAGGGATCGCCATCTGCAGCGTCTGAGCCATAACGCTCTGCCCAGCACCACAGGGTCTACAGGAAGCAGGAGAGAAGAAAGGTGGAGGTTAGAGCAGGGGATAAACGGATGGAGGATAGAGGGAGGGATCATTAAAAAGATATTTGGGGTAAAGAAATACACACTCTGAAGGGATGTCGGGGGAAGTTTGTATGAAGAGAGAGAGGGGGGAAAGATGAGCAGGACAAGAGAAGAGGAAACAAAGTAAATAAAGGAGTGATGAAATAAGGATAACAGAGATGGACTGGAAGATGTCGTGGGAAAGACAGAAATGAAAGAGCAGGAGAGAGATTTAAAATAAAGGAACAGGGTAAGTGTATGATGATTAATAAATTAAAGTATTTGGTAAACAACTTTAATTCAAAACTCTGAAAATGAAAGAGAATTTCAGGCCAGTTATATAAACAATCTTTCTATTTTTTTTTTTTTTTTTTTTTTACCTTGTTTCATTACATCTAATTCAGACTTAATAAACTGTTTGGTGGTTTTTGGCCTACTTTGTTATTTTCTCATTGCTCCTTCTCAGTCAAAACACAGTCGCTTGCATAACTCATCTATTTCACTCTTCTTCGTCACCATCCGACAAAGGAGCCTGTGATCAAAGAGGAGGAACTGTCAAACTTGCGGCGAAAAAAAGAAAAAAAAAAACAAAAAAAAAACAAGTTATTCATCCCTGCTTAATTTTTCTGCTTAAGAATGAACAGCCTTTATTTTTGTTTATGAATCAAATGCAAAATAGATGCATAGAACCGGTATTATAAAGTAGGACATTTTCGACTGTAGCGCGGGGTGTGACGGAGCAGAAGTAAACAGATAAGAACTCAAAAAGGTGAGTCACTACTCTGGAAAAGAAAATACATTTTATACAAAGATCATGACCTCTAAGTGATGGATGGTGGAAACGCTTAGTGGACACATTAACAGTTCAGCAGCATTTGGCCTGTAGCTGGTAGTGAGCAGCTGATGTTCAACTCTGGCTACAACCCAAAAACAAGCCACTAATAGGAAACAATAAAATAGTGATTGTGACTTGTTCCTCCACTGGGAGGAAGAAGTGCAGACAGGACCTAGTGACCTAAACAGAAGCTACATCCCCTCACGTCCACGAGTCTTCCCGAACGCTGGGGAGAATGTACGCTCATGCGCTAGTAGAAGGTTAGAGGTCAAGGAAAGAAAGTGTGTCAACAGGAACTTCAATTTGATTTCCAAACACTCATCACTCAAGTCAAACTAAAAGGACTCTTTAAAGTGTTGAACAGATCAAATTCTTGCCATTTACTTGGCTACAGCTGGGTGACGTGGAAAGGTAAAAAAGATAAAAAACAAACATGGTGATAAGGATGTTCCCCCAGTATGTGTTTAGGTAGATGAGATATGTAAAACTGTCAAGTTCATTGTTGTTCAAGGTCTGGGTTGCAACTGTCCTGTTGACTGGATTTCTATGGGATCATTAACAAAAACTTATGTTAACTACAGACTGTCTTATATAGCTTCCCCGCAATTCCTTTTAAAAAGTGATACTGTTCAAGAAATACTCCCTGTTCATTCTTAAAGCTCTAGTCTACAGTAAAAAACACTTTCACTGGCATAATGGTTGTATAAGTTCCTTCACTGGTGCAACTCTTTATTGATTAATCTAACAATTGTTTTCAAACAATACTTTAGTCTGTAAAATTGGTTAAAATTGCTCTTTTAAGTCCCAAGAGTTAAGCTGTTGACTTCATATTGCTTATTCCACATGAACAAAAAACAGAAAAAAGTACATATCTTATTAAAATTGTAGCCAATTACTTAACTGTTGATCAATTAAATCAACTGTCTAATGATTCCAGCACTATGAACCACAATACAAACATAAAAACTCTACATTAAGCTGCAAAAACTGTAGAGTGTTTAATTCTATGTTTAATTTTTGGCAAAAAAAACTGCATTCGCACTTGAATAATACATGTCTCCCACTTCATTTTAAGTTTGGGTCGCTGGAGCATTTAGAAAAACAACAGGAAAAAAAAAAAGGCACCACACCATAAATCCATCACCTCTGGACTGCATGACTCAACAGCAACAGCAACTTTCAGCTGCACTCAAGTCATTCTGAGAGAAATCAGATTCTGTAAATTAATTAATTTATGTAGCCGAGGCACACAATAAAATCGTATTATTTCACAATTCAGACAAAGAACTACATACTTGCAATGCAATATGTTAAATAATAAACATTGATGTATCGCCCCAGAACCATATTTGGGTGTTCAGCTGTTCAGCGTTTGGCAACAGGAAGACTGATCAAGTCTTGCAGCCATCTGAGACTAAATCCATCCTTCAGAATAAGATTTGTCAATCCGTACAGTTGCAGTTTCTACAATTACCAAATTTTGACCTTGTTAAACATAACTGACTGGCTCTTTCCACTATCTCTTTGGGGTCTTGGACAACTTCCCACTCTGGGCCACACAGTCAGTCCACCCCCCCCCCTTCTCAATAGGAGGGTAGACCCAACCAACCATCAGGTTCAGCTTGAAATAGTTTGAATGGGAGGACTCCCTCCACAACTGAAAAATGTAAACACAATCCACTATTCCAAAAAAAAAAAAAACTTTGATTACAGCACAATTACAGAAACCCTATCCAATCATTCTTCAACTATAACACCTTCTGAAACTGACCTCACTAAATATGGACCCAGGAGAGAAATACCTTGCATTTACAACACCGAGAAAATTACTAGTTTGAATCCCTGCACCGATCACACACACTCCCAGTTCAGCAATCACCACACAGATGTTCTTGAGTGAGGCATTTCATGGGAAAAACATTAAAAAGTCATACACAGGTTGCACAGAGGGGGCTGAACTCAATCCCACCAGCGCAGACACCCAGGATTGGATTCTAGGTAGCGATACCACCAGCTTAAAGGGATATACAGATCCAAGTCGGTGTACTTGTTGGCCTGCACGGAGGGGAGATAGTGCGAACCTAACACGTGATAAGATTCCCTCTGTGAAGCTCCTCACTCACAAGAGACTGATGGTAGGTAGCACATGGCAGGCTGGACCCCTGGGCAACTGTGGTATTAGCACTGAAAAGCACTGCTTTGCAAGAGAATTGGATTAGAGCTGTAACCGGTGATTATTTTCAATCTCGATTAATCGTTTGTTCTAAAAATAACAAGTGAAAAACGTCCGTCACTGTTTCCTAAAATCCAAGGTGACATCTTCAGGTTACTGGGATTGTTAGACCGACAATCCAAAACCAGAAGATACTGATTTAACTATCACATAAGACTGAAAAAAAACAACAAATACTTGCAAATGACTGGCTGGAACTGGGGGAATGGTTGACATTTTTGCTTTAAAGATGACAGACACTTAATCAATTATCAAAATAATTTATGGTTATTTTTCTTTCCATTGACTTATCAGTGCAACTCCGAGTTAGACATTCCTAATAAAAGATAAAAAGGGGACAAACTAAACTTCACATGAACTTCATAAAAACTTATTTTGTCTGGGGTTTAGGGATGTTTTTTCCTTTTTTTCTCCTTTGAATAACTGGCTAGATGTAGACAACTTGACCATGCGGTGCAGCTATAATTAAGTTAAGGTAAAAGCTGCCATTTTATTCCATTGAAGAGGCAGCAATGTGTATCCTGAATCAGCTGAGCGTTGTGCAGTGCACAGATACCTTGAACCTTTTGTGGATCTGTAGTCGGTGGAAACAGCTTTAACTTTAACTGAACAACTAGGCATGGCACCTCATGACAATGTCTCTGGTTGTAAAACCTTACTTTACAACCTCACATTCAGTATACAACACAAAAAAACCCCACTCATGTTCTAGTGGGTGTTGAATGTCCTTCTGGGGGAAACTCTCGGGAGGGGGGGAAGTGAGGTTGACAAAACAAGTAAATTACAACTGTAGTAACACCTGGGATGCACTAACTACCCTTAAATTTTAAAAAACAGTTGAAGAGGACTCCTTCAGTGGAGCGGCTCCTTGGCCGACAATAAAAGATAGCGGTTGTACAGGGAAGCTACCGGGTGTAAGGGTGAAGCTGGGTGCTGTAGCTTGCGTGCTCAGCAAAGCCTCCTTGGATAAATAAAAAAAAAAAAAAGTGAGCTCTCACCGCTCTTACACCTACATAAGGGCAGCACTGAGAATACAAGACCATCAGCATTTCATCATGATTCATTTTTAAGTTTATAGCTACTAATTAATTTTGATAGATACAGGCAGAGTAAGTCACTGGGCTAAGAGGAGTAAAAACCTGTCTATTTACAGCTCCAGTACTGCACATTACATCGAAAGTGTTTCAGTTTTTAAAAATCACACCGTAAAGGTTAAAATAACAACCTTACATCTCCGTCTGGCACATCAGTCGGAATAAGATAATTAAAGATTGCCAAAATGCTAATATTCTATGTGTATTGATTGGGTAAACTGCTATTACAATATTATTATGCCTAATTAATTGGGCAGCCATATTCTGGACAAAAACAATTAAGATAACAGGCTGTTTATTGGATTGGGAGCACTTTGTACAATTTGATCCGAATAGCATTCCCATCATATCAAAACACTATTAGCTCCCGAGTGGATAAATTACAGTTGCTAGTTTTTTTTTTTTCTTCCCTACTTATTGCAATAAAATGAAACAGTTCAAATTAGTAAGAAGTCAGTATTTGCTGGCCGTTGTACCTCGACACATTACTGCGCCGTGACAGTTTGTGTCGATGCAAAGAAATCAATATGCATTACATTCATGTAATTATAATTCAACCGAAGTGGCCGAGAGTGATATTTTCTCCTTGCATTTTGGGCCTCATCCAGGAATTGTTTACATTCATTAGTCCTATTTTAATTAGTATATAATGGTCTTAATGGTAATGTGGGTATCCGTGTCATAAAAATGGGTTACAGCGCCTATTAATTACAGATCGAGCAGCAGGATTTGAGATTGAAATATACTGGTTTTGACCCCTGGACTGGCTTGAGAAACTGAAAATGTATGAACTAAGCGGGCTGCTCCCTAATATTTGCCCTTTCTGTGGCCTTGAGTGAGAAACTGAACAGACAAGTGTCCCAGCGGAGCCTCTCAGCAACCAATAGTGGATGCCTGTGGTTGTTTCCAGGTGTAAATATGTGCAATCATATGAATAATAAGCAGGCAGTTGCTAAGACAAAGCACTCATGTGAAGAAAAATGCCTAAACGCAGCAATCACACGGAAATGTAGCAACACATAAGTGTGATGTTTTGCTTATATTACTCAGCAAAACACTAAGATTTCGTGATAAAACTGTCATATAGAAACCAGAAGCTAACTTTTTTTTTTCCCCTTCCACGAGTGTGAACTGCGTGCTTGATTTGATTTCAACACACTGGGGAGTATTGAGATGTCATCCAAGGACATCCTCCTAGCCACCTTTTCCTCTTCACAGGTCAGAAAGGTCACAACAACTTCCAGGAAACATAAAAGGGGAGTTAATTCACACCACTTGACCCTTGCCCTGCAGTCCCCATGTGCCCCATTATAAGCTCTGACTTCATGCTTAACGGTGTGTGCGCGTGTGTGTGTGTCTCTCTCTCTCTCTCCGTGTGTGTGTGTGTGTGTGTGTATGTGTGTGCGTGTCAAAGTATGCACAACAACTTTTAAATTCATCTCCAGTGCCACAAACTCTGTTTTACTTTTATACAGACTAAACCACATGCTCCGGCTAACATCCACATACCTAAAAAAAGTAACTTGATCACTGCAGTCAACTTGCTGGCATGAAATCAAACACAAGTATTTGAGTCAACACCGTGATATCCACGTCAATCACCACTTAATCATATTCAGTTTCCTGGTTTTGTGGAGGTTAAAGGTGGCCTGTTAGCAAGTAGCAAGCTAAAGCTAAGGCTAACGTTGACATTAGTAAAACACTTCACCTATGCGTACAAATCGTAAAGATGCCCATAAATCACATTTACACAATTCAAGCCTTGGGTGGCCATTAGTTTAAAGGCATTTAAGGCTGAAAACGGTGTATTTACCGATACTCGCGGGTAGACAGGCACCAAAAATGTGGCTATAGTGTAGCCTCCCTTGAGCACGACTAGAACTGAAACTTCAAAACCGAAATATTATTTATACACATCAATTATACATCAATTAATCTCACATGAAAGTCTAGCAGAGCCGATGTCTCGCCGGTGGACGCCTCGGGAGAGAATACAACCCGCCACTAGCGGGGCAGCAAGGCAGTCAGAGCGGGCAGGGAGCTCTCGGTGCCCCGCCGTGTGCCAGCCTCGATGCCCGGTAGGATTTGGGAGTCCTCGGCTGGCCCGGGCCGGTGTGTGCGGAGGGAGGGAGGGGGGCAGCAGCAGCAGCAGCAGCAGCGGAAAAGGGACACAAAAAAGAGAGCTCCTCTCCTTTATTTTGTATATCAGCCCCCACCTCAACATATACGTTTATCATCCGAGGAACGGGGCGCACAAAATTTGCCACAAAAATAGTCGAGGGGATTAAATTTTCAGCAGTCTCCCCTCTTTCCGTGCCAACGCGGTGTGATGTCCGTTTACACCGAGTTCCCTCCTCCTCCTCCGGCCGAATGGCAGCTACCGATATGGGACAGACACGCGTTGTTCCCCTCCAAAATGTCGCTTATGATATATCACAGCGGATAAATTATTTAATCAATCCCCACACCGAAGGGGAACTCAGGACGCCACACAGCTAGGCTACGTGCACTTCACTAACTCCGATCTTTTTGTGTTAACGTATTTTTTTTTTTTTACCGGAGAGGTGAGGGGGGTCTATAGCGGAGGGCGATCCTGGCACTCCATCTTTAGCCGACATCAACAGGTCATCCCGGGACACAATGCGCTGCAACTGTGGGCGAGACAGACGGATGGATCCGGCATGGCGAGAGGGGAGAGGAGAGGAGGGGAAAAGGAAAGGAAAGTAGGGGGTTGGCTGAAAAATCTTAACCCGTTTACCGACAGGACTGTGATATTAGGCGAACGAACGCGTTTCAAATGCAGCATGTTAACAGGAGAGGAGGAGAGGAGGAAAAAAAAAAGGCAGCACCCCTTCCCCAAACAGCAAGTAGTTTTTAAGAAAGTTGAGGAATGCGGGAGAAAGAGGAGCGGAGGACTCATCAAGTCACTCACCGATGGACAGGGGGGGGCAGCCCGTGGCGATCAGTGAAGCCGGTGAAGTGGTTAAAGTTTGTCTGTCCACATGAGCCCATCCCCCATAGTAGCTAGCACAACTTTACCACCCCCCCCCCCCCCCCCCCCCCTTTAAAAAAAAAAACAATTAAAAAAAACAATAGCTTAACCCCCCACTTCAACACACCGCCGCAGACCATAAACCACCCTTCCAACCAAATTCACTCAGCCGAATTGAAGAAGCCACCCGACCACAAACACACACACAGTTCGGAGCTCGGGACAACTAAACCGACCCGTCTCGCCGGCCGAGTCCGAACCGTTGTCCTCGTTGACCCGCCGTGTTCAACTCACCCCCTCGGCTGTGTTCCGCTGGAAAGTGTTTCAATGGAGGAGCAGCAGCACAGAAGAAGCGGTCTAGTGTCTCCCTCCGCCTCGCTACAGGCAGCCATTCATTGTGACTGTAAAATGCTGTGAACCAGCAGCCGGAGCACGCACACAATCATGCATACACATACATACTTACAAGTGCGCGCGCGTGGGCACGCACTCACACACATATACACACACACATACACACACACATACGAGCGAGGAGAGGAGCGCAGAGCTATCGAGGAGGGGGACGCAGAGGAGCAGAGCGGGGATTTTTTTTTTTTTAACTCTCCCAGGGGTTGCAGACAGATCGCAGAGCTACCGATCGGCAGACAGACAGACAGGTAGACAGACAGACAGACAGGTAGACAGACAGACAAGTAAACAGACAGACAGACAGGTAGACAGACAGACAAGTAAACAGACAGACAGACAGGTAGACAGACAGACAGACAAGTAAACAGACAGACAGACAGGTAGAAAGACAGACAGACATATATATAGCTAGACAGACAGACAGACAGGTGGGCAGACAGACAGACAGGTAGGCAGTCTGCATTGTCTCATTACTTTTGCCACTGTGACGAATTAACACCTTATATTACTCATTCATTACTTCACCTATATAACATATACATAGGCTATATAACTACATCTACCAGAACCATTACTTCACATATTTTGCACAACTTTTTTATTTTTACAATCCACAAGTCAGGTCATGTATATAGCTTAAGTATTATCATGTTTATAATGTATATAATGTATATAGATTATTATTATTTTGCTATGTTTATTACTCATATTCTTATCTGTTTCCTTGTTTCCTACACAGCTGTAACATTCCTCTCTCTCTTTATACATATGTATATGTATATATATATATATAGCCTAATCCAAAATTATTATCCTATATTGAAAAATATAAAGGCAGACCTACTCAACATACCTACTTGACAAAACTTGATAAAAAAAAAGAGAAGTCAGTCTAGTCTAGTCAAGTCAGTCTAACTTAAGCCGAAACAAAAGGTGAGTTTACCTGAGCGTTTATTAAAACACACTTCATAAAATCCACGTCACCAAAGCCTTTAATGATCAGGTTGAAGGTAAATGAGGCTATAGTAAGCTCTCCACCTTCACAGTCGGTTTGTTTTCCTCAGCATTACTAAAAATAACTTGGCACAGACACAATAATTTGGATGAGTAATGGCAGGGAATGTGAGTTTATATACACGTGGATTGCGATTTTTATCTAGTCAAAACAGTGGTAAAATACCTGCTTTTGGTGTTGTAAAAATATATATATTTTTGCAGTTTTTATTTTTTTCATTAGTAGTTTTCATTTAGCCTATATTTTATTTTATATGAATTTTAAATCTAGCTTAAAAGAAGCTTAGAAATGCTGTTTTTGTGGGGATATACTATGTTATGTAACGAGTAATGTAGAAGTAATGAGATTACATTTGAAAGAGTAACGGATTACACGTTTGAGCCCACGCGGCGCTGCAGGCAGGTAGACAGGCAGCGTCCCCAGCCGACCCGACTGTCTGAGCCCCACCCACCAGTCCACCCACTCAACCCACTCCCCTCACACACTCACCGGGGTGTCTTCTCCCTTGGTTGGTGGGAACCGACTCCCTCCTGCCCGACACCGCGCAGACCGTGAAGCCCGGGGCCGCCGGTTCGATTCCGCCTGATTGTGATAGTGTGCGTCTAGACTCCGGGCAGGTGAGCCCTCCGGGGCCTCGAGCCGCTGCGCACAGTGAATACTAAACAGGATGAGACTGCATTCAGGCACGGCACTGCGCTCCCCGCGCTCTCTCTCCCTGTCATGCCAAATACTATTAACTCTATAATTCTCCTGTGTCAGATGTATAGCGCCACGCTCTCTGGGCATTCATTGTCACAGCGCCCCCATCCAGATGTTCAGGCTTGTGTGCATACTGTACAGTAGAGACAGATTTTCCTCCCCCACACCATCACCAACGTCTGAGTGTAAAACAGTACATAAAACAGTACGATGGTAGATTATATAGGCCTAGATCTTACATCTTAAATATTATTAGATCTTAAATATTAATGGCAACGTTGTAAATATACTCAGCATCCTTTTGACAAGAGTCACTTAATCTTTTTTTTTTAATTAGCACTATTAGGATGTTGTATTTATTCAGTTAACTGTTTGTTTCTGTAAATTTTATAAGGTATAGATGCTGTTTGGAAGCCTTCTTCACTCTGCAGGGATCTGTAGGATACATTCGAAAGCCTTTGTTTATTATATATCTTTTGTTGGCCTTAAAGTAGTCCAACTGAAACATGTTGAACATACCAGCATTGGCTTATAAATGACACACCATGTGTAAGTTTTTAATTGTGGAAGTAAACTCCCCCGTGTAAAACTCCCAAATTTGCAATAGATGCAGAGGACATTGTCGAATGTAACTGATGATGAAATTGGATTTTGTTTGCAATTGAAACTAAGTGAAACTAATTTGAACTATTTTTACAAACCGGGTGGTTTAATCCAGTAAATCTTTTGAGATGATCATATGTTTCGTATATCAAAAAGCTGCTGGGCATCTATATTGACCCTGAACCATTGCATAATCTATGCCAAAGGTTTTCAAAGTGGGAGGCATGCCTCCCCAGGGCGTCTCCAAACAGATTCAGGGGAGGCTCAGGGAGTGAAAAGATATTACGTTAGTTATCACATTAGCTGTCAAAAGGAGATCATGTATAATAGTGTGTGATTTGGTTAAAGAGATAGTTCAGAGATACAGTAGTTTTGAGGAATTTTACCGTTTTTCCCACTTTCCCAGAGTCCGAAACTAATAAATGTCTCAGGACAGACTTTTTATGTCTTTTTATTACTTTGGTGTAGTCTGAAGTTATGTCAAACAGCAATATGGCTATCTTGGAAAAGTTGTTGAGTGTCTATGGGATCAAATAACATAATAATGATCTCATAGGTATCTAACACTAAGCTACACAAAGGGGGCTGATGGGTGCCTTTTTCCAAGCTTTGTCTTAGAGGACGCCCACAGTCTCAGACTTTGAAAACCTCTGCTCTCTGCAATGTGCACAATTTATCTATGTTGGAATATTATCTGATCCCAGTTTTGCAGTGTGGCCATTTGATTAAACACAATTTTAGGAATATGCAACATACGCATAAGCACAGATATGGAAATATGAAGGACTTTAAAACTGGATTTTGACACAGTGACCCTCTTTAAGACAGGCCCTCGAGGTCAAGTAATGAAGCAGGACCCACGGTGTTGGTTGATAATGTGCTTAATGATGAAACTAATTTTAAATTAACAAACCATTTAAGACACAATTTAGTCCTCCTGTAGTTTTGGGTTACTGGGCAGTTTCCTGCTGTAGTAATCAGCCTTCTTCTCTGTTGTAATGCAATAATGAATAAAATGTAGCTCCTGCTTGATGACAAAACTAATAAAATAACAAAAAATGTAGATTAAAACTCTTTATCTTGAGAACTCAAACTGACGTTGAATGAAAATTGGTCAGTATGGCTCACCCATGAGTCCACTAAAAGGTCTGATTTTGTATAACAGTAATATACTTACTTTAAGGGCATATTTTCCAATTTAAAATAATTTTCTTTTTTTCCCTCAAAGGGCAGAATTATAATGGGTTGATATGAATGTGTATGTATATGGATATGTACGTGTGTGTATATGTAGATTTGTATGTGTACATATATGTGTGTTTATGTATGTGTGGATATATAAATATGGATTTTGCTCTTTATTTAAGAGATGGATGCTCCTCTTGCTTATTTTACATTATTTTTTATTTATTTTTTCTCTCTAAAGTGTGTATTTTGTGTCTGGTTGGCACATGTACCACTTTATATGTGTTCTTTAAAAGAAAGACTAATCCAGTGCAAGAAAAGGGGTGAAAAGAAGATAAAACCGTGACCTTTAAACAACACTCTGTTTTATGTATTGTCCTCAAACAGCACCACACTCATGACACAGCGACCTAAATTCACTTTACCGCTACATTGCCTGAGCCGCTCAACGCTGACCTGCGTTGACCTTAATTTCTCTACGGCTTCATTTCTCCTCACATCAGCTTCTGGGGATATTTTGGTTAATCCATAGGCTATGTTTAGCCTTTTCGCCAGAATGCATTACCAATTTAAGGCACGGTGAGATTAAATTAGATTATGCATGGAAGCAGAGCTGATATGTGTTACAGTCTCCTCACATGTTCACTGCGGAGGAAAAGTAGGGCAGCAGTGTGTGCAGCGGCTGCTGACGGATCGACCTTCTCTCCCTCCTGTCCTTACATTACACCGTTTCCCTGACATTACACGACTCTGCCGGAGGGGCGAGTGAGAAGGAGAGAAGTAGCTTCTCGCTTTTACTTTATTGGCCGTGCGGGCTTCCGTAGAGACGCTTCAAACATGGCTCCCTTCATGCTGGTAACGTGAGAGTCAAAGTTGTGACAGAGCCGACAGCAGCGAGGAAACAAAACACTGCACGACCACCTTTATCGCTTTAACTATAAACCCCCCCCGACAAAGAAGAAAAGCAGGGCCGTCTGTAGGAGGTGTCACAGGTAAAACTGTTTACAGGAGTTAGCCTGGTTAGCATACTAGCTAACAGTAGCCTTGCTGCTGAGGAGTGTGCAGCAGTTGCAGTGTCTTGTGTGCATTGTCAGTGTTGTTCATTTAGTCGGTTTTGCTGAAGTATTAAACATTTTCTTAAATATGCCATGTTTGCATGTCAACTATACTGTTATATTGAGAGAAGAAGAACATTGTGTGCTGTACAGTGTACTGAATGTGAGGAAACAGTTCAGGTTCACTGGTGAGGCAACTTTATATTATACAGCACATTTCATAGCCAAGACAGTTCAAAGTGCTTTACAGAAAATAATGGTTAAAGTCATTAAGCACAAAACACCAGTGTGAGGATATTAAACTAAATTAAAAACATGTAAAACTGAATATCAAAATTATGTGGACACACGTGCATGATAGAAATGTAAACACACATAAAAGCATGCTAATGTAAGCACATAAAACACAGCTAGTAATAAAAGCACTTACAGTGACTGTGCTGAGGTCTAAGCCTTTGGGGAACACGTGGGTTGTAAGTCTGGATTTAAATGTATCTACAGATGTGGCCTGTCTTAAATTGTCAGGAATGATTATTGAAATGATTCCAGTAACAGGCACTCAGGCAGCTCGATACCTGAAAGCTGCTTCTTCATGCTTAGTGTTAACCTGAGAGACAGCGAATAGACCGGTCCCCGATGGTCTGAGGCTTCTAGTGGGTTCATAAGGAATTAGCATTTGAGAAATGTATTTAGGGCCCTCGCTTCAGTATTGTGGATGAGTTGTAATTGTTTTCACAGGTCTTGCTTGGTTGACTCTACAGAAGAAGAAATAATCAGTCCATTAATCGATTAGTTGATGGACTGAACGGTAATTAACAGCAATTTTGATAGCTGGTAATCGTTTAAGTCATCATCATACTGAAATGCCAAATATTCTCTAGTTCCAGTTGCTCAAATGTAAGGATTAGGGCTGCAACTAACAAATATTTTCATCATCAATTAGTCTGTCGATTATTTTCTCAATTAATCAATGAGGTGTTTGATCTGTAAAATGGTGAAAAATGTTTCCCAAAGCCCAAAATGCTGTCATAGAAGACTAAATAAACCAGAAAATATTCACATTTGAGGAGCTGGCATTAGAATTTTGACCTTTTTTTCTTGGAAAATGACTCAAAACGCTTAATCAATTATCAAAATAGTTGGTGATTGATTTTCTGTTGATTGAGTAATCAATTAATTGACTAATCATTGCAGCTCTGGTTAGGATTTACTGCTTTCCCCTGTTTCTTGTAATTGTAAATCAAATATCTTTGGGTTTCCCAGGAAGAACTAAGAATTTAAAGGACTTCTGAGCATTTTCACTGTATTTTTTTCATTTTATGGACTAAATGATTAACCAATAAAATAAAAAAGTTGCAGTTGTGGCTCTAGCTGATGATCATTTGTTTATATCTTCTTCTTTTGCTTCATACATAGGTTGACTGCACTTATTGTGAGTCATTTAGGACATGAGAGTTGTGCCAAATTAATGTAATGTAGCCTAATATAATAATAATCAGTGAGCCAAAGCAGCTGATTACTGTCCAAGTTTTTAACTTAGATCCTCTGCTTGTTTTTTTTTTTTGTCCTTTTCTAGAAATATTAGCTTTATGCTAGTGCGGACAGTCCGGCTGTTCCCCCTCATCATCTCCCATCATCTACATCATCGCTGCACTCCTTCTACCAGACACTTATTTCAGTGGAGTACAGGCTGTGCTGCTGCTGCTGCTGCTTGTGCCAGCAGGGGACTGAGATCCATGGAGCCCCTAAAAGCTGCTCAGCAGGACCTCGAAGTTCCCGCCACTGACACTTCATCCACACCCACCAAATCTACACCGATGGGTCCAAACCCGACCCCCACTGACACGCCGGCTGCACAGGAGAACTCGTCTCCTGCGGGACTGTTACCAGGGGAGACGGTGGTCAATGAGGGCAAGGCGGCCATCCTGTTTCCAAGCGCCAATGAGGTGTTTTATAACCCGGTCCAGGAGTTTAACAGAGATTTAACGTGAGTATGAACACCGGCTGCGTCTGACACCTCGCTCCATCACTCAGACACAGTTTGTCAGTCGTTTTTTTAAAAACATTTTGAATAGTCAGGACAAGTCTACCTAGTAATCACAAGAACCTTGCAGACCAGTCGTAAGCCTGGAGGGGATCATGTGATTGGTTGTGTGTGTCTGTCCACTGCTAATCTCACACACTACCGGACCCATCAGCCTAATATTTTTTGTGTACATGTATGACTGAATGCTCAAGGACGTCTCGTGGTTGTGGTGACTCACAATTTTTTAAAAACCCATTTTGTAATGCCATTGACTCCTCACTCGTCTTATCCGGCTGGTAGGAGCCACAAGTGATCAGCAACTACTTCAGTTTGGAATCTGGTTTCCAGTGGGGACAACCAATCATCCCTTGTTGCCACAATAGATTAATCTGTGCCAAATTTTGGTACCTTTTCAGCAGTCCTCGTCATTTTACGACATAGCAAAAGGCATTTCCGGCAATCAACTAGGCTAAAAACAAGTCTTACTTTTACATTTTGGCCTTTGTCGTGGTTCAGAAACTGACATCTGTAGAAAAGTTTGTTTTAATCTTGAACCGGAGCATCTGCAGATTAATTCCATACTCAATATGTTGTGATCCACTAAAGTTAGGCACCATACGAAATGAATAAATCCCCATTTTTGTTATCTTTGCTGCCATCTTGACTGTACACACCTGGTGTAGATCTGCACTCTACTTAATATAACCAGAAGAGTTAATTACAAGTCTTCTAGTTGTAATTAAGTTTTATAAAATAGTGTTTGGGGAAAAACAAATGTGAATATGGATCTTGAGTGTCCTCGGGTTATTACTCTGTTATGCTATCAACATGTTTATACATAATTGATCCCATTTCCCGTTTCCCTCCACAGATGTGCTGTGATCACAGAGTTTGCCAGAGATCTGCTGGCTCAGCGGGGGGTGAAAGTGGTGGTGCCGGGAGAGAAAGAGCGAGTGGTGGTCTCTCTGTCGGAGGAGACGAACGAAGCGGACACACAGATGGAGGAGAAAAACGGAGCAGAGGAGCCGGCTGTAACCGCAACAGTGGGGGAGAAATGTGAGGTACGTACCAGGGATGGATTTTATATTGTAATGGCTATACAGCAGATTTATAAGGAATAGTTTGACATTTTGGTAAGTTTGGTTATTTATTATCTTGCTAAGAGGTTGATGAGACAATTGATATCCCTGTCATATCTGTCTGGTTAGCTTAGCTTAGCATGTTACAGGTTAATAAGTAAATTTTGGATGGAGGCAGGCTAGCTGTTTCCACCTATTTCCAGTCTTTATGCTAAGCTAAGCTAACCGTTTCATGGGACTAGCTTCAAAATTAGTTTTTTTATGGCTACAAACACATTTATTTTACGTAAATCTGTAAATTTAGTTTGTCAGTGTCCTTGTGTATGGGCAAGATTGCAAATAAGCGCGTTTCACAAAATATCAAACTGTCTTTGTGCCGTTTATCCAAAATTAGTATTTTTTTATGGCTACAAACACATATTTATTTTATGTAAATCTTCTGTAAATGTAGTCAGTGTCCTTGTGTATGGTTACCATTATTATCAAAGCAAAATATGATGTTTTTATATTTATGTTCTGGATTTAGTTTGCTTATTTTAGCATCTAAAGCAGTGCGGTTAAAAGCGTATCATTAAACATCATTGTAATGTCGCACCAGGTAATTTCACACTATGTTAGATCTTCTTTTAAAGGATTTCATTGTATTGTAAATAATTAGTGGTCAGTAAACACATCTAAAACCCAAGGTTCTTCTTCTTAGTGGTCAGTGAGTGCAGAAGTTGCAGCCGCTGTCGGTCTCTGGATGTAGCGCTCAGCAGCTCGTGGGAGACCAATTTGTGGTTTTCTGCTCTAAGAGAAAACTTTCTACCGGTGATAAGAACTAAAACCAAAATTTAAGATTGCAAATGGGGCAAATCTGCAGCACGATAAGCACAGGAGTAAGGAAAATTGTGTAATACATGATTTGTTACAGCAGTTCTGCTTTATTTTAGCGAGGCCTTCGTGTGCTGGAGGGTCTGGCGGCTTCCGGTCTGCGATCGGTGCGTTTCGCTCTGGAGGTCCCGGGTCTGCAGAGCGTCACCGCCAACGACTTCTCCACCAAAGCGGCGGCTCTGATCGCCAGGAACGCCCAGTATAACAAAGTCAGCCACCTACTCCAGGCCAGCTGCAGAGACGCCAGGTACCATCACTCATCTCATTCAGGGAAGCGCTTGTTTGCTGACGGTCCTCCTCTGCCACCGTTATTTATCCACTTCACTGATTCGCTGTCTGTTTGTTCTTCTCCTCTTGTATTTATCCGACGCTTCTCTCATAGTCATTCCTCTCCCGTCTTCACCTTTGACCTCTTGTTCTATTCATTCCTCTGCTCCCGCTCTGATCTCCTCCCTGCTCGTCTCTTTGCTTTTTCTTCTTTCATTATCTATTTTTTTTTTGCTTTTTCTTTTTAGTTCATTATCTTCTTCTCTTTTCTGTCTGGCTTGCTTGTCTTCATACTTATCTTCTTCTATCCTCTCAAGTCTTTTCTCCTTTCTCTTCTAATCTGCTCTTTTTTTTTTGTTGTTGTTGACTGGCCTTGACTCATCTTGTGTCTGCTCTTGTGTGCTCTGACAGCCTCTTTGTCTTTCTTCCATCCCTCTCTGCTTTTGTTTTTCATTTAAATTCTACCTCAGTATCCAACATTTCTTAAATCATCCCTCCTCCCTCTCCTCTATATATATTTTTCTCTTAGCATGCTGATGTATGAAATGCGAGGGAAGAAGGAGCGCTACGATGTCATCGATCTGGATCCCTACGGTAGCCCTGCCTCCTTTTTGGATGCCGCCGTGCAGGCCGTCAGCGAGGGAGGTGGGTAGTGGTTCGGTCCATCAATCATCACCACCGGCCTTGTTTTTCTGGGTCAGTTTTGGAATAGGATTGTTTTGACGGTAAACTAGTTTCATGGTGTTTCCTAGTGTCTTTTTAGTCAGACCATCATTCAGAGTTTCTAAAAAAACTAGCAAAAAGGTAACGCTGATTGATTGATTCAGTCTTTTATTTGTCCATGACAGCCGGTTTTCATGATTGTAGTTGGTCTCCACAAAATAGGGCAGGTCACCATGTACAGTAGACGCACTGGCAGCGTGTAGGAGTTCAGTATTCACATCCCTTCTCTCTCAGTTTACTCTGCATTTGTCTGATCTGCTGAAAGATGATTTTTTTGTGACCTGGGGTTTAGAGTGCTCACTGGAGGCTGTGGTTTCCCCTGTTCTGGTCTGGCCGGGGACCTTTGTTGCATTTTGTTCCCCCATCATCTCTCTGCTGTCGTTATAATAAAGGCTCAAACATGGCTCAGAAAATATCAAACATAAAATTTACTCAACTATTAGACGAAGTTGGTGGTGACAGGATGACAGTTGGGTGTTTTTCTTAGGGGGAAATCTTTAACTGAAACAAGCAAAATGAGGTCAGTTAATGAACGTTCATCAATACATTTTTGGTTTTGTTGCCCAGCTCACTTTTAGAAATGCAAGATACAAAGACTTTTTACATTTTTACATAAATTTCCACACGTGTTCCTGGTTTAGAGCAAAAAGAAGTGTCCTAGAAACATGTAGATATTCCCTTCTACATGAAGTAAGTGATTAATCTGAACAGCAGAGAGCTTTCCATCCAAGGACCGGTGGACATCATCACCATCATCACACCTTTCACTGCCTCCTTTTTGTCCTTTTTCGGTATGAACGATCACAGATCAGTCAGGTTAGCAGACACGAGCGTGCACCTTGTGGACTCTACTCATGTCACAGCTCAGGATTTCTGGGTATTGAAATTGGAAATGTCCCTTTTTTTTTTACTTTCCCATGCCGTCTCTTCGTGGTGAAGTTGATGGAGTTGCTTTTCTTTTCATCGTCAGATGAAAGCCTTGAACACGGCCGTCATTATGGGTCATTTCCAATCACTTTGCTCTATACCAATCCATCCCTGACAGGTTCAATTTTACTCACCGTTTTCTTATGGATGTATTTGACTTTCATAAGTTATTTATTTGCTTCCACCCATCTAAAGGAAATGCATTAAATCTCATTGTATTTTTCATGACAATTCAAAAAATTGGCATAAAATCTGCTTGACAGTTGGATCAGAAGTGGGTCAGATATTGTTTGTGAATAATTCTTGTTTTGGTTTGATCCTATTTTCAGTTCAGTTGAAATGGGACAAAATTATGAATGATGTTAAGACTTGATGGTTGACCTGTTACCATCTGCACTGTCCTCATTTGAAAAGCTCCACTTATGTGGTGCAGCCAAAGAGTTCAAACAACACCGAGAGTTCATGTACCGATCTGTCCGACCGAGGTGTGAAGTCTTATATTTCCTAATGTTTCCTTTTTGTTTTTCTTTTCTCTCTCTCTCTCTCTCTCTGTCTCTTTCTCTCTCAGGTCTGTTGTGCATAACATGCACAGACATGGCAGTGATGGCAGGAAACAGTGGAGAGACCTGCTACAGCAAATACGGTTCAGTCTCCATCAAAGCCAAATACTGTCATGAGATGGTGAGAGTACACACACACACACACACACACACACACACACACCATACTCCACATGCAGAGACATGCCACTATGTTTGCATTCATAATGTCTTAATCCTCAGTGTGTACAGTATGTGTGTGGGTTTGACGGAAACGCACTAAATGTCATGGATTCTGGCCTGAGGGGGGGCTGTGAGTGTGGTTTTGTTGTCTGTGTGTTTATGTGTTTGCATACTTATTAGGAAACTTTTATCACAAGGATAGAAAGAAGAAGAAAGACGCATCAAACTATGACATTTCACTGTTTTACTGCTCTGTCTGCCTCTTTTAAAGGCCTCTTTAAAGACACACATGATAAGAGTTTGAAGAACTTTGACTCTGGCACCCCCTAGTGGTGACAGATACTGTGGCAGACAAAAGAAAAGACAAAAGAAGCTTATCAGATTGTCAAACAGCATCTGAAACGCCCTCCTACACCTTTCCAAGGTCAGAAAAGGGGGATGCTAGGTTCAGCAATTTTGGTAACGTTTTGAAAATGATGATTCAACAAGCATGCCCGCCTCACGCTGTGATTGGCCAGGTGTGTACTATGTGGAGTTTTTGAGCACTAGTAGCACTATGAAGCATATTTAGTTCATGTGCACAGACTTGTGCGTGCAGTCATGCTAACAGTTTCACACTATTCCAGTGCAAAACAGTTGGTGGAGGTAACTTTGCCAAGAGAGGGAGCATTGTGCCAAACAAAGTCAGGAAGAAGTCTGTTGGATATAATCAGTGAAGGTTTCAACTTCTTTTGTAAAATCAGCTCTAGAAACGTTTTTATGAGGAAGGAAACGCACTCAACGCTCACAATGTGTTTTGGGTCAGAAATACACCACCAGTTTTCACCAAGATCATCTCAGTTTTCCATGAACAAAACCTTTTTGCCATCAGACTAATTTGAAAGATGCTTTAATCACATAAAAGAAATTCAACACGAAGTAGCTCTGAGTTCATCGGGACCATCAGCACTGCTGGTTGATTGATGGTAGATCTGATGGATTTTCCCAAACTTTCCATCAAGAACTAACTGACCAAGAAATTCCAGCACACTGTAAAGACTTAGAGTAAAAAAAAAAAATTCATTGCATTGTTTCAGTATAAAGTCTTTTTCTCTACTTTTTAAGTGTATATGTTTGTTTTCATTCTCGTTGAGAACAGACTCAAAGAGACTGTCAGAGTCGCTGGAAAGAGAAAGTCATAGTAACTCAGAAACAAAGGATCTGTCCTTTATTTATATATATATGTACACACACATATATATATATACACATTAGAGTAAAAACCTATTCATGTTGTTCCCTTTAGAAATAATTTTTTATTGTTAGTCAATTGTGAAAGTATTGGTCATGATATTTGTAGTAAAAATCGTTTATCTTTCCCAAAAAATCTGTCAGTAATGGGATAAAATGTGATGACATGAATACTGAACATGGGTTTTGTGTAAATAATTCATGAATTTCATGTGCTTCAGTAGAAGAAAGACTTCATTCATGAAAGCAGTAGCAGTCAGATGAACCTTTCCCTCCACATACTCTGCAGAAAGATGTTGTTTCCCTCATTTTCCTTCAGCCCTGCAAATGTTGCAGTAAAATAAAAACTTTCTCAGATGTTTCACATCAAGAAAAAAAATAGTGAATGTGTGTGTTATCTCCATCTTTTTTTTTTTTTCTCTCCCCCCCCCCCCCCCCCCCCCCCTGCAGGCTCTTCGTATCATCCTCCACAGTTTAGACCAGAGGGCGGGGGTGTACCAGCGATACATCCAGCCCCTGCTGTCCGTCAGCGTCGACTTCTACATTCGAGTCTTTGTACGCGTCTTCACAGGACAGGCCAAGGTCAAAAACTCAGCCAGGTACAAACACAAAGACTCATGCATGCACTGTGTCTGTCTTTCAGCAAAGGCTGATATATGATGAAAGTCGAATGGTCCTGAAACTGGGTCACTGCAGCAACAAATACCAGAAAAATAATGGCAGCAGCAGAACCGAGTGAGATAAAGGAAATGAAAATGTAGGAACATATAAAAAATTTAATGTTGATTATTTTTTGTGAATTTTAAGTAGAGCAAAAATGAGAATATGAAGCTATATGTATATGCATGCACATTAAATAGCATACATGCATACATACACATGGAGATTTGACTAAAATGTTCCCTGCTGTGACATGCATAAAACAATATTTAAATGTAAAATCCTGCTTTTCCTCTTCTGTCTCTCTGGTGTTGCAGTAAACAGGCTCTGATCTACAACTGTGTCGGTTGCGGGTCGTTCCACCTCCAAAGAATGGGCAGGAGAACAAGCAATGGAAAACAGTAAGATCTCACACGCTGAACAACCAGCAGCTCTTCCTTTTGTTGTTCATGTGAAATGAAGATCAGCAAACTGCAGGAGCCTCTGTGTTGGAGAAAACTCTCAGACTGTTGGTCCTTTGTGGTTCAACCTCATCTAGCCTTTCAGGATTTCTCATTTTGAGGTTGTTCACCAGTGTAGTTTAAACACTTGCCTTTATATTTATTATATATATTTGTTTTTTTTAATTCATTTAAGAATACAATTGATTTATAAGACTGTTTATGATTGTATCTGAGTCCAGATGTTTTTCCATTAGTAAGTGAGGGTTAACAGCTTGTTTTAATATTGACTCATATGCAAATATATGTTCTGTGTTGCACTTTGAGACTACCGACGTACTTTATTGGTTATCTATGATGATGAACGGCAGCCACCTGTTTTGTGTTTGTCATGGTTGAACAGGCTAAAGTGGCATTAAAACATTGTTAGAAATCACACATGAAAATTTAATTTCTGAGAGGTTTATTAGATTTAATTTCATCGTTATGCACTGTTCATACTACATGGTGCATCATTTTTATTTATTAATGCTTTGTCTCCTGGTGAGTTTTAGATGAAACAAGGTTTATATTCATTGGGATTTACAAGAGCCTTGCATCTCTTTTATTTATAGTATATTTGTGAAAAAGTATTGGATACAAGTTTTGATGTAATCTATGAAAGTAAAAACTCCTATTCTTAGGAAATTTCAGGATTTATATTAAATAATTAGGGCTTCTTTCTTAAATGTATATTTTGCAGCACCATCAAACAGTCACTTTAAAGGACCAGCGTGTAACATTTAGTGACATCTAGTGGTGAGGTTGTAGATTGCAACCAACTGAATATCCTTCCCCTTCCAAGCGTGTAGGAGAACCTACAGTGGCCGTGAAACTTGCTAAAGGCCCTCTATAGAGCCAGTGTTTGGTTTGTCCAATCTGGGCTACTGTAGAAACATGGCGGTGCAACATGGCGGGCTATGTAGAAAGGGATCTGTAGATATAAAGGGCTCATTCTAAGGCAACAAAAACATAACAATTCTTATTTTCAGGTGATTATACACTAATGAAAACATACTTATGAATATTATATTCCATTTCTGCCAAGTCCGTTCCGCTAGATGCCACTAAATTCTACACACTGCACCTTTAATTCACAAAGTGAGCCTGCAGTAAAGTAGAAACCACCATCATCAGAGTCAGCTGCTGGTAAATGTGAAAGAGTTCTTAATAAAGATTGAGATTCTGTCACTTCCTGGGTCGCAGCATGTGTGATAATGACGACTCTGATGTGATTTCAGTATGAAGTATTCTGCAGCCACTGGACCCCCAGTCGGACCAGAATGCGAGCACTGTGGACAAAGACATCAGGTGACACACACACACACACATCATGCACACTTGTTAGTATGTATTCACAGTTATACACATTATATTAGCTGCTGTTTTTCATTTTCATATTTTTAGCTTCGATGATGCTGCTTCAGTCTAATTTATTCTCAGAACTAAACTAATATTGGGTCAGAAACCAGTCCAGTTACTCTGGATGCTGATGTGAACTGTGTCAAAACCTCTCTGCTTTTACACGCACATACACACACACACACACACACACACACACAAAACACACCAGCTGAAGCCTGTCTGTCATCTTTACAGCTGGGTGGTCCGATCTGGGCAGAGCCCATCCATGACTTTTCATTCGTCCAGAAGGTTTTGTCTGCAGTGTCGGGAAACCCGTCTCGGTTCGGGACATCCAAACGTATCGAGGGCATGCTCAGCATGGTGACCGAGGTATTTCTTTTTCATTTGCATTCCCTCCAACGATAGAGCTTGTTTCAGTCTAATGTGGGTCACGATTAGTCGGATCTTCACATCGATCGACGACCTATTTCACACACTTCTTGCCAGTCCAGCTCATTTTCATCTCCTTTGTGCTTCATGTGTCAGGAGTTGGAGGATGTGCCTCTTTATTACACCGTGGACAGTCTGAGCAGCACGATACACTGTAATACTCCCCCGCTGCTGCAGTTTAGGTAAACACACACTAAACTGTTTCACTTTTCTTATACTGTTCCTATCAAACATTAGTTTCACAGTGAATCAGCTCGTTCTACCTCTTCCTCTCTCTCTCTCTCTCTCCATCTGCAGGTCTGCTCTTCTCCATGCTGGTCACAGAGTTTCCCTCTCGCACGCCTGTAAGAACGCCATCAAGACAGATGCTCCTCCCGCAGCCATCTGGGACATCATGCGCTGCTGGGTAAACTTTACTAATTAAAAAAAAAAAAAAAAAAAAAAAAGACTGGAGTTACTTTTACTCAAGTCTGAACCCTTGGTGTTTTATTTCTCACAGTCAGAAGTTCTGCTGAAGATTTGCTCCCACTGTTCCCATTAAACAAACACAAACTGCTGTCCTCAATCACATCATGCATCATTTTAACACACACACACGCTTGATTATCGGTCTGCTGCAGGAGAAGGCCAACCCTGTGAAGAGAGAGAAGCTGTCAGAAACGAGCCCCGCCTTCAAGATCCTCTCCACAGAGCCCAGGTCAGACCACGTTCAGTTTATCAGTGACCATTCAGGAGGCCAGTGATATTAAATTAATACCTAAAGTGAAATGTGATGGTTGATAAGAGCACAATGTAGAGACCAACCTGTAATACTGAAACAGGAAGGACAAGTCAATGATACGCTGTTTTATTTACATTTGTTTCTCATCTAATCACATTTTGCGTAACCTTAATGTGTGCTTACATGACACCTTTGTGTTGGATTGTGTGTGTGTGTGTAGCCAAGAGGCCTGTTTCACTGTAAGGGAGGACGCCAACCCTCAGTCCCGTAAACGCCACCTGACCCGCTTCCAGGAGAACCCTCAGGCCTTCTGGGGACCCAAAGCTCGCGCCAAGTCTGGGTAACTAACGACTAAATCAACCTCTATGCTCCCCTGAGACACAATGACACACACACACAACAAGCAGCCACAGGAGGACAGACCAAGACCATTTTATCACCATTTTACTCTGTTTTAAAATTAAAAAGACATCAGATTTAATGCTTGAAATGTATTTAAAAAGCATTTTGTAAAACTGATTAGAATTCATTACAAGCCCAGTTTCACAGGCGGGAAAAAAAGTGGTTAAGAAATGGCAGATTTCTTGCAAGAAAAACATTATTTTAGGAATCTCAAGCTGAAATTATTAAAGAGGAAAATGTTTAAAAGTGTTCAAATATTACACATAAGATTAAATACTCAACATTTTAAAACTCTTAACACTGAATTTGTTGTAAAATGTTTTGGGAATCAACAAACTTGGTCTGAATCTACGAAATTCTCCTTCATCTTACCTGCTGTTATGTCGTTTCTTACTGCATCCATCTACCTCCTTCGTCTTGTCTCTCTCTGTAACTTTTCACCGGTCCTCTCTCTTCTCCAGAGGTGGTATCTCCGGCGACCTGCAGGACAAGAGGAAGAAGTGCCAGAACAAGAGGAAGAACCAGATCACAGACTCTTCACAGCTAAAAAACTACCCCTGCAAGAAATTCAAACAGGTCAGTTCACCTACAGGCAGGAGAGGAAGGTGTCAGCTATGCTGCGTTCAGGTCCAATCAGATTTATTGTACACAAAAGTAATATGTGGGAATATTTTTTAGAATCCAATGCATGTTGTCATTTTAAAGAAATTAACAACAATCAACAAATATTCACACTTGAATTGCTGCAAAAACAGCTGCAGGTTGTTTATTGCAAAGATTTAGATGTTTCTTTGAGAAGCAATACAACAGTTTATATTCACCTTCTTGGATGTGGAGCCTCCAGTAAGTTAAAGTGAAATGCTCATTACTGTGATGGCGTTGGATCATCCGTCAATCACAAAACGTATTTTTCTCCTAATGACATATCTTCTGGTTGAAGTCATTGTTAATTTATGGTAGTTTTCTTCTGACACATAAAAAGACTTTTCTTCCTGCGTACTGCAGACTGTTTTCTCAGAAACAAGAACTTAGTTGTTTTTTTTTTGTTTTTTGAAAGAAGAAAAGCAGTTTTCTTGCTCATTTCTTTTCCAGGAATAGTAGCAAAGGAGACATTAGTAATTTGTCTGTAGCTTCATACCTGGAATGATCCAATCAGTTTTCTGTTGGAAGTAAAGTGATTGGACATCTTAACCTGAAGTGTAATGACTCCAAAGTTAATTAATTATCCGACAGTCACCACTGCCATCCTTGGAAAACATCTGATTAACAGCACAGTGTTGCTATAGGTTGAATTATATTTATATTATATTAATATATTTAATTTATCTGAAGCAGGGAAAACATGTGCTCTCACCCTTCCTACTCCTGTATTTTAGATGGTGTTATCTCTAAAAAAAATCTAAACTTTTATGTAATGTCTTAATGACTTTAAAGAAGACTATGTAACTGTTAGATAATAAATTACATAATCTTCCTCCTATAAATGAAAAGTGTCATTCATAAGCAATAAAACACTCAGTGCTCTGGAGGGTTTAGCTGCTACAGCCTCAGTCAGGTCACCTAATGATGGTTTCTGAAAAGCAGCTCACACAAGAGACTCTCAGGAAAGGAATTCAATGTTCTGTTATCGTGTAATTGCCACTTAAGGTCTTTACTTTAAGCATTAATAGGTTCAGAATTTTTTCAAGTCCATCTTGAAGGATAAGGCTGTGATTTTCTATATTTTTATTGTGGACAAATCTCGTGTACAGAACCAAACCAACAATGAACTCATCATACTTACAAGTATTGTGTGAGTATAAACCTGCTTTATCTTATTCCTGTGAACTGTAGAGCTCTGCTGTTGTCCCACAACTATTCAAAACACATGAATGAGTCACACTGTTGCACTGGGTGACATGTTCCTTCATCATGAAGACTATTGGTTAGTTTGTTATGCTACGTATCACCACCTCTCGACTTTGTACTACATTGTATATGATGTAAATAACTGCGCAGCTACATCTGCCTTACACATAACTACTGTCCTGAGACTGAAAACTTGATTAAACTACGCAGCCCAGCTTTTTGTTTAAATTTGTCTAAGCTATGAGCCCAAGGAACGTGTTTTTAATAGTTTTTGGATAACAACGGAGGTCTATGAAACAAAGGAATAAGATAATCAGGCTTTGGATACAAACACAATACTTGTCAGTAGATCAGTTCATTGTCAGTTTGACTCTGCACATGAGATTTGTTGACAATAAGAAATAAAAACTGACATCCATTTGCTTTAATACAATACTCACATGTCTATGAATCATTGCTGTTGGCTGTGCTGAGATCTCTTCCTGGACTCCAGTGTAACATAAGTGATGAAGTTCAACTGAAGCTAATAGGAGGCTTTAGTAGTCTGAGTCAGTCAAATCAAGTTGGTTTCTTCCAAAGTTAAAGACATTTTTATGTGAATTATGTGTTTTTTTTTTATACCCTTTTTGTGTTTTTTCCATTTAGTGCTACAGTAACACAAAGAGGAAATGTTAAATTAGTCATGTTAGGGAGTAGAATGACCAACCAAGTAGAATGATTACAACAATGAAATAACTCTTTGAGTGTGAGTATTGATTTAAGATAGACTTGGATGTTCTGAAGCTATCTTTTAATGTCATACATCTAATAATTTATTCATACATTTCTTTATAGTTTGCAGTTAGTTCCAGTTTGACACCTGTCCTTCACTACAACTGGGTTTACTGTCCCATAAACATTTCTTGTCATCTCTCCTCAAACAATATCAATTTAAATGTGCACAGCTGTTATAAGCTGTTGGAAAAATGTTTTAAATACCATAAAATTGATCTTTTTGCACTAACAGTGATCATTATTATTGGGATTTTGCAGTAAAGAATTGATTTCAATCCTTTTTTTTTTCTTGTTTTTGGACATCTCATAGTACAGTGGATATTGAAATAGTTTTAATAGCTGTAATTTCACTATTGTGTGCGGCGCTAAACAGCCACAGCAAAGCCTTGCAGAGGAAACAGTCGTTATGGTAACACATGATGTCTTTTCCAACACTTAACTACAGCTGATTTGAGTTTCTGCAGGTGAGGATTATTTCAGCACATCATGTTCTTGATGATGATGATGATGTTGGCACACAGAATTAAAGGGACACAATTAATTTTTAGCACTAATTACACTTGTAAAGTCTTCATGTCCTGGGTGGGAAATGAACACCAGCCACATGCTGGTGGATTCTCCATCAGCTGCTCTGGCAGGTCGCCACTGTTGGTTTCCTGCCAGAGAAGCTGAGCTGAGAGGCTTTTACCAGCCGCCAGACAAAATGTACCTTTTGGCTGTTTTTAAGATTTTTGTAATATAACATCACTAACCTCTATGAACATCGCTATTAATGTTGTTGTTCTTTTGTTTCAGGGCACATGCACCCACGGAGACAAATGCTGCTACTCACATGACCTGAATCAGACAAGTGAAGAGAAAATGGAATGATAATTTTGCTCTTTTTTTTTAAAAAAAATAATTTTATTTCTAGAGTTTGAATGCAGGCCCTGTTTAGCCTGGACCAAGTGAGAATGATGCACCACAATCAGTTTGTAATTGGTTGAGGACAACAACCTAAAAAGTGTTAATATACAGAACATATCTACTACTCAGCTTTTTTTGTTTTAGCTTCTTTTTTTTTTATTTGACTGACAGTCCAATAAAGTCCTGCATCTGACTTTAAATGCTCTCCTTTTTCTTTGATGTTGAAGATAGATAGATTTACGACTTTTGATAGCGAGAACGTGTTCGACATCAAATGAACTGAAAACCTGCAACATTAAGACACATGTAACACAACAAGTAAGAATGACAGATTTTTAATTTCAACCGCTTGATCAGTATAAAAGTAATATTTTCAAAGTATTTACACATATTTGCAGAATACAAAGGTTACACTTTAGGCAGTCAGTATAATTTGGCACCAGTTTGTAGAGAGAAAATGTCTGAATCACATAAGGTTTTCTGTGTTTTTTGAAGTGCACGTGCTGAAAAATCAGCTAAAAATTCAGTTTTAGGTCTGAAAAATGGTCAGATCTGGAGGGATGTAGTCTTTTTGTCTTTGATATATCTGCAATATGAAAGGCAGCTTCAGCAAGTAATATACATACAGTACAGTATGTCTTAAAAGAATTCATACATTCAGTGTCACTAAATGTCAAATAACCTCCTTTTCCTGTTTGAACGCCATGAGGATGCTCGATTTCTGTGACGAGCAGAATCTGGGTTTCCAAAAACATCTTTTGGATCCGGTTTAACTGTTCATTCGGCTCCATTAAAAATGGAAACAAGAAACTCGAATCGGATGTTTTTGGAAAATCCAGCCCAGGTTCATCTGGCCAGTGTTCATTTAAATTTAGTGTCCTCATAGAGTTGTCCTTTGTAAACAGAAACCCGTAATCATCCAAGTGTCTGCACGTTTTCCCAACCGGTGTAGAAACAGTTCTCGCCTGTTTGAATCAAACGCAAGCGAGAGGCCACAGGAGCTTTAAATTGATTGAAAGTGAAATCGCTGAATCATTCTCAAATTTTTTTTTGTAAGAACTGAAGCATGTGATTGGGCTATCTGAGGCTGACTCTGAGCAGGAAGGTTCGGATCTCCATCGGCCTCAAGGTGACCTCCCATGCGGAGGGGTCTTGGAACTTCTTCGGCAGGGGCTTAACATCTGGAAACGGTGACAGGAAATTAAAACAGGTGAATTGTACTTGTGAATAAAAGGAGTCTTGTTAAACACCTTACAGATTGCTATTCAGGTTATGAACCGCTACAATGCCTTTACGACTCATTATATTACATTGCCTGCTTAATTAACCCCTACAAGGAAATAGCCTTTTACAGTTAAGTTGACTTTAATGGAGCAGTGATTACCACCCTCTGAATTAAAAGGTGTCAGTGGATTTCCTGTATTGACCCTCTACTCTTTATTCTACTGTTTAAACTGAACACGACCCTCAGCTACCTGCCAAGTGCTCCATCAATGATTGGCAGCTCACCAAACACCTGACAGCTTAAACAAATCCAGCGACATGTGGCTGCCAGATGTTCATTTTTGGTAATTGTCAACTATTGTCCAAAGTGGAGGCTTTCTTCTAGTGCCACCTTCAAGCCAATAATGGCAACTTGCTCTCAGTCTCATAATTGAATTGTCAGATAACTAAAATATAACACATTCATTTTCACAAGCAGAAGAACCCTTTAGTCTAATATCACCCTCAGGGCAAACGTTATATTTTTATCCATACTAGTGCTGTGGCTCTAGGAATGGTGATGTCAGACCACCACTTTGGTCCAAACTAAAATATCTCAGGAGAACTATAACATTTTTGACTCCAGACTAAATTTAGTCTCAGTATGTTCAGGGTCTCAGCTACCAGCCAAGTGCTCCATCAATGATTGGCAGCTCACCAAACAGCTGACAGCTTGAACAAATCCAACAACATGTGGCTGCCTGATTTTTGTCAACTATTGTCCAAAGTGGAGGCTTTCTTCTAGTGCCACCTTCAAACTAAAAATAGCAACTTTGCTCTCAATCTCATAATTGAATTGTCAGATAACTAAAATATGCTGAACACATTCATTTTCACAAGCGGAAGAACCCTTTTGAATCCTTTAGTCTAGTATCACCCTCAGGGAAAACGTCATATCCGTACTAGTGCTGTGGCTCTAGGAATGGTGATGTCAGACCACCACTTTGGAGAACTGAAACATTTTGACTCCAGACTAAATTTAGTCTCAGCATGTTCAGGACTACTGTAGTGAAGCTAGACAGTTATAGATGGTCTGTACCTTTCTGTGGCATCCAGTCAAAACGTGTCATCTCCTCTTTCCACTGATTGGCTGACAGGTTCAGTTCAGAGACACCCAGCACCTCCAGAGTGGAAAACAGCTTCTACAGTTGAAGAAGAGGTGATCTCTGAGTGTGTGTGTCACTATAAACCAACCTGGTTTATTTTTTTCTTACTTGTTTATATCCATATTAATCTTAATTAATCTATTCTATAAATCATCAACTCACAATCTACCAGAACCAAGGATGTTGTCAATGATTTAGGTACTAATATTTTCAGCACTAGTCTCTCTCATAGCTGTAATTTGACAGTGACAAAGTGTTAGTGAGTCTGACCTGCAGGTTGACGGTGACAGGCTGTGAGTTCAGTTTGCTCTCCCAGCTCTGGAACTGATGCTCCAGTCTCAGCAGGACCAGGTCTTCATCCCACTGACTCAGTGTCAGCAGGTGGACAGCAGGGGGCAGCGCAGCCTGAAGCCCGGAGAACTACAGACAGACAAATGACTTAACTGCAGTTATACAGGCCAGATGGTTCATTCACACACACCGTTCACCACATAGAGAACAAATAAATGTGCTCTCATGTCGTTGGTTGATCGGTTGATCTGTTAGAAGAGTGTTATATGAATTGCAAAGCATATTTTGATTACATCTTCGCTATAGTTTGTAGTATGGGCTTGTACCATGTGTCACTAACTGCCTCAGCCTGCTCTCTGAGATTTTGCAAAATGAGCACAATGTCTGCAAATACAAATATGCACAAAACAGGACAGAAATGGGATTTAAATCTGCAGAAAAAAATGAGTTTATACAGGAGACAATTAGAAACATAATAACTCAAACAGGCAGCAGCTTGTCAGAAATTGCTTTTAATGGCCACAATTATCCTCATAGCAACACTTCACACTTAATGACCTGAAAATGTCCCTATTATAAAAGTTTGAGTTGTTTAAATCTCACCTAAATTTTTTTTTTTTTTTTGCTTAAACTTGTGTAGTTTAACTGTATGTAGACTTTTGATATAATTAAAGCGTCTTTCACATTATTCTGATGGCATACAGTAAGTTCTTATCGGCCACAGTGTCCGAAATTTTCTGAATTCTACACACAGTGGCTCAGATTGCGTTCAAGGAATCTAATTTTTACAGTATTTGTACAGCAGCCAGTCTGTTTTATGCTTGTTTCACATAACATTCACATCACATTATTTGCACGTAGCCTATTCTCATATATTCCACTTAACCACCGACATGGCACCTGTCATGGTTGCCGCTCACTCACCTCTAGTCGAGCGCCTGGCTGCACATCTCCATCAGTGAATGTCAGCAACGGCTGTAGTACCACCTCCTGTGCCAGGGGGCGGTGTGCGTCGGCGGCGACAGGCGGGGGGTCGAGGGAGAGCAGGAGGCGGCCGCGGACCACCAGCCCCTTCGGGAAGATGTGAGAGGTCTCATTGAGGGGCTCGCCAACGCCGCGGACATCATCGTAGAGCAGCCGGCGGTGGAGCTGAGGAGGGAGGTTAAAGGGAGAGTCTGTTTCTGTCTCTGCACACACACACACAAACACACTCTGTGTGAAAGTGAATGTGCCTTGTTGTTCAGTCTGATCCAGTTTAAATACTTGAAAATGGAGGATTAGCCTGCAGTGTGGTGCAGAACTGAGTGGTGTGTGTGTGTGTGGATTGAAGTAATTAACATGTTGACAGTGATGGGCTGTGTTTGTGTGTAACTAACCATGATCTCCAGAGAGCCGTTCTTGATGCTGCCTCCTCCTTGAGAGCGATCTGTCACCACAGTGAGTTGGTCCACATCGTCCTGATCTCACACAAACACACAAACACACACACACACACACACAGTTAACCAAGTAAACTGAGAAGCAAAAAAGTATATATTCAAGACACTAACTTCCTGGAGAACATCTTTTTATGATATTTTTATGCACTATTTAAAAAAAGCAACAGCAAGAATGGTTGTAACCAAGTAAGAAAAGAGCTGCATATGGCTCGTACTTGTACTAATATTCATAGCTGCAAATTTAATGATTTAAATGTTGTTCAATTCTGTAACATACGGTCAATAAACTACAAAGATAATGCTCAAATTTACACAAAAATCTTTCCTTATCCTTATTTTTTCTGAAGCAATTTTCTGCGATGATTAGTCAATTAATTGATTAGTCGATCAACAGAAAATTAATCTGCAACTATTTTCATTTTTTAATTAAACAAATGCCAAACATTTGATTGCTCCAGGTTTTTAAATGTGAGAATTTGCGGCTTTTTCTTCATCTTACATTATAGTAAATTAATTCAATTTTCTTTTGACAGACCAACAGTCCAAAATCCAGACATTTGATGACACCACTTTCGGCTCTAGGAAATCCTGATGTTCATTTTTCACAGTTTTCTGACATTTTTGGACCAAACAACTAATCAGTTAATCAAGAAAATAATCATCAGATTAATTAATAATGAAAATAATCATTAGTTGCAGCCCTAGAAGAAATGTCATACTTCTTTTCACACACCTTGATGAAAGCGCGAGAGTTGATGGGGTAGTAGTTTCCAGCGATGGGCTCCGACTGCTTCAGGTGCCAAGTGGGCCGGAAGTCTTTCCTGTAGGACACAACAGCAACACACATACAGCTATCAGATTGTCCTTATAAGACACAGTGAGTTCAGGAAAACAACACTCACTTAAAGGCCCAGTGTGTAAAATTTAGTGGCATCTAGTGGTGAGATTGGAGATTACAACCAACTGAACAACCCAATTCCTCCTCCCCTGACAAGTGTTTTGGAGAACCTACGGTGGCCACAAAACTCATGAAAAATGTGAAAAGCCCTTTCTAGAGCCAGTTTTTGGTTTGTCCTTTCTAGGCTACTGTAGAAACATGGCCTCTGTGGAAGCGGACCCTATATAGATATAAAGGGCTCATTCTAAGGAAACAACAACACAACAATTCTTTTCAAGTCAGTCCGTTCCACTAGATGCCACTAAATCTTACACACTGGTGCTTTAACACCAGTTTGTTTTTTGTTAGCAGTTGAATTCAAAAGTTTCCATCTTGATCTTAGAATAAATTTGCCAAATGTAGTTTCTAATGTAACTGTTTCTATTAATTTCTTTTTAGAAGAAGAGACGATACTAAATACCAAACAAAGACAAAGTTTGATAGACACACTCCTACTGTGGTTTAAAAGTGTGATAGCTGCAACCAGTTTGGCGTGATATTAACTTTTCTATCGATTTCAACTGGATTTTTGAAATCTCAATCAGTAAGGATGGAAAACGTTCTTAGCAATTTAGGCTATAGTGATCTTACTAGCACATCTTTTTCACATTGTTCGGGTAAGTGTGTAAATCCAGTCGGTGTCAGTGGTCAGCTTACTTTCTCTGCAGCACCTCTCTGCCGTTAGAGTCTGTGTAGAAAATCTCTGAAGATTTGATACTGGTGTCAAAACGAGTGATCACCTCCTTCCCTAGATCGTCACTGCGAGAGAAAGAAAGAGAGAAATATGTTTTGGTGATGATTCCTCACATACATTATTAAAAATTATAACTACAAATATAAAAAAAAACATGCTGCAATTTCTATTTGTACATTTACCAACATATAAAACCAGACATGACACCGTATATGACTCTACTATACTCACTCAATGGGAATCGGCCCGACTGTCCACTCCAGCTCCAGAGCTCTGCTGTCCGTGTAGAGACGGACCACCTGAGAGACCCAGGGAGCAAACCACTGCCTCACCTCCTGCACCACTGAGGTCTGATGGGGATGGGACAATATAAATAAGTAAATTCTTACTTTCACACTATTAATACTCCTTTTCATTGAACATATTCATCAAATAAATTATACACTCTCCTGCTGCAAGCAAACACTGTTTCTCCAAAACTTTACTTTTCTCTTTAATGAACAATTGAACAACAAACTGTGCAAAGACAATCTGTAATTACTTAATTAAACTTGACGCAGGGTGTGAGATAAAAAAGGAATGAGGTGTAATTTTATGAGGCTCACTCTCTACCTGAACAGTCTCAGTCTTGGCGATCTTGCTGATTATAAAAGGTGTGGAGGAGTTCGGTCTGAAGATGTAAGCACCTGAAGGCTGGTTACTCCATGAATTGTTCCCGTCACTGGCGTTGTACCTGGAACATTTAACACACACACACACAAATACACACATATTAACAACAAAGGTGTCCTGGCTCGAGTTTAAAGATATGTTTCTGCCAGAAAGTTACTAACCAATAGAAGTTTTGACTCAGTTTGATGGTCTGTTTGGTCTCCAAGTTGCTGAGGCTGCTCAACAGGCCGGTGTCGGGGTCAAAGGTCACTCGTAGATACTGGAGGAGAGAACGCAGGTTTGTTTGACATCACGCTGACTGACTGAACAATCCCATCTCATTGACAACAACATGAAACAAGTGTATAATAAAGCTGTGTGAAGACCTTGTTCTGGATGGCGGTGGCTGCGCGGTGCTGCGTGGACGCGGGCGGAGGCCCGTCCTGAAGCAGGGACACGGAGTAGGTGCTGTAGCCCAGAGGAGGAGCCTGCACCTGGAACACCAGCTCGTTGACGGCGAAGCCTCGTTTCTTCCTCACCTCCTGAGTGACTGTGGACACCGGAACCACCTGGAACAGTGACACAAAGAAGCTGTTGACTGGTTATGTCTTTTTTATGTATTCTCCCAGTTTTAAAAAATTACAGAAAGTACTTAAACCATACACCACGGCTGCAGGATCAGGGCCAAAAGGTTATAAAAAGTGTGAAAAGTGTATTGTCTTAAAATATGATTGAAAACAATATATTTTAACTACTTGCAAAAGGCCATAAAATATAACATCACATATCATTTTCTGACACAGCTTGTTGTGGATTACCTCATACTTAATGCTGCCAAACCACACACACACACACTGACCTTGCAGTCCACAGATTTCCCGTTAGCATCAGATACGGCGTAAGCTGTTCCATTGACCGGAAGCCTGACCGGCCAAGTGACGGGCCGAGCGAGAGGATTGTACACGTTGACTGAGAACTGAGAGAGAGAGATGTGGGTTTGAGTCTCAGATATTACAGAGAAATGGAATAAATCTGTCTGAGTTTGAATGGACTTCATGAGAGTGTGTGTATGTGTCACCTTTTTGCTGGACTCAGTGAGAGGACACACACTGATGTTGAGTTTGTTACAGTAGATTCGCTTTGCGGACGAACCACTGAGAGCAGCCAGACTGTTACTGACCAGAACCTGGAAGGAGCAGATACATTAAATACTACGATCACATAAAGGACACACAATAACACAACAGGTCGTTTCAATTTAAGCATTATACTTGGTAAAAAGTCACATTTCGGCTTGGCTTATAATTCCCATGATGCAAAATTGTGGCTGATCCAGATGGACAGCTTTACTTAGGAACCTACAGTAATTCATATATCTTCATGTACAAACCCATAAGCAAATAATGCCTTGTGTGGTTTGAAATACCTGACAATGCTGCCAGCCGTTGGCGAGCCTCCTGGCGTAGTCGTTGGCTACATGCTGCTTCTCAGTGCCTGACACTGCGTCGTGGTGCTGAGCCACCGCCATGGCTTTCTCTGCCAATGAAAGCAGGGGAGCAACTGTCAGTCGCCAACAGTTTGTTTGTTTTCAGTCATATTTATTGGTACCGAGACCATGATAATGACACTGTGACACTGAGAATATTTGGGGAGTTATTCATTTCTCCGTTTTAAAGGAGCAGTGTGTAAGATTTCTAGTGAAGTGGCAGAAATGGAATATAATATTCATAAATACTGTATGTTTTAATCAGTGTATAATACCATGAAAATAAGAATCATGTTTTCGTCACCTTAGAAGGAGCTCTTTATATCTACATAGGGTACAGGTCCTCTTCCATGGAGGCTGCCATGTTGCACTGCAATGTTTCTACAGTAACCCAGAATGGACAAACCAAATGCTGACTCTAGACAGGGCCTTTCACGCTACACGCTTGGAAGGGGAAGGTTGCAACCTCACTTCTAAATGCCACAAAATTTTACAGACTGGTCCTTTAATAGTCATTTTTTTCCTAAGGTATAAATGTGACCAATAGGAGGAGATACGAGAGCTTCCATCACCAGTGGCCTTTCTCCATAAGTGATGTTTTAGAGCAAAAATGAGTAAAAACCAAATCTCACTCATGGGCTGGCTGTCACCCTCCCCAAAGGGTCCCTTCCTGGAGTTCGGCCCACCGAGTACCTCCAGCTGGTTACACGTCTGTATGAAAACAAAGCCACACAGTTACAACAGTCAGCAGACCTTTTCACTGCTTCAGAGTGCATTATTTTGGTGACTGCCACAACATTTAGTACAGATATTTGCAGTCCCAGAGGATGAATCCATTGACTTTGGTGAACTGCTGCCACCGATAGATCAAGATTTTCACTTGTCAAGACACCTTTTAATGCTGCATTCTCACAATGCTGGCAGAATGGGAAGAACAGGAAAACTTCCAGTTGTTCTGACTCAGGAGTGTTCATGCATTAGTTTATGTTGGTTACCCCCACTGCTAGCCTTGTAGTCACATGATTTAAACAGCCTAAATTAGCTTATTTTGTGTGTTACAGTGGTGATGGTTGCTTTAAAACCACATTACAATCATAATTAGTATGTACGATATGACCTAAACGCAGCATAAACTAATGATAGAATTCCCATCATCCTCAAATGTAATTTGAGATTAATGCTAACAAAGCATAATAATGCTAACAAGAGCTAAATGACACAGCATGTGATACTATATGTCAGCATTTAGTGTAACATGCTGTAGGCAAGTATATTAACATGCTAACTGCACAATATGTAGTTAGCATCTAACAATGGTATTAATACGCTAAAACTTTTGCAAGTTAATATGTGTAGCTAGTGTGTTACCATGCTAATGTTTAGCTACATGTTACATATTAAAGTATGCTATCATGCTAATTGGTAGCTGGCAGTGCAGTGCAGTGCAGAACAGAGCTTGACAAGGGAGAGTCTGAGATGTCTTTAAATCTCCTCTCAGTTGATGACATTTGTAATCTTTGAATGTATGAACTGTAAAGAGATTTTGGCTTTAATGAATCCGTGTTTGAAATCTCAGAGTGAACCTCTTTGGCTACCTGCAGATTGCTGTTGCTGAGCCTTTCGTAACGTTTCAGTGCCGGCCGGCTGGTGAAGTAGCCGGTCCAGAAATCATGAGAATCGTCTGCATAGGGGAAGAAATCATCTCTCTTCAAAGCCCTGTGAAGAAAAGAAGAAGTTGAAACAAAAATACACAAAAAAACAGTTCTACATACTGTAATTGTAGGTTCATTTTATTTTAAATAGGCAATTAAATTCTCTTACTCGTTTAAAGTTCATACTACCATGTAAGGTTTGCTCTGTGCAGCTCCTGGAGGTAACAGGAGGGAGTAGAATAGAGTACGTTGACCATGCTGCCGTTCGCCTGCAGGGCGTTAACGTAGTGAATGAGCTTGTCCAGGTTCTTGTACCACAGGTTGGCATTCTCATACTGGAAGTCTGAACCCATGGTCATGATGATGTGATTGGTCTTATACACCAAAGCCTGAGAGAGGAGGAAGATGAGGAGGAGGAGGAGAGGTAACCAAAAACATGAGAATCTTGTGTTTTCAGTATATTCTTTGGCTAGTCAGATTGGCTAGAAGATATTAAATTCACCAAACTTTAACAGATGTCTGACTGCCTGGTAGGTACTTTTTCATAATTGTTTTTTCCTCATTATTAGCAGATTTATTTGACCACTAAATATCAGTGAGAGTGGTGGTATGACGTACAAAAGTGGTATAACATCAATGGAAATTGAGTTTTTAAGCACTGCCACACTTCCACATCTAATCATATGGTATCACTCAGTCAAAAAGTAGTTTGTCTTGTTGGTTTCTTGTTGAAAAAATGTTGAAGACAGTAATGATGCTGACATTTTATTGGCTGAGGTTTGTTACTTAAAGATAAAAAAAAATACTCTGCTTTGAATGATACTTGTGTCCAATATAGTTTTTCCACACAAAAAAATCAATTAAAATCCTTAAAAATCTACTTTCTCCCTTAGTGAAAAATCATGCAAATAGTTTTAATTTCAAAAGTTTTACTGCTACTCCTGCATATTGCTTATTGGACCATAGTTTGCTACAAACTAGCTGTGATGTCACAAGTCATGTTCGGAGGTACAGGCCTTAACCTCAGATTTAAAGTGAGCACAGAAAAATGTTCACCTTTCAGCAGATTAATGTGAAAATAAACTCTGGACATACAGTTTTCTACACAGTGAAGAGAACAACATCCACGTTTTTGCCTATATTTTAATAAAAATCAAATTATTTGTCTTTGTTACGTACACAGGATTGTGTACAGTGAGCTGGTCATTAGTCAGTATATCCTTTACACTTTCACTTATGAGGTCTGTTTATATTCAGTTGTGTGTGTGTGGTTGTGTGTGTGTGTCTAACCTGATTGTTGGCGATTATGAGGAAGCGCTTCACCACATCATCGACATTATAGTCCTCCAGGTCAGGGTCATCTCTGATTGGTGGATCATCACAGGACTGGTCCCAGCAGAAGCCTTCAGGTGGGTTGTACCCATTAGGAAGGATCCCTGTTGGGTGAGAGGTAGAGGGCAAAGGTTATATTACAAAAAATATTACTCTAGTGGTGTCTGGGCATGCAGTAGAAAAACAAGTATTTTTGTAATTTGGGTGAAGAAGCCCCTTTATAGTATTTCTATTACCAGTGAAGAGGTCGGCCATCGGGGGTGTGAGGCTGTCAGACGCTCTCCACAGAAGCTCCTGCTCCTTCTCAATCATCCTGTGATTGCGGTCCTGGTAGTCCAGACGACCAAAGAAGAAGCCGTCATATCCCATCTGGAATAAAGACACACAGGTGAATAAGTATATATTTCCAAACTAACTCAAACTATTCCTTTAACTCTTGCAAACTGATGGAATGAAAAGGAAGAACCTCTCGTTACATGAATTATGCCATGTCACACATTTTTCATTATATAGGATAAATGTTTTCTAACCCAATTCAGTTATTTTGTCTTTTGTATCAGACACATAATACATAAAAAGCATAATAATAATAATAATAATAATGAGAGCAGAATATATAACTGCAAAAAAGCAAAGAGCAGCGAATATGTGCATACATAAGCAACAATCATCTATATTTGATATTAATGCCCAGAAATAAATGTAGCAAATATATTTCCTAATTGAATATTTATGCAAAAACACTGTAATATCCAGTATATCTGGTTTCCAAACCAGTTATTGGATGTCTGGTTTTGACTATTATTACATTAACTTTACTTATTCCTGTCTGTTTGGTTTATTTGTACATTAAACAACTTAAAGGCACCATGTGGAGTCCAATAGTAGCACTATGACTACATCTATCTACATCTCTGATTATCCTTTATTAACTCATTCAAATTAAAAAATAGTGATAATTTTAAAACAGGACTTTCTTGGCTCTGGTCTTGAGCTAAGCTACCTGTGCAAACATGGAGGCGTGTTCACGGGCGTGGCCGAAGGGGTCGATGTGCCAGGCGACGCGTGGACGACCACAAGGCCCAAAAGTCTCATTGAGGAACCTCAGGCCCATGGTCATCTGGTCAATGACGGCGCTGTAGTGGGTGGTGGCCTCGTCACTCATACACCAGCCGCCATTCACAAACTCCAGACGGCCTGGAAGGAGGAGAGGAAAGAAATGTTCAGCAGATTATAAAATGAAAGCCGTCCAGTGTAAATGTAAATGTAAATGTACAGTATTGGTTCATGTACCTTCATTAACCAGCTGTTTGACTGTCTGCTGCATGTCGGAGCTCTGCCGTTTCCACCAGCGGTAGAAGAAAGCCGTCTCCACATAGATAAACCTCCTGTCTGGATTCTTCAACAGCTGATCCACCACCGAGTCCAGGATGTACTGCACCCCCGCATGCTGGATGTCGTTACGGTCTACGAACACACACACACACACACACACAGGCACACATGGACTGAAGACAAAAGCTTAAACTGATAAAAACACATTCTTGCTTAAAGAATGTTGTCCCAGTAAAGAAATATTATGACACTGTCTACAGAGTCTGTTCTTATTTTACAAACCGCAAACAAAAGATACAAAAGTTTAGCTTTAGTTCATGAGACCCAAAATATGTTATATTTAATCATGTGGAAATCCCAGATGTAAGGCTTGAATTTATATGAATTAATTCCAACAGCAAAAGGACATTTGTAAAACTAATTTGTCACAGGTTTAACACCCTTACATGTACAGTATGTAAACATAATTACATTTACACTTGTGTAGCTTTAAGCAAAAAAACACCTGACTAAAACTTCAAGAAATGTGCAATTTTTTACACAATTATCTGATTTTTTTAAAATCCTACAACTGAAAACCTCATGCTTACACTGTAGTATTAGACTACGCTTACACATGCAGGCTAAAACATGAGCTTCTACACACACACACACACATCATCCATCTACAGTGCAGATGACCTCTGCTTACACAACCTCACATAAAATAACACACACAGAGGTCAGATGGACGGTCACCTGCAGAACACGCGGCTGACCCGCTATAAAAAGACATGTGACGGTGAAATTTACAAGCTATTCACTCAATGTCACTCAAACTATAAAACTGTTATTACAGTGTTTGCTTGGCAAGAAATGATGTGGCCATGTGAGAGCTGCAGAGATCATTAAAGCAAGCTGTTTGTCCATTTAAGTAGAAAAATGAACGTGAAAGTCTGAAAGAATGAAATCTCTTTAAAATACAGTGGATCCAATTGGTAAAAACTGAAAGGGGTGAATGAAATATTTGGGGGCTGAGGTGCATTTATGGATGTTAAAAAATTATTAATTCATAACTGCTGACTGTGGATGGAATTGTGTGTCGGTTCTAATAAAGAGAGAAAAACAACAACTAACAAATAATATATAATATGCAGTCAATGCTGAGCGCAGAGTTTCTTACTTCAGGGCCCCTAAAAGCAGCAATAACTACACTTCTACAGGAGCTACTAGAACTTGTGTTATCATGAAGGTATGTGCACATTTTGGCAGTTACATCACTAGATTACAGTAAGGTATATAATAGGGAAACAGTATAGAAAAAGGTAAACACACATATTATCTGTATGTATGCGTACATTTGTGTGTTAGACTGACCTCCATAGAAGTACTGATCCACAGTCTTGAGCCAGCCGACATCATCGTGTGTGTGAGGGACCAGGTGGACGTTCAGCATGTTGGACTTGGTAGCATGACATGACTACACACACACACACACACACACACACACACACACACACACACACACACACATTTATTTGACAGCTTTAGTTACTTTTCAGATGAAGATCTGACAAAAAAAACAGTGTGTAGTCAGGGTCGCGACCCCTCAGATTTATCTGGTGACCCTTTGGAGGGGCCCGACCCCTAGGTTGGGAACCACTGGACTAAACTAGCTAACTGTAAATAAAGTAGTTGAAACTAGCTCCACCTCTTGCAGCTACAACAGTAACATGCTGCTCTAACACTGATGCTTCACTATTAATAATCTAATGATGTCATATATAATAATATATCAGTCAGAGGAACCAAACCACTACTTTTACTGCAATACTTTAACTACATCACGCTGATAATACTTATGTACTTTTACTTAGGTAGGATTTTTCATGCAGGATTTGTACTTGTAATTGAGTATTTTTACATTGCTGTATTGGTACTTTAAAGTATCTGAATACTTCTTCCACTACTGTCAACTACTGTTAAAAAAGGCAAAGAGGCAGAAGAAGAAAACAACTGCTAATTTTATTTCCTTTGTCACTTTGTCATTTCCTCATATAAACTGACAAAGCAAAAAGGCGGATGGGTGAAACTGAAAGTAGCTGTCACATCTATCTAGCAGCACAAACTAGACTTCAGCTTCAGCTTTTAACACGTTAAAAACAGTAAAAACATGAAGCTAGCTGACCTCGTATCCGCAGGTAGCAGTCCGCTGCGTTTCCTGACCGACAGGAAAACTTAAAACCCCTCCGAGGATGAAGAGCAGAGCAGCAGCCAGCTGCTGCGATCTCACCGCCATGACGGGGAAACACACAGCAGATCATATGACCTCTGTTTATGTTGGCTGTGGTCATGTGACAACACATCCACCGTGGAGACGACGGAGGTCTTTTCCCTCAGTTATGACTTCCAGGCTGCGCTGTAGAAAAAACAGATGCAGGCGGCAGAGGGATGAGACGGTTTATCTGTGTTGATGATGATGATGAATTAATCAGAAAGGAGGAAATAAAAGAAATCAGTCTTAAAAATGAACCATATTTTCTTTGTTTAATTTCCCTGTTCTGATACCTGACTGTAACTTTTTGCCAAACTGATAAATACTCTCATATTAGAACATTGGTTCAGTTGATCTACTTACTATTTGTTTTATTCATTAATTGTTTAGTGAATTTAATAGTTAATAAGTTTTATGCACTAAAAGTTGTAAATGAGGATGCTTTCAATAATGCAATGAATAGTTTTCATTAATTAATAAATTGATAGAAAGCTGAGTAAACAAAAGAAACCTAGATGAAATCAATATTTGCCTTTAAATCAGCAGCAGTTCTCTTTGGTAAACCTGCACACAGTTTTCAGATATTTGGTGCAGGTCGTTTGTTCCTGCATCCTGGAGAAGTTGCCACACTTCTTCTGGTTTTCTCAGCTGCTTCTGACTCTTCATGTTAATCCCAGATTGACTCCATGATGTAGAGATCAGGACCCTGTGGGGGCCAAACCAGCCGCTGCAGGACTGCTTGTTCTTCTTGTTGCTGAAGATAGTTCTCTGACTCTGGCTGGACGTTTGGGGTCGTTGTCATGCTGCAGAGTAAGTTTGGAACTGATCAGATGCCTTTCTGATAGTATTGCATAATGGATCTAAACATCTAAAGTGCCCAAAACTTTTGCACAGTACTGTACGTTAAGGGACCTCCTCAAAATTATTGATTTATTCGAATAATTGTCCATAACCAAAGAATATTTACAATGATATGAAATAAAGAAAAGTAGCTGATTTTAACATTTGAGAAACTTGGATCAGAAAATATGTCAGTTGTTATTTAAAAAGCTTTTAATGTCTTTGAGAAGTTTTCATCACTACTATTTTTACCTGGTGTTTCCCCACACATCTGAACTCCTTCCTGTTTTTAGGGAAGAAACAGACACTGTTGCAGTCACTGGACATTAGATAAAGAGTGTTATCAGCATAGCAATGGAGGCAGATATGGTGAGAATATGATGGGGCCTAAGATAGAGCCCTGGGTAACACCAAAGATTAGGTATTCAGAGGAAGACGCACTAGTCGAGACACAGTTCTGTCGGAGTGGCGACGGCATCTCGAACACCACTCAAATGTTTAGAGAAGCTGAGAGAAGTGTTATCAGTTGTGTAAAATGCTGCACTGGGCTCTGAAAAATTGAAATGCAGCCACCTGTTAAGCAGACAAGATTGCAAAAATCCATAAAAGGAAAGTGTGGAAATTGATTTAGTCATATAAAAATAGGGAAATTCAAGTTGTTTCCCCTCAAATAAAAGTTGAATTACTACAAAATTAAAGTTAATGGAACAAATAAAGATGTTAGAGAGCTTTAGGCGACAATGACAGCATTAAAACATCTTTGAGTTTAGTAATAAATTATAAAGGAGGGAGGTGGAAGTCCTCATGTCTCCTTTACAAGTGAAACTGTCTTTTTTTTTATGGATGCAAGCTGACAAACTGTGCCATGAAACGTTTGCAATCAATCATTGGATAAATGCTTGTTAATATGTATTAATGTCTCCAGTTCACAACACGAAACAGACTTAAACTACCCGTTCAGACCTCCATGGATCAGTTTATTGCGAGCCAACCAAGGCAGACTGAACTCAACCTGGAAAAAAAAACAACCGTCAAACATATACAACATATTTTATATTACATACATACTTTACAGTCACATTCAAGAACAATAACAGAGGCACAGAGAGGAAACAGGTAGAGAAAATGCTACAAGATTAAATTATACACACCAACATGGACAGTTCAGTTAATGTTACAGTGAAACAATGCACTTCATGGCAAAAAAAAAAAGTTCCTTCACCTCCCAGATCAGATCAGATTGGCAAATTCAGACATATAATTTTGTTGAGTTGCATTGTTGTAATACATGTGAATGCTCTGTTAGTAGTACAGTATGTGTAATACAGTGTTCTGTCTTCTGTTAGTATTGTTTTGATGAAGCTGTGACAATTATGAACATGCCTTTGAAAAATACACACATGTATAAAGTCGATAGCTACATTATATATATATATATATGTATGTCTATGTAATCTTGTTGTTTCTTTGGATTTACAATTGCTGATCCTCATGAAAGACATTTTCCATTTCACAAACAGTTTGGTTTAAAGGCGTCACACAGTGCTCTGGTCCTCTGCAATAGCACCATTTAAAAAGGAAAAGCTGCGGCTACGTTCATGGCGTCCGTTCAGACGGAAGGCAAGGTCACACTTTGAAATCTTGTTACGATAAGTGGATTCTTGTCCTCTGTAGCGCTACAATCAAACAAGTCTCCAAAACGGAAACAGGGTTCAGAGGACGCAGCGGCAAATCTCATCAGTTAAAAACTTGATATTTTTTCCTCACATTTCACACTCATCTGATGTTCTCTTATCTATGTGAACAGTAAAAGCTGCTGAATATGAGGTAATAAGTTAGATTTGGAAGCATGCAAAGTGTTGGAATTTTTTTTACGTCACCAAACGATGGTGCTTATATGTGCCTCGAACATTCAAACATCACTTTAAAATATGTAATCATACATCGTTACTGAATATGGGTTATATACTGACGTAGATATCACAGTCCTCAAAAAAAACCCCATCACATATCAACAGAAAACTGAGATATGAGAATGACCTGCAATGTGAATGTACCCTTTAATTTATTTTTAAAAGGCAGATTTGCGAGGCGGCGTCCTCAAAAACTAAATGAAAATGACCTCAAACCGCCTCTAAAGAACATGACAGACATGACCTGACAGAAAGGTTTGCTTCAATATGGCATTTCATTTGTCTAAATGTGAGGCTGAGGTCACATTTGCAGGTATTATTGTTATTAATATACTCTAAAAGAGCAGTTTTCCATGTCACGTGGCAGTGAGGTTGATAGTAGGTACTAAATATTCAGCCTGTCATTGTAAGGAAATAAATAAATAAATTCACCTATCACTTTCTAATAAGGCACTTTTTACTAAATGGATTTTGGTCCAAATACTCTCCAGCCCTTTCCCAGAAGGTAAGTGGTCATACAGTCCAATCAGTCAAAGGGACTTTAAGTATTAGTATTAGTTATATCTTATAAAGTCTTTATAAAGGTGCCTTATTAGAAAGTGGTTCCAAAATCTGTGTTGAACAGGCCTTCTGACATGTCACAGTTTGTCACAGTCAGAAAAACACAAGTGTAGATAGTAAAATGAATGATGCACAAACTTGAACATAACATCTTTGATGTTTATAGTAACACCTGTGCTTTTCCTGTTATGACAAAATGTCAAACATCAATATAACTCTCTCTGAAAAAGGCCTATTGTGATAAAATACAGCTACAGTGTTCACTGTATAGAGCTCCAGCTGACAGTCATTCAAACGAGTATTTTACAATCAAAGGGAGTTTTCTTAAAAGGATAAAGGGGCACTTTTATGTGAAGAGAAACATTCACTATGCAAAAAGACATGAATGGAAAAAAAAACAAGTGTTTGATTCCTGACTGTGATGCTTCTTCCTGGTGTTTTTGTCTTGGCAACCTCTTCCATTTCAGTGTTTTTAGAGTGAACAGCCCTTTCTTACAGGTTAGATAAAGGGTCCTGGATGAGGAGGGGGGGGGGGGGGGGGGGGGGGGGCAGGGTTAAGTTGGGTTTCCATTGCCTCCCTCATGGGGGCAGATGAGCAAGGTGGAGTCCAGGTCCAGGCGGAAGGCTGGATACAGCGGCTGAGAGAAGGGACAGCGGAAGGTGTGCAGCAGTACTACTGTGTCCGACACGCTGTAGAAGGACAACGCTCCTTTCTGGCGCTCCAGGAACACGCCGATCCTGGGGCAGGGCGGCGCGGCCACCGTGGTCTTACGGTTGTCGTGCCAGGCGGCGTACCCAGCGTGCGTACACCTCAGCCGCCATGAGTTCTCGTTGCGCCCCAGCAGGCAGGGTTTTCCACCACCCTTGCGTCCGATACCACGGTAGGTGACGCCGATGTCGACCCATCCCCCGCCCCTCCACTCCACCTCCCAGTAGCTGGCGCCCCCGAACTGGCCCTCCCTGCACAGGACCTGGGCCACCGAGTCGAAGCGCTGATGGTGAGGGAGGTAGGACTGGGGCTCCTCGCCGCAGTGGGCGCCCTGGGGTCCCTCCAGGAGAACCAGGGTTGGGTGAGCTGTATCAGGGTCCAAGGACAGATGACACGAAACTGGAAGGAGAGAGTAAAGTGGGGGAGAGAATAATAGAAAGCTCTGAGTAGAATGGACAGATTGGAAAGAAACTCCTTGCTTCATATGTAGAAATCTATACATGAAGCAGCTTCCTCTGTAGCTGGAGATGAGAGCGGTCAGAGTCAACCAAAACAGTAAAGTTGTGTCCAAAACGATGAGCTGAAAGACACTAAAACGCTAGAGCTGACAGGAACTGGGCGATAATTCTCTGTGGGTTCAATATTACAAGCGCCCCCTTTCACATACAAATAGCCATGTGATCCATTGTTAATATAAAACTATTGACTACAGCCGATTTAAAGATAAACCCGTGGACAGGAAACATTCAAGCTACTAAAATTTATGACGTTAGCGAAAATAAACGACTCAGTATTAAGTATGATGCAGTGAGTACCACTCTACACCATGACTTACAATAAGGTCAATGTCAATGCTGATACTTTGCCAATATGCTGAGTTTGGGTACTGAAATCAGTATCGGGAGAAAGCTGAAGGGATCCAATCATCCCTCTTCATGCTTTTAAAGACTCAGGATTGGCTGAAATAATTTTAAATTCCCAGAGATGCTGCATAATTAGAAACTCTCCCCTCTATTCTTCTGATCTTTTCACTCTGAGTTTTTCTTGAGTTTCAGAGTTGGCTAGGAGAAATAGACCGACTAGCAGATATCTCACCATCTGGGGATACCGTTGACATTTTGGCACAGAGGGGATAAATGACACATGTGGCCTTAATCCTCTGACCGAATGAATTATTGATGCCTAACAAGGTGCCGATATGCTGTCAGCTGCCTTGTTTCTGTCGGGGACAAGGCCCCCGGTTTTAATGATGGACTTGGATGTCATAAATACAGTATGATTGCCATTCATCATTGATGAGGATCCAGACTGGGCTCTCACGTTTCCCAGTAGGGACTCTCATTATGTGGTGAACTAGAAGCATGGAGAGAAGAATGAAAAGGAAAGGATTGGAAAAAAAAAAAAGAGGAGAAAAGAGGGTCAAAGAAAGAGGCGATAAAGATGGGGAACGACATGCAGGATGGTCACATTGAATGGGTTCACCAGAGAGAGAGAGAGAGAGAGAGAGAGAGGAGGGGAAGGAGAGAAGAAAAATGAAGTGAAGGGGTAGAGAGTAGCAGAAGAAGAGGTGATGGAGGATAAACCACAAAAGAATACAGAAACAGATACAGATACTAATGTGGCAGACGTATGAGAAGGAAGATGAAGTACTTACACCTGAGGAAAGCCGCCCTCATCCTCTGATCAGCCGGTTGCAGAGACAAAGAGGACAGAGGGAACGACATCGGCACTGCTGTAAAGGGACAAATGACAAAAAAACAAGAAGAGGAGGTGGTATTTAAAACTTTTTTTCCCTGTATTATGAAGAAAATAGATTTATTTCCATGAACTGAATAGGAGTGAAGCGAGTGGCAGAGAAGGAAAGATAGAAAATGAGATATATGGAGAAAACAGCACAAGTAAGAGAAATATGGTAAAGTGGGACAACGTGTTTACTGTCTGTGGTTTACTGTTAAATCTGCATTGATATTCTGTTGGCTGTCATTCACCAAGGTTAGCCATCCCTGTCCCGAGCTACTAGATAACAGAGGCAGTGAAAAGAAGAAGCAGACATTGAAGTATGACTTTGTTAAGAGTTGATTAACACCTTGTTAAACAGCAAATCTTGTGTAGCGTTGATATTAAAAGAATATGCACTCCTTTAATACTGTCAGACTCATGAAGGGCATTAAGAAAAAAATTGATGAGACTGATTAATGGAGCACAATCAGTTATTGTCTTTTATTCCACATATTCTTCTTCCTTGTCAAAACCTGATGTCAACATTACCAACAATGCAAAATACCACCAAAAGTAAAGTTGGACACTCAGGTGTGTTATGCTAGTGGCAGCTAATGTAGCCTCAGGCCACTAGCCTCCAGCAGAGATGAGGAGCGGTCTACAGAGGTCTAGTAACCTCACTTGTTTCTAACTCCTTCTTCTAACTTCTAACTCCACACCTGGTGATGTTTTTCATTTTCAAACTTGTAGTCTTCAGTCCTAGCTGACACGGACTCAAGTGACATCACTTGAGGCAATTTATCAGATTTTGTGTAGCTCCCTGTGGAGCCACAAAAGGCTTTATACTGCCTTTTCCACACATGCGGTAGTACTCTCCAACACCTATAAACAGACTTGAATGTGCAAAATTAAGTTCCTCTTTAAGTCAATATGTGTAGTTTTTTGTGTATATTTTTTTCCGCTAACATAGCTGTAGACATGCTAACAGCTCAGTGAGGCTGTATTACTGCGTTTGAGCTTGTCAGCATGCTAACAAAGACATGCTGTTGTTTAGCCGGCATGTTTAGTACTTTCAGCATCTTAGTTTAGCATGTTAGCATGCTAACATTTGCTAAATTAGCAATAAACACAAAGTATAACACATAAACACACATTCTTACTACTACCACCAGATGACACCAAAGTGAGGAAGTTAAAAGTCCTACACATAGTGATTTTAATGTTAATTTTAGTTGATTAGCTAAATTAGCCTGTTAGCAAGTTAAAGAGTTAGTTCACCCAAAAGTACCACATTTTTCCACTTACCCCTCGTCGTATCTTGCCCTGCAGATAGTGTTGGTTGCATTTGCTGAGGTTTGAAGTTCTCCGCACTGAGATTTCTGCCACCTCCCCAATACAATATGAGATGAATGGTATTTTAAACATTTAAAGAAATAGGTCGACATTTTGGGAAATATGCTTATTCATTTTCTTGCCAAGAGTCAGATGAGAAGATTGATACCACTCTCAAAGATATGAGCCGTACTGATCTTCTCATCTAACATCAAAAAAAGCATATTTCCCAAAATTTGCTTATACATAGAGAACAGTGGATCTCTATCGTAGCTGCTCTGCGTGTCGTTGAGAAGCTTCCATAAAACTAATTAATCTGAATTGGAGTTGCACTGTATTTGATTTGCTCCCCATTAAACTGAACTGATTAGAACATAGCAGGGACTGGAGATGAGCCAGGGAGGTTTGTAGCAGACATCACTCTTCTGCATGAATAATTAACACATCCACTGTCCCTCGCAGTGTTAAATGTCATGTCAAAACCTGCAGCCTGATAAAATGGGTCACCTCAGACCGGTCTCTGTCACAGAGGGCGTGTGTGTTTGTGTATCATGTTTCTTCTGCTTACCTTTTACGCACTCTCCGCCAGACACGTAGTTCTCATTGACTGGAAGAGAAACGTAATCATAGTGTGAAACTTTGCATCCTTAAATCTCTTTTATCCATAGTGTGCATGCTCCCGGATGATTGGCGCGTACGTCAGGAGCGCACGGACCTGCATGTCGCCCACAGTGACACACAGTTCAGTTACGCTCAGCAGGGACAATTAACCCCCTTTTTCCTTCTCCTTTGTGATCTGTGTGCGTGAGTGAATCAGGTGAGAATCTGCTCATGTTTCTTCAACAGTACAGCAATCAATTTTCCGTTAACATGCACGCCTTTGTGTTATTTTCCACTTTGTGTTTGTAAAATTACTGCTGCGTCGTGAGATGCGCTCGCTTAAAATTGCAAGTGAAGTGTCGGTTATGTTAACAGCTACGGTTTTCCGAATACCAAGTGTAACATTTCTTATAAATGGAGAGCTGTTTCACCAGATTTGTTTGTAAGATTTGTAATTGTAAATTTATATATATTTCTCCATAGTTGTCCAACCCAAACCAGTGTGTTCCCGAGGTCCCCATCCTCATACATAGTGAACCTTTGTATATTTTAATGCTGCATGCTCTAGCTATAAATTTGCAGCGTGTAGTATTAAGTAGTGTCCCTCTTTCTGCCCGCGGGTCATCTGCCGTACCTGCTCGGTTGATCTTGTCCACCTCCTCCCTGCAGACCTCCTCCATGCGGCTGCGGAGGTGGCACAGCGCTTTCCTGGCTCCGCTGAAGGCCTCCGTGGGCAGGCTGAGGGCTCTGGAGTGCCGACAGGTGGCGGTGAGAGGGGCGCACAGCAATGGAGCCGCCTGTCCCGATGGAGAGAGGAGTGGAAAATACAGCCTGGCATAACCCTCCCTCTTTAATTCCTTGTACAATTGAATTTGAAAATAGCACTCAGGCACGTGCTGTCTTTTTCCACTGGTCTCTGTTGAATCATCCTCTCCTCTCTTCCATTCTTCCTCTTCCATCCTTCCTACATGTTAATCTCTCTGAGTCTTTATTAGTATGCACTCTGGCCTCTAGGATGCATTAGATGTAATGGGTGATATCCTGATATGTAGCGCAGGCTAATAATTATAATTCAAATCAGAAACAATCTGATTAAAAAGAAAGTAAAGAAGAGAATGAATCTGAGCAAGCATTTTATGGCAGTTTTCATTACTACCAGAAAAATCTGATTTGATACCCAGCTCTACGTATCAAGGGCTACGCCAACATGCACTGCACAGTCAGTGGGAAATTACATTTCCGATATCTTTCTGCCCTCTGTCCATCTGTTTTTTGAATTATACTTGAGCCAAGTAGGGATTTAAAAACAGGAGGAGGCTGAGAATGAACTCCAGTAAAGATTAAAGAAGTGAGCATTTATTAGATGGTGGCCAATAAGAGGAATAAGAAATTGATCTGACTTGGCATTATTAGATTTGATCATCACCATGTGTCTGTTTCCTGTCTATGTGATGTGTATCCTCCCTTCTTTTGTTCTCCTCCCCGGGTCTCTGTGCGCTCTTACTTCTTCCTATCACGTTCCCTAAATCCTCTCTTTCTCTCCGCCTCACCTGTAGGAAATGGCTGTTGTCCTCGGTCTGTAGAAGTCGGCTGATCTCCTCGTCTCTCCTCCTCAGCTCCTCCAAATCTTTCTCCAGCATCTCTGTGTCACGTTCAGCCCTCCCCACAACGGCTCGCTCCTTGGCCTCCAGCCTCGCTCGGACCTACGACACAACGGTATACCGTTCGAAGGACGCTCTTATCCATAGCGCCTTTTATCTAGTGGGAATCAAACCTTTCCGACCTCCAGAATATGTAAAAGGAGCTCCACCGATTTATATATATATATATATGTTGGAGCTTTAAGAAAAATCCCAGTTTCCCAGTTGATTTACGACCTGACGTGAACCTACTTACAAGTAGGAAACTCATAATTACGATGACATGACATGAACACAACATCAGTCACAACAGCTCTCATGAGTCTTAGTCAATCAAATCTTCTTTCATTATCAACCCTTATTAGAGCTGTTGACTTCTTCTATGCCCTCTATACACAATAGAACTGCTTCTATTTTTACTACCACTATCTAGTAATAGTACTACTGTTAGTTCTTCTAGTCCCCTTTTCCTCACCTCAGCCTTGGTTTTCTCCAGGCGGACTGCCATGTCAGCAAACAGAGCTTCACTGTCTTCCAAAACAGCCGACGCTGACACCTAAACCACACACACACACACACACACACACACACACGCACACACACGCACACACACATAGTAAAACATAGCAGCAGCAGTTAGAGTAGAACTCAGTAAATACTTAAAGACGCCATGAAACAGAGAATCCAATCTTCTGGAAAACTGTCACTTTCTAACAAACGGTGAATCTTTAATGGCAAACATATCCTGCCAAAGGAAAAACTCAACCAAATAAAGCAGTTTTTCACATTTTCTCTGTAGACTTCCTGTCAAACTCAACAGCCGATCTCGTCTCGTCCCTTTACGTTCTGCCCTAATATCCCATTTCAGTAAGAATTATATCACATTATACAAGTTAAGTTGACAGTTCATTGTGACGTCATCTTGCCAATTTGCGTTTCATGTCCGCCATACATCATGTATTGCAATATATATGTTTTTTCACACAACAACATCTGATGCCACTCTTCTGGGAATCTATTATTATTCCAAATAATGATGATGGTCTATAGTGTGCTGCCAAATTAATTCATAGCCGGTCTGAAATCCCTCAGAAAAGGCATTTAGACAATACTGGGACGATACAATTCTCTAGAGGATCAACACAAATGCAAAAGAAGGTTTAGTGCAGGTTATGTAGCTGTGGTCAAGAAGGAACGTCCAGCGTATCATCAGTGGACGAGACCACAATCTGATATCCAACATTTGATAAAAGGCCAATTTCAGTCTGATGCATCGGTGGTTTTTCCAAGAAGCTGGATGGATGGAGATGATGCACAGAAGGATAAAAGGCTTTCTTGGAAGACTGAGGGAGTGGCGCAGAAACTGGAACTTAAATTAGCTTTGAAATGGAAACTGATACAACAGATCCTGTGAGGCGGTGTGTTTGTGAGCGTGAGAGAGAGACGTAGAGAGAGGCGAGCGTGCCTGATGGTACAGAGGAAACTGTGTATGTGTGTGTGTGTGTGTGTGTGCATTAGCTGGTGCGTAGACAGTTGTGTAAAGGTCAAGTCAAGTCTTTTTATGTAACCACTTTATCTCAAGGCACTTTACATGGCACATACCATACTACACTACTCTAACTGTATGTATAGCCTATATAATAGAGCTGCATGTATGGCTGGTATGAATTAAATCACTCAATACTGAGATCACAGTCATTAATCACGATTATTAATCTATCCCTGAGAAGAAATAGTTGTATAGAAAATTGCACTTAACCAACATACAATAATAACTTGATTCAAACGTATAAATCTTTGAATTACAGTGCGTTTTACGAGAGACTTTTGTGTTTGCTTAAAGCTGAATATGAATAAAAAACAAAACAAAATAGTGAGTGGTTAATTACAGCGTGCTTGAAACAAACACCTGTGATTGGTCAGAAAGTTTTGGGAGCACTTGTCACAGAGCAGGAGCTTTAAATGCAAAGTCTCAATATTCTACCCAACATTATTAATGAAGACCAAAATGATTACTGCAATTCTGGTACGATTACTTACATACTTAGGCTTATGTTATAGACATAAAGAGACTATAAACAATATCAGAATAAAGTTTTAAGGTATGTTTACCCTTTAAAGCGTCTTTCAAGGTGAAGTGTTGGATAATATATTCCAACATATTCCAGCTGATTTATCAGTAACATCAATTAAGCTGATGATGCCTCAAACTTACACAATATATGTATGTAAACAGCTTCAGTTCTTACAATTCAGACCTATGATGACAAACATTATGTATCACGAAACAAGTTTGTTGGCTCTCAACAACGCTGATCCCAGATAACTGGTGTCACAAAGCTGGTTATCAACTGTCTCTGTATATTCTGGGTTTTACAATCTAGCGATGAGCACGTTCACATGAAATGGGTAAAGTTCTTAATTACAGCAACATCATGAGAATCATGAGTGGAGTTACTTAATGTGAGATAGATGTCCATGTGTGTGATTTCGTCACCTTGAGAGACTCCAAGCTTTGTTGAAACTCCTCCAGCTCTCTCTCTACGCTCTGTATCCTCCCCTGAACCATCCGCTGAGACTCCTGGAGCTGAACCTGACACACAGACACACATTCAGGAAGTGATTGTGAGTTAATGTTTGTTCATACGGTGAAGGCTGTGGCAATTTAGCTACACACTGTAGGTGTAGAGCTGCAACGATTAGTTGATTAATTGATAAGCAGATTGACACAACATATAACTTATATATAACTCAGTCAATTGAATATCTTTATTCTGGACTGTTGGTTGAACAAAATAAGAAAATCAAAGGCATCACTGTAGACTTTAAGAAATGCTAAATTGCATTTTTTTCACCATTTTTTGACATTTCACAGAACAAACGATTAATTGAGAAAATTATCGACAGATTCATCGATAATGAAAATTATTGTTAGTTGCAGCCCTATATGTGTTTAATACATTAAAATGTTTTCATATTTTAGGTACATAATCATCAAAATACTGTAAACTTCATCTACAATCTACAATCTTCAAACTCAGTCACAGCTGATTTAGTCTGCAGTGTGATAAAAAAGTTACACAACAGACGTAATTATCAACTGTTTTGATTATTTATCACCTGATGGAATTAACTTTTTTACACATTGATGAGTAATTTTGGACTATTTGTTTTCTTTTGTATGAAATATACTTCTCTCAGCCTTTGACTTGTGCATTTAATACTTAATAATCCCTCAAGCTCTAAGTGTTCTGACAGTTCAATACACTTCAGATGTTCTCATTATCACTGAGACAACGAGGACTCTCAGCCTCGTCTCCTCCAGTAAGTCTTTTCAAAATTCCAACCAGAGTTTACTTACTGATCATTTACTTCATTTAATTTTCATATTGCACTCTATTAAATTACCACTAAATTATTCAATCATGCACTAAGGCTGGTAAACAAAAAGTGAATCAGACTCATTAATAGACAAAGTTTTGTGGAAATCAAAACAAATCTTAAGACATAAATCTGGAACTTTAGTTTAGGATGACGGATGTGTCTGATTGACCTTTTCTGCCTCAAAACATACGAGTAGTAAATAAGTGAGTCTAGATTTTGTTTTTTCATGTTCATAAACCTTTGTGTTTGAGTGATTCAGTGTTTGGGTGTTTACATGTGTGTGCACAGTTAACAGGCGAAGGGTAAATGCACTTCTGACGTTGTGATAGTCATTTCATCTGACACATTATTATCAATACATAGTTATGCGATTATGCATATAATTGTATTATATTGTGTTGTTACTGATTGTGGATACATGGGCGCTGTCCGGTGCTGAAATCTTTCACTTTTGCACGTGAAAGACGTTTTTGTCATTGCCTTGTGGTCACTTGTATTAGGCTTAGAGCTGTTTTATTGAATATTCTTAAGTCATATTCAATTAAAAACTACATTTATATCGACTGTGCTGTGTCTCATATCTACTTTTATTGAAAAAAGTGAGAACTTCCTCATAAAGATACTCTGAAGTCATGAAAATCGATTATTTCCCCCTGTGAGCACCTGGAGAGAGAAAATCCTAGTACCGGCCCTGCTTAACATACAAAACATTTGGGAGCCCCCTACTAGTGATGATACTGATCATCTTTATCAACTTAGCTGAAGAATATTGACCCGGGGTCCCTTGGTGTTACGGTTTCCTGCATTTTTAATATTCTTTGAAAACCCCTAAAATGTGTCCCTGTTACCTGTCTCCTGGCTCTCTGGGCGTCCACATTATGCACCTCCTCCTGGTCAGCCTCGCACAGCAGGCAGTCTCCGGTCCACTCCCCCGCGGCCTCCGCCCCGGAGCCGCTTCCCGCGGGCTCCAGACCCAGGCGATGCTGAGCGCACAGCCGCTCCGCCAGGCACTCCACCGCGGCGACAAGCTTGTGCCGCCGCAGCGTGCCGACCTCTCGGTGCGGCAGGACGTGGAGCTCACAGAAAGACGCCAGGCACACCAGGCACGACTTGACCGCCATCAGCTTGCTCTCCGCGGGGCAGAAGTCGCACGGCACTTCCCCGACTCCCCCCAGGTAGAGCTCCGGCGGCTCCGCGAACATTTCGCTCAGCTTGAGTTTGTCGACGACTTCGGCGAGCATCGTGTTCCGCCGCAGCACCGGCCGAGGGCTGAACGTCTCGCGGCACTGGGGGCAGCTGAACTGGCCCGACTCCGACTGGTCCCAGTAGTTGTTGATGCACGCCATGCAGTAGGTGTGTCCGCAGGGGATGGACACCGGGTCCTTCAGGATGTCCAGGCAGATTGGACATCGAAACTGGCTCTCGGTCACCGAGATGTTCGCCTGGGCCATCGCGGCAGGATGTGCTCGAAGCTCCGGTGACTGTAGGTCTGCCTGTTGCCTCCGATCCTGCTGATGAAGAAGAAGCTTTTCCTGACTCCCGGTGTGTTGTTGTGAAGAGGAGGGGTTAGGATACAGGAATAGCTCTTCCGCAATGTCATCCACTCCCTCATAACAATGGATATCCTTTGCCCTCAGTGTTGTCTTACAGGCATGTAAAGGCATTAAAGGGCCAGTTCGCCCAAATTACCCAAACCATGTTTTTCACCACTGCAGTAATGTCAATAGTTTTGGTTTGGTTCAAGACAAACAAACATTTAAAAAAAATAATAATAATTTTAATATGTGATAATCCTTGTGTGAAATCCTTCTCATAGTTGATCTATTTATATATATATATATATATTTCAAGTAATTTGTCATAATACATTTATTTATATTTCTCATTTTCTTTTCTTTTTTCATAGCCTACGTATTGTATTGTTTTATTTTTTTTCTAAAAGTGTCATCTGTGTCAATCATGATCAACTGTCAATAGTCTCAGCTCTGCAGACGCTCTGTTACTGTACTCATGTTCACACACTGCCATCTAGTGGCGACATGATGCAATTCCTTCAATTATTTCAGAGACGAAAACAGAACCACATGCCAGCAGAGACAGAGTTGAAAGCATACTTTACATATTAATTTGTTGAAGCTAATAAAAATTAATATTAAATGTGACTCTTTAAACGACATCGGTATAGTGTATGCCATTGGAGACACTGTCAGCTATAAATGCATGACAGATTCATTTATGAGGAACAGAGAAAGTTAAAACTGTTCTGTCACCTCTACAGTGAGGACATAAGACGCTCTTCACAAAATATACAGCCCAAATATTCATAATGTTAAATCATGCTGACAAGCATGCACAATGTGCAAATGTACAAACTATTGTTCTTCAAAGGTTTATTTATGATACAGAGCAGGGCAGGGCTAACGATGCTAGATGCATCAAAACCCAGAAAATACTAAACTCTTCATAATAAACCAACCTGCATAGAATCACCATAGAATAATCATGAATATAACTCAAATACCCAAATAACACTACAACCTCTCATCTGCAACAAACAAAACCAAAAACCCCAAAGTCCAGAAATACCAAACACAAAAAGTCCTTCTGAACCTGCAGAACTTATGTGTTGTCTGTTGTGGTCTCTGATGTGCCGCCCTCGTGAATTGAATTTCAGCAGCAGTTCAGCACAAGATTGAAGGTTTAGAGGGGGATTTTCAGGTACCTAAGCTCTGACCAAGCCATATCACTCACTTACTCACACACACACACACACACACACATACAGGTCACCTTACCTGCCTTTGGAGTTAAGTGGTTTACTCAATGAGGTTTGGGATCCCAGGATTAGTGCTACATGTCTCCTTAAATGTACCTATACTTTTACAAAATGATTTTATACCAAGTAAAAAGAGGACAGCAATAGCACTTTTACAAGGAGGTTCCCCTATATTTCAGAAATGAAATGCCAGTATGCACAGATTTTGGTGATTTGTGTGTCAAAAGATGTCTCAATGTCCAAGTTACAATGGAACTAAATTTGGCTTAAGTGTCAATACAATTATGGCAATATGGACGTTTAAAAAACATATTTTTTCAAGCAAATTTTTCCCAGTTTTAATGCAGACATGCTTACTTTGGAGGCAAAGACTCTTTACGTACCATTTTTGAAAGTTTATGTTTCATTTGACTTATTAGAGAGTGTTAAAATGTATTAAAATCTCCTGCAGCCCTTGACTTTATGACTTCTGTATCAGTGATGTTTCTCCAATCTCAGTTCTTGAGTGCAGTCCAAGTCTCTGTCTGACTCAGAGCTCAGAGCAGGCAGACAGACAAAGCCCTGAAAGAGGGTCTAGTCCCTTGACTCCCCTGGCCCTTTGTTCAAAGTGGGGCTGGGATGTACTTGCTGTTTTAAAAAGGACCCTTTTCAGCTAGGCCGTAAGGCGATCCTGGACCTTTCCTAGCCAGGGTGTGCCTCGGGCGTCTCTGGTTTACCTGCGGGACCGCAAGGGGCGGGGTGGGGTGGGTTGGTCCTCGCTGGTCCGGGACATGGTGGAGGGCGGAGGAGAGGAAAGCAGCTGGTCAGTGGAAGAAGGAGAGAGAGAGAGAGAGAGAGAGAGAGAGAGAAACCTAGAGAGAGCAGGGGAGGGATGGAGGGATGGATGTAAGGTGAGAACGCTGAGAAAGGACAAATAAACAAAGGTGGCGATGAGGGTCTGAGGTGAATTAATTGTATCAAGCTCTTTCTCTCTTTGGCGACAGTCTCCAGAGACAGCAGCGCAGGGAACAATAGACAGTGGATACAGTATTGGAGTACTATAGACCGGCTTAGAGAGACCTTCAGTCAACCAGCGGTGTAACACCTATATTTCAAGGTTCCTCCTTGAAAATGTAGGTCTAATACTCATTGAATTGTTTGGCTTTGTTCTTTTTTTGTCCTCTATAGGAATATTTGTCCATGTAGAGAAAAATGGCTTCAACACAAAGCGTTAAAAACAATACAGGACAACTGAGGATACTGATGATGAGGACAAGTGGTGCAGGGACACAGTATCAACACACAACATGATTTAAAATACATACATACAGTAAAAATGATGATAAAGTATAAAAGGTTCTGAAGGAGGGCTGAGCAGGCTATGCAAGACTTGCTGTACACCGTAACACGTCACATCAAGATATTCCAATTGCAGAAACCTTAAAATTTGAATGCATAAACATTTTCAACTTTCTTTAATATATCCAGTAAACATCAGTAAACAGTTTCGTGTGCATCTCCCAGAATCAAAGAGTTGATTTGCTTTTTTGCACCAATATTCAACAGTCATTCAGAAGAGATTCTTTAAAGTAGAGAGACAGTGAAGCAAAACATATGATATGATAACAGCCTCCTGAACCTACTTGTAGGTTTAGTAGGAACCTACTGGTCCATGTATTTAGAACAGATGTGTGGTGATAAATAACTGGGTGAGAAGGTGGATTTTTCCTCTAAGGAAACTTTGAAGGTAAGCTGAAAATTCAGACAATCCATTAAGGCCCCATTACAGCACTGCAATCATCCCATTATCCACAGTGTAATGAGAATTGTGTCTTTTTATCTAATTTTGGGACACATGCAGGTTTTCAAGGTGTTTGCAGGTGTCAGTGAAGACCAAACCTGTGGCCTCGGTTATCGAGTGGTCTAACCATGACAGGGTATCTCTGAAACAAATTACTGTCATTAGATTAAACTTTGCTTTGGATGTTTTGGTCCTCAGAGGATGAACCAGAATGTTTTTTTCCCTCTATAGTAGCTCGACCATCAGGCAAAGCTCAAAAAACATTGCACATATTCATATCCAAAAGCATTGAATCATCACTTCTTGTAGGTTCTTGAAGACGTTTTGTCTCCTATTGAGCTTCTTCAGTTCTGAAGCAAATGCATGCTCCGCAGAGGATGAACCCTTTCTATTTTGGACACTCCATGAGCTTTACTGCAACGTTATCCTCAGGTAAAGATGATATCCCACAATCTGTCCGATTTCATGAAATTTGATGAGCACATTCATGGTCCCAAGAAGACAAAACCTTTTCTCATCAGTATGTTGATTGGCCTAATTTGGAACAGCCAAAGAGTTGATGATTTAATTACTCCCCATGAGTACACTTCATAAGAAGATGAAGGTGTTAATACATCTGGTAGTGGTTTCCCCCTTCTTCCCCTTGGCATTTCCATCATCATTCATGTTGTGAACTTGTTCATTCATACATGTAGACTCACATCAAGTCAGCTTCTGGGAAATGAGAAAAATTTATACAAATTTTTACAGATGTAGATTCTTTTCACCTCTGAAATTATTCTGAAGACTCTTCACTTTACATCAGTGTTTTTCGCCTTTAGTTCACCATAAATGAGACTGAGCCCGCTGTGGGTTTGGATCCAGACAGAGAGTTTCCTTTCAAAATGAGATGGCAACTGTTAAAAAAAAACACATTATGCCTACTGTTTGCTGACATAAAACACATTGCCAGTAAGCCTCCAATTAAAGTTATGAGTCATCTTTCAACTTTTACTTTTAAAACAGTTGTTTTTGAGGATATTTTTAAAATTAACAGATTGATTTCAGGGTGCTTTTTTTGATGTTTAATAGAAGATACTTTAATGATCCCCATGAAGAAAATAAAGATGCCTCTGCCTGCGTTTTGGAATGAAACCTTTTATTTACAAAGTCAACATTTATAAGATCATATATAGCAGTTTTGCAGTCTCGTTAAGCCTCTCAGAAGGCTGTGTAACAGTAACTTGCAAGTGTGAGTGCTGAAGAGGAAGGAAGAAGGAGGAGTGTTTTGCTGTGGTGTACTGTTTCTGGAGTGAACAGTCTCAGAGGGATGTGACAATTTGTTCAGTCTATGGTTTGTGATTGATATTTATTTTTGTGAATTTACATCAGACCTTCATTTACAGTATACCAGTAGTTTCCAACCCGGTGAGTCGGAACTCCCGTTAAGGGGTTGCTAGATGATTAACAAGAGGAAAAGATTATTTCTCTCACAATAATTATTCATTTTTTATTACTTTTTTTCAGAGTTTTATCTCTTTAGGACTCTTAAGAACTACTGAAATGTAAAAATCTGTGATAGGAACACCACTCTTTGCTTAAACGAAAGTCATGGATGGATACAACCTGAAAGGAACTGTCGCAAGTAGGCATTATTTAAAAGGTTTTTCACTGCATCGTTTTAAGAAAATTCCCTTTACTTAGAGAATTAAACAGGAAAATAATGAATAATGATGACTGTATATAGGCATAGAAAAGACTTGTATCCTAAACAGAGCAAGACAATGTATCAGGCTGTAATTGCTCGTTGCTGAACTGATTTTTAGGACCTGGCACACTGTTGGCACACTGTGTTACCATTAAAGGCTGGAGGTGATTGGCTGATGGAAATGTAGTCATTAGTTGTGGTACTGAGGAATCCTACAGTGGTAAACAAGTGGAAAAATGAACTGTTGCTAGCTTTTCATGAAAAGTTTGGGGACCACTGAATTCATTTGGATTTGTCTTCTGTAGATCATGAATATTGGCCAAATTTTATGACAGTCCGTACAATATTTAACAGAGATATAGTGTAAAATACACATAATTAGTATTGAGCTTCATACTTGAACTTGGACACAACACAAAACCATCAACTCACGGTCCACTTACTGGCTTGTTCCAAAGATTTCTACCATATTACACGGTTTTCATCAGCAGATTAAGTTTGCTCAGTTGTAATTGATCTGTATACATTCAAACTTTCTATTTTTTTCAACTCTTTTCATGCAAACATGGAGCAGAAACCCTGAAAGTGCTCAAAATAATAAGAGTGTCTGATCAGAAGTGAAACAGAAGTGTTTCCATGACTGAGAAAGTCTCATTCAAGTTTAACCAATAGCAAACAAACAAACAAAACAAAGCAAAAGACTTGTTAATGTAGACGTCATTAGGAAATATAATATCAACTCATAATATAATAACACAATATCCTCATCTAAAGCATATAGGTTTCTATAACCGGAAGAATTTCATAATTCTCGCTAATACGGCTTATTTTGAAATCTAAGACAGGAAGTTTCATTATTTTGTTCCGTCTAGCTTGACACACTGGTGACAAACCTGGTGGGCAGAGCTGCGACTGTGACAAAGTCAAATATATGCGAGTGACAGAGTCTCTCACTCAGAAAATTAGAGGAAATCAATCTTGTCAGGCAGCTGCATTCAAAACAGGCGAAAGTCTAAAAAAGTGATTAGCTTTATGACTAATTAATCTGATAACCAGTCTGCAGAAAGGCTCATTATGAGTTAATTAATGAGGAACTCCGATGAGAACGTAAGAAAGAAGGAAGACGCAGAGGTGATGGGAAATCGCCACGAAATTACAACAACATACGAAAAAATGAAGATGGGTTTAAATGACAGAAGCAGGGACGTGATTTTAATGCTCTGCGGAATCTAAATAAGGTTTTTTTTTTGTTCTACCATGCATAAGAGATGGATACGTCGGAGGTTGCCTGTCTTCATTTTCACCTTCTTCATCATTCTGTACGTGGATTTTCAATTACGCACCAGCAGCCCTCCCAAACTCAGTGTGGTTCACCATCCATCACCCGGTGCGCTCCAGCGCTCCATCCAGCAGGTTCCCTCCGCGGCCAAGGGCGCACCGAATCCGGCCAGGAACAGCAGCAGCAGCAGCAGCGATGGTAACCCACAGATCGGGAACGGAAGACCCCCGGCCTCCGAGGGTGCACATGTCACCCGGGCAAAACTGAAGCAGGAGGACATCTTCATCGCTGTGAAGACCACTGGGAGGTTCCACAAGACGCGTCTCGCGCTCCTTTTGGAGACGTGGATCTCCAGAACCAAGGCGCACGTGAGTGTTTCTTTCACATACGTTTTAGACATCCACCTGCTGCTTACATCCAAAGACACTTGCTGCACCACAATAATCTCCCATCCCAGTAGAAAACCATCTGATTCCATTCATTAGCAGCTTTTTAGTGACTTCTATCATTATAGACTTGACAAAAGTGGGCTGTTGATCTCCCTGTGACCGCAAAATGACCCTAAACGGAAAGACCCTGATAAAGTAGAGCTAATTATATGGATAGAAGTGATTTTATTTGGACTAATCTGGACATATATATTTGCATGAACTCATATTTCTCGATCAAAGCTAACCTAATAATTACCAGTCCCTGTATACGTGTCACTTTTCAATATGTCCAAATACTACATGTCTGGATGACACATATTGATGCTTAAACAGCTCGGGGTTTAGAAAGCAACTCCTGAACTAATTTCAAGACATTTTATACATGTATCACAGTCGATTTCATATATCTGATCTATCATTTGACCGAAGAAGACATGTGAGCTTACTGATGAAACGAAAACATGCATTTCCTTCCTGTTTTTGAAGCTGCAAGACTGATGTCTATCATTCTGATAGACTTGGCCTAATCTTACTTCCTGAATGTCTAATCGGTTGTTTGTTTGGTTGATTTAATTGCAGATGACATGAAAAGCAATAATGTATTAAATTACTGTTAAATGGCTTCTGTTTGCAGTCTGTTGACACCTTGTTGTCAATCTGAAAAAGCAGAACTGCAACTTCTCTCTTGCTGGCATCAATATCATGTTTGTGGCTTTGATAGCAAAACTTGAGTTTTCAAACTGGAGAGTGTACAATATAATCACCATGTCAGGGTTTAGTTTGGGTTAAAGAGTCCAGAGAAGGTGAAGTCATCAGTTTTTTTGTGAAAGATTTGACAAGACTGAACTTTTTTTTTGGCTCTGTCAGACAGTAGCAAACCTGTTAGAAAGCCTTATCCTCGGGTTATGTCATTTTTCTGCCATCAGTTTTACAGATTGTCCCTATTAAGTTGATGGCAGATTGCTGTTGCTGTTGTGTCGGGAATAAGATGTTGATCGCACAATAGTTCTGGTCATTCCAGGCACCAGTCACCCATTTCACCCCTCTTTTCCTTAAGGTCAACTGAATTCTAAGGTTAGTCATTGGCATGAAATACTGTAGAAAATGTGTTATTGCATAACAAATAAGAGAACAGAGGATTGGGAAATATTTCAGTTTTGGACTCATATTGTTATAATTTAATGACTTCATACTTTCAGGGTACACAGTTTGGCTTAAATGACAAAAAAAAGACTAAATATTTATTAAATTAATGACAATTGGGCTATATTATCTGAAAGTATGTTTATCCTTCAGTCAATTGCATTGATTATTTATTCAAAAGGTTCAATATGTGATTTTGTCTACAACGTAAACTAAAACACAGTCCAACCTGGAACAAATTAAAGAAATAGTACAGAAAGAAGACAGTTATTGATTATCGTGATTATGAGTTTGACTGTGATGATACTCAGCTGTGCCATACTCTAAGGTTTCGTCCCAAAACGCAACCTTGGCCTTTGTATATGTAGGCCCAAAATGTGAGGTTCAGCTCCCAAAATGTGTCGGAGACTTTGAAGAATGCTGAAGATTGATGAATGTAAAGACTGATGTCTACAAATTGAAGTCTTTCTTAATAATGACCATGTTCCTCAGTAAAATGATGTAACAAAACCAGACTACAGTGCTGTTGAATATCTTTTAGGTACTTTCCACTGCCCGATAGTCATGCTGTATGTAAATGAATGGTGGTTAAAGAGCCAATACGCAACTTTTTTGACCTCAGTATATTTTGACCTTAAGTATATTCACATATATAAGAATACTGAAGATTTTACTGTAGTTATCTTGGGAAAATCTGTATTTTGTGTGTTTCTCTATTGGTCGTTATACAAAATATAGGCATGTTTTAGAAGCAATAAAAGCAGTAGCATTAGCAGACAGTGATAACTTTCAGGCGTTGTCCACTGTCAGTCTATGTGTGAAAAGAGCTGTCAATCAATTTGGGAGGGTAGCAGTAGTAAAGTGTCTGTCTTGCTACACAAAATTTGGAGCTTTTTCATCATCAAATAATTTCCTTCATAGTAACAATATTATGTGTATTTTACAAAAATGTGAGGGTCATTCTGTTTTCATGTATTCTCTATAGAAAATGGTGTGAAATGGTGTAAATTTTGGGTGTTGACTAGCCCTCCCCCCCCCTGCATCATAGCAACTAGCATCATATGACCATCACTGTTCCCGTCTGGGTTATCTGCTGTAAGTGGCTTCACTGGTTTATATTGCATCCTCTTCACTACAGCTTTGTGTGGCAACCCTTGACGCCTTCGCCCTTCCACACACACACCGACTACGATGCACAGTCCCTTGTTTTTTCGTCAACAACTTTGTAACAAACACGTCTTTCGAAAGCGCTCTGTAAATACACTTGACTTCATTTAATTCTATGTCGTTCAAAGAAACACGGGATCAGTGATCTCGAGAATAAGGTTCTTGTTTTCTGTTTCTAAAGAGTGATGATTTAAATAACAATGAAAGAGGAAGACACTGATAGCATCTTCCCCTTTCACACATATGTAAATTATAATATGTGTGTGTGTGTGTGTATGCGTGTGTGTGTGTATACTTTCTGTAACCACATGGACACACAAAGATGTAGATGTAGAGCAACAATATGAGAAAACGTAGACACACATACACACACACAGACTGACAGGAAGCTGTGCAGGCAGGTTGTCTGGGCCGAGGGGAAGCAGCCGCCATGCAGTGACTCTGTTAACAATACTGAAACGGAAGCCGCTCATAGAACAGGAAGTGGAGAGCCAGATTGCAGAACAGGACTGAACCTCATCTCACCCTCTCACCTCCACCCCCCACGCTCCCCCCCCACACACACACACATACACACCAACGTACGTTCACACATCGCAGGGCTTTGCAGGGTGAAAAGTCACTTCTAACCAGCTCAGGGGGTTAAATAGCTAACTCACCGGAAATAAGAGCACTCCTGAGGAAACGTTCTCTTAAAAGCAGTTCTCTCAAAGCTTGTTCTCAGCCGTCAAACAGTAAAAACAGTACCTGATCTAGAGCCCCTGTCTAACTACGGCATCCCTGAACTATTTACAACAAACCTCAGCGGTGCCCCATGTACAAAAATAATCTCTTTGATTGAGATGGAGATAATCTTAAGTGAGCATTTTAATGGTTAAGTACATTCATCAGAGAAAATGTCAGACAGGAAACCTGGAAGCAGGGCTGATGTTAATAATATGCCAAATTAAAGGAATAAATTTCGTTCTTGCTGAGAGTTAGATGAAAAGATTGATACCACACTCAATTGTTTTAACTCTGAGATCTTTATACAATATTTATTCATACATTTTTGATTATATTTTACATATGATTTTATGAAAAGACAATAAATTACATTGAGTTATTGCTTTATTAAAGGGTAACTTTTCAGCCTGGTGAAAAGTCACTCAGTTTTGCCGCAGTCGTGTGATCTGTCGCAACTGTAACCACATCCGACAGTGATGTCACAATGTACTGACTGTATATAAAGATGGACGTCATCACAGCTCCCCAAAATATCTCAATCGCCCCCTGGTGGCTGGTTGCATTATAGGTCATAAGTGGTCGTACTTTAGCTGTGTTTCTAAGGTGAATAAATGATGTTTTCGTCACTTTGGTAATGTGGGACGTGACGCCAAGAATTGTAACCTTTTAATTAATTTCCCCAGATTATTGTACAGCATTTCTCTATTTATTTTGAGGCCGACTAGAAGGATCTCAAGTTTTGTATTTGATTATATAAAAAGGGGGCGTGGCATCATGATTGACAGCTGTGACAGCTGCTCTCAAACCAATGTGTCAGACGGCGGGACAGCTGAGGGGGCGTGTCCCGCGGGCATACTGCGACTCTACTGGCTCCAAATGACGCCACACAAGCAAGGTGGCAGCTGATACTTTTGCTTCACTTTTGCACAGCGGTAGGAAGTGGAGACGTGTCGTCCATATTTATATACAGTCAATGGTGCTGACACATCCTGGAGTAGACTTCTACATCACTGCAGCATGATGAGAAAATGAGAGGGGGTGTTAATTTACTCTATATTTGGCTCCAAATTCAAACTGGCCTACAATTTATTGTTTTGTGCTCTTACAGACTTTCAATAACAAATAACACATTTTTCCAAAAAAGGACTGGATTAGATGAAACTGCAAACACCACTGTGACTCACAGTGTTCTTGACTCCACACAGCTCCAGTGATGGAAGTAGATAGTAAACAGGGGAGATAATCACTTTCATGTTTTATAATAGTTAAAATAATCACCAAAAATCCTGAATTGCTTTCTGAAAATAAAGTCCTAAAATGATGAACCCTGCAGGACAGAGGGCTAGTTAGTTAGCCTACTGATTTTCCAACATGATGGAAAGAAAACAGTCAATTTGTTTATATTTAATACAAAAGAGTTCATTTTTTTTGTCATTCAAATAACTTGTTTTTTAACTTTTACTGTGTCTTTTGGTTCCTCCTGTTGAGGTTTAGTTTAGCTATAAGATAATGTCTATCTCTGAGAAAAGTGTCAGTGCAGCTAAATCATCTGACATTCTTGTACTTGACACACAGATGTTGTTAAATTATCATCTGCTTTTTACTTTCGCTGGCAGTCGTAACGTATCTGATGGAATGTGAAACAAACCTCGGTATGAACAATTGGCAGGTGTTATTTTGGTACCAGCTGTGATGGATTAAGAAAGATTTACATAGTTAGAAAAATCATACTGTATCGTAATCTCATGCAAACAACACAGTCTGGTATGGCTTTTATTGCTCTCCGGGCTCTACTGTCGTATGAAATGATGTTAGACTGTAGAGTTGCAGTGTTTTCGCCCCAGAGGGAGAAACAATGGTGGGGTAGTTACTTATTGAATGTGAAAGCTCATCTCGACTTAAAACGCCCGTGTCAACACTTGTCAGTTTGAGGTTTAAAGTAGTGGTAAGTGACTTTTGAGGGCAGCTCTCAGTTGTCAGTTCAACAGCGACTGTTTTCTAGTGTGACACATTTGCAACTAATACTCTGTCTCTGTTTTTAAATGAGTGGATATTAACCCTATGAGTTTAAAATGACAAAACTCTTGAGTTGTTTTATGAGTACTTTGAAAAACAGCTCTGTCAAAAGTCTTACAAGATAAAACTGTGGGCAAAAGCATTAAAAAAAAAATACTGCTGAATGAGTGGGTCTTGCAGGATATGCAATTAAAACCTTATGCAACATAAACCAAAGGGGCTTAAGAGGGAGGCAATATACGTAATTGCCAAGTTCAAATCCAGCTGGAGACCCATGCTGTCGTTCTATCAGGTCTCTATATGTCTATATATTAAGAGCAAAGATGGTAGAATGCACACTTTATATTTTCAATTACATTATATTTAGATTTATATTACAATTTTGTCAGATACCGCACTATATTTTAATGACGCAAACATAAATAACTACCGTGCCGTGTTGTGAATAAAATCTTATGACTGTCGGATCATTGGCTCGAATCCCCTTGAGCAGCTGGATAAATCTACATGGATATAGTGATTAAATAATATAAAGATTTTCTCTTTACCCTCAATTACTCTTAGCGAACCTCCCTTGAGGCGCCTTAAAACGCCCCGGTGGAGCAAAGCGAGGGTCCGAACGCCAGATTTGAAAGCCAGATTTCCCGTCACACAGCCATGGAATCGCTGAAGTATTGATGAGAAACCATATTGAGATATATTACAGTCATTTTGTGCTATGGAGCAGTACAAATCTTACTTAATGGTGCTTTAACAGGGTGAAAAACAAGCTGAGATTTATGCACCTCCGCCTGACCTCAGTGAAACGTCCTCTCCAACTCTGTTTACGAGCTGCTGCGAGCCCACAATCCGCCATTTTTGTTCCTCAGCGCAGGTTGACTGATTTCAGTGGAGGTACTTTAGTGTGAGTTATGGTCAGAGGAGAGCAAACTAATTGTGATGGTAGCTCTTTCTCATGGTGCTTTACAGAGGTAGGTGGAAGAGGTTATTGTGGCGGTGATAGCGGTGGGGAGGATTGATCCAGGTATCTCATTACTCCTCCTCCTCCTCCTGCTTCGCTGATGGAGGGATGACAGGGAGGGTTGGACGAAGATAAAACAAGGCCTTTGGGAGAACGAGAGAAGAAGAGAGAGAAGAGAGGAGCTTGATCGGTATTAAAATGACCAGAGTGAAGATTTAGAGTCTGCTTGATGTCGCTGAGAGAGAGAGAGAGACACAGAGAGATGGAGAGAGAGAGAGAGAGAGTATAAAGAGTTGATGGATGAACTGCGGTTGGTACAGTAACAGTGTGCTTAAATAGCCTTTCTTTCAGAGTGCAGTAGAGGGAATATTATGGAGATTAGGCACTTTAATGTAAAGTCACACACACAAACACACACAGCTTAAGCACACAGCTTTGCACCCACACCAAAAACACACACACACACACTCGTTTTTTGTTACTTGTGAGGACACTCTGTTGATTTGCATTAATGCTGTGGATGCTTACAACCATAACTCAAATCTGAACCCTCTAATAAATGACAGATTTACAAATTTATACTGAACAGATAGATTCAATATTTGGGGTTTATACAGTATTTTATCACAAGCATAATCCAAATTATAAGCAGAATTTTAGCATAATCCCCTAATTAAAATATGCATAAACCTACTGTATGAACTTGTGTCTAACTATGTGCTTAAAACTCTGTCGACAGATTTTTTCTGGCCACTTGGGGGCAGCAGAACAACCTATAAACACTGACACCCTCTACAGTTGTTATAGCCAAAGTGTCAACAAACAGTTGCCTGTTCACACAGTCACACAGAGCAACAATCATTTGGAGTCGTGTTTCCGGCTGCTTCATGAACGTTAACCCAAGATTTACTCTCCTTTTAGCTCTGTTTTGGTCTCCACCAACATTTGAGGGAAATATTTGGCTCTTTAGCAGCTGCTAGTCGCTAACTTTGTCTGTCTGATGTTTGGTGCTGGCCGGGTAGTTTACAGTCGGTTTATCAGAGTTTATTCGCAAAAAAACTTGGAAATTGGTTTAATGAGAGAGGTGAGACTGAACCAAACAGTTAAGTTTCTGTTGTTTTGAGCTCATTGCTCAAAACAATGAGCTAAAGGATGCTATAAAGCCCTGTAGAGCAGAGAGGAAATACAGAGTTGGTAATAATTCTCTGTGGGTTTGAGCTCTTTCACACACAAGTAGTCATTTGATCTATTGTTCATCTAAAACTACTGATCAGTGCAGCTATGACTGATTGTATGTCTCCAAAATACCAGTTGGAAATCACCCGGTGGACAGAAACACAACTCCAAAATGAAAGATAATGTTGCTCCGTAACCGCTGGATGTGGAAGTAAAACTGTTTGCTAACATGTTCAACATAATCAACTCAAAAAGGGGGGATGATATGTCCGTGTTGTGTTCATAGGTTGTTTCTGCTGCTCCCAAGTGGCCAAAAAATGAGAAAATGCAGGTTTAAAACTGCTCCTCACAAAAGCAGAAGTACACGAACAACCACATTGACATCAGAGCGAGGCAGTAGCTCTGTCACCGTCTGCTGGCTGGTGGCAGAACAACTTGACACAAACAAAAAGTGGCACCGAGACCGTCTTCACTGTGTATTTCTACATATTACTTATACAAGAATGTAAGTTGTCCCTCTGTCAGTCAGAGGACACCTGCACTCGTTAGTATTTATTTATAAAGCCCTGTTAGAAAAGCAGCCTACATATCTTATATCCCTTCTGATGTCTAAGCAAAGTCACTGCTTTACTAGATCTCAGAGGTGCTTTATTCTGGAAATCCCCAAATTCAAAACAAAACTCGGTAAAAGCCTTTAAACGGCGGACTGCAAAATGAACTGAAACTCTTCCTATCTGTATATGATTGTATCCTTGTTTCTTAGCTGCATTTTATAAGATTTAATGTTTGTCTAAATGTCTGTTTTTTTGTTTTGTGACACTTTTATTTATTTTCTCGTGTAAACAGGAAGCTCATGCTAAAGAGGGATTCTGCTCTCGTTGAGTAAATAAAGGTTGATGAATGAGTGAAACATATGTTGACAAGAAGTTCTAATCACAACTTTGTCTCATTTAAATCTGCCTTTATGGTGATTTAAATAACTTCGCCATGAATTAATTACACTTAAAGTCACCTGTTCGCCACTCATTTATTCACAAACACACTTTCCTAATCCACGTTTCTCTGTCTCCACTCTTCTTCCTGATCTTTTGCCAAAAGTTTATAAAATAATGAATGTAGCTGTCATCCATATAAAATAACAGGCCAACAGATTTTTAAAAAGGTATCCTCGACTGATATTTTGTTAATCTGATCATGTAATCCAGGGATTACGGTCATTAGCTGGTGCTGCCTGTTAGCTAGTCTGGAAAGTTTCTGTCTCACTGCATGTCTACACACACACACACACACACACACACACACACACACACACACACACACACACACACCGTCACTGACAGGCACATGTTTGCTGACACACGTATTGTACACTCAGTGTCTCTCTATGGTGGGAAATTCAGTTTCACACCCTGGTCACTTCACACGTAACCTGACTATCTCTGCTCTTGCTATTTTTATCTATTTAAAACACACCCACACAAATTCACACACTCTTCTGCCTGTGTGTCAATCTTGTCTTCATATTTCCCACGTCCCTCTCCATTTATAATCCACTACATATCATATTTTGATAACATTTTAAATCTTCAGGCAGAGAGATAAATACAGTATCTATCTTGTGCCACTGTTTGGCTTTTATTTTTTTAAAATGTGCTGATATTTCTCATATTTTTGGGTCAAATAGTTAACAGTTGGTGTATGATTGTGGAATAATATTCTCATTTTCTTTGCTTTATCTTGTTCCAGTCATGAAGGACAATCCAAAGAATATTTCTGGTCCTGAAACTGTATGACATCAACATATAAGTGGCAGTTTAGAGTTGGGCGTTAATTCTCAGTAATTGCACCACTACAAACATTTGCACAAGTCATTTTCATACAGTATTACCAGAAACGTGCCTGTCATGAGATCACATCCTGAGCTGACTAAATCTGAAGAAGCATCTTTTTTTTTGGTCCGCACTAATCTGATGACTGTTAGGCTTGATACACTTGAAAACAGCAGCCTCACATAATGACATAACGATGCTCTCACACACGCTTCCAAACACAACCTTCAGTCATTTTAAACTCTCTTGCTGATTACACATTTTGAATTTTTAACACAGACGATTAAAAGTTAAAATTAGTTTATTTATCTACTTTATTCCAGACTGTTTTCCCCCAAGGGTTTTCCCTCTTCATATTGGTTTGTCTGTTGTATAAACTGGTCTGTTCTTTCCCTTTGTGTACCAAAACTTGAGTTCTGGGAAATTATCATGGGCATGTTTCCACTATTTTCTGACAGTTTATAAACAAAATGAGTCATCAAGCAAGAAAATTAGTAGAGTTGCAGCCCCGAAGGAAAAAGGAAACATCTCCACATAAAAAGAATATTCATCAATAAAAATAATCACTACCAGAAGCAGTTGAGCATATAATAAATTGTGTTTCCCACTTCTAAACTTACCAGTAGGATCAAATAAAGACAGATTGAAGGTCACATATACAATAAGCTCTGGTATTTCCTGTTCTTTTTTTGTGCACCATTATTCTCTTTCTCACTATAGGCAAGTCAATGTACCTCATATCAGTGTAATATAGGCCTGTATGATGTAGTCACTTAGACAGAGATTGTTTAAAATGCTTTAAAATGTATATTTGACAACATTTTAGCGTTCTTTCTTTCCAACCAAAAGTTGGGGGGGCATATAAATTCATTTCTAAGAGTTGAATAAAACATATTGTATCTTATCTATGGGGTGATTTGTGCCACTCTGAGGTCATTTTTGGAAAGTCGGACACGCCGCGCAGTTCAGCCTGAAGGGCAGAGGAGCCCGAGTGTGACGCCGTAAGGGTCGCCTTTTCAAATGTCCCCAGTCTCAGTGATACATGCATCACTGTAGGGTTTTTTTTAAAGTCTGCTGTGTCTGATGAAACCGGTGCAAGACTTCAGTTTGTTCTGGATTTACTGAAAGGTGGTGGAATTTTGAATGATTTTGCATTTGAGTTAAAGAAGGAAGGAATATGATACATTTTTTTCCAAGGAAATCAGCAAATATATGGGAATTTCTCTCAGTTTTTCCATTGTGTCATTGAGTTTCATTCTAATTCTATTGAAAATAAAATCAAAAACAGTTACGTCAATGTACAACTATTGGCAAGTAATGCTATGTTTTTATTTTTGGACAGAGAAAGACAAACATAATAGTACAATTAATATATGTCAATCATTATCATTTCATTATAACTTTATTTAAGGATTAAAAAAACACACACAAGACAAAATATATATATATATATATCTACTACTCATATGAGCTGTAACGGTTGAGTGTTTTTACAACTTTGCACCACCAGAGGCCAGTGTTATTCTATCTATCTATCTATCTATCTATCTATCTATCTATCTATCTATCTATTTATGTCTATCATCCATCCATCCATGACTGTAAGAACAGGCTGTGACAAAAAGGTGTGTGATCTTAGACTTATTTGACTCATATATCAGAGAACAAATATCAGAGAACCATATTGTGATCCTCTGACCACTTTGGCCCATAAATGTATGTGTGTGTGTGTGTGTGTGTGTGTGAGTACATGTTTGCAATTACTTATTTTTTCTTAGCTCACAGTGGGAACTTTGTTTTTGTCACATCGAATTTGCTCCATTCAAAACGATATCGATCCAATTTATATGAGTGTGTATGTGTGTGTGTGTGTGTGTGTGTGTGTGTGTGTGTTCTCTCCTTAATGAAGAATCTTTCAGGATGTTTTGTTACGGATGTGCAGAAGAAGAAGAAGAAGAAGGATATAATCAAAAGCCGTGTATGTGTGTGTGTTTAAATCTCTTTTCTTTGTTTTTGTCTAGACGTTCATTTTCACAGACACGGAGGATGAGGATTTACGTTCAGAAGGTAGGAAGCAACACTGAATCTAATTTACACTCCAATTTAGATATAGATTAAGCTCTACGTGGAACACAGAAAAGTTTGTGGACACACATTTTGTGTGCTTTTGGTGTAGGGGCTGTTTTTCATGGTTCAAATTAAAGGAAATCCTAACATACAGATATTTTATGCTTTTGGTACGACACGTTCACCAATCACACATGGGGTGTCTATATACTTTTGGCCATGAATTGATGTTTTAAAGCATGTTCAACTATGGCTGGGTGATATGGCCAAAAAATCTCAGGATTTAAACATCATATTTATCATCATTATACATAAAATACAGTAGTTACCTGAATGTAACTCCAGTTGACCGTCAGTACCAGATGCTTCAGCTAGGTAGAGCACATCCGGTTTAATAATCTGTTTCAGCACAGAGCAGAAAAGTCCACTCAGTAATTGATCTGCTGCTGTTTGTGTTTCTTTACAAGACATTAGCTTGATATCGGCATCTACCTTTAGCTTCTGGAGACAAACTGAACGAAGCAGAATCTGGAAACTACTCCTTTGACTCCGAGTGCTTCCACTCTTGTAACCAGAGAGATAAAACCTCATCGACAAACACAGACGCAAGAACGCAAACCGGCGTGCAGAGTAATTTTCAGTCTGTCCTCGTAGATGCGACCGTTAAATTCATTACAAGATAGCCAGAGACAGCTCGCCACCTGGAGTTATGACAGCTGTCAACTGCAGCAGGTGTGCATGTAGTGTAACTAATCACGTCACAGTTTATGAGGGACTGTCGTGACTCAAAACGGCTAATGTAGCCGACTTCCATCTATGTTACTTTTTTACTAAAGGGAGCCTTTTTGTGCATTTTGTAATAACTTGATTTTATGATGAAGATGTTTTACACATCGTGCAACAACAAAAAATTGAATTAATTTGAGATATCACCCAGCTATATGTCCAACTTTGTCTTTATTTCTTTCTGTCTTTTCTTCATTGCTTTCTTTTCCTTCCTGTTTCTTCCCCACTTCTTTATTCTTCCTCTCTCATTTTCCCTTTCTTCCTCTTGTCTCATTCTCTCTTTTGCACACTTATTATCTTGTCCCGCATTACATTCATTCTTCCTTCCCCTTCTTCTGGCTTTCCTTCATTCTCTTGCTCTCTCTCTCCCCTCTTTTCTCTCCTATCACACTCCCCTCCCATCTCTCCTCTCTCCCTCCATCTCTCTTTCTCTGGCACTGTCCCTCACCTCCCATCTTTGTCAGCAGATTGTACTGCCATCACTTGTTTATAAGAAACAGTATCGCTGAGGCAATATACAAAGAGACGATTGAGCAACACCTTTGACACTGAAAAACATCCAGTTATATGAATAAAACACCCTCCTCCTTCTCTCTCTCTCTCTCTCTGTGTCCAGGTTATAACATGGTGGTAACAGCCTGCCAGTCAGACCACAGCCAGCAGGCTCTGTCTTGCAAGATGTCTGCAGAATACGACGGCTTCATGGCCTCAGACAAGAGGTGAGACAGATTAAGGTCCGTCTATCATCCTGCTCGCACTGGATTTAAAGATCGGATTAAGATTACAAAATTTAATGATCACCGCAGGGGAAATCTGGCTGTTACAGCGGCAGGTAGACGTGAGCGGAGGGAAATCAAAGAAGTCAATCATCTCATGTGTAAGGGTTTCATAATCGTACACACAGGTGACAACGACTACAGTCAGAATCTTTGAAATTCTTAGTTTTGTCTTTGTTGCTGATCAGTATTGCTGTTTACCAGAGATCAAACAGTTCTTAGGCTTTCTGTTGATGAATTTATTCTTCAGATCATCCCGAACAAATATAAAAATGGAAATTTTTAAAGTAGAAAAGGTCCAAATATAACATAAAATTGCATTTTTTGGTTGTGTTATCACTGGGAATAGAAATCTATGAAGAAGTCTGGATAAAAGATGGACATCAGCAGGATATCTTTTTAAACAGTTCTAGGATCTGTGGCAGCAAATCTAATGAAAACTTTTGCTGCATCGCATTTCTTCCCTTCAATCTTGCCCTTGACCGACTAAAACTTTGTATGGAAAGTGCAACATCATTGTTGAGGCCTCCTCATCTTCCTCCAAACACAGATTTTTTTTACAACCATACCTGGGACTTGTGATTTCTCTTACATAAAGGACTGTATGTATGATTTAGTGACATCTAGTGGTGAGGTTGCAAATTGCAACAAACTGAATAACCTTCTCCTACCCTTGCAAGCCTGTAGGAGAACTTACGGTGGCCGTGAAACTCACAAAAAATGTGAAAAGCCCTCTCTAGAGCTAGTGTTTGGTTTGTCTGTTCTGGGCTACTACAGAAACATGGTGGTACAACATGGCGGCCTCTGTGGAGGAGGACTTGCTCCCTCTGTAGATATAAAGGGCTCATTCTTAGGTAACAAAAACACAACAATTCTTATTTTCAGGTGATTATACACTAATTAAGACATACGTATGAATATTATATTCAATTTCTGCCAATATTTCTGCCAATAGGTCCTCCTAAATCTTACACACTGGTCCTTTAATGCCTTACAAATACCTAAAAAAACTCCAAAAACAAACAAACAAACAAACAAAAACAAAACAGACTTAACAGGTAGATAGCTGTAATGTATTATTAAACTTTACTCTAAATAAAAGCAAATAAAAATGATGAAGATTTCATTATACTGTATATAGTGCAGTATACAGTATATAGTACAGTATGTCATAAACAACACATTTAGAAGAAGAGAAACGATGCTCCTTTAAACAGACTATACTCTACTTACTTGCTGAATCCCCTTTCAGAAGATTGTAAAAGTGATAAGATGTATTGTAGTTAAATGTCACAACTGTTGAGTGTCATAAAACTTCTGAGTCCTCCCTCTGTCAGCTGTCCAAGGGACATTTCCTGGTGATGAACGTTAAAACTTACAACTTTGCTAGTCCTTGAGAAGTATCCAAATGCCACATTAGTTCACATTCAGCTTCAATAAGGCCAGACTATAGACTTTATATAAAGGCTGCCTCATTTTGAGAAGACGCAGCCCTTGCATTGGCATGCAAGATTTGTTGTCTTTATATCCTGTTAGACTGGATTAGGTTACACCAGCTATTTGTAAATCCATAACCGAGTTTGTATGTAAAGACCCTCTACAGAGTGACGCAATGTAATGTAAGGTAATGTTTCTTAAAAGTAGAAGAAGTCAGCATGTATCAGACTCGGAATTTGTTTGACTTGGATTCAACTCACGACACCGCTTGAAGCTATTTTGCTCCCCATGATATACTGGATAATGTGTTGTTAATATTTGGCCATATTTTTGATTTGTGAAAATACAGTGAAGCTCAACAGCTTGTGTTTGGTGCGTGACTAAGGCTGAGACTGTCTTATTAAGATGGCTGAGAAAATGAAAGAGCATTTCAGTTTGGTTCCAAGTTCCACTTTGTTATTTGGACTGAAGAGGGAAGTGAGGCTGTTTGGTTTGGACAGAAGCCTTTTGTGTTGTTGAGCAGTCATTAGGATGGCAGAGGAAACAAGACAGCATGTCAGTTTGGTACCAGCAGCTTTGTAATTTGGACTCTGATGTTGCAGTAAGAGTCTGTTTGGTTTGGAGTGAAGCTTTGACAGTCCATTCATTAATGTGGCAGAAGAACTCAAACAGCTTGATCACCCACAAAGTAATACAGTGAAATCCATTCTTTAAGGGACAGCATGAACTCATAGACAGAGGGAGAAAACAGAAGGGCGGTTGTTATTCCTGTATTATTATTTTCTTTACTTTAACTCTTTTTAGAAGGATGTCTTTTATAGGAAAAAGCATTTAATTTGAAGTTGTTGCACTCAATAACTATTTTTTTTCTAGAAAACAGTGCTGTTCTTTTCTTCATTCATCAGAAATACAGTACTTACAGCTTTCTATAGCAGTGTGACATTTATTTTTCAACATAAATATGCAATAACACAAGCACAAAAAATGTTGCGATGTACTTTCAGAAATAATCACACGACTTCTTCAAAAAAGTTGATGATAATGCATTATAACAAGTATGGTAGTTCCTTAAAAATGAGCCACAAATGTCCTTCTTAATTTAAATAAATCTATATCGAAGATGTGATTGTGTTGGACAGATTGTGCTACTGTACATCTCATTTTAAAAGCATACTTTACGTAGTTCAAAGTAAGTAGTAAGCTATATAAATATTAAACTCAACTCAGAGCTTTTTTTAGTTAAAGAAATGTTTGAAGGTGGCAATTATCAAGTACAATTAAACCAACTAGTTAGCTACTCATTATTAGGCAGAAAGAAGCTAGCTCCCTACCATGATAGCTAGATTACAAGCTAATAGCACGGACTAATTTACAAACAAAATTTCATAAATGTTCATAAAACTACCTATAAAACTGTATTAACTACTAAACTACTTACATGTGGCTTTTGTGTGCCTCTTACTGTCACCATGCTCATCTACTTCTGGAGTAATGGACAGCATAATCCTTTTAGCAAAGCCATACTAAGCTAAGCTAACTGACACCTAGCTGTAGCTTCAAATTTACCATACACACATAATATCAATCTTCTCATCCAACTCTCGGCAAGAATGCAAATAAGCTCAGTCTGAAAATGTTGAACTATTCCATAAGTGTTCATTTTTATTATGATGTATCTTCTAGCTATGCAAGACTGAATCCAACAAGGAGAAAAATTAAATTTAATTTGATCTTTGATCTGACTTTTTGTAGACAAGAGGTAGAGTAGAAAGGAGAGGGGAAACACAGACCATTAAAACAAAGTTTGTTGCTCCTCAGGTGGTTTTGTCACGTGGACGATGATAACTACGTGAACCCGGAGGCCCTCCTCTCCCTCCTCTCGGCGTTTCCCCAAGATGGTGACATCTACGTAGGCAAACCCAGCCTGGACAAGCCCATCACTGCTCATGAACTCCTGGAGGGAAATGCAACGGTATAATGCCACAGTTTTTATGTTCAATTCCTAAAAGATTGTGTCGAACTCTGGTTTACCCACATAGGAGCTTTCATGTTACTTGGTTACTCATGTTGAAGTTTAGTAGAGTTTAGCACTTATTGACGTCTTTGGTGAATTTCAGTGAAATTCAGTTCACATTATTACATCAATACTGTATCGTTAGCTGTTAACCTGTACAATTGAAGGTTTTTGATGCTTCAAAGTAGCTAAACAGACATTTTACAACCATTTTTTTTCACCTATGTTACTTAAATGCACTCAGGCCATTACAACATGTTTCTCACTAGGCTTCTCATGAATGACAATAAATGATTTCTTTACTGCATTCATACTTATTCATACAGATGTCAAGCAAAGTTGGTACTCTCACACAACCCAGTGAAAAGGTCTTATAAAGCAAGCTAACAATAATGGAAACAAACTATATTCTGTATTTATTGAGTTACAGGAACGAGAATTAGAGGGAAAGGAAATGGAAGCACAGCACAGACTCCATGATCTCACCTGATCAATCAACTTATTACCTAGTTTTTACTCATTTAAAAATGTTTGTCACTACTGTTGGCTGTAAAACTGTGGATAAATTGTTTTGAGTGTCACACAACCTCCACAAAACGAGTATATGCAGTTTAATGAGTTAGTTCAGTGAAATAAGATGTTTAACCTTTTAGTGACTCATGACTTCAGACTCACAGTTTTGCAGATAAAGGTTTAGTGAGTGACTGTTACAAACACAATTTTATTTAGTGTGTTGAAAGTTTCCCTGGAGCATTTTCTCTTTGTATTCACACCACAGAACACGGAAACTCCCCTGAAATCCAGACTGAAATTAATTTATGTTGACTGATAACTCCTCAAGGCAGGGTGACCCATCAGAGACACATTATCTTCTTGAAAACGCAACTCCACATATTTATTTTTTCTTGCTGTTTTGCCTCCTGAGATTCCTCATCTCCTACCCCCCTTTTCTTTTATAAAATCCTTCAGCTTTTCCATCATCTTCTTCCTTTCCTCTGTTTCAAACACATTGCTCACACTGATTGTCTTTGCTTTTACTACTCTTTCATTTGTTCCATTTTACTCTCTGACTCAAATCGACACAAAGGGTCACTTAAAAATAAGCTCAAACACAAAAACATATTTTCTAAATTACCTCTATTAGTATAGTTTTGGTTTTCTTTGCCCAGCTTTTGAGATATCCATTGCTGAGATCTCTGTTCTGACCCCAAAACAATGGAGGTGAATGCAATTTAGTTTGTAGTACACTTACTGTGTCTCTCCGGAAACAACACAAACAAACACAGACCTCACTGTAAACAGGTTTCACTGGGATTTTCTACTGAAGTAATAGTACCTATGAAAACTACACACTGACAAAAGTATCCAATCCCATTAAAGTTTTAAGATCCAAACAAAGTCTTTTACATAATTTCGATGTCCCGTTTCTCGTGAGACTTTATAGGCTCATAAATTAAGTTTTATCATAAGTAATAAAAGAAATGTCAATTCCTAAAGAAGAATGATGACCAAAACCTGTATGTTCAGGTCCAATTTGACCCATAAACACCATTCAATTCATTCAGTGCAATGCAACTCTGGGCATCAAACCAGCTCTGACACAAACCAACGTCACATGATGTAACACCTCGCTACATCCATCTTTATATACAGTCTAGGGTACAAACAAGCTAGCGAAACACTAGGAACCACATTCTACCACATGCTCAGTGGCGTTGACCTTACATGGAAGTACCCTCTGGAGACTGAAAACACGATCGCTGTAATTAGTCTTTGGAGCCGTTTCTATAACAACTTCTGTACCCAAACCCTTTGGGGCGAAGGAACATGTCACCCAGTGCAGTGGTGTGGCTCACTGATGTGTTTTTAATAGTTTTTGGACAACAACAGAAGAATAAGATATATCAGGCTATGGATGCAGACACAATACTTTTAAGTAGGATCAATTCATCCAATTCGTTGTTGGTTTGGCTCTGCACATGAGTTGAAAATCGCCAGCCACATCCTTTAAGGAACTGACATTTCTTTTATCCTTCTGTTATTCTTCCTGTCTTCTTTCTTGCCCTCTCTTGCCCTCTTTTTCTCTTTGTGGTTGACACTCTAGTGGGGACTCCGCTGAACTGTAAAACAAAGCTGAGGTCTCTTCCTTTTGGTTTCGTGCCAAAGTGCAGCCCAGCCAGGTTAACCACTGCCATTCAAATGCATACTCTTCATTCTTTTTCATTTTCATCACTGATGAGGACGTGTGAGAGGAAGATGCAGTAAGGATGGATGGATGGATGGATGGAAACATATAGCTTCTTGGCTTTTGTTCACACGGGGAGGATTTTCGAACCCAAGTGGATCAATGAGTGATTAGTATCTTGTTGGGATATTGATTGGTGGTAAAAACACACATGCACAATGAGGAAGACTCCCAGGGGGAAGGAGGTTGTCAAACCGCAGGAGGTCGATAGTTTGTTTTTGGAATACACATGCAGCTATTCACAGGTGTGTGCGTGTGTGTCACCGAGTTCACATGCTTTACAGTAAATTAATGCTCCTATTTAGTTTAAGTGCATCCTGATTCTGAATAGCGTGTCATCCTCTCTCTCTCCTCTCCTCTCTCCCTGCGTTTCTCAATCTGCCTCGCCCATTTCTTGAAATGATGCTCTTCATCTCCCTCGTGTCACATTCTCCACTCCCTGATTGCACCCATTTACACTGAAAAATAGAGCTTTATTTATCTTTGCTTCCCAACTCTTTTTTTTTCCACACTCTCACCCTTCCTCCTTCCTTCTGTTCCCATTTTCTGACTGTTCGCTCTCTTTCACTTCTCTCTTTCCCTCCTATTTTTCATCGTTTCCATCCTTTGCTGAGTTTGGAGGGGTGGTGGAGAAAATGTCGGGCTCCTCACTGTCTCCTCTTCTCGTTTTCTTACATCTCACCGCCTATCTTTTTTGATTTCCTGTCACTATTGTGAGGCTTGAGAAGGATGAAATGATGAAAGGAGGAAAAGCCCCAAGCTGGAGGACACAGAGGAGAAGGGCAACCTTTGTCCCCAAGGCTGTTCAGCTCCTCACCTCCACAGCCATCCTTGTCCCTCTGCTCACCCTGTTAACCAACACCCTCCCTAAAGGCTACCCATCAATATGCACACTGTGTATACTGCATTATACTTTTATTGCACTAATATTATCATTCTCATATCATTCTCGTTATTATCATAATGTTTGCAGCTCATTCTTGCATTTTATATATTTTTTAAATTTTCCTGTATAGTGTTGCTTGTTGACTGTGCTACTCTACGTGCTTCTGCAAATTGCCCCTCAGGGACAAATACAGAATTTTTTATTGAATTGAAAGAGAGGAAAGGAAAGAAGTGTAAAGGACTTCACAATAAAAGAAAAAGGAGGGAATTCAAAGGGAGGAAAGAAAATTAAAAGAAAGGATTTACCTTTAAAACAAACAAAAAAAGAGAGATGAAAGAAAAAGACGGAAATCAAAAGGAAGTGGATGGATGGGAAGGGAAACAGTGAGAGAGGCACGAACAACAAAGTAGGAAATGAGGAAAAGAAAGAATCAGAGGAAAGGAAATGATAAAGATGTTAAAAAAATGAATGAGGACAGACAGGAGAGAGGAAAGGAAAGAAATGGAGGGACAAAAAGAAAGGAAATGTTATTAATAAATTAAAGGAAAAAACAAATACTAGCGATATGATAAAAGGATAACAAAAGGAAAGGGTAAAGGAAAGAAAAATTAATGCTGAAGAGGTAAACAAAAAAAAAATAAACAAAGAATTTAAGTGAAGACTGGAAATGTGTGAAAAGAATGAAAGGAAAGAAAACTAAGGCAAGATATTTCCATCAAAGCAAATGGAAAGTAAACACACAGTCCACTAATTTGTTCTGTAATTACAACCTGTTCTCTGTGTATAACTCTTAATCTGACTGCTGCAACTAACACACAAACACAACACCAGAAAGATACATTTCCTCCTTATAAAATATCATCTAAACAGTTTATACTGAAGGAGATAAAAATCTACTTGAGAAATGGCAAAGAGTTAGCAGATTATCTCTTACACACATTATGTATTTTAGTGGGAAAGATTTTTACTGCATCAGTTTGAAAAATATTCCTGTGTTTATGTGTTTTTTATATTTCTAAGCATACAGGTTTTGTGTATTTTGTATTTCAAGGATTTGTTTTTTTGAGGGGTAAACAGAACTCAAGAGCGGACAAATTGACAATAAAAGAAACTCTTTGCAGGCAATAGAGGTACAGGGAAACACACTTCACTTGGAGGTCAAGTCAGTTTTATTTATATAGCGCTAAATCACAGCAGAGGTTATCTGTGGGCACTCTTCACATAGAACAGATCTAGACCATAATCTTTCATTTACAGAGACCCAACAATTCCCCCATGAGTAAGCACTTGGCAACAGTGGCGAGGAAAAACTCCCCTTTAATGGGAAGAAACCTTGAGCAGAACCGGGTTCTAGGTGGGCGGCCATCTGCCTTGACTGGTTGGGTTGAGAGAGAAAGAAGGAGGAGGAGAGGACAGAGAGAGAAGCACATCAACAATAATAAACATAACAACAATAATAATAGAAATATGACTAATAATAATAGTGATAGCAGTGGGCAAAAAAGACTAATAATAATAGCAGCAGCGGAGGGTGGCAAACTGGACCACGGGGACAGCAGGCGAGCTGCAGCTGAAGGTCTCCTGTGAAACAAGAAAGCACAAAAACTACAGGAAAGATGCCAAGTTAGTAACATACATTAATGGTACATGAGTGTGTACAAATGGAGAGGGAAAGGAGGAGAGAGGAGCTCAGTGCATCATGAGAAGTCCCCTGGCAGTCTAGGCCTATAGAAGCATAACTAGGAGCTGGTCCAAGGCAAGCCTGGGCCAGCCCTAACTCTTTTCCTTCATCAAAAAGGAAAGTTTTAAGCCTATTCTTAAACAAAGAGAGGGTGTCTGCCTCCTGGACTGAAACTGGGAGATGGTTCCACAGGAGAGGAGCCTGACAGGCGTGGACAGGATCCACAAGTAAGCCTGCATTCTGGGAGCACATTTAGTGGGATCTAGTAGGGTAATAGGGTACTAAAAGCTCTTGTCGTGCCTGACCATTCAGGGCTTTGTAGGTGAAAAGAAGGATTTTAAATTCCATGTAGAGCCAGTGCAGAGAAGCTAAAATGGGAGAAATATGATCTCTTTTTCTAGTTTTTGTCAGTACACGTGCAGCTGTATTCTGGACCAGCTGGAGAGTTTTTAGAGACTTGTTGGGGCAGCTGGATAATAAGGAATTGCAATAATCCAGCCTAGTAGATATCATTAGATAATGTGTTTCTAAGGCACAATAACTTCAGTCTTGTCTAAGTTTAGCAGCAGTAAATTGCAGGTCATCCAGGTCTTTATGTCCTCAAGGCATGCTGGGAGTTTAGTTAACTGATTGGTTTCGTCGGGATTCATTGATAAATATAATTGGGTATCATCTGCATATTAATGAACATTTTTGGGAATTATTATGAGCTACAGCCATTTAGCTTAGTTTAGCATATAGATTGGAAACAACTAGCCTGGCTCTGTCCAACAGTAACAACATCCACCTACCAGCACCTTTAAAGCTCACAAATTAATATGTTACATGTTTGTTTAATCCACACAAAAACCAAAGTGTCAAAATGACAGTTTGTGGTTTTACAGGATTTGGGCCAGGAGCAGTAACTTATTGGAGTCTTGTCATTACTGTGAGGCTGCTAGGTTGGTAGCTGAGACTTCTCATCTAACTCTTGGCAAGAGAGCAAAAAAGCATATTTGCAGCCCACCCTAGTAGCCTTCTGGTTAAGACGCATGCCACATAACCGCAATGTTCGCAGATTGATTCTGGCAGCAGGCAAACTGGAAGAGTTGTAAGGCAGTGCCCAGAATCCCATCACAAAAAACATTCAGGGGCGTGTTACTACAAGCACTACTGGGAAGATGAAATATGATTGAGGAAGTTCAGTTTGACTGCCTATCAGATGCCAAAATATTACACAACACCTTATATTTCTTCAGAGTTTCACAACTTTGAAAACTTCTTAGACCACCAATACTTTAGTTCTCCGACTCAATATTTTTCCTATAATTTTCACATTTTTTTGTTGTTTTTTGAACAAAACTCTCACCCCTAGTTTCAACATACAATTTGTTTCTGTTTCCATGTCTGTGCCTACACAGATGTATCTATTCATATCTGTGTGTCTGTGTGTGTGTTTCCACTCAGAGGGAAGTGCGGTTCTGGTTCGCTACAGGAGGAGCAGGATTCTGTCTGAGTCGACGGCTGGCGGAGAAGATGGCTCCCTGGGCCAGGTATTTACAAGAACTACCTGCATTTGTGTGTGTACTTTGTATGAATAGGAGAAAAAGAATAAGAGAAGTGCAGCTTCCATCGTTTCATCCAGCAATTTAGGTTTTATTAGATATTCCTTTAGGCGCCACTGTTTTTTGAAGTTTTAGCCCATTAACTGCAAATTGCATTTTTCCAAAATATACCATAAGTTTTTAGATTGAGTTTTTACCCCTCAGGCACTGTTTTTAGTTTGCACCAGCATGCAATGAAAATCAATTTAAAGAGGCTTGTATTTTGCTTGAGATCCATCACAGTGAACTTTTTTTTTTTTTTGTCAACGTGGTAATTTAGCATAAAATGATAAAATTATGCATATGTGTGTGTGTTTTGCAGTGGCTCCCGTTTCGAGCAGACGTCGGCGACGATCCGTCTCCCTGACGACTGTACAGTGGGCTTTATTGTGGAGAAGAGGCTTGGAATCTCTATGGTCCACTGTCCTTTATTCCACTCTCATTTGGAAGACCTGCTGCTCATCCGCCATAGAAACATACCACACCAGGTAGTAACACATACATTCACACACAGAAAAATCCATAGAGGTGCACACTTTCTCACTACTGTGTGTGTGTTTTCTCCTTTGCAGGTGACACTGAGCTATGGGATGTTTGAGAACAAGATGAACAGTATCGAGGTGAAAGGACGCTTCTCCAAGGAGGAAGACCCTTCCAGGTTAGTCTGTCCTCCCATTTATTCATAAATCAGAGGGTATGAGTAACGTACCTCTGCCCACATCATGTCTTTGATAATTATTAAAATAAGCTCTGATCAGAAGCTTTATAATTCTACTTTATGTTTATTATTGAGGTGGTAGTGGGTGGTGAAGGTGTACTGGAGTGCATTATATTGAGCGTTCCTAATATTTTGTCCCTACCATTAACATACATGATCAATTTAATACACATCTTTAGAGTCCAAATATTCTTAGTCTTACAAGTAAAGTTTTCTTGTGGGTGGTGCTGGAGTAAAAACCACAGAAACCTCTAGGTGACTTGAATGTCCACAACAAACTTCATGGTATTATAGACATTCGTTTTTAAAATACCTTTTGATGGACCAGTCAAGTAGAAATTTGATGGCCATTTGATTGCAGTGCCACAAAATGCTTCAGGGTACACTAGAATAGAACAGTTGTGGTTGTTTTAGAAATATCTTACTCTAGATCAAAGTGTTGAACAGATCAACCGATTGTGCAGCTGGCAGTACAAAAAGTTTTGGCTGGACTAAAATGGGAAATTCTGGAACAAAATAGGACAAAAGACAGAAAAACTGTACTCTAGACAGTAAATATTGACTACAAGTACTTAATATTAACAATAATTTAAAGTTGATTTACCTGTGCATTGGGTACACCGTGCATTTTTATGAAATACCGCTATAGACTGCTTTGCTTTTAGAAATCTGCAGCCTTCAGTTTTACTTCTTAGATGATCCGACCTGAAGAAGTGACACCCCTGCAGCTCCAGTTCATCTTGTTCCCTGTTCAGTTAAGAGATAAAAGCTATTTGATGTAACACAATGGAACAACAGATGTGTTTGTCTCTCCCAACCTTCCCCATCTTCTGCTGTAAGAACGTATCACCACAAATGTTCAGCAGTGAGCTCTTTTCATTTGTTTCCATCCACTGGAGTTACGTTCGACATCGTCGCAGCCTTAAAGGAGCAGGTCAAACGTTCATCTGCCTGTGCAAACAAAGTTGGTTAGGTTTCTAAACAGAAACTTTTTTCACGTCTTATTTTGCGCTGTTTATCCAGGAAGACATGAAGAATCCCTCGCCTCTCCCCCAAAAATCTTTCAGGTCAAGAAAATAGCAGAATGTGAAATGTACAGACAGAATTACTTAGATTTAGAAATTGATCTATAAGAAAAGTTGAGGATACATCAAGAAACATGGTCACTTTAAACACCAAATGTCGCAAAACTGTAGGTAGTGTGGTTCATTTACAATCACACAGTTTCACAGTGCAGAAGTTCTTACTGTGAATGTGAAATATGTCAATATTTTCTCCTTCAAATACAATTAGTGGAGTTTGAGAAAAAAAAGCAACAGTATTTAAAAATGCCCTCTTACAATATTGAGAAATCCTTTAAAATGTAGCCTGCTTAAAACATAATTTGTGAGAGGCGCAAAGCAAAACAGTTTATATGATAAAAGCAAATGCAACACTCTGTCAAGGACAAAAAATGCTGAATTTATTCAAATCCCTTAAAAAAAAAAATACAATTCACTTGCTCTTTTGTCCATGACTTGACTTTCCAACAAATTATATTTAAAATGTTCCTGAAGTTTTTTGAAATTACCTGCTAATAAAAAAAAAACCCTGACAAACAGGATGAACAAAGAAGAGAAAGTCCTTGCCTGAGGAAAAGGAAAAAGAACAACAACATTCTTGTATTGTGATGTTTTAATACCGCATCACGCCCTCATTAGATACTTCTGCTGGACTATTTTTAGCTGCTGTAACATCCTCTACTTTTGTAGTTGCAGATCATCTGTATCAGTGCTGTCGCAGTCTCTACTGGCCACTGATAGAGGACAATACAAAGTCATAGATAACTTAATGTCCCTTTTAACCATCACTGCAAACAGTCAGACACTACAGTTCACTCTGCATACTGCGTAGCATATATAGGCAGAGAGTAAACAAAGCAATGCTGTACTTTACTGTTGTGTGCTGACAATTGCATAGAAATTCTGTTGTCAGAGCTACAGAAGGATCATTTCACCTGGTTTTACCTTTATATGTCAATAAAGGTCACCAATGGGCAATCATCCTTTTTTCCATATGCTCATACACTCTGCTCTGACCTCTACCTTTGCTGAGTCAATGCCTACATGTAGATTTGCAGATTCAACTCGTTATAAATTGTGGCAGTGAAGAATATTTATTTCTGCATGCAAACCTGCAAACCTCTTATATATACAGCAGCACCAGCTTTAATATAGCAATATCCTGGATGACTTTTTTAATTAATTAGGTCTTGAATTATTGATTAGTGTTTTGGTGAGGTATCTCACTGGTAATTGGAGTATTGTTCAGCTTGTTTAACTTGAGTCTTAGTACTATGACATGAATATTGACGTAATTAATCTTTGGACTTCAGTTGGAAAAGATCAGCTCAAGGAAAAAAAACTTCTCTTTGGTGTCGGAAAAGAATCATCAGGAGTCAGAGTCAGAGTCACAAGGTTCACAACCAGCGCCCCTTCTTTTATACTGTTTTAGGCATGCATAGGGTACGCCTATTGTCCAACCTCTTCATACTTGACCTATTACACCATTAGAAACTCTTTACATCAGCTGTTGTAAGGCAGAAATCCTAAAAATAAGCCTGGACATGTTTGGGCATGTTCACCTGTTCAGCCATATCTCCTTTTATTTTTTGTTAGGATTGTTCAGGTTCATTTTACACCATTATTTCTAAATTCCCTTCTGGCTTTATTTTTTTAAAAGTTATTCTTGCCAATTTTTCAACCTTATTTCTTGATTATTTCTTGAGGTTATTTTTTAAAAAAAATACTAAAGTTTAATACAGACATGCTTACAATTTCATCAGTACCCTGAGTGTGATTAACATATTATGTGACCTTTCATTGATTACAAAGTTCTGTGTAGTGTACATACATTTATGATTGACAATGCTTCATACTAATAACAATTGTACATACTTATGTTTAAACTTAACATATTGATAATCATCACTTTGCATTGCCTTTTGTTCCCTTCAGGACATCATAAGTCTTGAGAAATTATACCACAATATGAACACGTAACATATGTGTCGACAGGTGTTACTCCTGTCTGTTGGGTCATTATGATCATTTTCAAAAGAATGTTGTGTTGTAAAAAATAATTAAGGTACTCGTATACAACCTAAACTTAAAAACAAGAAAGCAGCCTGGCAGTCCAACAGTGTAATAAATAAAGGAAAACTTTGACGTTTATCTGTTTTAGTCCACCAACCAAGAGGAGATTGATTGATGTTAAACTGTATCAAACTTGGAAATGAATGTATTCTAACATCACAGAGTTTTTAGAATTAAACTTATTTGCTCTTCCACAGATTTAAGACCGTCCACTGCATGCTGTACCCTTTCACTAGCTGGTGTCCTTGAGCTCTTCATAGAAGACTACAGCAGCGTGAAGTACTTTTTTTGGGGGGATTATGCGTCTAAATTCAAAGAAAACTGATGGATTACGATGGCAGAATTTGAGATGCAGAAACCAGGACTGAGGAGGCAGCAAGTTGGGACGAAGCCTTGGACAGCAGAGGACTGAACCGTCCCACTTCTGCTCGCTCTTTGTTTGCCACTTGTACCTGCTTACAACAGTGAACAGGTCATGAACTCAGAAAATAGGACGTTAAGAGAATCTCGAAAGGTTTCCTCTTCTTCACCTCTGTATTACAAACAGGTCTTCATGATGAAAAATGTGATTTTTTTTTTTTGCGTCTTTTCTACTGAATGTTTTTGTTTGTTTGGAGTATTTTTATCAGTGGAAATGAGGCACTCAAAACAAAGAGGCACTTAAACTTTTACAGTCTGAACTTTGTAAAGTTGTTTTTTTTTGGCAAATGGACAAAATGAAAATTCAATTTACACAAACACAAACATCTGTCAAGTTATTTTTTTTTGGCAAAGGACAAAATGGAAATGAAATTTACACAAACATCTGTGGACATGGATTCAATTCAAGTTAGATCGATCTTTTATTCATTTAATGACTTCACAATAATAAAAAAAATTGTCAACATTTTTAAAGTTGATGATGATTAAAACTACACACAGAGTTGCACCTACAGGGCCTGAATTATCTTCAGGTGGTGCTGATGTTGAAGTTGCAAAATTTAATTTTAGTTTTTATTGATTGAATGCATATGGCCTTCTCTGTGTGTGTGTGTGTGTGTGTGTGTGTTATGAAGGAGATGATGTCCTTGTGCTTAAGAAGTCGGCATACAATCAACCATTCTGACCCACAACTCCCTCCCTATCCAAACCTCCTGTCCTCCCTCCCTCCTTTTTCTCGCTTACTCCCATCTTCCCTCCACCCCTCCATCTGTCTTCTTCCCTCCTCCCTCTGTCTCTCTGTTTACTCCGTCTTGTTCACAATCTCTGTGCCTGCTCCTCCAAGGCTGGTTGCATTTTTTTTTCTTTAACCCTTAATAATAACAACGACAACAGCAAACCACTGAAAGCTAGAATAAGATCACAGCTGACATGTCTGAAACCCTGCGCAGAGAATACGGTATACAAACTGGCTCCCAATTCACAAGCGAATCTCACTAAACTGGACAAATCAGGTTCAGACCGAGAAAACAAATCTCACAATGACATGCACGCAATCAAATATTAGTGTAGGAATAGGAGGCAGAGGCCATGTGCAGGAGTACCTGCAGAGAGATGACACTGTGCTGCCAGCGGACCGCAGGTTGCTTGTTTGCGGTGAATAGAAATGTGATGAATACAGATACGCTGGTGAATGCCTCTGGTGCTGACCTTGTGTGAAGTGGATGGAAAGTGGTTGGGAATGTAGGAATGACTGTGTGACCCTGACACATCTCCGTGAGAATACTGAGACCCATCGTGTAGAGTAAATAACACGAGTGTATAAACACGGGCCGAAAGTTTACAGCGTATGTAAAGTCATCTTAGCGGCGCAGTGGTTACAGCAGGAAGCGTTTTTGTAGACAGACTTTTCAAAGTGTTTCTGGTTTAATAAATGGAGAGTAAGATGATAAACAGTGTTAAGAAGACGTGTGACCAATAAAGTTTAATTTCACAAGTGTTGTGCATGTGGAACGTCGACATTTGAAGGATGTGTTTTCATCCAGAGTCCTTCCTCGCTGGGAAAAATATTAACATTAACAAAAAGGGGAAACAACAGAATGCCATTTAATTCATAATTACTTGAGTTTTAATATTAGTTTGGGTAATTTAATACATTATTTATCAAATCTAACCCCACTAGCAATAAAACCACAAACCTAAACAGAGTTAGTGCCTTACTTCACTCATTGAAGGAACAAGATCTGTCGTGATGGTTCAAGCGTAATGTAGTTACAAGCATTTTAAAGTGTTTTATTAATGTACAGTATTTATCAACAATTAGGCTATAACTTTTTAGACATTTTTTATTTCAGCTGTGTTTTAATATTGTAATTCATTATCTGTTTATACACCAGCCTTCACTCACAGGGGGCCGAAAGAGGAGTTATAGTTGTTGACAGATACATTAATGAACACTTGCTAGCTAGCTTACAGCTAATGTACAGTTGGTACATTAAAGAAACACAAACTGTCCAGTGCGCCAATGACCTCGCCTCACATTCTGTCTGAACACACCATTATAGTAAAATTTTACTGCTGGATTAATTGATTTTTTTTGGCCACTATTGGGAACTCAACAAAATACTGACAAACAAAGCCCGACATATAATTGCCTCATAAAGTTGTTATGGCTAATACTTTAGTACATAATTCCCTGTTTACACATCCAGCAAGGCTGAGCAAAATTACCATTCATTTGTGGCCACTGATGAATATAAGTCCAATATTCCTTCTCCTTTTACCTCTGGTTTGATTTTCACCAACTCCTGAGATCAATATTTAGCCCTTACATTGCAAGATGTTCTTTCTTTTTTCACCAGTTAACCGCTAACTTTGTCTGTCTGCTGTTTGGTGCTGGGCGGGTAAATGGGTTTATCAGAGCTTGTTGTTTGAAAGAAGCTGTCTGCTGCACAGATCATGTAATTCATTGTAAATGTAAAACATATTGATTAGTGAAGCTTTAGCAATTATAAAACAATTAGTTAAAAAAACCCAAAACATTAAACAACTACATCTCCTGTGAGTCTTAGATACAGAAGAGCTGTTAAAGCCTCATGGCAGCATCAGTTTAAAAAGTAGTAGTGGTTGTCAAATAACCCCTAAACTGGTGCAAATTGGACCACAGACCCCCATTTGATCAGATTTTTGTCTCAGGGTCTCCCATCTGATAAGGTATTTGCATTTAGATGTTTTTATTACAGAAAGTGTATGAAACCTTTACATTCTGTTATTGTTTTACCTATGGATGGAATTATAGTGAAAGTAAATCATTCCCCTTTTTGCTGGGGACCCCCTGGAACTCCCTCAAGGGGTCCCCCCACATTGAGAACCACTGACATAAAGGACTGTACATCTTCTTAAAAGCTAAATAGAAAGAAGAGAAACAAGCAGCCTGCAGAATGGGCAGTTGTCCAGGTGGATATACTGTGTGTACAGAAACATCCCAGTGTGCAACTCTGTTGTGTAACTGCATTATATCTCTAAAAACCAAACCTTATTTATGGCTGGAGGCATTATGACTCAAGGTTGGCCTTCTCATAACAACAAAAGATTCGTGTTAGCGCTTCATTTGTTTTTACACACTGTAACTTTAACTGCGGTCCTGTTTTTAATTGATCTGATTACAATCACTTAAGATTGATACACATGAATGGCAATGAAATTTGTGTATGCGTTGGAATGCGATTAGCATAGTCTTAACACAATTACAACACCCAGTAATGAGCAGTGAACCCATATGTGCACCAGCGTGTTTCACTTCTCCACCTTTATTACACTCTCACAGAACAAAGGCTTTTAATACGTTGACTTTGCAGGTTAGTAAAAATGAAATACCTCTCAGGTTGGAGACTTTTTTGGAAAACTTGGCCGAGACAGGATCATAAAAAGTTTTATTAAAAGCAATATAAAAACAGCCCAATGGACAAAACAATACTACAACAGTTAAGAATCCTAAAAAGACCATAAAGTATGAAGATCAGAGACAATTAGCAATGGAACTACCTATAAATTCAGTTCAGTGTTATCAGCTTCCTCTATTTCTGGAGTTGGTGGAGACTTGTTTCAAAGTTTTAGAAGTCTGATTAAAGTATTCTGATTTTGGAAACCAAAAGTTAGCATGTTGGCTAATCATTTTTAGGCCCCTTATCTGGAGTTCACAAGTTAATTAGCTCATTATCTCGAGACAACAAACCAATTTCTTGCAATCACGACTTAATGAAACAATTCTCTTTAAATAGATTTATTTGTTTTGTTTGATTATTTTCCGTACTTCATTTATCTGTAATGTGATGTGCCGAATTAATATTTTTGGAGCAAAAATAAATAAATTGTTGGACGACTGGCAAAAACAGTGGAAACAGGCATCCTGAATTGAAGCATATTGCCTGTCTTTACTGAGAACATTGAGCTTTCACTTGTTTGTCTTTTTGTTTGTTAATGAGTTAACAGGATATTAGAGGAAATAGAACAAACATAGATGCTTCTTCCAAGCGAAAAACCTTAAAGGTGCAGATTTCTTGGAAAATCAAACATGATGGCTGACAGAAACTGAAAGTGTTCTCAGCACTTCTCATTTCAGTTTTACAGCAACTCTAATGGCATCTCATGATGAATGTGATGATGATTTATGGATATTAATCTAGCAAAAGGGTCAATCTTCCACATCGCACCTTTAACGACTTGAAGGACCTTTCATATATACTGTGTATGTACATCTTGCATATGCATTTGTACAGTCAGAGAGCTTGGCATGTCCAAGAGTGTGAAAATTATAGTCTTGCAACCTCCTCGGCTGTGTTTGTCTGTGTCCCTTGTACAGTAGATTTATGACCTTGGCTGTCCATAAACAGGACTAACTGTGGTAGCAGAGGACCAGGTCAATTGGAGGCAGAGTGTTACAGCTGTCAGAGGAGCGTTCTCTCTCATCTCCTCTGTCCATCACATTAAATCGACGGGGGCTTGTAAAGGACAGCCAAGCAGAAAAGATGCCACGGAAGAATAAAATGATGGACGAGGTGGCAGGGAGAGTAAAGGAGTGAGAGGCAGGTAGATTCAAGCCCAGAATCAAGAAAAACAGTGTTGAGAATGTTGATTTTCCATTGAGTAAACTCACTGACTGATTACTCGTTTTTGTTAAACACAAGGTTTCAAGGATTGGTGGGTTAGTCAGTTTGCTAAATCAGATGGTCACACCATGTCAGTGTCATTAATCAGCCAGAATTACAGCAAAGCAGCTGTAAAACTTAATCTTTTACTGTACCACCCACTGTTTTGTCTGCAGGATGCCGGCACTATGTGGAACTTCACAGACTGAGAGTACTAATGAAAGTCACACTGTGTGGTTTGGGCTGTACCCCTTCGTTCCAATTAATAGTGAATTCAGTCTTTATGCTAGAACAACACGTTCTTACTCCCAGCTCATCACATATTGAAGCTTGGTCGGGACCCCCGGCATCATTTTCAATGCGCAGTATAAAGGTAGTCACTGTTAAAAAAATAATAATATTTTATGATGTGACAACGCAGTGGTTAAGGTCTGGTTAGGTTTAGCCACAAAAACCACTTGGTTAGGGTTAGGGAAAGATCATGGTTTGGGTTAAAATAAAAAATAAAATAAAAATGGCAAGGTGGTTTCGAACTGTGCTGTGCTGACTCTGTACTGATTTCCAAGATGATGTCATGTGAAGTACGTCACTTCAGAAATGTCGATATGATACATATTGTTGAAATGTTAATATGCTCTGTACTACATGTGTTGAAATGTACATATTCAACGTATCTGTGGTTTGCAGAAACATACAATGCCAACGTTTTATTCTGGCGACCAGGCTGAAATTTGTCACCTTATTTAGATGTCATTGGTCTCATAGTGTCTATTTCAGACACTGTGGGAGCTCAGCAGAAGTCTATCGGACTACCCTGCATGTTAAAAAATGACGCTAAAGGGGTACCCAGTGTGTTAAAAAGTGATGCCATGGGGTCCTGACCAAGCTTCGATATGTGACGAGTTGGGAGTGAGAACAGGCTGGTTAAAACATAAAATGTTTTCGACTATGGTTTGCTTACAGTTTTCTTGCCAACATTTTGGATAAGGCCCTCTCCTGTTTCAACATGAAAATGCCCCCCTGCACAAAGTGAGATCCATAAAGAGTTTTCTGAAGTTCATGTGGAAGAACTTGACCAGCTGAATGGGTGCAAATCTCTGCAGCCAGGCCCCAAATTCTTCTAGAAAGCCCTCCCAATATATATATAGGATTAGACTCATATTTTGGTCATTGTGGCCATTTTCAAAAAGAACAACTTAGAAACATTTTGTCCTGTTTAAATGCATGGATCTAATGATCAAAAATAGTCCACTTGTTTTAATTTCAGCAAACCACCCCAGAAAAGGGATAGGTGTTCAAGGGGTTAATGGTAAATAGTCTTGTCATTTTATGTCAAAAAATATGTAAAAAAAACAAAAAACAAACAGCTTCAAATACCCAGGTTTGCTTTACCTGGTTTAACCTGTATTATAGTATAGTATGTAGTATCTGTGATAGTGGAGAAATTCAAAATTCAATGTGATTTTTTGGCTCTTCCTTTTTTATGCATCTATTCTGCTTTCTATTCCAGTCAAAACAACTTTATTGATGTAAATGTCAAATATGACCAATATCACAAATATATGAGTGTCTGTTTATGTGCTGTGTCTACTTTTCTACTGCCTGTACACCCCTCTTCATCCTTCTCATTTTATTTGTTTCCTTTTTCTATCTTGTTACTTCTCAACATCACTCTCTTTATTGCTCAAATTTCCTTCCTCTCTCATCCCATCATTTTTTCCTCAAGTTACGTATCTTCTGTTTACATCTTTTGTTTTCAACCTCAGTTGTTCTGTCGCTCACTATCTTGCTACCTCCATCCCTCCATATCTCTCTGCCTTAGTATCTCTCCTTTCCTGCATGTGCTGAACCCGGAGACACGTCAGGCGTAGCAGGTGTGACTGGGCTGCCAGCATTTTGCTCTGCATTGTTATGCATTTATATGATAGATGACTGTAGATATTGACTTGAGATCATAAACTATGTGGAGAGAGCATGGGGGATGAGATGCAACAAAGGTCCCTACCAGGGACCTAGAAAACCAGGGACGTTGTGATAACATGGAAAGCATCCCAGGCCGCCAAGGCTTGCTGATGCCCCAAAATCTGTCCAGATTTAGACTTGCCTATAGTCTGAGACCTGAGGAATTTGGGGGATGTAAAGGTAAAAGTAATAAGAAGACCAAACCTCCTGCCTCCAGATCCCTCCTCACAATTGAACATGGATACAGCTTTGGAAACACAACCAAGTATATATATATAAAAAACAAAAAAACACTTAGGGGGGCACTCAGGAAAGGGCAGGGCCATGGATGGTTACTTGCCACAGGTCAACCCAAGTCCACTTATGATGAAAAAAACTCCAAACAAAACAAGAAAACCTGCATAAAAAATTTTGATATGACTGATGGTTGCTACATCAGCAAACCAGGCCTCTAAGTAGTAGAACACTTTCACAACCATTTTGAATTATACATAAGTGTGAAATGGGAAAAGAGCAATCTCCCAGCGCAACTGCATTAAAAAATAGCCAGAGGAGGCAGCAGGAGCAACAACTAACAGTCCACCACTCGGCCAAAGTGGAGGAATTTCAGGCATGTACAATTCACCAAGCACCGAATGAAAATCCTCTGTTCGCCTGAGCAACACATGAAGATGCTGCTTTCACAAGAGCAAAAAGGGAATACAGAGTGATGTAGGAGGAGAGAGAGATCAAAAGACAGATAGTTGCTGTGTCCCAATTCAGGGGCTAGATCCTTTGAAGTCCATATTTCTAGATCAAATACATCATAATGGGTCAACAACAAGGCCTGTCTCATTTAAAAGGATCCAGTAAATATTGCCAAGAAATACAGTCTTCTTTTGCCTGAATTTTGGATAGCACAAGCAGTGTATTCTTGGCAATCCTGTTATTACATAATCCTTTGTGCACCAGTAAATTGTTTAATGGTGCATTCGGGACTTTATGGGATGGAAGATTTTTTACCAGGTGTTTTTTAGTGGTCACATGCAGCCACTGATAAATACTGTATCACTTGAAGTGGACTACTGAAATAGGCTCTGCAAGGTGGCTTTTTATAATAGAAGTGAGGCATCAATGCTTTTGTTTGCAGCCTGAATATGTTATATGGACACAGTTACCTTTATTTGCCAGTTGCCCTTCATGTGTTTTGGGTAAATGTCACTCAGCACCATGGAGCATGTCTCAGTTTACCACTAGTATCTACACTTTGTACACAAACTAGGAGATTTCTGACTTTATGAGGCACTCAAGAGTGTCTCAGTGCACCATTAAGGGTTCATTATACTTTAAATGAAGTAATTTGTACAAAGTATGGTCCAAACACATCTAAAGGCAAAAGTCTTTATAATCTTCTGAAAGGCCATACTCGAGGGCGGGTTAGAAAGCCTGCAGGCATCGTACAAATGGGGATAACGATGTACACTTTCAGACAGAGCCTCCTCAAAGGCATTCATGGTGTTGCACTCACATGAAAAGAGACAGAAATAGTTGTGTGAAGAATGGGAAAGAGAGCTTGAGAGCCAAGTTCAGATCCTGCTAGTTATATCACCTTCACACATGCATTAAGTGGTTATGCTTGTTGGATCATCAGTTTCAGAGAGGAAAAAGTTTCAGAGAGTAAAAAAGAAATGAAAGGTATAGTTGGGAAGAGGGTTTTGAGACTTTATTCCCAAGAAAAACAACACAAAAGGTTGTAATGTCAGTCATCCAAATACGCCCTATAGTTACGTTTGAGTGACAGATACCATCTAGCAGCCATAATAAGTATGACCTGGAGCAGTGGCACAGTTCAGAGGCCATATACACTCACCGGCCACTTCATTAGGTACACCTGTGCAATCTAATGCAATCCAATATGACAGCTCTGCCATGAATTCTACATTTACAAAGCTTATGCATTTTCAGTTTTTGTTGACATTGTCCAAAGGTGATAATTCTACTTTATGTTTATTATTGAGGTCGCAGTGGGTGGTGGTGTACTGGAGTGCATTATATTTAAAAGTGTTCCTAATATTTTGCCCCTGTCATGTATGTTAATGAAGTGGAAAAAATATTAGGAACACCATATCTACATATATGTTTTCAGACAATTATAATAACAATCTGAGCCTGTCAGTGGCAAAAACAAGTGCTTTTAGTGGACGTACATTGACAGGGCGCTATTGCCCCAAAGGGTTCAAATGCAGCCTGTTTCGCAGCTGCTGGCTGCAGCGCTGTCGTTCAATACTGGATTAGTTCCAAAAATTATTGTCCCTATTTGTCACTTAGACACAAAAAGATGGGAAAATAGGGTCCAGGATGAAAAATACCTAGGTTTCCCTTTAACCTTGGCTTGTAAATGGATGTGGGGTGAGCTTTGTGAGGCCTTTCAGAGTGCAATATTTATTGATAAGAAGCAAAGCAACACCTGTGAGAACGTTGAAAAGACAGAGGAAAAGATCAGGGGGTGAAGGTGGAAGCAGGGAAGGAGCATTCAGCTGGGATATGCAGCAAAGTCCCTGAGACAGATGGCGAGGGGCACTGGGAGAATTCTCCCCCATTATGAAAACACCATGAATCACAAAGCTCCAACTGTGAACGGCACCAAGCATACCGCCAGCAGCCACCAAGAGGCAGCAGCCTGCCAACAAACACCCACTAATGAATGGAAAAAAGCTTGATTTAGAGACACCGGGAATGTAGATGGGAGCAGTGTGGCCTGGTTCTGGTGAATGAAAGAGGCTCACATGCGCTCGTTTGCATTATCAAATGGTCACGGTGAGTTCCTGTGTGATCCGTGGATTGGATAGATTCAGAGACTGATCACCAGTGACGGGTGGGAAATGGAAGGAGTGGATTTCTAGAGATTTCTCCGGCGGCTCTGGTGGAAATGAGGGAGGGGAGGAGGGGGTGACGAAGGGGAGACAACAAGGTTGAGATTGACAGAAACATAATCATGCAGAAAAATGGAAAAATAAGATGAGGGAAGGAATCATAAGGTTGAAAAAGAAAGAGGAAAGAGGTAAACAGAGAGGCAAGAAAGGAGCAAAGGAGAAAGACAGATGAAGACGAGAAAACACAGGAAGAAACAGAAAACAGAGGGAAAGACAAGTAAATAGAAATTAAAGAGAGAGCCAGGGAGGAAAAAGAAAAGACATAAACAAATATCACCACCCCAGCCCTCACACATCACACTGCACTGATTGCCCCAATTTGTTCCAAGTGCTATAATTTAACAGTAGGCCTCTGCTTCTTTCCTACAATTACTCTTTACATGTCATGTCAATCTGGCTTTACTTTCCATAAAAAACAACTGGAGAGGACGGGTCAAGCTGTGTTTGTGTGTTCACACTGTACAATATATTTCCTCTTCCTACCCCATTTAGCACTGAGAGACAGGCGAGTATTCAACAATCGAGCCCGTTTCAGACTCCATTTCGGCTCAAATTAATCCAGGAGCAGGAGTGTAATGCAAAACACTCAGATTCTGCTGGATTTTCAAAGATTAGCTACTCTGCTTGGGTTTTGCTTTGGCAGCTTCTACCTAAGTGGTGCTTGACCCGCAGAGCTGAAGTTACACTGTAATGCTGGCAACAGCTTCCACAAAAGACTGAATGAGAAAAGTGTCTTATTCTTTGTGTATTGAAAAAAATACTTAAGTTTAACCACTCGAACTTTTATTCTTTTAAAAATTCTATATTATTTTTAGTTTCTCTTCTTATGACTGTACACCTGTGTGCTGTGTATTTTCCAGCATATTCATACAGTTGCACAACCACCGATACCAGATGCCAACACAAACACAGGTTTGTGTTGGTGACCACTAAGTCAGCAGCTCCACTTCAGTGTCTTGCTTGGTATCACCCAAACTATAGTTCAAGATGGGAATGTTTTTTATTTTTATTTCATGACATTTATTTGTCAGGGACCACATATAACCAAGACCAAAAGTCTACAGTCAAGGGGTCAAGGAGCAAGAGGCTGTTTTTAGTCACAGTCGTACTCTGAGTTAAATGCTAATGTCAGCATGTTAACATGCTTACAAAGGCATTGCTAACATGCTATTGTTTAGCAGTTATAATCCTCACCATCTTAATTTAGCGTGTGAGCATGCTAACATTTGCTAATTACCATTGAATGCCAAGTGCACCTGTTGCGCTCAAGAAGAAAAAGGTACAACTGGCAAAAGGTTGTCTTGAATTTATGTTTGCAGTGGAATTATAGATGTTTATATATTCTTTTATTCTATTAACATTTCTGTTAACATATTAGGCATCACATGGTTATAATGGTGTTATATTTTGTCATTAGAGGAGGTTGCATTTGTTTGAGTGCTGCCACTTTAAGAGAAATTCTAAAAAAAGTGTATTGTTGTTGTGGGCCGGAAGTTTTTCTCTGTTGTTAAGGAAAAACGAACAGTATGCTTTGTAACTGAACCAAGCCTAAAATAAAAGTTGTCACAAGAAAATGGAAAGTAGCCCTAGTCCGTTTTGAGGGTGCAACACACCTGAGGCTGATGGGAATGTTGCTAGTTTTGCAGGTATTTGGTCATTAAGTATGTAATTGGACTAATTAAAATGTCTGGGAATCTGGGAATTAAAGTTATTGCCACCCACCCTGAGGGGGACATGAATGTCTGCACCAAATTTCGTAGCAATCGATCCAACAGTTGTCCAGACGTTTCACTAAAAACCAAAAATCTCAACCTCATGGTGCTAGAGGGAGAGTCAGGGGATCAAAGTCACTGGGATTCATCTTCTGGGGAAAATGTAATGGAAATTCATTCAATAGTATTTGGTGATTTCAGGTTTTGACTAAAGTAGTGGACTGATGGACCAATGGACCGTCATTGCTGTCCCTTAAGCCAAGTTGCTAGCATAGCTAAAACCATTAATCTCATACAAAGAAGATGCTTTGTACCACAATTAGCTATTAACTACCTTCTTTGTGCAGTTCCAGGGTAGATACTCAGTGAATGTGTTGATACTCACATTCCCTCCTTAAAAATGTTTGACTAAAGTGTGGTTTATATTGCTGAAACTGCTCCTATACACCAAAATCACAAGGGAGGACTTTGACTCAGGCACTAATCTGCACTGTCATCATAACTGACACCTTAAGAATTACACTGAAAATGCAAGCAAATGTAAGATTATCCTTGATCTCTAATATAAGCTGTCAACAGGTGCAGTCAGATTACACTGTTGTTCAGAACGGCTGGTAATTGCCTCTGCTGTCACTATGGAACTGTTGAAAATCCCCATTTCTCTCAGTGCACTCTTTTGATGTTTTTGACTCATAGTACAATATGTGACACTGAACACATATGCTAACTCTCAGAGGACAGGAGACAGGAGGTTGCTGGTGGACACGATCTTGGTAATCATTACTCCGAGTGCACTGGGTTAAAATCTGTTTGTAGAAGATGGTGATGGTCCAATATTATTCATTTTTCATAGTTTTGTTTTCTAATACACAGTGGTTTAGTGGAGAGTAAAAATATTCTGCATTGTTTCTTGCAAGTAATTGTAATGATTATAAGAGAATATTTAGTCACTGTTCTGGGGTCTGACTGGCTGAGAGAAAAGTGCAATGAAAACAGTAAGATGATAGATTAAATAAAGTCAGTAGACTGGCCCAAAATAGAGACCAGTCACTCACTGCTGAAGATTTCTTTAAGTTCTAATCCTTAAGATTTTCATGATATCAAACCCAATTTTTGTTAGCATTTATGGTCTGCAATTTTTACTGTATGTATTTACATTATGTACTTTCTTCTCTATAGAGTAGTTGTCATTGTCAGTGGTGAAGTCCATCCCATGAAGGATTCTATTAATGGTTATATATAGCATACGAGGGATTAACAGGACACAAGGCATGTATGTAATCCTGTGTTACTGTTTGTAATTTTTTGTAATTTTCAAACCAAACATTTCCTACTAAGGCTACATTGAACTAGACAAACACATTTTTGATAAGTGATCACCGTCACCACTGAGTGAAAAATACATTGGAAAGCCAACTCGTGTCAACAAAACAAGACAGGGTTATTGCTGCTTTTTTAATAAAAATGTTTTTATTTATTTTTTACTTTGGATCAGTTTTAAATATTCCCAAGGACCCCCAAGGACCTTGGGAAGCCAACATTACTGAAAAGGTTTTTGGACTCCACTTGTACACATGCACCTGGACAAGAAAGATATGCATGTTTTCTGCATACTGATGGCTCAGTTTTAAATAGTGCAGGGAGTAAATGAAAAAGAAACAGCAGCCACAAAGCCAAAAAGTACAAAATACCAACAGCACTGGTCCAAAAATAACAATAATAAAAAGTCTTTCCTGTCATATTCATAAAGACAGGACATAGATAGTTAAAATGTACAACTACTACTCCCACTACTACTCCTATCTTATCATATCCTTACATATAGCACATATAGGGACTTCCAGGGTAGGTGAGCAGCATAACAAAAGCAGAACACTAATATTAAACATGGAAAAGTAATAACAACAGCCGAAAAAAAAACAGGACCCAGTGCGAAAGCCCAATTAACTGAATCAAACAGATGAGCGCCGAGGTACACGAGTCACTCTTCCATACAAATGAGTACCGAAGCCAAAAATGATACACAATAAATTCTGCACACATAACGGTTATCTATAGATGTTGCAATGCAAATATTGGCCAGTTCATGAAGACATCATCATCAGAACATCCTGAAAAAGATGAGAGAAAGAGACAGTTTGGAAATTCAGAATAGCTGCTTTCACTGATGCAAGATTCCCTGACAGTGAGTCAGGAAGCAAAGCAAGGCTTCACATCCCAGAAGCTGAGATCAGATCTGAGACTTCTGCAATTACAAAGGACACTTCAGGGTGCAGGGATCTAGCCCTGGTGGGTTTATCTTAGAGCTGAAGCACACAATTTGGTGTTGAAGTGGGGTTTCACTTGCACGCTATTCCTTTCAAGGGCCTTTTTTTGGAAAACTCACATTGATATGCATATATTTCTTGAAGAATGAACTTATAGCCTAGGCAACTGAGCAAAAAATGTATCTGTCTCTGAATTCATACTCATTTTGTGAGTGGTGAAGAGGATCAGATAAAAGCACATTGAGAATGATTGTACTTTAAGTGGCAATAATCAACATTTTTATAATGAGAATAGATCAAAAGACTATGTGTATTGTGGTGTTGCTCATATCAATTGTGACAAACCAGCGATGACTAATCTGTGCCTCTGAGCTCTACAGGGCTCTATAGTGTTTTTCAGTTCTTCATTTTAATTTTCCAGCCCAGAGTTTTGCTGCTTTGGTTCACTCTTAGCACTCCTGTAGTGTTGCTTGGCAGCTGTTTTGAAAGAGCTGTGCTCTACCTGCCCAGTACCAAACAAAGTCAATATTGGTCTTACAGTATGTTCAACAGGTGGCCAGAAACACAACTCCAAATGAATGGACATATGATGAGGCAGTATGTTAACACATTTGCTTTATCAGTTTAAAATATGCCAATGCTGTGTTCACAGGTTGTCAGTTAGTTATTGCAGGTTGGAGGTTTCATTTTACTGTTTCAAATCGTTTTCTTATACTCAGTAATAAGGTTCGTAGTCACTGACTATGACTTTTTCTCTCCATCACCATTCAAATGCACTTCAGTATGTACATCAATAAGTTACTGCATCAGTGTTAATACTGCTGGTACATTTGGTGCTGATTCTGACTATGGTCAGTTCAGTTGTCAATCAGTCCATAGACTGTATGTGATGATGGACATAGTGAGGTGTGATGTCACCATCTGGTTTGCATTGGAGGCGGTTTGAAACCCAGAGTGGCTAATAAGAAGCTAAATAGGGAGTGCATGGTGTTGCTTTTCACGCTCTGGAAACACACCCTGCTACTTTGGACCGAAGTGAACGCTACCTTACTGGAAACAAGGAGCGGTGCACACTTGGGCTAACGTTAGCTACTTTAGCTAAATTATGCTAACAGGGCAAACCATGGCAGGTATCATAGTCAGGTAACATTAAACATTAAACCGAAATAGTCCAACTTGAGTGCGAGTGCCAGAGGTGGGAAGGGCAGCAGGTGAGCAAACTGTCACAGCTGTCAATCAACGCCCAAACGACATCAAAGCTACTATAAGTCTTCAAATCTTATTGGCTTGGCAATAATTTCCAAAATGACCAGCACACTTATTAGAGGGCCCAAATTTAGCTCAGTAACTAGGCAGTATACCTCATATTTTAATGAGGAAGTAACATACTGTATATCACGGACATCAGTACTATCAGTCACCAGTGAGGAGCCCCACTGCTACGGTAGAAGCTACTGATTTGGTCAGTGTGAAGATTTGATGTTAGAGATTTACTGAAACATGTACTGAGCACCTCTATTACAAGTTAACACAAAGAATGGAGCAGTTTCCATTTTCACTGGTTTCTCATTTTTATTCAAACACATGTCACTAGAATAATTTGAAAGATGCTATAATCACACAAGAAGTCTCTTTTAACATCCTAATTTCTAATACCCCAAATCCGGCACTCCATTATGAGAAATTTATTGAAAATGACAGACAAGTGCCTATTGCTTGGCAATATTTTTGGTTTGCTTCTCTGCTTACTGCAGGATCAACAGATTTACCATAATATACAACTCAAGCTGTTATCAACCTGAGGATGTCACCTGAGGCACCCACTAGGATTTCCTGTTCTTCTGGAAACTAGAAAATGTTAAATGTTTAAATATACTGTGCCTCTCCTGGGAGGGAATAATAACTCTGACATGTTCTTTGCTCTAAATTCCTTCTTCTAGGTTCTGGTCAAACACTCATGGTTCTTCTGTGTTTGCTGAACCACCACAAACATGTGTATTCAGTAGCATTTTAGCTGTGGCACATAGCACAACCCTGCAGCTTGTTGGCTGCAGGGTTGTGCTATGTGTCTTCAATGTCACTTGACTTTGCCAGATCAAGCAAGGTCATCTTGGCTTTGACTTGTTAACCCTGTGTTACAAACAGGGGAAGAGTTTGAAAGATGTGTTAAACAGACAGGGAGGGTCTAATGAAGATAAAAGAAAGATGACAGTTGCATAGGAGCATTATGGGAGATGTCACATCCAGGTTTTTAGTAGCTTCATCCACACTAAAAGTGGAGATATCTCAACCTCTGCCATTTTGATTTGGACCATTTTTCTCCAACTTTATGAAAGTACAATGCAAAGGTCACACCAGCATTTAAATAGGCAAAAGTCTGAGGTGAAGTAATCATTCTAATAGAATCACAATGATCAGCGAATTCAGCGAATTGTCTTTGGTGACACACAAATTCAAGCCACTGACCAATTTTGATGTTGACTTAGCAAGCCATCGCTTCACTGCTGACCTTTGAGGGAACTGAAAGTCCAAAATGAAGGAAACTATTGTAGTTTTTTAGCTGTGTGTCACCATCCAGTTTTATCTAACCTCCTCTGTCAGAGAATAAACTGCTCCATAAAAAACAGGAACGGTTTGCAGATAGTTATGAGACAGGAGTCTAAGGCACAAGTATGTTTTTTGAATAAACTGTGTCAATATTGTCAGTGACCAAGCTAAGCTAACAACGTCAGTGTCAGTTAGGCTACCTCAGATAGCTTTTCCCCCCTCTTCAATCACTTTTTATTGAATGAAATGATATACAGTCCAGAGGACAAAATGCGAGGGAGGCGTAAATGCCCCAGAGCAGGGAGAATAGAAAGAAGCTCTATTGTGATTGACTAGCGCTTAGCATACTCCGGCAGGCTAGCATGTTGGCGGTCATACCTGCCAGCAACAGTTCACTATCTAGCCCTGCAAGTAGTAGTGCTGATTAAATTTTACTGTTCCACTTTCTGGTGTAACTGAGCTTTAAATCTCTGAAGTACTCCGTTTAGTGGGCCAGCCTGAGAGGGTAAAAGATATGACAAATTAACATAACAAATCCTCATCATTACTTTATTCATTCAAACAATTACAGAATAAATATATATAATAATAATTACATTTTTAATAAATATTTACATGACATATTTGTACAGTATTGTGTTTGGCCTATAAGTCTAAATAGTAGCAGAATAAAAAGCTATATGTGACTGCACTCACAGCGAGGTTGATCTATATCTATACTCTGGAGAAGGAGGTGGTGGTGGGCTTCTTTCTAAGCTACTACCCTGCAGAGTAAAATGAACCACAGAGACAGGACTTCATACAGTATAACCAGCAGTGATATGAACATGCATGAACGCACACACACGCTTGCAAACAAGCTGGCAGGTGGTGGAGCAGCGAACCAGTGAGGCATGAAGACACACAGAAACACCTACAAATCCTTCTCCCCGTACACACTTACACGCACAAAGCTTTCCTCTCTACATATACAATATCCTCACCATCTCTCCAGATTGCTTTGCATCCTCTGTCTCTTTCCCACCACCCCCTACCCCCGCCTCCACTCTAATCTCTCTTGACATTTTTTCATTTTCCCGCAGGCACATTCGGCGCTCCAGCTCCGCAGATGCCAACGTCATCCTCGGGCATCCCGGCAATTCGGCTCTTAAGTTCTGCAGTTCATGTTCCTGTTGCTGGGGCAATGGTGCGTCTGGCTCGGCTGGCTGGGCGCCTGTGGGAAAAGGTTGCGAGGATCGGCCTGGGATGACTAATGGAGTTTAGGGTCAGGCAGGTCCGTTGCCACCCTGCCTGCTGTCCGCCCTGCTGGGAGACACTCTATTAAGTAGTCGCATTGTTTCCACAGAAGAAGAAATCTTATTGCAGGGGTCACCTGCCAAAAAATACAATATGTTGCTGTCTGTGCGAGGCAGTAAGGTTTATTGCTCCATAGCTCACAGTAATACACAGCATCTGAGCGGTTTATATGGTTGTTCATCAATACCAATAACACAAAGTGATTATAGTTACTGTGCAGTACAGAACTTTCTTTTGGACCAAAACTCTATTCGACTCTTTCCTGCAGTGGTTTTTATATGTTTTAGTCCATTTATTGCAGTGTACTTTACATCATAACTGACCTTTGTTTTTGGATGTTTTTTTCCCCACTGTTACATGAAGAACTGCAGGAAAACACACACCTTTTATAGTGAGGAGACATCAAAGGAAGAAGGGGTGAACCCAGTGTTCGAATAACATCGCTGGTTTCGGTGGAGGTGCTTGTTGTTGCAAGGGGGGGTAGAGGGGGTGCTGAAACACAGCATTTAATTGAAGCTCAAAAGGTAAGCTTATTCCATGGCCAGATCAGTGTTTTGAAAGTGATACATCAGTCAAAAAAACACTCTGAACCACAGACAGCTTCAGGAGGGGAGGGAGAGCTATTGCCATCTGGAATACTTATAAAATTAAAAAAATAAACTAAATTACTGGGGAAAAAAATGGTCATAGCCTGGAAAAATTGCTATGTTTTTTTTTTATAACCATTATCTTTTGAAATTTCATTTTTTTGTAAAGAGAAACCTGCAAAGGTGTGTGATTGGGAACGGCGGTTATGTCTGACAGACAGAGGGGATACTCCGATTTCATGCACTGCAGAAATGATGACAGAGGCTGCTGAACTGAATGCACAGTCAGGAGGGTGAGCTCCAGTTGTAACACCGCACAGATGGGAGGTTTACAGATAATAGGCAAACAAATCCAACAGTTACAGTTAACAGATGAGTTAACAGCAGCTCAGTCAATATGACAAACTGCAAAGGAAACCGTCCTTAGGGTTACGCTCACATTACATGCTGAAATGGACCAATTTTGCCTCCAAGTGACTCAGATCAGATTTTTTTTTCATGGTAGTGTGAACAAACCATATCTGATTGTTTCATATCAGATCTGACCACTTGCATATGTGGTCTTAGATCTGATTCATATATACGATTTGTGGCTGCGCGACCGCTGTCAGAACGGTCAAATCAGAATTCATATGGTTATTTTAACGTCTCACTTCTCTTCTCTTCTTGCACATATTGCCTGTCATCATCATTCAATGTTGGTATCTCACAGTGCAGTAAAAATAAACATGAAGTAGAGCAACAACAGCGACCGGGGTCAATGGAGAGATCGGGATGTTTCAAATTTACGGAGAAGCTTCAATTCAAGCCAAACTGGAAGAAACTTATCGTAACCGAATGCTAGCACAGCCATGTTTATGATTCGAATGTTGCACAAATGACATGCAGCTCACATTTCAGTTAAATCTGTGCATGGGTGGTGGTTTAGTACTTTAACAGTGTTCACACCAGAGCTGGATACACGTCACTTGCAAACATAAATGTGAATCATCATCAAAAAAATAAAAAAATCTGACAAAAAAATCAGAATTGAGCATTAAGGCCTGTAATGTGGATGTAGGCTATAATGCCCTGGATGTCTAATGAGTTAATGGAGAAAAGCTGCACTGGCAGGTTTTTGTTTGATTCCCACTAATTTAACTTCCACTAATTTTAGTTAGAAAGATACCACTTAGCCAATACCAATTAGCAGCAAACAAATAAAATAAAATAAAATAAATATATACATTTTTAACATTCTTAAGATTCTTTCCATGAACTTGACATTTTACCACGCAATGAAAAATATGAATTTTAACCAAACTCTTTTAAAAACCCTGTTTGTTTATTTATTTATTTATTTATCACAAACAACATTTATGCACATTTTTTAACCGAGCTGCATTATAAACAAAGAGCCGGTAAGATGAAGGGGCTGAAGCAAGAATTAGAGTAGCGAATGTGTCCTTCATCAAATCCAGCTCATTCACATTGATTAGGCTCAGGCAACTAATCGTCACACAAACACCACTTTGCTGTAGAGCTCTGCTGCTGTAGCACATTTTAAGTTTGCTGTGTAATTTGTTACCGTGTCGGGGACATTTTTATGACGCTCATTCATTTCTGCTGAGCAGCTCTCCGTTTAACTCCTGTTGGAGTGCATTTGAAGCTGTGTGTGATGCATTTCTGTTGACACCACCATGGTAAAAGGTTTTTTTTTTGCATAAGCCACTCAGCCATTCTGATTCATGGACCGTAATGCACTGGGCTTTGCTTTTTTGCAGGGTTGAAACTTAGAGAGGAACAGGTCGCATGCTGAGATCAAGCTAGTTAGTGCCTGCTAGCTTGATTAACATCTTTGTATGAATGAATAGAAGGAAGCAGACGTGTGATTAGAGCGCAGGTAATGACATAGTCATAGTAAGTCACTCATTTAGAGGTTTGTACGGTTCACAGTAAAATCAAGTCAAACAGACTTCAAAAATAGGGCATCAAGTTCTTTTGTGTTTTTGTTCTTTGTGAGGGTGAAGGAAAACTGAAAGAGGAGTTTGAAAAAAAAAACCTTAATGTTAGTTAAAAAGGCAGTTAAAATTTATGAGGACACACATATCTCTTTTAAAAAGTATGCAATATAGCCAGAGGAGCTATTGTACCATGTTTTTTTGTGAACAGCTTTCTCATTTTTTTTTTTTATTGGACACTTTATTTTCCTCCTCCAGTTTTAAAAGAAAAATCATGCAATTCTGACTTTGTATTTTCCCTCTGTTGAAACGCTCCGTTTTATTTCTACTATTCATCAAGAGGACATAACATTCACATTTTCAGGGCTATATTTTTATTTGGGGGTTCTGCTGGAATAACTTCGCATGATTTACAGTTAAAAAATTTTTTAACTGTACTTATTTATCTTATACAGGCTCAGTTCAGCCTCTGTCTGAAACTGGCCGTTTTAGCTGCTGTCTCTTTAAGGCCCCACTCTGCTCTGATTGGTTACCACCCTGAAGCTGCTCCTACACAGACTTCCACCGGCTCCGGAGGCTACTAAAGCTAGCAGTAGTAGAAGGGTTTCACTTTTATTTCCTGTTCTTGACTTGAAATATAAACTTCTCAAATACATCCATACATGTTTGAGCCCAAATCTGGATCCAAAATATGTGGACAACGTAAACAACCTTAGCAACAAAGACTATGAAACAGATGGTCCTGTGTGGGCATGCGGCCATGATGTGACTTCAGTTTGATGGGGAAGTAGATGTAACTTTGCAGATGCAGCGTTGTGAGCAGGCTGATGCCGTGGTTTTTGACTTGAAGGCAGCATTTTTATATACGTTCACCTCAAGCTTGACTCTTTTTAACATAGACAGCCGAGATAATAACAGTATATAAATGATAGCAAACCACAAAAAAGCATGTTATGTCTCTTTTAACAGCTACACTTTTATTTAGACTCAGTTTAGCCCCTTTTCACACCTGACGAACCAAGGTTCATGTTTTTGTTACATTGTATACATTTGATCCGGTTAGTTTAGGTTTCACATTGCAATTATGCGAGCGCATTAAAAAACTTAACATGACATATCTACATCCTGTCGTCATCACCTACATGGGCTGCATCTCCCTATACTTGACATTGATTGGTTTGTAGACAGGCATGTGTCTGACGTAGACGTGTTGTTAATTCGGCGAGTAGCTTTATGTATGAATGAACAGATTTATTTCATTGGCACTATATTATGTTATTATACTATATACTACAGTTTCTTTATATTCAGGTGGCATTGCTCTCCCATCCTCCTCTATCCTCTCTGTCTCATCCTCTCCAAAAATACCTGGAAAGTGTCTGCATTTATATTGAGTTTTTTCCACTTTGCTTTTTTATAACATTGTCGAACCATATTTCAGTTAAAAACTTGGTCTTCTCCTCTCCCCATGTGGTACTGCGGTTCACTTTTCCTTTTTCCAGTTCTGACTATACCCTGCTGGAACTTCCTGTAATTGGTCAAAAAGTCCGAACTATCCCAAAAAATGTTGTCACTCTAGAAACGAACTAAACCGTGGTTCAGTTTGATCCGTTGGACCATGGTGCGGGGGAGGTTTCACACCTGTAATTAAAGTCTGGACCAAACAAGATAAGTGTGAAAGGGCCCTTAGGCTCACTTTTTCTTCATTCTTTATTGTTTGATTAATTTAGATATATAAAACATAACTTACATCATATACAGTATGAGGAGAATAAACAACAGCAGAAAACAATTTAACATAGAAAATAAGGCAGATCAGATATCTCTGAAATAAAAGATACTGACTCACATATAGATAGTAGCTTTGTTTTACACTTGTAAAGAGAAAGTGTGGTGAGTTTAGTTTCATTTTTTGTTTGGTTGACCTTCACTAATGGGGTAACCTAGTGCTGTTGAGCAAATCACTGATGTGCCTTTGGCTGAAGTGGAGCTGCAGCGAGGCAGCAGGAGAGCGCTGCAGCTCCCGGGTGTGAATGTGTCTGTGTAGGTTTAGAAACGAAAAGGTTAGTATCTGTGAATCCCATGACGTTTGGTAGCCTAAAGAACAAGTTCAATACCCGAGAAAACATAGGAATGAACACACACACACACACACACACACACACACACACACTGCTGTGGGAGTTGTCAGTGTGTATAGTAGCCACTGGTCTCCTTGCTGTCAGTCTGTTTTTCATCAGGAAGAAGAAGAAGAAGACAGACGCAACCAGGGACTGAGATCAGCTGTCCACTAATCTCCGGACGAGAGACACTGCAAGAGACTGCGAGCGAGAGAGAGTGAGTCTGTCTGTCTGCCGCTCGTCTCGCCTCGCTGCTGTTACCATGACGACGAGCCGAACCCAGCGCTTGAGATTCTCCTCGTATTCCTCCCTTCTCTCTCTCTCTCCCCCTTTTTTTCTTCAGTCTTTCTCTCCCCTTGACCCACCCCTCCCTTTACCTATCCCCCCCTTCCCTTCTCTTACCCCCTGCCAAGCTCTCTCTAACTCCCCGTCTTTTCACCGTTTCTCTTAAACCCTCCTATACCGTCACCCCTTCACTTCATCCCTCTCCTATATATTATTTCTACCGCCGTCACCCTCTCCTTTCCCTTTTCCCTTATTCATGTCCTACCCAACCTTCCCTGTGATCCCTGTCTTCCAAATTCAAATATAGCTTAACTAGGCCATAATCGAGTACAGTATCGCTGAAGCAGGTTGTACAGAGCTCGTAATGTGAATATCAGCTGTTAATAAGACTGAATTGCTATTTTATTTTCACTTCATTTCATTCACATCATGTTAACCTCAGGTGTGGAGGGTGATTATCTTGCCCTGACCAATCTGACGTCCTGACAACATCACTGTAAGTCGTAAATGAAGCTGCGGTTCTGTCAATTGAAGAAAAAACTGGGGAAAAAAAGTCATCAATGACCACAGCACCACACCTGTGCTCACTGATGATTCAGAGATCTGCAATGGGACGATTTAAGTGTAATTCCAAATATTTTTCTGAAAATAATAACCAAGAAAAACAGGCCTCTTTTCTTCATATATTACAGTGTTTTTATTATATTGTGTAACATAACAAGTAGGACAATTTTCTATAATCATAGAAGAACATTTGACTTTCCCTCAGTTTATCCAAAAGATTCAAAATCACCAAATTTGGATGGTTGTCACTTAACTGCAACATAATAATATGCCAATTACTATACAGTTTACTATAATAAGTGGAAAACATATTATTGAAAAAAAATCATTTAAAGAAAAATTGTTCAACAAGGTAGAGTTTAACAGTTAGGGTTGTCAACACATGAGATGGTATTCCTGCATTCCTTTTGATATTCTGTACTTATTCATGATAAGCATACTAACTTTCACACTTCAGATGCGTAGGGGTCCTTATTAAGCCTTCAATGAATAAAATGCCACTATGAAAGTACCTTTAATCAACAGTAAGTAGCATTAGAGTAAATTATTTTTCTATGTCTATGTTTTTTTTAACAACTTAGACTTCTCATTTATTTTCTGGCTTTCACCATGACTGGTGATTGGAGGTAAAGTCACTATAGGAAAGAAGAAATAGTTGGTATCAGTCAACCTTTTCCAGTCTAATCTGTCAGTCAGGCAGTTACAGTATACCTCTTTCAGACAGTAGCAAACACCTGAGATATACCTGTATTTTCTTTCAGTGTGAATGTGTCGACATGTACTACAGTCAGCCAAGGGGATTCTTACTCCTCCCCAAGCATGTGGTGAGTTCACACAGACTTGCAGCCCACACAGTTTATTCAGGCTGAGTCTTACAATGTCACACTTTCACTCAATCGAGGCGACTTGGTTCCATTTTGGATACTTTATAGTCAGTCATGAAATTGCTGCTATAGCCCCTCACCTCACCTCAGCGCATTGAGAAGGATGTTTGGCTACTTTTCTCATTTTGCTGCCATGATCCAGTTCCAGATAAGAGCAAAATGGATGAAATGATGAATACTTAAATCACTCTAATCATGTCATAGCTTCTAGCTCTCTCAGGCCCAAAGACTTTACAGAGGTTTGCTCTTATTTTGCATTAAAAATGCTATTTACATGAAGGCTACAAGTGTCCAATTCCTTTTCCTCTTCATTGTTTGCACCAGTGTATACTCCATAGTCCTAGCCTGTAGCTCACTCAATCAAAAGATCCACTCTTCTCAATAGCAAAGATGTAGTGGTGTTGCATGAAAGCTTTAATAAAGGGATGAAATGATTAAAAATACACCCTATAAAATCGCTGTGGTGCTATGTATTGTCTTGTCTTTTAACTGAATGTAATGGTGAAAGTTAAAAAGCTGATTCTTCCCCTTGTTTCCCTCCCCCAACAAAGATCTCCAAACTTAACAACAAGAAAAGTAGTACATCCCACGTCAGTATACACCCCATCTGCCAAGATGACATCATACTTTCTTTGATCGTTTAAGGCATTTGAACAAATGACAAATGCAAGCGGCAGTTACCACGGTTTAAGGCTGAAGCCAATGCAGATGTAACTTGAAGTGCAACGCTACCGACGGTCGCTAGATGCTGGCACCAAAAAATCCCTGACTCCCATTCAAAAAAGCATGAACTTCTCTCTAAAAATACTAAGTCAATAATTTTACGGGTCATCAAATAAGTGTGCTGGTGGTCATTTTGGAAATGATTGCTATGTTAATAAGATTTGATGACTTCTAGTAGATTTGATGTCTGCCGTGTGGGCGTTGATCGACAGCTGTGATTGACAGTTCAGTTACTTGCTGCACTCGCACTGAGTTGGACTTGTTGTTGCAGTATTTTGATCAATTTAATGTTACTTGATTACGATACCTTCGCCTTCGGCTATGCCTCCAATGCAAACTAATGTCCATCTTTATATACAGTCTATGGACCAATGCTGTTGTTTTTCTTGTGAGCACAGTAAACAGATCAAATTAAAATCTGTATACCTCCCTCTGTTTTACCACCCACCGTCCTCCTCATGCTCCCTGCGATTCCTGACATCCTCTCTTTTACCCTTCCTTCCTTCCTTTTCCCTCCCTCTCTTCCTCCCTCATTTCCCTTCTCTTCTCTCTCTGATCCTTTTCTCTCTCTGGCTCTCCCCAGTCTTCACGACCTGTACTTCCCTCCTCTACTTGCTTCCTTCCATCACTCCTCCTTCTCAACCTCCCTTTCCCTCTTTCCCCATCCTTGCCTACTTGTTTCCCCTTTCCTCCTTCCTATCCCTTATCCTCCCTCCATCACCCCCCTCTCTCTCTCTCTGTCTCTGTCTCACACAGAGGTTTCCTATCGACTGTCCCTCCAGCACTCCACAAATTAAAGCATATTTCATCCACAGAGGAATCTACAATGACCTAATAAACTGCAGGGCTTCCCCGGTTCTTCTGCCGCTTACACAGAGAGTGTTCATATGCGAGTGTGTATGCATATATGTGTGTGTGTGTGTGTGTGTGTGTGGGCGAGTGCGTGTATGATTATATTACAGCAGCAAGCCTCTAGGTTATACAAGTCCTCATTCCAACACAAAATAAGGTAATTTGAAAACAAGAAACTGTTTTTTTTGTGTCCCATGCGTTCCTCTTTCTCTCTCCTTCTATTGTTCACTCACTTTCTCTTGCTCTTTCTTCCTTTCTACATTCTCTCTCTTGGTCGCTCACCCTCTCTCTCTCTCTTTTTTGCCCGAGGAGGTAGACACAGCAGCTCCCCACAGGGTTTAGCCTGCCTGCTCCACTGACACATTCATCTCCTCTTTGCTCCTTTAATGCTCTTCCCTTTTGTGTTTTCTTCCCTTTTGTCACTGCTCTCCTCTTTCTCTTTCTCCCACATTTCAACTTAATTAGACATTTTACTTCCCCTTTCTTCTTGCCTCCTCTTCATACTTCATACTCCTGTATCTTCCCAACTTTCTCTTCCAAGACTGCCTACTTCTTACTTTTTCTAATCTTTGAACTTTCTAGCTGTACCAAGTGAATGACAACTGGACTTTTGTGGATTGTAAAATGTTTGGTCAGCTTCATATCAGAGGTTTGATTTTTCTACTTGATGGTTGGGAGTTTCCTTGAACTAAAGTCCAGCTGGAATTAAATGGCCTTTTTTGTCTACTGCAGCATACATCTGCTCATTTGTCCTGCATTATTTTGACAAAATACTGTTCCATCATCCACTTGTGTAAGCCGGACACCTTTTGATGCACCAAATCAAATCTTGCATAAGGCAATAATGTGGTGTTCCTTCACAGGCAGATCAGACGGTCACACTGAGCCTGATTGCATCCTGCCACATTATTACCTGCAAAAGACTCCTTATTATCTAACTTATCAACATGTCCTGCATCTTAGCAGTTTGTTTACTTTGTAACCAGCTGCTGTTCAACAAGACACAAGACACATATATACCGTCTTTCCTCTTATGTCTTCTTCTGCATGACTGGTCACCGGGGCTAAAGTCACCATGTACTACCTCTGTGAGGAGATGAAAGGATGAAAAGAAGGAAAGAAATAGGGGGCATCAGTCAACCTTTTCCAGTCTTAAACTATCAGTCAGGCAGTCACAGTATACGCCTTTCAGACTATAGCAAACACCTGAGATAAACCTGTATTTTCTGTCAGTGTGAATAGGCCGATACATACTGCAGTTAGCCGGTGTTCAGTCCACTAAGGGTGTCACTGTTTGCTGGACTGGAAGCATACAGGATTCTTACTCCTCCCCAGTAAGTGACATCATTCTTTTCTGGCCACTTCATAAGAGTCATCAAATTGTTCCTATTGCCGCCATGATCCAGATAAGTGTAAAATGTAGGTATTGATGAATACTTTAGGGTTACTATAGCGTTGCTACAAAATCACTATAATCATGTGGTAGCTTCTAGCTTTCTGAGGCGTGAACAAAACAGAAATGTTTGCTCTTATTTTGCATCGAAAGTGTTTTTCATATGAAGGCTTCAGGTGTTCAATTACTTTTCTCTAGCAATTGCCTGCTCCTAGACCATAGTACTAGCTTGTAGCTCACTCAATCAAAAGATCCACTCCTCTCAATAGCGAAGACGCACAGCGGAAATGTAACTGCAAAATGAGTTGCATGACAGCTTTCATAAAGTGACTCAATGAACAGGAAAACCTATAGAAAATCCTTTTCTTGCTGTCATCTTGCCGATATCTGTGACAGATCAGAAAATGCTCATATGGGTTGTTTTGAAAGTCAAAACAAGGTTGACGGTACTCAAATATGGACCATTTTTGGCACATAAATTCATAGGAGATGTTATTTAATCCATTCGTTGAGCAGTAATGCGTAGAGCTACAGTTACAGACAGAGGCTTTGATGAGTTGTTTAATATGAAGGGTCAAATGTGGCTTTGATATGTGATCATTATTATGTGTTATACACAGGATTTCTGAATGTAGCGAACGTAGTTTTACTTGGACAGCTGCTCAACTAAATCTGGTTTTACAACTGACTCTGTCAGTCAGACAGACAGGAAAGATAACGACAGATGAAGAAAAACACTGACAACCTGAAAATAGGTTTGTGTATGTGTGTGTGGAAAAGAGCTTAAGACTTAATTTTCCCGCCAATCACATGATAGAATTAAAGTCGTATGTAATAATAGAGAAAAAATGTATTATCATAATACTCCAGCACATGAAAGAGATATAATTAGGGATTTAATCTCATTGCGCTCCCTCTATTTCTCCATACACACATGAGGTCAGAGCATGCGGTAAGCCATTAGCAGAGCTGTCAACTGTCTATCACTTAAAATGTGTCCAACCGCACGGCTGGTGGATGATAAATGCATATCAATACACGCTCCATAAGTGGCAGAGAACATGAGTGAAGGGCAGGGAAGGCCCTCACCAGGGATAAAGCATCATGTTAAATAAAGAAACCTTCAGCGTAAACTGTAGCAGTATAGCATCATTCAGTGCTGGGCTGAGAGTTTATAAGAGTCTTGACTTTATAAAGTATCTCTGAAGGCCACCCGAGTGAATTCCACCGGTACAACACTACGTCAGCATTAATGGGCCCTGAGAGTACTTGATGCTACAGCTCCTGTGAAAGCATTTAAAAATATTTCACTACACTTGTGTTGGCAGCAGAACGAGAAGGTGTCTGACTTCAAAGAGCTGTGTAAAAATAGACACCGGTTCACATACGTCTTTATTGACTCACTGCAAGAGAGAGAAAGCAATAAGTAAAGGTCAAAGAATTAAAGCTGTGCTAAGATTTTTATGAACGAATCAAATCAAGTCAAATGATTATGTGTGATATGGAAAGTGTTGCTCATAGTGTCAAACCCAGATGCATCACCCGACTCTGCAGTTCTCTTCAGTTCTGCTGAGTTTTTTTTTAGTGTCTTTCAGCTTGTTGTTTTGGTTTTATGGCCTGACACTGCAGGCAAAACAGCTCTGATAAATCTGCTGCACACTACCTACAGCACCAAACATCAGACGCACAAAGTTAGCAACTAGCCGTTGAACACACTGGAGCATTTAACAACTAAAAAGTCAGATATTTACCTCAAGAGTTGGTGGAAAAGAGGAGACTATTGGGCAGCTGGACACATGACTTAATGCAAAAGTTGCCTTGTGCCTGCGGGATGTGTAAATAGACATCTGTTTGCTAACACGTTCACCATGACAACTTTATAAAGTGATAATATGTCACTGTTGTGCTGCCCCCAAGTGGCCAAATACTCAATTGAAGCAGGTTGAAAGGAGCGTCTTTAGCTTCTGTAATGTGACTTATTTCCCAGTGAAACGGAATATTCGAGCGGAGTCGAGTTAAGAGAGGTATTTAAATCAGATCCTTTGCATTTGATTGGGCTGCTAAAAAGTGGGTGGGGCTTAGAGATAAGCGCGATACGGAGCTGCAGAGGACTGTGAGCTCCACACACACCTCCCTCACCTGATGTTAGATCAGGACAAGGACGAAAGAGACATGAATGAATTAGAAGTGCGGTTTTATATGATGGGTGTGGCTGGCTACTCGCCCAAAGTCCCATTTGATTGGATGAACTTCTGTAAACGCCCCTGAGTGCAGGATGAGTCATCGAACATTGGAAATTGAAACATTGCATAGTGAATTTTTGACATATATGTGGCATATAACAAGAGATAAATGAACAATTGACACAGGGAAACAGGATTAAAACTGGGAAAACTTATTTTTTATGTCATGGTTCCTTTAAAAAAGATACATATAAAATACTGTTACGTGTTTTTGATTTGACAGTTTCACTAAGAGACATTTTTTAAGCAAAAATATCGAATACGTTCCAGACGACACAAAAAGTTTATGGGGCTCTCGTTGACTCATTTCTTTCCTTACAGCTGATTTTCTGTCAGCATGAGCAGAGCAATATTTGGACAACCGGCGGCCTGTGCTGATTGGTTGATTCATGGCTTCCTGAGTTGGTAATTGGATGATGACAGCGGAGTGGAACACTAGAGAGTGATGATTGATGGATGGTGCTGCCTCGACTTGCTGTAGCTAAGACGTATGTAGTTTTTGGGTGTGTGTGTGTGTGTGATAGGGAGACATTTCAGGGGCATGGCAGCCCAAAAGAAAGTGTTTCTGGGTAAAATACTTGTAGGAATAAAAGGATGTATGTGAGTCTCTTTCACACCTGAATCCATGTGTGTCTACATGCTTCTGTGCATCCACATGTATGCATATCTCCACCTGAGTGAGTGTGTGTCTCAGAAGAAGACCAACATGAACACCATCTCCACTCCTGTTATGCAGTTCCAGCTTTAAGTGACAGGCCATGTCATCCGCATGCCAAACTCACGCCTCCCTAAACTGATTCTCAGCTCCCAGTGGATTGTGGGTAAGTGAGCAGCAGGTGGGCAGAATAAATGCTTTCAAGACAGTGTCAAATAAACTTGAAGAAATCCAGTATTAAAGCTGAAAAGTATTGCACTCAACAGACACACCAAAAGGACTTCTCTACAAGAGGAGCTGGATGAAAAACACCTCCACAGAGCCGAGGAAGAAAAACTTCAACCACTAAAGCAGGGCAGTCTTGTTCATTATTTAAAAAAACCATCCTGAACATCCACAGTCTCTCACAAGAAGTTTGATCCATGTCTCTGTATGTGGTTTTCACACAGATCCCCACTGTGTATTGTATGTGCATGGCTATGTGTGTGTGTGTGTGTGTTTTTCCCCCCCATTAATGTACGTATCTGTGTGCACACTGTATATTTGTGAGCCGGGTGTTTGTGCAACTACATGTAGCAACTGAGAGTAGAATGATAAGCAAAGCCTGAGGTCATCCATCACACACGATGTCTATAACAAACAAGCAGGAGGAAAAGCAGGGAGCCATGATGGAGCTGAGGCCTCAACACAGCAGCTTGCAGACTAAACAGATGTGTACAGTGGGTGATGTAAATGCCTTCCAGCTGGGGGGAAAAATGGAAGATCTGTTTCCCTTCAAAAAAAAAAAAAAAACCTCCATAAACTGCACTGAAGCTACTATATTCTGTTTGACTAGCCAGATTTGAGCAAGAGAAGATTCCCATGAAAATATTTTTATACAGATTTCTAATCTGAGGCATCATGATGCTTTGTTACGCAGAACCGTCTGAGAAGTTGTCCTTGGAAACTGTTTGGAAAAGGGCAAGCACTTTTAAAAAATACTTGGCAGGTGATTGGATGAGCCATCTGTCTATCAATGTCTATCAATGTCTATAACTGTCTATCAACATCTTACCTTGTAAGACAGCTGAATTCGCAGCGGACACAAGTGCATAACTTGAAGCCTGACGAGATCGATTCTTGCCATGATCTTTTGATGTTGTGAATCCAGCTACCTCACAAGGTAAAAAGACCACTATGACCATCGAAGGCCAGGATCTATGATTGTACATTTTATTCCTACAATATTGTGTCGTCTCATGTAATGTGAACAAAGTCAGTCGGTGGCTGCAGATTAGTAGTTAGTGGTTAAAGGGAAACTTTTTCAATCTGGACCCTTCTTTCCCATTATTTTGTGTCTAAGTGACTAATTGGGACAACCATTTTTGAAATTGGTCCAGTATTGAATGAGAGCGCTGTAGCCAACAGCCAGGCAACAGGCTGCAATGTAATCCGACGGGGCAATAGCACCCCGTCAACGTACGTCCACTAAAAGTGCTTGTTTTTGCCACTGACAGGCTCACATTGTCATTATAAGTGTCTGACAACATTATGGAAAAGACCATACAAAGGAATAAAACGTTTCTCCTTTGCCATTGGCTTGATCTGGTCTGTTTGTTGCTGTGTCTAACCAAGTCTTGCTCAAGGAGAAGTCTCATTGTGAAATGTCTTGACATTTGAGTTGTTGTTGAAATCTGCGAAATATTCAGCCATGACATTGAAAAATTGTTGTCATTAGTCACTTAGACACAAAAAGATGGGTAAACAGGGTCCAAGTTGAAAAATACTGAAGCTTCCCTTTAAAATCTAACAAACTACTCAGCTATAACTCAACTTGAAAAAAAAAATGTATTGAGTCATCGTAATGTCACTGTGAGACTTAACAGCATGTTACACCCTTCAGCGAAGATCCTTGCTGGCAGGTGACAAGAATATCTGTACTTTCAGTGGCGTTATCCACAGCACGGACCATAGAGTCCCAAGAAAATGTAACATTCCCGATTGGTGTCAAATACAGTTCAGTCCATACAATAATATGGCATTACAGGGTATTTTCCAATGCCATATAATTGGTTGGATTGGTCTTATTATTTTGTGTTACATTTGTGTAGCAGTTTAGTTTTAAAAGATGGACAATCATGATTGATGAAAAGATGTGTCATGGCACCAGTGAATATGCACTGTTTTCTAAGAAGCACCCACTTAATTGGATCTTAAACATAAGAATGACTTAATAGTCATCGTTTAATATATATGTTTAATATAATCCCTGAAGCTAATTCTAACTACTAACTCTTTATGAAGCAAAACTACATGTATATTGTTATAGCAAAACAAGGACAAACACACACACACACACACAAATATTTGTACTTCTAAAGTGAAAACGCTATCTGTCCCAAAGTGAGAAACGACCAAAATGTCCTCACTCCCAAGGTCTAAAACTCAAACTGGTCCTAACAAAGATAGATGTACCTACACACACATATTAAATGTGCTTTGCAGGGCAGATCGGCTGAATGGACCATTTCCTATCCGTCTCTCTCTCTTCCTTCATTATGTTCAGCTGTTATCTCCTTTGCTGTTTCTGTTGCTGAGGATGTAAACCCCATGACACACTGTTAGGAAAGTTAGTCTGAAAGGCAGAAATATGACTACCTGATGTAGTAATTAAGTTGTTTGTATGGACTCTATTACCCTCCCACAGATCAGTATGCACCTACAGTAAATACAGTACTTATTTTACCTTCAACAAACCAAGCTGAGGGCTCACATATAAGTCGTTTTCCATTTGAAGAGGTAGTCACCTAGTTAGGATAACAAAATGCCGCCACTTTAACAAACATTTAAGACACACAGAATTGATGGACATGAGGTAATAACATCTTAAAAATCTATAAAACAGATAATGGGCTGTTGTGGAAATCAACTCTTCCAGTGTCTTAACACCTGCTCAGTTTCACCTTGATCAGTGTTTCTCTAATGGGCTTAGAAGACAAATCGAGCCCCCCCGTACGCTGTATCGAACCACAACGGCAGCACACCTGTGTGGTTTCAATTTCCCCGAGTCTCTCTGCTCCAATAGCTCAGAGCAGGGACGGCAGAGACAAACAACATTGGGAAGCTGCCACGTATGTGACACTGGCGAAATGATGATGATGCTGACCAGTACACGATAATTGGGTGCTGCTATCTGTGACTGGGTGGCTATTGACTACATTAGCAGATGGATTAACGATAGGGCTGCCAAAGTAATGAGACTTTATACGGCCCGATTTAGACTTAGCACCATGCAACTAAAGGGAAGCAGGAGGCATGCACACATGCATATTTTTTTTAAAAAAAGGCTTTTATACTCATTACATTATAGCTGTGCATTTTACACTTGCATATTTTTTTTTTATCTGCAATGACTAGGAGCAAAGGTGCTCACCAGAATCATAAAATGTTTCATAACATAACACACTGAGAGGCAGTGAGGTTGCTCCTTTGAAGGATGCCCTGTGGGTGCCTTCCTTTGGTGTACGGAAATCTGTGACGGACCAGGAGAAAACCCCGGGGCAGACTCAGGACACACCAGAGGGATTCAATCTTCCAGATGACATGGAAATCCACATGAAACCTCTTGGAAGAGCTTGAGGAAATTGCTTAGAAAAAGACGTATCATGATTTGTTGAATTTAAGACCCAAGGATTTTTGAAGCCTGATTTGTAAGATACTTTATCTTAAAGAACATATTGTCAGTAAAATAATTATTATATTATATTATAAATATTATATATTAGCTTGAATATCTAAATGTCAGAACCTGAGTTATATGGACATTTAGTTGTTGCTGTTGAAAAAAAGGTGTTCCAGATATCATATTTGACCAGTTAAATAGAATAAATTACGTTTTACTGCAACATTTAAACCAATCTGTTGTTTCTATGTACCTTTTTTTGATTCAATTTAAAGCACTGGATAGAAATACAAGAACACATGTATTATTTCATCAGAGTCACAGCATCCCCTGCCAAAATACCAGAGTCTCTTCTGACCAGCAGCTGCTTGTGTTGGCACTGCTAGACTGGTCTCTGTTCATTTGTTCCTCCTAGTGTTTACTGTCATCTTGACTGGGAGATAAAAAAAGACGACATTCCTTTGGAAAATAGAAAACAGGCCATGCCTGATTAACACATCTCAGTAGGGGATGATTTGTTTGCCCCAAAATAATCATGCTTTTCATAAAACGGGTGTCACGTGGATTCATCAGGAAGTATAAATGACAGCTCAAGGGAGACTGGCAGGCTTTAAGAAATGAGACAAGTTAATTATCATCAATCATCTGGCTGTTTGCTCCCTTCACTCAAAGATATATATGGCTGAACAGGTTGCAAATGTGATCATTAACTGATAATAGCAAACCTGTTTAGCATGTACAGTAATTGTTTATGACACCAAGCAGAATTCTTAAACTTACTAACACTACTAGACCAATTTAGGATCTATTATGATGATCCCACATACATATTTTATTGAATGTAATTACACAAAGAATTTTATATAAATCAAACAGGTTGTTTCTTCATCCATGACCTGTGGACACTATGAGCCTGAAATAATAATTGCATTGTGATTAAATTTCAAGAAAAGGTATCATAATCAAGGAATTTGCCAGCCATAAATAAATGCAACAGACAAATAACAACCATCTGTGAAGGAAAGACAAATCCATCTGTTTGCTACTCTTCAGAAGAGCTGTTTCCCACAACATCAAAAAATAACAAGAACACAAGGACAACATGAATATATAGCCTCAGGATATTTTTTTTTTATGGGAATAAAATTTTGGTACCACTAAAATCATTTTCAGACAGCGAGACACGAGTATGACGCAGGTCTACTCAAAGCATGTTCGACCCGCTTTCGACCTATCATATGAGACACCTGTCACCCTGCTCGTCACTGTTAGCAGAAACTCCAGTCTACGGTGTACTGTAGTTACATAGACTTCACTGATAAACCTGAAAATTACACTGGTAATTCTGGTAATTGAATAATTAATTGGTTGATGCAGTTGAGATAATTCTCAAAGAACCATGACAGGTTTGACCCGCGTCACTGTGTCTTGGCCATTTACTGAAGCCAGTACAGAGGTTTCTTAAGTTGCAAAGTCCATAATATTTTCCACAAGTAGTAGAAAAACATGACTAAGAGTCTACAGGCATAAAGGCTGCATTAAGGCATAGCAGTGCTTTGAGCTACATGTTAACATCAGCATGCTAACATGCACAATAAAGACAACGCTAACATGCTAAGCAGGTATAATGTTTATACTGTGCTCACCACCTTAGGTTAGCATGTTAGCATGCTACATTTGAATAAATAGCACTTAACAGAAAGTACAGCTGAAGCTGATGGAAATGTCTTTTCTTTTGCATGTATTTGGTCATAAACCAAAGGACTGGAGGACACTAGAGGAAAGGGATCAGTTAAGTTATTACACTTCATCCTTCATCCCACTCCATACAAGTGTTTTTCAACCAATGGTTATTGAGACATTTCACTCAAAACCCAAAACATCAACTTCATGTTACCACTATAGATGGGATCACCAAAGTCAGTAGGATTCATCTTCTGGGGACTATAAATATCTGTACAAAAATCTATAGTAATCCATCCAATAATTGTTGAGATATTTAAATGGTGGACCGACTGTCAGGGTGACAGTCCTGTACGTGTAAAAAGCACTAGTAAGTAATTTCACTCCTCCTAATGTTGTATTGATAATGACAAAAGCTGTCTCATTACCAAAATATTAAGCCATGAGGTCTACATATTTAGGATGTTTGACTGACAACCAGTGTGTGGGTAGTGCCGTTTAAATACACCACACTGTTAAGCACCAAAATAACAAAACAGAACACAGGGAAGCGACTGCCTCTTTAAACCGCTTTGTTATGTTATGTGCAACTGTTACATGATTAATTCTAATCAGTAATGCTTTCTTCAAAAAAATTCTCAAACTCATAAGCAGTCGACTCACTTTTAATTTACATTTCTAATTATCCCATCTCCATAATGAATCCAATATGCAGTCAAATGAAGTTATGCAAATTATGATGTATAATGTGTCCAGTAGTTATGGATTCTAGCGTCAAACAGGAACAATTCATACATGAATAGAATGTGATATGGAAAATATGGTGTAAAATCATGTTTCTAAACAAAAAAACATAATCTAAAAGAAAGAAAATAAAGAGATGACTCGGTTTGAATATTTCAGCTCAAAAAGGAAGCTTCAGTCATTGAGAAGGAAAATGAACCAAATAAAGCCATCAGCTGTCGTCGGAGCCCTTTGAAGTGGAGGTGGAAGAACACACATCTTTGCTTAATGATAACTCTCTCCTCATACACACACACACACACACACACACACACACACACACACACACACACATAAACATGCACAGCTTTCCCAGGGGGATGACATGTTTATTTTCTACATTCTTGTCTTCTTGTGACGTGTATATTTCTGATGCCAAATTAGCACGATGAATAAATATTTTACTTGCAAACCATCTCACATTCTGTTGTTTTCATATTTCCCCTCACAGCTTTTCCATCTTGGTTCACGATAGCAAGCTATACCACTTTGCACTGTATCTACTAGGGATGTGCAGAGGGACCAGTATTTGTATTTGTATCTGTATTTGTTGAGGCAGCAAAATTATTTGTATTTGTATTTGTATTTGAATAAAAGTGGAAAGAGGCTTAAAAATCCTGTTTTTGTTTTTATTACGCTGTCATTTTAGAAAATTAAAGTGTTACATTAAGTGTTGATGAATAAACTACCTTGTGAAGGAGGTCCCCACACCAGGTCTTGAACTGGAGTCTCCCAGATCATAGACGACTACGACTTTAGTCATCGACTCATTGCAGGCAGACCTCTACCTATTTATATACCCATAACACAGAGACAGCACACCATGTAACATGTAGAGAAGAACTTCAAAGGCAATTATTGCGTTGCATTTTTTATTTATTGCCTATTTTTTACAACCTAACTTCGTGGAAAGGAGAAGGGGAACAACAGGTTATGGAGAGTCCCTGATAGATGTAACAGCGGAGCAGAGGAGAGAGACTGAGATAACGATGTAACCGACCTGCGAACTGGTATTTGATATGTTTTTTTTTTCTTCCCAAAAACAAATAATTTTTAAAATATTTGTATGAAACAAATATTCGTATAAAACCCACTATTTGTGCTTTGCCGAATAATGTATTTGTATTCGGGCACACCCCTACTATACATCTGCAACAAACAAGTAAATCAACCGGTGTAATTCCATTTTGTTCCATTATCAGCAAGCAACACATCATTTCTTTGTACATTATGCAAATAGTACAAAACACAAAAAAATCATTGCCTCAAATTATCACCTCAAAATGTTGTTAGTTGAAAATAACTGAGGTGTCTCATTTTGTCTTGGCAGAAGGATATAAACTTTTGTGACTCTCTGACATAGGAGTGGCAACTTAAGTGTAATATGTAATAGGTTATGAAAGAAAATGTAATTGATGTGAGTGCTGTGTGGCGGCTGCTTTATTTTTTAATTAAATTGCCTCCGTAGGCCAGATTGATGATTTCTTTCGAAATATAAAAAGATGAAAACAAAAACAATAGTTCATTGGTTCCTTAGCGTTTGAAGATGAAGGAGTTATCGTGTCAATTGCTGTCCACCGTCTTAGTGTTTTGGTAAGAAATATTGATATTGATTTCTGAATCTTGGTGGCAAATTGGAGCCGATAATGCATCTGGGTGTGGCTCTAAGTGGTGAGACAATATCTTGGTGTTAATGTTTTAATGCCATAGCACATCTAGCTAATGCATGCCGACTCCACTACCACTCCCATGACTCTGAATAGGATCAAGCGGATATAGAAAATGAAGTTGTACGTGTGCAGGAGACTATTCTGTCATGTGAAGCCAGCATGTGTGCGTGTGAACTTTCTGCCTTATTTGCAACTAAATGCACAAGTAGTTTGGCATGAGAATAACTCTATGCCTAGTCAGAGTGAATTGATGGCGTATTTTTTATGGAGGGGGGACCCAAAAATTCCCAGAAGCCATCGATAGCACAGGAATATAATGTGGTTTTGGGATTTGCCGCTGGGTATTTTATGCCTACAGGCTCGTGAAACTAAAACATGGTGGAAATCCACTAAGACCTGCAGGAGGCTGTGGATACAGTGACAAAAGATGACTACAGCAAATGTTTCTAGGAAAGGGAGAAGAGCTGGGACAAGGATATCATGTCTCAAGAAGGGTACTTGGATTATAAAAAGGTACTACTGAAAGATTCATAACAATGTTTTTTTTGTTTTTTCCTTGAATTCCAGGACTTTTTGGGTCCAGCCTCATATAAGATGCTTATATGTCAGGATTGTGTGTCAGTCTGGTTATTTTTAAGTTATTTTGTTCCCTAGTGGCCAAAAATTGCTCCACCTACCACCTGTCAGAATAGGAAATAGCATAAAAACACTGGTAGCCATATCATAAAGCTCAAACAGCAACATCTACATTACTGTTAACTCTCATCAATTGAGCATAATTTACAAACCTTTTCAGAGAAAAACACTGCAGAAATACCTTTGTAGAAGGCATACTGTTCTGGCTTTGGACTTGAATATGAATTGATTTGCTCAGAGGGCTTGTATCACAAAGTGAGATTAAGCAGATAACTCTGCACTTAACCCTGGTTTGCCAGTATCACTCACTTTTCAACAGGATACATAACCATGGTCTGCACTGCCTGGCAGGAAAACACTCAGTTCTAGAGAATTTTATCAAAATGTGTGAACAGCCAGCAAACCAAACTGGAAAATGGAGTTATCACTGTGTTACAGGAACCCAAGAAGGAAAAAGTACTGCATTAGAAGTAATAAATGCATTTAGAAGTAATGAAATATACAGAGCAACATCTTTATGGTTTAGAGTGATTTCTCCATGATGATTATCACAGATAGGCAATAGGAAGCCTTAGTAGCGGAACCATTAGCTCACTTTGGCTCTAGAAATAGGACTTCTAACAATCAGCAGGAAGCTATTGACCATAGCCATCAATAACTAATGATATTTCCAGATGCATATTAATTGTGGTGAAATGCTTTATTCAGGACAGGATTCCCAACAGTGATGGGTTTAATTGGGCCTATTTCAAACTCATATGGCATTACAGCAGCTCAAGGGAACATGAGTGACTTTCTGAATGAAAAATCTTAACTAAAATGTGAATAAAAAGTATAGATTTTGATTTAAAAATATCTGCACACTGAAAAATAGCTCCCTGTAAATCAAAGCAGCATTTCAATTAGATAGCATTTCTACTTGCCAGTTATTTATGACCAACTATCTTGTTCTCATAATTTTGTTATTGCTTTATTTCCTATATCCTTTGTATCTTATTAAGCCTCTGCAATGCCCTATTTTCTACACAAGGATTGATACTCTCATCTCATATTACATATGCTGATCTTAATCTGTTGATGCTGAGGTTGCTTTGTGATTTGGTCTCCTGGTTTTAGTAAATAATCTTGAAAATAGCTCTCCAGCCACTTTTAAATGGTATATTTCTACATTTAATTATATTGGAAAGTTAGTTAAGTTGTCTTGTGTACTACCAACCTGCAATGAGATTAATGTGACAGGCTGTGTATGTTGTGTGTGAGCTGTAGGTGGTTGACAGTGAAGTGTAAGAAGGGACATGTAATGTTAAAGACAAGCAGATCGAACAGTGAGACTAAGCGGTGACTGTATGTTCTTGTCAGATACAATCTCCCAACCCCCCAAACCTGTTTTCTGTATGAATGCGTTTGAGTTCAGGGGGCAAGATGTCTTTCTTATCTCTCCCTCCCAACTCCAGGTTTCTGTACGAATTCAAGTGTCTCCTGGCTGAGCCGGCATCTTTGTCACCTCCATGGAGGCTGGACGATGCCTGTCTCCTCAGTCGCTGCCACCTCACCTCCCTGCTTTCACCTCTTGCTGAGTTTAAGAGTTTAAGAAACACTTCAGTGACTCTCACTTACTGTCCCCCAGAGCAGGCAAGGGGATCATCTGTAGATCTTTCAGGCGGACACAAATCGGGCAAACTGCAGTGAGGCAAAATAAGAGAATTATCTCTCGCTGGTATTTGTGCAAGGTGGATTTCAAGGCAGTGAGCAGGGGATTGTAGTGTGCGTGATCTGTAGTTGACTGTGTGTGAGGCACTCGGCTTATGTATGTCTGTGTATTTTCAACCTTTATTTATCCAGGGAATGTCAACCCAAAGTACCTGCCCTTTTCCAGTGATGCTTTGGCTCCTCTGTCCAGTTTTGGTGTTTACTACCTTTTAAGTCCACATTTCAAAACCAATTAAAGCTGCAAGCAGCGATGTTCAGGCCCTCGCACCTTCATGCACATCAGGGGGCACTGAGGTCTAAATGCTGTTATTGCGGAGCAACACTATGCAGCAATACATTTACCAGAGGGCAACTGACATGGATATACATTTTCATGAACATTGGACATTGCATGTAGGAGATAACTTGCACTTCCTGTGTCCACCATGTGGTGCTGGAAAACATGCACTAAATGTACATTATATTGCTGCATATCAAATGTAGACCACACTTTAAATTTCATGTAAATCAAAGGAATTAAAGGTTTGTAACATAAGGCTTGCTACTAAATGGTGCTACACAAGTGGGTCATTAATGCAGCAATACATTTACTGGAGGTCGCCTGACATGTAGAAATCCTCAAGCCTGGACTCTCATCAAACATGTCATGTTTGCTGCAGACTGGACAATATGCATGCGTTCACTATGTGGCACTAGGGAACACCCACTAATTATACATCATGTTACTGTATGTCATGTGTAGACCACACCATGTACATTTCATGTAAATTGGGTGATGTTTGTCACATAAAGCTGACTTCCTGTTGTCAATAGGTGGCACTATGACTATGACTCAATATAGGTGTGTATATGTCTTCAGGCCTGGATGCTTATCCAGCCTATGAAATTTGGGGCAGATTGGACAATGGAAAGTCAAGTTACAACAGCTTCCTCTTTCATGACAAAACATGCATATTTTCCACATTGCCACGGCAACGGTGTTCCACGAAAACTCAAAAGTTTGGCAACTGGGTATCGGAAAGGTCTGGAGATTTTGCTGAACAAAATTTGAGATGGAGCTATTGAGTCCTCTAGGTGGAGTTTCAAAAAGTTCCACACACGTCCTCAAATGGTGTGTTGTCACATGACCTATGACATCATTGTTTGAGGTATCAACTATTCCTTCGCAACTTAGCATCACATTAGTCTGAGGGTGATACCAACTAAATTTCGAATGAATCTGATAAATCCTCTAGGAGAGGTTTGAAAATGTTTGCATAAAATACAAGAAAAATGTACAAAATTCAAAATGGCCGACTCCCAGTTGGGCAGAGCTAATGAAAGCCAATGTGAAATATGTCTGAAATGATGAGAGCAACGTGCGTACCAAATTTTGTGAATATCAGAGCAACTTTATCCTGACTATGGCCTGCCGTGCATTAGGGGGTGCTACGGAGCCCGCCAAGTTTCATGATTTTTCAAGCACCTCTAGCACCTCAAAAACAATCTCCTGTTTCATGGCAAATAATGAAACAAACTAGAGAGCATCTGTGATAAGTCAAAAAAAGACTCACCTTGTTGCCTCAATGTGAGAAGAACACAACAAAAAAAACAAGTTCACCGATGTTCCACAAGGCTAACAATGTAATGAGACAAGTTTCCAATTTGTCTACAACAAGACCATTTATTTCTTTCCGTACCGTTGTCTCTTCCCATTTCCTTTGTTAGATTATGAATACAGACTACTTCTGCCTTTAAGAACAGAGAGTTGTTTCCTCTCTAGAATTCTGATCATGCCACCTGTCAGCTTACTGTTGGCTGTAGGGCAAGTTTTAACAAAAGACATAAAGGTGAAGCAAAGCTTAAAATTAACCACCGCACAACACGTTTCGCCTGTAGCTTCTTCAGGTTCACTTGCTCGTTGAACCTGAAGAAGCTATAGGCGAAACATATTATTTGCTCCTAATAAAGTCACAGTAAAGTCATTTCAGTGTGGGGTGGTTTTTTGATCTTCACCTAAGATGTTCCTGCGACCGACCAGCACCTGATTGAAAATGCTGGCTGTGCATTGGGAGTTCTGTTCACTGTGATGTGAAACTTGTTTCTTTGATCAGCCAGCCTAGGTTGCCTGGTGTGTCAGTAATAAAATAAGTCAGCACCTTTATAGGGGCACTCTTTGAAGGAGATGTCCTTGTACTGTGATCTTCCCAGTGCAACCAGTCTTTTACTGGTGACCACAAGGATGATGATGAAATGTGAGGTTTCTCTTCTGCTTCGCCTGCCAGATTTTCTGAGCTGGTGCAGGGATTCAAACGCTCAGGTCTGTTAATTTCTTTTTCCTTCCTTCATTTAAAGTACTTTGCTCAAGGTGGGAAATGTTAGAGGGAGTTCTTCTCAATCATTACCTTAAATGTAACTTGACAGTTCTGGGAGCAAACCAGCACCTTCCAATCTTAATCTAGCTTGTTTCCTTCTTAATTTGGATCCCCATCAGCTGCTGTAATACAGTCTCAAGAGTTAGGGTCTCAAGGCAATTGAAACAAGAGCCAAGTCAAGTCTTGTCAGAGCAAGTCTCAAGTCCTTGAGAGTAAACCTAAGTCAAGGGGAGGGTAGATTTGTAGACATGAAGACAACTTTCTGTTTTACTGTAGCATAAAATGATAGTACTTAAAGTTCTGGTGCCTGCATATGAGTATCTGTGTTCAGGTGTGTAACTTTTGGCTTACCTGTGTGCACATGCATCTTTTTGTGTGTGTGCAAAAATCCCCAGCGGCGATGCACACCATTGAGCTCTATTCAGTAGTGGCTGAGTCCAGTTCATTTCTCCAGCTGCCTATTTGCAGGGTAGTCAATGAGGTGCACTCCCAACCGTCTCGGTGTCCCAAACACCTAACCCTGCCATCCATCTACCTGACACACACTCCTGTCTTTTTTTAAGCATTTATTTATCCGGGGCAGGTTTGCTGAGGCTGCATCCTGCTTTTCAGTTACGCCCTGTGCAACCAGACAGATCAGGTATTCCCCATCTGAGAATAAACTCAGACTTTGACTGCTTGACCCTCAACTGGCTCATGGTTTTAGTGTGGATGAGTACCATGCTCAATACTTTATAATTTGCCTTGTTAGCCATTTGACAGAATACAATGTAAGAAAATGTGTTGTATTTAAAGCAAGAAGCAATTTTCACTTTTGGGGCCAGTACATATGCAAATAATTTGCTTTAACAATTATGCTTCGGGGTAAATGGTGCATAATAGGAGTTTGAGTGTTTTCCTGGTGTCTGTATGGGTTTCCTTTGCGTTCTCCGGTTTACTCCCACACACTGTCTAGGGTGTATCTTGACTCATGCCCAATCTATGCTGGGATAGATTTCAGGCGTTTGCGAAGCTGCATAGGATAAGCGGATATTGAAAAATAAATGATGGATGAATGGATGGAAAATGTCATATCAAAAGGTCTAGATGGCAGATTTGCCATCATCACCAGCTTACCTTGTTTACATCCCATATTATACTTGTAGCCAGTGTTGACAGGTTACATATTTTACAATGACTATGAGCTTTTGATACCTTAGCAAATGCTTTTAGTCGCCTAATTTTAAAAATACTTTGTCACATGGATATTGTAGGAACATCCAACTGAAAGATGTTGGCAGTGAATATTTTGGAGCAGCATTTATTTCCCCTGAAACATAACTGCTAATAATTATAAGTGAGTGTAATTTGTAGACATATGGTTGTTTTGGGAGTGACCCATTGCTCATTTAAACTGTACTAGAAATCTGCAAACCCTGACAAACATAATTTTAGTAGCTTCAAAATGAAGGGATTGATGAAAGTCCAGTTTCATGGAAAGAACTTCAAAAGACATGTCAGAAATGTCAAATTAACTGGGCTTCTAGTCAATTGCATGTTTTCAGTCATATTGGGAGGAACAGTCATGCTGAGTTGGAAATCACACCCTTGTTCACTCATTCAGTATGCCATACAAAATGAACAAAATGTTTACTTGATAGTGAGCAGTATATTCAGATGTTGGACAAAGAAGTTAATCATCATTTTACACTATCACTTATGGGTATAATGTATCATCACTGTATATTCCACATGTATCAAAAGATGCTACTCTTTTCATTGCATTATGGCAATTTGTGAGGGAATTATATGGTGTTTAACTATCATACAGAGAATTCAGACATGCAAATACAGTGGTGGAAAGTAAATTCTATGCACTATGTAGCCAACAAGGAGTGATTTTGTGACATATTTAGACTATGTCACAACTCTAACACATCCAATTTGTGCACTACTTCCTGGTTGACAGACATATGTAGGCAGAATAGCGGCATAATAATGTGATCCAAAACACCAGCTCTGTAACAAACAATACCTTTGTGAAACAGAAAGGTGCTGATATTACTCTACAGTAATTTAAGAAGCTGCAGATTGTTGTGTTGTTGCAAAGGATTATTAATATTTCACGTGTTGCTATTTGTGTCTAACTCCTGTATTCAATAATTCCATCAGCACTAGAAATAAGAGTCAACTCACTTGTTCCTGGAGCCTCAGACAGATTCTTCCACAGGTCTGTGCCTGTGTAAGGTGCAGACACTCAGGTAATCCTCATTGATGGAAAAACAGTCACAGTCACAAAGCCCCCTGTCTGCCCGCTGAGCGTGTGATGAGATAGTGAAGAGATTGCCTGGGATATTTGGAGAATTTCCCTCCACTTTCACAAAGAAAGGACACCAAGGAGTACATACAGAGAAAAAAAGATGGCAGGTGGCTCTTCCTACAGTCTGGGACTTCTAAAAAATGACTTACTTTGCGCTATAGTCCACTATGTGAGGGTGGAGGTCAGACTGTGTCGGTTCATTTACCACATGTGATATCTCGAGTGATATCTCCAACAGTACTGCTACTTGGAGGTCACTTGGAGGGATAGTGCATTTTGGCACTGTTTAGCAAGATCTGAAAAATAACACTTCTAGAGATTTTTTATCGAAAGGGAACCAAGTACACAAAGAATATTACAGGATATTTTGCTCATTTGAAGCCAAACAAGCGGCATGGATTGTTGAATGTGTTGTTGTTCAGTGTACCACTTTGGTCCAGATTAAAATATCTAAACAACTACTGTATGGTGTGCCAAGAAATTTTGTACAGACATTCATGGTCCCCAAAGGATAAATCATAATGAGTTTGGTGATCTCCTGACTTTTCCTCTTGCACCACCATGAGATTAGCATTTGTAGTTCAGAGTGAAATATGATGACAGCTACCTGATGGATTGTTGCAAAATTTACTGAATATATTCAAGGTCACAACAGGATAAAGTGTAATGACTCCATTACACTCCTCCATTTACTCAGGCACCACCAGCAGCTCATTTGTTCACTTGTTCAGTGACATATCTCAACATTTACAAGATAGATTGGCACCAAAATTTGTACAAAAATTCAGTCCCCAGAGGATGAATCCTGCCAACTTTGGTGATCCCCTGACTTTTCCTCTTTTTTCTTGGACAACTATTGGATGGATCATCATAAAATATACTACAAATAGTAAAGTTCAAAGACCAATAAATCCGAGACAAAATAACAACTAAACAAGCACATGGCCCAATACAGGATGACCAACTCTCAGGTCAAGACTCGCTATTTACCCACCAAAATGTGTTCAAGAATCTTCAACAAGTCCTCAATGCTTTTGGATATACCATGACTGGGAATCTTCACAGGCAGTCCAATTAAAGCTGTACTCAGCTGTACTTTGTGTTTAGTGCTAATTAGCAAATATAAGCATGGTAGCAGGTTAAACTAAGTAGAAAATCTGGTTAATATTACTTGTTAATCATCAGCATTTTAGCATTGTGATTATGAGCATGTAAGCATAGTGATGCTAGTTAGAATTTAGCTCAGAGTACCTCTGTGCATAAGTGCAGCCTCTCAGAGCCCCAAGCATGGCTGTAGCCTCTTGTTCTTCATCAACCCCCAGAAGCATTACCATTCAAACCCAACACAGCACCAAACAAAACATAAAACTAAAACATCAGATATTTACATCAAGCTTTCCCTTTAAGCACCCCAGTTTTGATCACAACACATCAAAGTCACAAATATCATAGACAAGGGCAAACATAAAAAAGGAAGAACAAGGAACTAAGATTAATGAGATCACTGTCATCTTATAATCCCTCTGTCACATTTCCAGAAAGTTCCCAGAAAAAAAGAGAGGAAGCGTGTGCTTTATAGTGAATAAGGACTGGTGTGATAGTGGGAATATTAAAATACTAGCCCATTCCTACTCACCTGATGTGGAGTTATTGTCCATCAAATGCAGAAGAAAGCACTTTCTACCAAGGGAATTTACATCAGTCATTATCACAGCGGTCTACATCCCACTACAGGCATGCATAGAGGCGGCTCTGTCGGATCTTTGCAAAGACTTGGACTGCTCGCTGACCAGTAATCCTGATGCTACGCTCATTGTAGCTGGAGGCTTCAATCAGATTGACCTTAATAAGGTTATGCCTGACTTCCATCAACATATTGACTGTGCCACAAGGGGAATAAACATTGTTTTGAGGGCTGTGTTTTGAGCCCCCTGCTGTAATTCCCTGTACACACAACTGTGTAGCCATTTTCAACTCCAGCACACCCCCAACACTTTGACAGAAATAGAAATTGTATTAGGCCAATTGTAGGGAAAACTTACATTGCTTTATTGTAATACAACTGCTTAAGACAGCATATGCACAATCTTCAAGGACAACACCAAATTTGAGATTTCAACAAATTTTGTAGATTGCAGCAAATGTAACAAAACAGCATATTTATGCACTCTCGAAGGACAAAAACAAATTATGAGATTTTGACAAATATAGCTCGCAGAGAAATGTAACAAAACAGCATATTTATGCACTCAAGAACAAAAACAAACATGAATATGAGATTTCAATAAATATTATATAATTAAGTCGTTTAGTTTTGCCTGTCTTTAGAGACAGAGGAGAAGGTGTATGTGTGTGTTCCAAACAAAGCATCCTCACCTCTGTGTGCATGTCATGTGGATGTGGTGTGGTGAAGGGTTCTTAATCTAAGCATCTGCACTTTCGCTGTGTGTGTGTGTGTGTGTGTGTGTGTGTGTGTGTGCGGTGAGGGGTGCTGTGCTGTGTAGCCATCAGTGAGACACTTGCACTTGTCTGCCACTCATGAACGTCTGTAACCTGGGTTGAATAGCGGGAAAAGCTGTAATGATACGTCTCTCCAGTTGAAGTCAGTTTCTTTGTTTGGTCTTCATGTGCGTCATAGCTGAGAAAGTGACCTCACACAAGTAGGCAGACCTGAATGGCTGCAACTGCTAGAGAGCCTCTTTTGCAAGTTCCAGGTACTCCTTCTCCACATAGCACCAAAACTGTGTCAGTGATGTCTCTGAAAACCTCAGCCTGAAGCCATGGTCTGAAGTCTGAGTCGCTCTGGTGCTGTATCAATGCTGTTGGACATGAAAGGTCTGCCTAGGCAATCATGTCTAGTACACATGTCCTCAATGTCTGAGAAGTAGGATTGGAACTCGGCCAGGTGTATTTTTACAGTTTCCTCTGTTTCACACTGTCTCAACCAGAGGTCAGTTTTCCTCATGAATGCTGAAACTCTCATAAATCTGGAGAACAGTTTTGTCATCACCCTCCAAGCTTGTGTTCAACTCAAAGCCAAAAAACAGCGGTGAGGTAAGCCAGGTGTGCCAACCAGGTGTGGTTGAGCAACGAGAAAATTGTGCACCTGCTCTCTCAATTCGAACAGTCTCTATATCACTTTCCCCCTTGAGAGCCAATATACATCCATATGTAGCAGCTGCTGATGGTGGTCACTGCCCATTTTATTGCACAGCTTGTGGAACCGTTTTTCTTCGAGAAGTCATGATTTAATGAAGTTAATCCCCATCGTCCTGGGGATGGTAGAGAATGTGTTTGGGACGGACAGAGGTCTCCCCTGGGACGCCTCTGGCATGAAAGGAATTTTATACATAATTATTTATTTATTTTAAAGTATCACTTAGCAAATGACAAACTGAACCGAGCGCTGACTACAGTGGAGTGCATCTTCTCATGCTGTTACTATAGTCACTATCACTGGTTGGCTACTCAGTGCAAGATCTGAAATGTTCTTCGCTATTGGTCCATCTATCGCCTCAGTCACAAACAGCTTGTTTGCAAGACCTCGCTAATATGTTGCACTGGTTAAACAAAACACAGTGCTACCCTGTCTGTGTGTGTTTATTAGCTAAAGAACACATTTAGACGATTTCAATATAGTATTGTGGTCTTTTTTGTTATAATCTAAGACTTAAACATAGCTTGTATGCGGGCACTGCGGTTAATCTGTGGACATTCTGATTAATAGCAGACAGGTCATAGGAGGTGAAATAATACATCATCAATGTGGAAAATATTAATTCCATTCTCAAAAATGAGAACATAGCAGAGAGCAGATCAGAGCAGAGCAGAGCTGAGGTCTGTTGCTGCTCCGCAGCAGACAGCTTCACTTTTCGTCAGGCACGAATAACTGACTCACAACTAAGCAAACTAACAACAGGGAATACTAAGAAATATACAGATGCCAATAACAATTATTTCTACAATTATACAAGAGACACTGCCAGAGAAACTAGTGCACTCAACATGCTACAATCTTTCCAGTCCGAATGGGTTATCAAGAGTAGAAACGGAAGCATACATAGTAGCCTACATAAATATGAAACTGTATTGCAAGGGCGCTAGTCACCATGGGAACGTTTACAATTACTGAAAGCAGCATGTTAAATCTTTAATCTAAATTGTTAAAGAAAACACTCATACATCAACAGGGGTGGATTTAGTGATTCGGGGGCCACATGCAAACTCTGTCTTGTTTTACAAAGTAAAGAAACATTATGATTTTAGGACAGCTTACAATCACTTCAGGACAGTTAAAATTGATGAAAAAGTTAGTCTGGAGCCCTGCTTTTACTGCAGCAGTCAAAACATTGTCTAGTTCTGGGCTCATGAGAGAATTATGAGCCCAGAGGGAAGAGGGAATTAGAAATAAAGGCCTGCCTCTAATACAACCCTGTTTCAAATTCTGCAGTTGAGGTAAATAACGGCCCTGGTCACTATTTGAGGAAATATGGCAAATATGTTATTATTTCACGGACCCCTTGCAATAACACCATGGACTGTTAGGGGTTTGTGGACCTCCACTTGAGGAACAATGAAGTAGAGCAGCCATTCTCTACCAGTGGGCCGTGGCTGTGGCTTCAGAGCGCCATCTAGTGGGCCACAGAGGTACTTAAAATTATTATTTTTTTGGTATTTTACAAAGCTAGTTATTTTTAAATCTAAATGTGCTCAGGAATTCACATGAATAAAAAAAATTAAGATGCATAATTTCAATGACCAGTTACATTTTGATATCCCCACGCCAATCACGACATCATAAGGTAGAGACAAATGTGTTTTGCCACTGTTACCTAGCTAGCTTTCTCTGTGGATCATGTTTCAGGATACATGGCTCTATCCACTGTGTTGGAAAATGAACTGATGGAACGATCAGCCGACAGCAGCCTGAAGCTTCAGTTTACACAATTTGACCTTGCTTCATTCTGGATACTGGCTGCCAGTCAATATCCCTCTCTGTCAAAACGGGCAATCAAATTTCTGTTGCCTTTCACCACCACCTATTTATGTGAGTCAGGGGTTTCCATTGTGACTGTCAAAATCAAAGGCAAGGAACAAACTGAAAAGCAATTTTGAATGTTACTCTGCGTGCCAGCATCTCATCCATCCCACCACGACTTGATCCCGTTATTTCCCAGAAGCAAGCCCAAGTGTCTCACTGAGGATAAGCAGAATATTCAGTTTGGTCATTACAGCTTAAAGTGGCATTTCACATATTTGCAGTCCAGTTTTTTTTTTTTTGTCATGTTATGTTTTTTTTCCATTTATTTGGGAAGGTGGTCCTTGGAAATCAGAAATCAGAAGTGGACCTTAAATTACAAAAGGTAGAGGACCAGACCTGCTGGTTTCAGAACAACAACCTACTCCTGAACATCAGCAAGGCTAAGAAGCTGATAGTAGACTTTGGGAAGAAGCAGGGAAGGAACTACGCCCTCCCCTTAATATCAACGGGTTCCAGGTGGAGATGGTGGACAGCTTCAAGTACCTTGGTGTCCACATCACCAAGGGCCTGACCTGTGTGCTGCATACTGACTCAGTGGTGAGAAAGACAAGGCAGCCCGGATAATGGCCTTTTCTCCCTGCTGCGGTTGGGAAGAAGGTAACGGATACACCAGGCCAGCACTGAGAGGCTCAGGAGGAGCTTCTACCCTCAGGCCACTAGGATCCTCTTTTTAAACTCTTTAATGCACAAACTGAAGGAACTTCAGGGCTTACATTTAACTGTGATTACACCTTATGTGATTACATGTAACAAACTTGATTGATTGATACTTTAGAATGAGCATATTTACAAGGACAAACTTATATGTGGGTGCTTCTGTAGATAGAAAACTTAAAAAAAAAAAAAAAGGGAAAAAAGGACAAATTTCTGATTTTGTCAAAGCTTGGAGAGATGATGCTTTTTATTGGAGTCTATTGCTTTTTAAAAACATTGAAATTACACATTTTGACCTCATTAAGAGAGGCCATAATTGCTTCAACCACCGTCCTGATTTGAATAAAACTTGGAGGGATGATTGATCTTGTTGCTCTTTGGCCCAAGGGGTTACTGAATAATTTGTGTGGGACAAGATGTTTACATATTGAGATACTGTAACATTTCAGCTCATCCAACTCTCTTTAGTACATATAGCCCGAGGCAAAGATAACACAGGTGAGTGTTTGTATTGCTAAAATCTATCTAATCTATCTAAATATTTATTTTCTAAAGCAGCAAATACTATTAACTTCTTTGGAAGGGATAGGGTAAATTAAAGTTATCATATAAACAATGCAGTCATCATCCTATCACTGCACTAATCAATGATTAAATCATTTGCATAGATCAGATATTATGTTCAAGCTGTTTAATTTAATGAAGTCAACCTAATTGTAAAAATAAAAAGTTTAGAAAAAACAAGCACAACTGTTGGTGAATTTACTGAACACGTGCAGACACAGACAGTATGAGGTAAAAAGGAGGATTTTATATCCCATGGTGCTCCATCCAGGCTTTCTCACATGGGTCAAAGGTCAACTTAACATCTCTCCAGTGCTGACGTGTGGCATGATGCGGCCCAATCAAAACCCTCTTAGCGTCACAGTTCACTAACGGTGGCACCCATCGTGCTCACAGGGCAAATGGGTACGGGGAGCTTGACGACCTTTAAATGCATTAGACACCACAGAGAATCAGCACTGTCAGAGCTGTCAATAAAGAGTAGGAGCTCCAAACCCACAGGACAATCCATCGATTGAACTAAGGATGGGTATGGGTAACAACCAGAAGTGTCTGCCCTTTTTTTTTTTTTTTTTTTTTTTTTAAATAGTTCTGCATGTGCCGACTGCCTCTGAAGACAGACAAAAAGGGACACATCCTGCACTCTAAAAAATATGTGTATTAACAGTTGTATGACTATATTTTTTACAGAAATAGTCCATAGCACGTGATTCACTGGTGTATTTCTGTTTATTTACATTTTGAATTACATTATGGGACCTTGATCTCTGCTCCGACAACTTTTGGTGGCCATGGAGGTATAAGCAGCACATCAGAAAATTTTATCCAACTGTCTGCATTTCAGCGGTAAGTAATTTTATGGAAAAATTAACCAATTGACTGTTTTATTGGCAGTATTAGAAGTTTGAAATGTTATATTGTCTGGGTTGGTCATGTGTAACATACGATTATGCTATGAATTTTTGTTGGATATCGCTAATGTTAGCCGTTATCACACGTTATTAACCAGCTCTTGGTTTGGGAGAATAAAGAACTGATTGCTTTTCAGAAGTTTACAAACTGAGCAGCTTTGTATGAGAGATTTTTTTTTAACATTAGGTCAATGCAAATGAGCACCGGTTACTTGGTTATGCCCCTCTCCCCCATCCTTTGTGGCAGTGGGTCAGTATCTGTGAATTTATTGAATGAAACAATTAGTGTACCCTCCCCCTCTCCAGTGTGCATGTCTGTCAACCACTGGTTGCTAACCAGCAAAAAGGTTACTCTCTTCCAGCTTTACTTTGCATGTAAAAGGTAATTATTTTATGGAAATTTCAAAGAAGTTACTGTTTTCTTAGTATTATATAAGTAGCGAATGCTAATAGTTAAAGTCCGTAAGTATTGTCTAGTTTGGTCGTGGTTAGACGGTTGTGTTAGCTAACGTGTTTTTGTGTACATGTAAAGGAATTGTTAATATTTCTTAAAGGGAGTTTAATATTTCCCCCAGAGAGTGCAGGGAGCTTTAGTTTAAGTCAAACTGCTAATATGTATATTTTTTAACGTTTTGTCACCACTACAAAAACACTAGGTAACTGCTGAAGTATGATAAGGTTGTCTGATGTTGACTGCTATTAGTTATTGGTTTGATTAATGGTTTACAGTCTAAATTGTATGTTTGTATTGATACTGATGGTCGCTGACCAGGCTACTTATCAGCTAATTGTACTCAGCTTCAAACAGCAGTATGCAGTAAATGGTTGCCCTTTGTGTGCATGTTTCTAAACTACTTTCCTAATTAAACATGATGTACTTGATGGTGTTATTAATGAATCCTTATGAAACTTGAAAGCTCAGCGTTCTCGTTGCCCTTTAGCTTCCTTTTTTATAAATCACATTAACATTTATTCACCCAGAAAAAGCTAATATTTCACTGTATAATATGACCTCCTCTTTCTGCCAGCTGCTGTGTGTCTGCACTATATTTATAGATTTGGGATTTTAATTGTTTATTTTTCCTCAGGTACATTTTCAACATACATGATTATAACCATAATTATAACCATGCAACATCAAACATGAGTTTAACACTACAATTTGTCAAAAACATACATTTCATTGGGGACCCACTCAAATGATTACCTGTAGGTCCTGGGGACTCAATACATTGAAAACCTATCAAGATCACTGATGTTGTCCGCAGCCCTTAGTTGTTAGGCTTAGGTGTTAGGTGTGTCTTTTTGACCAAGACTTAAAAGAATCAGTGAGAGTCAGTAGATGGGAAAATATGTTCCATTGGACATATTCTATAATATTTGTTAGACTAAAATGACTGTACTTGCTGTTTTCAGATGAACTACTATGACCCAGTGCCAACAGCTATTGGACACCACAGTGTCACATGGGGGAAGGAACGGACCCAAATGCAGAAACCGGCAAAAATCTTCTTTAATCCTGCAATGGTCAGGAGAGAACAGGGCAAGGACAGAACAAACCGAACAGAACAATGATCCAACAAAGACTGCTTCCCAAACCAAAACTTAAATACTAACTGAACTAATAAGGGAATGGGGAACAGGTGACTTGACACAAAGGCAGGCTGGGAGTGATTGGCTGTGAAAGACACTGGGAGTAAGGCAGGGCTAATGAAGGATAATGCCGGGCAGGTGTGAAGGGACAGCAGACTAGGGAAGAGCACTAAGGGTGCTTTTCATTAAACTAACGTGTCTCCTCGTTTCCCTCATTCGAGTCTCTTCCTCGCACCTTAGCTCCTCCCAGCGAGGACGAGAGAGAGAGAGATGCGAGGATTGAGGAATTTAATTTATCAAACGGGATGTCCTTGCTCAATCCAGCGTCATTTTGAGGAGACGACAAGTTGTGATGACGTACTTCACCCTAAATTTCAAATATGAATAAGTCAGCAATAGAAATTACTAAGTAATAAAGTTGCATTTAAAATTCATGTACAATTAATGAACACTTTACACTGTTATTTAATAATTTCTACGTATTGATAGCTGGAAGAAAAACACCTGATAACTGCTCCAATGTTTTATCATCATCATCATCTGGCTGTCACAGAATAAGACACAAATAGACAATTTAAATCTGTTAATTACTGAGAGAACAGAACCGACATAAAGGAACAATAGAAACAGCTGCAGAATATATTTAAATAAAATGTTGCTTATTTAGTTTGTGAAAGTCCGACGTGCTTTTCAGGCTCAGGATGATTTTATAGGAGATGCAGCTGTGTAGAGTCATATTTTCCTGAAGGAGAAGCCTTTTGGCACATGAAGAAAAATAGCAGAGTGTTTTTATGATTGATTCATGATTCGGTAATTTTTATTTTGTAAATAAACAGGCTATGAGAAGCTGCTGTTGTGCTTTCATTCCTTTTCCACATGTAGTTTTCCTGATCTGCTGTATTACAATAACACTGTTTATTGTCCTATCAGATCAGCTGACCAATCAATAAGTAGTAGCAAGTAGTGGCACCTTAACCACACACCACAAAAGACTTCAGTATTACAGGAAAGAATTTTACTTGGTAGAGCCAGTACAAATAACTTTAGGCTATGATGATGAAGGCAAGACAAGACGCTTTCATTTTGTTCCCATTTTAGAGAGCTTAAAAGCTATCTTGAGAAATGAAAGCGTACTGCATCAAATTCTAAATCCTATACATGCTGACGAGAGCATGCTATGTGATACTGGAGATGGGTGTATGTCTAAATCCAATGAATTGTTTGCATCTGATCTGCATGCTCTTCAGATCATGGTGTTTCAAGACGCTTTTGAAGTCGCTGACCCTTTGGGGTCCACCAGGAAAAAACGAAGTTCTTGCTGTGTACTACGCTTTAGGTAATGTCTACGCACACAACTGATCCACTGTTGACTCAATACAGCTTGTACTTTCTTTGGAGAAGGACTGTAATCTGTCTGGACCTGAGATCTGAGTTTTCGATGTTTTGATGTCAGACTTGTGATACCTGGAGTCAACAGGTGTTTGTGTTGAAGGGAAAACCCTCAGAGGTAGTGTTGCCTATCTCATTGGAGACAATCTTGGGTCCCACTATCTTTGAGGATTTACTGAAAATTTCAGCTGTGCAGAATATTTTTGAAGGTACTATCACATTAGAAAAGAGGATTTTCAAAGAAATCCTCTTTCTACAGAAACTGAGAGAACACCAGCTATTTACTGTGAATCATTGCTGGAGTTGGAAAATAACCCAGATATGCAAATGCACAAAGGCATCAAGTCAAACAGTGTTTTGAACAAACTCATGCATTTCCATTTGTTTGTGCACCAGGACTCCCACCCTGCCTTGCCCATGATTTATTTGAGGGCATAGTTGACTATGATTTGACAATGTACTTGCAGTTCCTAGTAAAAACAAGGAAGTGGTTCAGTTACAATGTTGTTAACAGCAGAGTTGTGACTTTTACAGGAGAGAGTCAGAACAAGGCTAATGTTCTACCTCCCAATGGGACAAAACTTGGGGGGCACGCTGCCCAGAACTGGTGGCTTCTTTGGTTCTTGCCAGTACTGTTACATGACAGGGTCAAAGACCCTAATAATGAAGTTTGGCAACCCGTACTGCTACTTAGACATGTTGTTGAACTCGTCTGTGCTCCCACACTGTCAGAATCACAGACTGCCTACATGAATGTCCTCACTGAGGAGTACATAGAAATGTGGCATCTCCTCTTCCCACCTAAAAAGCATATATCATTACCTTGTACGTTGTGTAGATCTCACATTACAGTTTAGACCATTAATTCACACATGGACGATAAGATCCAAGAGCAAGCACAGCTATTTGAAGAGGTGTATTTGGGCAAGTAAGAACTTCAGAAACATCACAAAATCCCTTTCAGAGAGGCATCAGTTGCTGCAGGCCAACCAAAGCAGAGGCAATGTGTTCTCTCTTGAGTTAATCATGTCTGACTGTATAAGGTTTTACCTAGAGTTGTATAATAGTCAGTTTAAGGGCATATTAAAAGCATCTGACATCTTGCCATCAAATGTGGTAGTGACAGAAATACTGAATGAGGAACACATGCACATGCTATGCAAATGACATGCTTGTCATTTTGAGCTGTGAAGTTGGAGAGTTAATTCTCAGGCTGATTGCATACATTGTAGTGAAACAACAAAAGACCGTGCTTCTTGTGCTTAGACAGAAAAGAGCAAGTCTATATCCATATCATGGTGTTTATGAAGTAGAGAGTGAGGGTGGTACTTTTATTTACAAAGGACTTGATGAGCCTCCTGATTACATCCTACTTAGACACTACCACAGAGGTGGCAGACTACTGATGACTTGTTGCTCTTAAACATAGTATATCATGGAGCCTGTAAGGGAGAAGATCAGACGCACACCGCCTTCACTGGAAGAAGAGCAATTGGAAACTGTTATCACAAAGTTGACAGACCTTGGAGTCACAAATCTTGAAGACGACACATTTTTAACAGCAGCCGACTTGCGAATTTGTCATCAATACAGTCTGGGCGGCTGATCAATGCATTCTGCTCAGGTATGTAATGGGCTTGATCTCACTCGCACACTCTCTCTCTCATTTAATTTATTTTTCCCGGGCATGACAGGAAAAAAGACCTATATTGCCATTAATATGGACGTTGAACAGTACATTCAGCTCTCTCTCTTCCCCTCTTATTTATAGGGGACCATTATGTTCATTTCCAGCTCTATATTTTTAGTTTTGGACTCCACTAGTAACCTGACGTGCCAGATTATTTGTTACATAGAACCATCTGAGAAGTCGTCCATGGAAACTATCTGGAAAAGGGCAGGCACTTTGAAAAAATACTTGGCAGGTGATTGGATGAACCATCTATCACCGTCTTACCTTGTGAGGCAGCTAGGTTCGCAACGTTGATTGGTCTGAACCACCGGTGGTTCGGACACAAGTGTGTAACTTGAAGCTTGACAAGATGGATTCTCGCGTGATGTCGTGATCTCGCAAATCCAGCTGCCTCACAAGGTAACTCCACTAGAGTAGCTTTGCATGATTCACAGTTTAAAAAACTACTTATTTTTCTTATACTGGCCCTTTATGCAGCCCTTCAGTTCAGCCTCTGGCCATATAAAGAAATCCGTCACAAATTGTAAATCCAACGTCGGCTCAGGCTGAAAGTACAAAAAACTGTTGGAAATGGAGCGTTCAGAGCAGTCTGAGGCTGGTGCTTTTTGGTAACAGGGATAACTTCTACATACATATAACTCATTATTTGACACGTTGGTCACTTTTAACATGAACATCCGACATTGTGACATTATATACAGTATATGACTGAATATACGGAAAAGCATAATAGGTCCCCTTTAAATTTGCCTTCTTGGCATGACAGGAAAAAAGACCTACATTGTCATTAATAGACACTAAACAGTGCATTCATCTCTCTCTCTCTCTGTCTCTCTCTCTCTCTCTCTGTGAGACAGGGAGGGGTTTTTGTGTAAATGATTTGATGGAGCTGCAGTAATGATGTCTGAGAATTTATTGTTTCAGCTCACCAGTTTATATTGAACTAGATGATGATGGAAAGGGAACATTTTTATATTGTGGTGTAAAAAAAAAGTCTCTCTCTCTTTCTCTCTCACTCAAAACTGGAAGTCCCTCTGCCTACAAGTAGGGCTGCTCGATTATGGCAAAAATCATAATCACAATCATTTTGGTCAATATTGAGATTACGATTATTTAACATGATTACTCATCAACTTTGGAAACATCATGCATTTATTGAACTTTAAAAAACAACTTGTTTTTTTAACAGTGTATTTCCCTGAACTAATTCATATGAAAAAATGAAAAAAACTACAACTACAAAAAACCAAACAATTATCTTGCTTTCATAATCAATGGGAGCCAAAATTGTAATTGAAAATAAAATGCAATTTATCACCCAGCCCTGCTCACAAGGGATATTTTGTTTGATATTGTTCACCTTTTGGAATTTACCACTTTTTTATTGTTTTTTTTTTTTTTGCACTTTGGTCGTGTGCTGTGCTCCAGATGTTTCTAGTTTTACCGAGCATCTGGTGGGGATGCCAACTGTGACGCATCCAGAGAAGTTTCAAATCCCACAGCAAACACTGGAACACTGAGGGAGAAGAGGAGACCACTACCATAAGATAGAAGACACATGATCAGGATCTCCAGGGAAGACTTAATGACTGCTGACACCAGATCAGGCAGAAGCAAGTTGAAGCAGGTCGCTTGTTGAGAGATACCCCGATTCCTTGGATAAATGTGGCACAAATGTAGAAGGTTAAGGTTTTGCCTCCCTCGTTATGCCAATGAAGAACCTAGTTGAGAACGTCAGGCAGCAATATGCTTTCAGCACATCTCATTGAGTGAGGCCAAAGAAGAAATGCAAATCATCTGACCGTTATGGTTGTAGTCAGTGGCAACCAGTCACTGAATGACTTTGACAACCATGAGGGAAAAAAAAGAAAATCTTGCAAGATGCCTCAAAAGAAAACCTTCTACCTGAGAGTGACATTAAAAGATTAATGTCTGAAACATACTACGCCCAGCGCATCACTCTGAATAATGACGACAGTGTAATCAAAGTCATGGAAGAATGGCCTTACCTCTTTAAATCGACCCATCTGCTCTACCACACAGAGAAACTGATGGGATTTCCTGTACAAACCAAATTGCTGAACCAAATTGAAAAGAAGGGGCATGACCATCATCGAGTTTCTGGTGAACAAGGGAATCACAGGAGTTACTACAGACCCATTAAAACTCCTCCAGGGCCTAATGGAGTACCTTGCAGAAGAGCTAAAGGTGCTGCTACTAAACAAAGAAGTAGGCACACGGAATAAATGGCCTCATATTCGAGGTAGAGATGCACTGATACCAATGTTACCCCTGCCAAGCACAACAACATTTCACTAATTCAGTATTTAGGTCATGAGTCAGCACGAGTATTGCTATGCGGCTGGTCTTTCTTGTGGAATCCTCATATGTGCTGCACCTAGCAATCCCTATCTGAGAGTTTATTTACCCTCTTCCCATTCTGTCTTCACCTCTCACAGGATGCCTTAGCAGAGCTGCCAAGCTACCCCATGTATCATAGTTGTGGGTAAGGATATGCATGTCTACTCTTAAATATTGGGAAGCTTTGTCTATTTGTTTCATTGATTGAATGAGGTGTATTGTCATTATTTACGTGTTTTGCAGATGAAATATCAGTGGGCGAAGTCACCGCAAACTACATGAGCTGTCCACTGCCTGCTGTCAGCTATGTGTTCAGGCTCTTCTATGTGCTGAACATCACGTACCCCAAGGGAGCAGCCCTAACTCTGGAGTTCATCCAGAGGTATGTTTTGACAATGTTCTTTGTCTATTTTAAAGTATACTTCATTTTGCAATGCCAAGCTTTTTTTTGTGTGCCAAAGGAGCCTGTTGGGTATAAATCCAGAATGTGGGTCTAAAGCAGAAAAAAGGCTCCAAAACAGTACAACATCCCACCAAAATGGCTTTGATTCTTGTCAGACCTGAGTGACTCCAGAATCCTTGGAAGATTTAAAGGTCATTACACACTCTGCTTTGTTACTCACACTGTCTCTCTCTCTTTGTCGATATCTTCCTCCCCACCTCTATCTTTCCAACTCTCTCTCATTGCATCTCTGACACACAAGAAGTGTAATGTTAGTTTGTATAAATAGTAATATTTTGTTTTAGTTTTACAGCCATAGAAGTCGCATCTGGAATGGAGAGAAAGGAGAGGGAAGCAGGTGTGTGTGTGTGTGTGTATTTTACCTCCACTGACCAACTAGGCACTCAAAACAATTTTTAAATAGTTTTTGTTCTTAATAGTTCATACAGTTTGTTTGCTGTGTGATACATCAATCATTTTCAGTACAAAACACATTATTTGGCAGTGTATTGATTATTTTTCTGGCTTGATCTGCCCTGTGTTCCTGAACTGTGTTGCATTTCGAATGACCAATTACCGTGCTGAAAAGATGTGTATGGGTGTTTTCAGTTTATTAAACTCTGGAACGGGTCATTTTGACCTAAACTAGTCACTCATCTAAAACAATTATTTTAAAATTGTTTTTTTGAGGGATGTCCTGATCAATTTTTTTTTGCCCCTGAACCCAATCCAAGTCATCTGATATTGAGGATCTGCCGATACCGAGTCCTGATTCAATGTTTGTGTTTTCCCAGATGATACAGCTGCACAGTGCACACTTCAAGTATATTAAAGTTATTAAAACCAATCCAATGTAGGTGAGATATGCTTGGTAACTGAATAACTCTGCTTTCCCTTAATGGTTTTAATTTATTTTGTAACAAAAATAATTTTATTGGGCTTAATATAGCTGATACTAATCAATTAAAATATGTCGTGATAGGCTTTGATTTGTCCGATCTTATCGTGACATCACTAGTTTTTTCAACTTAATAGTCCATACAGTTTTACTGTTTAATACAACAATCATTTTACAAAACATTGACTATGAACAAATAATCAAAAATGAATAAATATTTACCATATTATAGGAGACCATTTATTTCACCTTAAAGAACAAAATATCGCTGTGTGTCTGTGACCAAACTGCCTGTAACAAGCCCACCTAATGGTAGCCCGTCTCCAAGTTGAAACCTAGAGCTTTAGAAGGTAAATCCCCCACCTCCGGGGAAACACAGGGGTCTATATTGAAGCGATCCTCGTACTCTCTTAGTCTACAAATTATGTCATCTTTTTTTTTTGTCCCTGTCTATCTCTTTCTCACCCTGTCCCTCTCTATCTCTCTTAACAGTTCAGAAGTTATATTTTCCTTTGTTTTACAGCTGTAAAATTAGCGTCTGGCCATTAAATCATAAAGGCATCCCTGTGCTCTACAAGGTGAAAGTTCTCTCCGTTTCTCTCTCTGTCCCTGTCTGTTCTCTCCTCGTCTCTCTCCATATATAAATCTCTTTCTCTGTCCTTGCATCTCTGACACACAAGAAACAACCACAGCGTAATATTAGTATGTACTAGTGGTAATATTGTTCTTTGTTTTAGAGAAATTGAATCAGGTGCGTCCATACTCAAACCACCCTTGTGCACTGCTGGTCCGTATGTTGTAAGTTCTCTCTGTTTCTCTCTCCCTGCCTCTCTAACTCTATCTCTCTCTTCTTCCATCTCTGACACACCAACAACTACATTTCAAGTATAATTTAAAATATTGTTATTTGTTATTAAAGCCATTTAAGTATGGCAAGTTAATCATTAAAAGGGAACAATGGCCATTTTTTTGAAAATGTATATTCTTTAGGGGGTATTACAAGATGTTAGAAAAAAAAAAGCCCACATTGTACTCATGCCTGCGTGTTCATCAAGAACATGCTTCAAAGCCTTTTGGGTAATCTTGCCAGGCAGCTCAACAAGGAAATGAATGGAGCATGAAATTACAACAAAATTAAAATTTTAAATATATATCCAATAATAGGCAGAGTACTATTTTTTGAAATATGAAAAGCTTCTAACTTAGGACAGGTATATCTTACATTTCTAAGGTTGTTCATTTTCCAGCGTCCGTTGATTTTTTTTGTGCTTAACCACCCCTGGGGAAGTTAGGGCATCAATGCAAGCAGGGCTCATTTTACTACACGGCCACGGCTTGATAGATTTTGCATTTACTCTAAATGTGCATTTCCTGACTCAAAATGGCAGAAAATGCGACCAATATCACCATCGCCACTCTCACTCAACCCTCCACAGCACCGGTAAGCACGACTTCTGAATTTGACTTGTAAACAAAAAGCAAATCAATGAATTTGAAAGGAGAACAGCTTGTCTGATGTAGCCTATGTACTCCAACCATAAAGCCCTCTGCCTGCACCGTTCACACTTTCCAGAGAGTAAGTTCACAAAATCAATGGCTACAGGAAAACAAGCAAACTCAGACATGTATGTTATACCTGTCATAAACCATATTTGCACGGGAGTAGTATTATGTGGGGACCCATGGTAATACCTCTGTGATTTCCAGATGCACATTTGCATGGATTAAGTTTTTACTGAAGTGTCCTGAGATTGAACTTGACATGCCCATAGTTATGACTGTTGGGGTACCTGATCAAACATTAGTGTATTTTATTTAGAGTATTTTCCTTGGATATATAGTTGTACCCATGCATATATTGACATATAAAGCCAGACTAAAAAGACACTAGATAGAAAACCACTGGAAAAAAAATGAGATTCAATCCTATAACATTTTATAAAAATGCTATTTATCTAACTGCGGCACAGTGTTGTACCCAAATTTATATTCCCCAAAAATGTTGCCCTGGAAGCGTGTCTGTGCCTCAATTTCACGGGAGAGAGGAACATAATGAAATCATTTCTATGTGTGTGGATTGTTTTTCTATTGCTGTCTCCTTCAAATTGTGAAACAACCATTTAAAATCATTTCACGGGATTACAAAAGAATGAAAGTAACCTACCTAGTTGCCTCATAATGAACAGAGGCTTGATCGGGCTCGTTTATGATCATATTATTGCAAATCACAAGGATGCATTGACTCAGCATGGGGGATAAACATCTTGGGACAATACTATATCATTTTTAAAGTCATTATACTGTATGTTGGTTTGGATACATCAAAGCTTTTATAAAAGACAATAATATATTCAACCTTGTCTCCTGTTTATATAGTTCTAATTTGCTTTGCCAGATATATTTTGGAGCCTGCATTATGTTCACTGCCAGCGTTTTTTTTCCACTGATGTTGTGTCCAAGACCAAAAGTGGTTCTGGTTGGACAGCAAAAACTGCAACATGCACATAAAACTTGCTTTGCTTGCAAATTGCTTTTGATTACCTACAAGAAGTAGGTAGTTTTCATAATCACCTTTTTCTGTTTAATTAGTAATACGAATAAAATATTGTTGCATGTCAGTATTGACACAGTGTGTTTCTGTGAAAATGATGGCATTTGTCTTGTATGAGACTATGAATCACTTATTATCAGGATTATCTTTAAAGTGACACATTGTTAAAACATATCCGGGTCAGGAGGTCAGTTGGACCATTTTAGAAAGTATATAAATTGTTAATCGACACATGTAGGATGTATTAAACTGCAGAATGCACACTGTATACATAAACCTTATCAGAATAGATAAATAGTCTTGTTGATGATAGTAATGACTTATTCTGACGTTAATGGCATGCCCAGGGAAGATGACTGCACAAGTTTAGTTAATATTATAAACTGCTCTCTTTTATCAGGGTGTGTCCCCTGCTATTTTAAGTAAGCTATTGTCCAACCTTTGTTGAAGAAACCAAACCTGGGACCCCTCCCTGTCAGAGAGCTATAGGCCCATTTCTAAATTCCCTTTCATCTCCAAAATTTTTGTTGTTGAAAGGTTGTTGAAACAGTGTTCGAACTATGTTTGAACACTGGATTCACACAGGATATGTGATGAATTTCAATCTGTTTTTTGTAAATTGTACTCCACTGAAATGGCTCTATTGAAGGTTTCAAATGATATCTTCATGGCTGCGAATGGTGGAGAGTGCTCGATTTTTGGTTTTATTGGATCTTAACACATACATTCAATACTGTTGACCACCACTTATTAATCAACAGGCTGAAACACCTGGTGGGCATTTCTGGGACTGCACTGGACTGGTTATTTTTCTATCTCACTGACACAACTTTCTCAGTCTCTAAGGCGGACATGTGTCAGACACTGCTGCTTTGTCATGTGGTGTCCCTCAGGGATCGGGGCCAATTTTATTCTCCATGTACATGCTTCCACTAGGACAGATTATTGTAGTTTCAGCAACTATCATTTGTACGCTGATGACACCCAGTTGTTCCTTCAAACCTGATCAGCTTGATAGACTGTCTGTACTGCACAATTGTTTAAATGCAATTTGGAACTGGATGACAAATAATTTCCTGCAATTAAAATAAATCTTGCTTGGAGGAGGATCTTCTAAGTGTCCCTCACACATATTTTAAGACTCAGGGAGATCATGTATTCCAGTCGGCAGCACTTAAGCTTTGAAATAGTTTCCCTAAAAGTCTGAGGTCTCTAAGCTCTGTGGAATCTTTTAAAAAGCAGTTAAAAACCCATCTGCTCAGACAGGCATGGAGGTAGCATGTGGTATTTTATGTTTTAACTTTAACTTTAACCTAATAATTTAAATAATATTATGATATGATAATTGCTAGGTCACTCACTGCTTAGCCAACACCAACGTTAGCTAGTTGATGTTACAATAGTAAGCTGAAGTTATGACAGCATTAGGGAACTATGCAAGGCTACAAAAACAATGCCAAATAGCTTTTGCTATGCTATTTGGCATTGACTGACTGAGTGAACACCAAGAGTAGCTGATGGTCTCACTTTATGGCAGCCTTACGATTATGTTATCTTATTATCATTGTCATTAATTGAGTTAATCATCATTCATCATTGTCATCGTGGCATGGCGCACACACTAATTCCCCGCACCCTCCCTGAGAGTCCCTGTTTCCCTGCATGCTAATCTCTGCTTACTGCTTTAACTACACTCTCCTTCTGCTCACTCTTTTCCTCGGCTTCCCTTTCACATGCCTGCTCCTCTGCCTGCTCTTCTGCCTGGAAGTGGCCGAGGGGGGGGTGGGGGTGGGGGGGTGGTGCCCCAGTAAGAGATATGACTGGGCCAGACAAGTGTCATTATAGAAAATGAACCAATGGGCCGCTGCCCCTGCTTTATCGGCCAGTCAAGGTGCATTCAACCCACTGGGAAAATGCCTGGTATGCCAGATTACCAGTCCAGCCCTGCTAGTGAGTTTGTCACTGACTGTTGAGCATGAATGAAACAGCTGATGCCAATCAGCTAATGGAAGATTGAATGCTTCATGAGTTATAATAAAGTCATAAGTCATAGTGGATGATTAGATGTCAGAGACCAAAATTCCCTAACCTTTTAGTTAAGCGTTTTTGTTTCCTACAAACATATTTGTTTAATATACTGTACATATATAATTCTAATCAGTTGCATATTAAGGTAATCTTTAGGAGACTATTTGTATTTTCAGATGTTTGCTGCCTAAGGAATTAAATATATGGTGTATTTTTCTTTCTATGGATCACTCGCCAAAATGTAGAAGATGTAACATCACCTCATATTATATCCAGCTAGTTTGAAGCAGCAGAAGTCTGAAAAGGTCCAAGAAATTAAAACAGCAAAAATACATTTCAGATTTGGCTTTCAAGTCTTTTCAAAGCAACCGCTTTGCACAGAACTTCAACATCATACGAGGGAAATCGATGGTAGACGAGAAAGAGATAGCCTACTGATTTCTCCACTGACATAAACCTCAACAGACCAGAATGCACTGCAACCTCAAAACATGTTGTAGTTAAGTGCAAGGCAAAACTGTCTTTTTCTGCTTTCAATCTTTTTTTTTTTGGTTTGTTTTTTTTTACTTGTTCTTACTTGTTTTTGACACTTTGAGTATTAAATACTTAACGAAACAGTTTATGAAAAAATGCATTTAAATTATGTTTGTATTCCAAGATTCACAATGAAACTTTAAAGTCAGCTACATTTTGGCACTTCAATAAATAAATAAAGTCCAGGGACAGGTGGGTTTGACAGTTTTTTTCTTTTAAATTGATATTATCTTTTCACATCAGAATATTGTAACATTTCATGTTTATTTATTGTTATTTGGGAGCAATTTTAAAGATTGAAAGAAATTTACAAAATCCTAATTGAATATCCTGTGGCATATCCCAGAGACAGCTGCTATATTATCTCAATTTGTGAGATTTGTTGCTGATTCCTTTTTATCCTGGACTTTTTTTTGCCACATTGTTCATTTCATATTCTTGTCCAATAAACCAGCTCATAGTGGCCATATGAGCCTGAGCCCTCTCCTCCTCTCTGCATTCATTTATCAGCAGCAGCCAGGAAGTGCTAGAAAATTGACCTCATCACTAGACAAATGTAGAGGCCATGAAACTCCTCTCCAGCCTTATTGCTCACCTAAAACAAACAAATGTAAGGCAATTACACTACAATTAGTTCATATATCATGACAGATGGGTCCAAATAAAAGCCAAATTTACACTGTAACAGGTAGTGAAAGTGACACATTGAACAGAGACAACTGAATGTTGCAGGTACTGTTCAGAATCATGTGTGTAGTTTACTGCTTATTTTGTGCTTTGCACACTCATTTTGGCCTCATTTTCTGGTATCCCCCTAGATTTTTACATTGTCTATATATTATCTTTATTGAAATAAACAAACCTTTTTTTCACCTGAACCCTTTAAAGCGGTTATGATCAATATTTTTTATAATAGCAATGTATCAAATGACCATGTATAATGTCAGCGCTGTCACTCATAGTGATGAACCTACACAGAATTATTAGCAATTCTGCAGCTCTGCTCAGCTTTCAGAGCTTTATAGTGAGTTTCAGTTCATTGTTTAGCTCTTTGACTGCAACTTTGCTGGTCTAGTTCAGTCTCAGCGCTCTCCTAGTATAATTTTCGGCCATAGCAGGCAGCCGTTTCCACTGTAAACTACCTGCTCAGCACGGCACAAAACGACTAGCTAGTGAACATAATGGAGCATTTAGCAGCTAAAGATCCAGATATTTCCCTCAGGAGTCGGTGGAGACCGAATAACAGAGCTAAAAGAGAGTGAATATTGGACTTAGATTCACCAGCTGGACAGAAACACAACTCCAAAAGAATGATAATGTTGCTCCGTAACTGCTGGATGTGGTATCTGTTTGCAAACACGTTCAACACATCAGCTTAGAAGGTGATGATATGGCAATGCTGTGTTTATAACCTGTTTCCACTGCCCCCTAGTGGCCAAAAAAATCAGTTAATGCATGGTTCAGTTATCTGTGAGATTAAAGCTATATGCACTGTTATGTTTAGAAGATGTCTCGGTGTTTTTGCCCCCAACATATGTGATGTCAGTTTTCTGCTCTACTTACCACTAAGACGATTCCTGTTGCACTTGATAAATAAATAACAGTGCTTGATTCTGAAAGAAATTAATATTCCACTGTCTGTGATCACTGATTTCTTTCTCTGATCCAAATGAAAGTAAAAAAAGAAACATATGTAACAGATGAATTAATTTTGGTGCCTTCTCTATTACAAGCAAATCAAACCTCATCAGTAAAAGTCACAAACATCTCACATGTAACTCATTCACTTGACAGAGCTTTGGTAACCTTTAATTATGCAAGTTTGGAGTTATATAACAAATTAAACTGAGGGCAAACTCACATCTGGACTGATGACTAAACCAGTTAAGAACACATGAAGAAATAGCTAAATATGAACACCAGAGAGGAGGAACCACAGCATAGAGATTAGAGTAAATTATAATAATTCAGATTTAAAAAAATGAGCAGACGCTGCAGAGCTAAAGGGTCAGTTCACCCAAATTAAAGAAAGACTATCAGCACTATTAATAAAGAACAAACTCAGGTAGCAAATTGGGAAGATTGTCCATAGTCAGGTGTGTTATCAATCTAATCCCCATTAAACCCAGTGCAACCACAACTCCTACTGTGCTGGAATAAGACTTAATAAGTGTTTATTGTAATTTAACAATTTTATCAGGAATGTGCATCATGTGAGCACAACATCTACTAAAATATTAAAGCTCTTAAAATGAGATTTTGACACATGGTTCCTCTAGTAGAACAGATTAATAGTACAATCAATGTATTAATTACTAAAACCAATTGATGTGCACTGAACCTGAGACCTTTTGGCCCCTCGGACTCTGGGGCCCCAAGGCAGTTACCCGGTCGCTTTGTCCAACCTTGGTTACAGCAGAAGGATCAGTAACCAAGATTCTCTGCACGGCTACCACTAGAGATATGTTAGCAAATGCCTTTTTTTTGTGTGTGATTAGATGAAGTGATTCTAGATATGAACTGCTCTATTAACATTCTGGGTTCAAATTATGCCAATCCCACAAAGGTAGAAATTCACTCACCGTTAATAATGGGCTTCTTGCAATTACATGTGACGATATTCAGTCAAGTGTTGCTGGTACATGACTGCTTCATGATGAGAGCCAAGAGGACTGAAGTGAGCTGCGCAGTCAGTGTTGCCTGGGGGAGGTGCTTCATCACTGGGGTGAGAGATGTGAGAAACACGGGGCGATGGTCTGACTGGTCTTTAAGTCCTGACTTCTCTGTCATCGCGTGTGTATGTGTGTTTGTGTGTGTGTGTGTGTGTGTGTGTGTGTGTGTGGGCAGTAGAACTAAGGGAAACACACACACACACACACACGCGCGCGCGCGCACACACACACACCAAATACTCATGCACAAATTACATGGGAGCAAATCAATACCTCTCTAGCTGACCGGCAATGACGTCAGCTGCACAGTTGGATCTCACTCTTTTCTCTCCCTGCTGCCTGTCCGTGTGCGTGCGTGCGTGCGTGCGTGTATGTGTATGTGTGTGTATGTGTATGTGTGTGTGTGTGTGTGTGTGTGTGAGGGAACCTGTCTCCCTGCCCCTTCGCATGGGCGCGCACTTTTGAGGCGCGTTGCTACGTGCCCAGATTGAAAAGCAGCCGCGCGCCGCTGCCTGGGAGAAGCAATAAGTTGCACAAGTGATGGAGGGAGATATACAACCCGGTGAGTGACTTCCCAGTTTTCCCCCGGAACTCCACACACTGTCTGAGACTAAACATTATATAATTATCACCTCTGGAGACATGAGTGGGCTGCACCGCACCCTCCCATAATTCTGAATATGTATAACCAATAACACGCGTGTATTTATGTCATTATGGTCAGATTTAACCAGAAATAGAGCTATAATATTGCTATGAAGATTGTTGTCAAAGTAAAAGTAAAATTTAAGCCTATATATAAAATATAAAAGAGGAATAACCAATCATGAGTATGTGGATAAAGATAAAAATAGCGCAATTAAGACAAGGTCGCCTGCATCACAGATGCCTTAAGTCTCGGTGAGAATATTACTGTGACATTTAAATCGGGTTTGCTTTGGCATTTTAAGGATGCACACACTACATTCTTAAATACTGAGCGCTGACTTCAAGATGAAAAAAAAAACCCCAGAGGCTTTATAAAAAAAAATCCCTTTCATAGTATCCTGCGGGTTTGTATCACTGATATGATATCGGGAGCGGCTGTTGCCCCGTTTCAACATCACCCCTCTGTCGGACTGAGCCACCCTCTCTCTCTCTCTCTCTCTCTCTTTCTCTCTCTCCCATCAGACCGCCTCTCTCATCCCTCCTCTTGCATACCCACTCTCCCTCTCTCTTTCTCTCTCTCTCTCTCTCTCTGCTGGAACGCACGGACCTCCGCCGCTGTCCAGGGATAATACTCTCGCTTTCTCCGCCTGTGCCGCTGCAGAACGGACCATAAAGCTGCTTGCTGCCTCTTCCTCCAGGCCAGACCGAGACCCCGACCAAGGTAAGCCAAGTCCAACCTCGCTGTGTTGTGTCCAACCTGGACTCAGCTGTCAATGTTGGGGATGGGGGGGGGGGGGGGGGGGGGGGGGCTTCTGCACTTGTGGGTTCACTGGGATGTGTGGTGTGCGCACTGGAGTCACATGCATGCTGCCACGTTTAGAGGTTTTGGTTCTTGGAATCGTAAGGAGATAGTAGCTTGATGAAGCCTCAAAGGGTTATTTGGCCAAAATATGTGCTTCCTCATCTTCTAGTACTGCCTGTGGTTGCTCGGACGGTCCGTCCCGGAGTGTTGATGGGGAGGCTCCACTCCTCACATGCACTTGTGAGACAGAAGCAGAAACTGAACAGATGAGAGAAGAAGATGGAGAGAATAAAAACATAATAGAGAACAGAGAGAGAGAGAGAGTTTAAGACGAGGGGCGGGCAGCTTTGGGGAAATTATTACCAGCGCGACCTATTGACATCCATACTCCATGAATGGCCAAAGGGCAGTTTTGTCATTATCGTTTCACAGCGTGTACGTTTTATATTCAGGTGAGCATGACAGCTGTTGAACAGAGGGGGGGTGTTGGAAAGATCAGGCGGACCCTCCGGTCTGGGCATCCCGAGCTGATGCGCTCGGAGCAGGGGACGTGGTGCTGGAGTCGCTCCGTGCCAAACACGGAAGAGGCAGCTGGTGCTTATGTGTGCTCAGCGCGATCTCTGTACGGGTGTGTGTGTGTGTGTGTGTGTGTGTGCGTAACTACGTGTGTGTAGTCTCTGCCATCACCACAGTGTCCGTGTGCGCGTTTGCTGAGACAGACAGGCAGATATGGTGAAGATACTGTAGTATGCAGCAGTGGTCGCTGCACAAAGATGCGTGCGTATGTTGCACGCGCGAACACCAGTGCCTGTGCTCGAATTATCAATTTCCACATCAAAGTGGCTGTTTCGATAGAATGCGCATTAGTAGGGATAAAGGAAGGGGAAGGGGGGGATATTTAGTTTCTTTCAGTCCTGCAACACAAACCTCATTCAGCAGCAGCAGCAGCAGCAGCAGCAGTGCGCGTTTGGAGACGACAAGAGAATAAAGAAGAAAGAGATGAGAGAGACATGGAGAGGGAAGATGAGAAAGCGAAGGAGGAGAGGGAGGTGAGAGGGGAAGTGAGAGAGATGAGAATGGGTAGAGAGAGAGAGGGATGGCGCCCTACACCAGCGCTCTCTGGCAAGTCTTTTGATTTATCGCCTCTCCAATGCGCACTGACGCACAAAGCTCCGGGTCCCCCGCTCTTACTCGCTGTCATCTCACCGACTGATCAGGATTATCTCGGACTGACGGTCGTCGACCCATCTGGCCACCGGGAGCACACCCTCACGCAGACATGAGACCCCGTTACAACCCTTCCTCTCCTCCCAAACCTCTCCCGTTATTATCGGGCGGCCCCACAGGGCAAACACACGTTTAGACATGACGGATGATTGCCGCCGTGAAAGCAATCATGACTGATGCAGTGTGACAAGCGAGCCAATGGACATCCAGCGGTGATATGTTTGGATTCCAATTACATTTTCTCTCTCTGCCTCTGCAAGTTGGATACGTTTGTTTATGCATCTCATTGGGGAGGCGCGCGCGTGTGACTCATTTGGTCATGGCAGGATGAGAGAGGCCGGAGCAGCGCTGCGGGCTGTTGGAAGGAGCGCCAAATATAATAGGACTCATCGGAAATATTAGGACAGTAAAGAGTGAAAACACAGACTGATCTTCACCATCATCCTCTTCATCAACACTGATACCTTTTTTTTTTTATCATCATCACTTTCATCACTTCCCTCATCATCAGCATCTTCAACAACACTGAATCTCTTTTGTTGTTACCACCTTCTTCATCATCATCATAACTTCTGTTCATCATCAGCATTGGAAGTGCCTTCATTATCTCCTTCTCCTCCTCTTCATCATCATCATCATCATCCTTCCTTCTGTTTATCGCCTTCTTCATCACCATCATCCTTCTCGCCTTTATCCCTGTTGTCATTTTCCATTAACATAATCACCACCACCATCTTCATCATTTCTACTGTCATCATCATCACCGCTATTAATGTCAAAACCATCACATCATAGTCTTCATCACCCCTACCTTCACACTACTTTCATATTATCATCAACTTCCTGCTCCTCCTCCTCATTATCCCTGCTGCCATCGCCATCGACTTCACCATCATCATCATTACCCATTTCACATACAAACATCACCGCTATGGCTGTGCTATATCATATCATAGTCTTCGTCACTGTCACCTTAATCATCATCATCATCATTAAGGAGTGTTAAGACCAAAAGCAAAGCAAGGTGACTGCATATGAAGTCAAGAATAGAGGTGAAAATGTGGCTTAGCGTTAACACACCCTCATAACTGCTTTCATCATCATGATCATAATCATCATCATCATCATCATCATCATCATCATACTTTGGGGTAAAGCAAAATCAATTTCCTCTCCTCGCCAGCTTTTGAAATATGACAGAAGTGTACTAAAGCCCACAGGCCCCAGATCTCATTCATAAATCTTTCATGGGGGCAACAGGTGAACAGGCATTAAGCTGGAGTCAGACACATTTCTAGATGCTCACACACACACACAGACACACACACACACACATAGACACACACACACACAGACACACAGACACACACACACATAGACACACACACACAGACACAGACACACAGATGCAAAGATGCAACTGTATTCAACGCTGGCTTAACAGGGGTTGTTACTGCGGTTTTGGATCTGCCTGTTTAATCATATCCGTGTGTCACTACAGTACATACTGTGTCTACTATGTTGATATAAAATAAAACAAGAGCAGTATGCATGAAGGCCATACATGAACAGGACATACATGAACAATATGTAATTAGCAATATGAATATTTGTCCTTTGTATGCATAAAATGTCAATTTAAAACCATGATTTCAGGCAAAGGTCGTGTGTGTTTCTTACAGTACTGCAAGTGTGAAACTACATAACATTGCTGAAGAAAATAACTATGGAGGATTGGATTTAAGGTCCCTAAAGGCCACACCCATTTCAATGAAAATGTGAGAAGAGCAGATTAGGGAAACAAGAAAAAAAGAAAAAAAAATGAGAAAGATAAGAAGGGAGGCAGAGAGGAAGGGATGAGAGGAGAAAGTAAATCAGGAAAGAAAGAGTAGAAGAGAGGAAAAACGGAAGCGGAGTGACAGAAAAGCAGAGAACATTGGATAATCTTGCACATAAGTATCTGCAGGTCTCACAAAGCCAAATTCAATACTTATTAAGACTTTTTTTTTTAAAGCTACTAAAAAGAAACAAAGCTGACAAAACCAGTTTGCTGCTAAGTATCCTTAATGAAAGTTCGGAGACTGACAGTTAAAGAAAAGGAACTTGTGAAAAGTGACACAAAGTCTCATTATGTGTGCGGTAAAAAGGAATAAAAGGAAAAGGAAAACACAAGCATGTAATTTATGAACATTTCGGTGCCCACAATAAGCCCTGTACTTTTTAATTGCACAATTGTCCATGAATAGGTTTTTTAATCAATGATCTGTTGTGGAACATCAGTCAGTGTTATTCAATTAAAAATTTAATTGTTGTGTTTAGAGTAACTTAAAAAAAACGAGACACATGCATGTTTTTCTTTGGCTCAGTACAGTACACAATTCCTCTGCTTCTTTACAGCGGGGGGGATAATCACGCTGACCCTTAATATCAAACTGATTTCTATCCATAATAGCAAACTGCCACTCAATATGAGCAGCCATGCAGTCGACTAGTCATTCAGCCGGTTTCAGAGGCAATAATGAAATCTGTTGATGTGTTTAACTGTTGCTGCCGGCAGACTTTCACTGCAGAAAGTGTGAACTGTGAACGCATTTGATTTGGATAATTTTCTGCTCTTTTGTCAGCAGATCAAAGTTGCTCAAACCGTACTCAGCTGCATGGAAATATGATCACTTGGAAAAATGGAATATCTTTAAATGAATTACCGTATGTCCAATAGTCTGAGGTAAACTCTTCCCTTTAACATCGAGACCACACTAGAACATTCACTGCGTTACCAAACGGGCTGTTAAAGATTCTTAAGAGCTGACAATAAGCATTTGTTGTAAAATAAATGGAACCTACACTAACTGTACAAGACGTTTTGACACTTTCAGACCTCATGTTTTTTTAAAATGAAAGAAAATAGGGAGAGAGGGAGCTACACCAGTTAGACAGTTCTCTAAAATATCACATCATCACATCCATAGTCCCGTTAAAAGTATCAGTTTGTCTGCCACTGTAATATACAGATTGAGAAGCATTTCAAAAAAAGTGATCTGTACAAGAAGTCATGACAATTTAAAGTCAGAAAACGACTGAAATAACTTGCAAACATTTTGGAACTACTCAGATTACACAAAAGCATCCGAGTACCAACAACAAAACCACCGTCTTGCATGAAGTTACACAAATTATAATGACCCACTTCAGCACGAGCACAGATCAGTAGCCTTCAGCAAGTTACTATCGCTAATCAGGAGAAAAGTCAAAGGACAAATCAATATTGATTTCCTCTTACACACCTCCAACAAGCTGCAATCTCTGACCGAGACAAAAGATAGAACAGGGCCCAGGTAACGTAATTTCCCCTCTTTCTCTCTAGACTCAAGCACACATGTTTACACTAAAAGCGACAGTTGCAGAGAGGAAGTAGTGTTGCGATGTTTGGGATGAGGGCTTTGAGTTTCAGGTGAACATCTGTTTCGGTATCCAGCGTGATGTGATGTGTTGATTGCTGTGACAGAAGGGAAACTTTTCTCCCAGAAGGCGCTGTAGGTACAGTACCAGTTGAACGTTTGGACACACTTTCTCAAGTAAATGGGAAAGTGTTTCAAACTTTTGACAGGTACTGTAGGTTGTTGCTAAAGGTATCTGCAATCAGCTCTAAATGACAGGCAGGAATGACTGTTGTGTTTATTCTCCAGCAGTGAAACGGTTGCATGAGTTGGTTTTAGAGACATCAGGGACATCAGATGGCCAAAATAATTGCGTATGTGTACTCGCTCTCTATCGCTCTTTTCTCTTTCATAGCCACATGTGCGCACACACATACACACATAAAGAGCCTGACTCTGCAGAATGTTTACTGTACTGAATATGCATTTGCTGACTTGCCTGAAACTGGACTTGTATCATCATTTTCCTCTGATTTTTACATTTTACAATCAAATCATTGTGTGGAAAACTGAAGGTAATTTGTTGCTCTGTAACTAGCTGCTGTAAGATTCTGTCCTTTCAGTTTGTGGACTTGGGCGACACAAACCTAAAACCTACTGTTTTACTTTTCATTTAACTACTGAACTTACAGTTCGATCTTTCACTATGACATCAGAGCTCACCTGAGAGGCTGCAGCTCACCTGTCTGTGTGTCTGTGACATCAGAGAGAGCAGACAGAGAGAGAGAGATGTGGCATTATTTTTTTGGCCACTTGGGGGCAGTAGAAACAAGTTATGAACACAGCATTGCCATATCATCACCTTTTAAGCTGATATGTTGAACGTGTTCGCTAACAGATACCACATCCAGCAGTTACAGAGCAACATCATTCATTCATTGGGAGCTGGGTTTTTGTCCAACTGGTGAATATAAGTCCAATATTCACTCTATCTGGATCTTTAGCTGCTAAATGCTCCACTATGTTCACCAGCTAGCCGCTAATTGTGTCTGTTTGCCGTTTGGTGCTGAGCAGGTAGCGTACAGTGGGGTTTTTAAAGCTTTACCCCTGAAAATAGCTGCCTGCTGCGGCCGAAAACAACACTATAAATAAAATTGCAGCCGGACAGCTAAACAATGAGCTGAAACAATCCAGCTCCATAAAGCAGAGGGGAGCTGCAGAGTCGCTGATAATTCTCTGTAGGTTCATCACTACGAGTGACAACCAACACATTACACACTATCATTTTATACATTGTTAGTGTGAAAAATATTGATTATAGCCACTTTTCATATAGGTTGTGATGGTTTAGATGGTTTTTAACTGTTTTTTTTTTGTGGTAGAAAATAGTTCTAATTAAAAGTACTCACAGTTAGTCTGTGAATCACACAAACTAACCACCGTTTTTCAGTTTTAGATATTTTGAGCTCACAAAATCACAAAATTTACCTTTTTTGTATCAGGTAGGCAGCAGAAATCTCATCAGATTTATCTTCATCTATCTAGAGGTAAGTAGGAGAAGTGATTTTTGTAATTTGGGTGAAGTAACCCTTTAAGTGGTTTGTTGAGAAAAACACTTTCACAAATTACATCATATACTGTACAAATACTAAGTGCAGAAATACTTGTAATGGACCGGCAACCTGCTTTTTACTCAATGCATGCTGAGATCAGCTCCAGCAACATGTGAACTTGAAGATAAATAGGTGTGAATAGTAAATGGATGGAAAGATGGGAAAAAAAATAATGACTGACAATGATTGATAGTGACAAACAATATTTCCTTTCCAAATGCACCGGAGTGTTTTTGCTTTGCCACTTTGCACTCTATGCGAGCGAGTGTGTATGATGGCCGACCTGTGAATCTGTGAGGTGACAGATTTGCTCCATGTGTCTCTATCGGTACATGTGCACAGTCTATGTTTTTCTGTCTCTCCTCCTCCTTTTCATCCCTCTCCTTTGTTTCCCTCGACACAAATATGAGAGGGATGGAGAAAAAGACGGAGGGCGTTGGGAGAGTTGGAAGACTTTCAGGGGAGACTTTCGAATGTTAACTCCGCTGTTCTGTCTGCGACAATAATACCAACAACAGGAAGGACAAATCTTATCAAGGCCCAAATGTTTATTTTCTGCCATTGTGAGACACCAGACTGTGGCTGGTGGCGATAAGTTAGTGAGGAAAAACAGCATTTTTTTTTAGATGAATGCATAAAGGAGAAGAAGGGGAGATAGGGAAGTGAAGAGGAGTGATGGCCTTTGGGAAGAAGAGAAAGAGTTTTAGCTGTGCAGAATTGTTACAGCTTGGTGCTTGCATTCAGAAACTGCTGCAGGTCTGTCTTCTATACAGAGTATACATATACTTTAATACATTATACAGAATCTTCACAAGAAAAGATGTTTTCATACTACAACAAGCAAAGGCTCAAAGTCATCTATGGGTAGGGAACAGTGGAATGTGATTGGAGGTCACCAGTTTGAAATCTCATATTGGGATATCCAGAGAGGGTTTGTTGAAGAGATACTAATGCTTTCTTTTCCCTCCGTATTTATCAATGGGATGCCATTAAGCAAGGCACTTCACCATCAAATACTGTCGCATGTGGCTGTGTTGCAATGTTGCCATAAATTCTACGATTCTGTCGTATGGTGCCGCTGAAAAAGTACATGGTGCTTAAAATAACAGAAGGGGAAATTAGAAGTCTTCATAAATTACATCCCTAAGATTTAGCTCTGTTTAGCCCTCGAGACAAATTCTAACAATAAGTGTTTGAATTTTGAAATATCAAATATCAATTATGTTTTGAAAATGGCTACAACCCCCCTTAGCACCCTTGACTTTATTACAAATGTTATATGTTGAACTATATGTTTTGTAATGAGTGTTATTTTATATGATATAGTGCATAAAACAACTGCATATTAATTATATATCTTAAAACCTATTGAATATGTATAAAACATAAGGATGTGGAGTGCTGTAAGTGGTGAAACAACCAGATTTAATACTAAGTAGATCAAAAGGAAGCCCTAAATATCCCTTACTGCTCCTCAGTCTGTGCTTATATGACATCATTCATCTAAGTATGGTTCAATTAGTTCAAGTAAATTGAGGGAATATTTAAGTTGTACCCAAAAATTTCAAAATAAGTGTTTATACGTTAAGTTGAATTCTACCTAGTTTAACCTTTTTCTGTTGAAAATACACAAACACATATAAAAAGTTAGAAAAGTTTCTGAATTTTACATTTCAAAACTTGTTTTTCGGTGAAACTGTGCGGCGTCTCGCTGGATGGGACACTCTGTCGCAGCTCCGCTTTGTGATTTATTGTGATACGATGGATGTATTTTTATTGAAAAATTGGACACGCTGCAACTTGGGATGGAGACAACCAAGAAATCTTAATGTTCTTTATTTTTTATCTGTGTCAGACTGTACAGTATAGCCCGAGGAAAGACTGAAAGTTTCTGCTGTGAGTTCCTCTCAGTTTAAAACTGGTTTACGGCGATGGTGGCTGAATCCATTGGGAGTTAGTGATGTGTTGAATAAAGTTGTTGTTTTGCTTCCGGACTGCTTACTCTTTCTGAGACATACAAACATACACACACACACACACTCACACACACCTTCTCTGTGTTCTGTCTTTTTTTCCCATTAATGCTTTTTTTTCTATAGTTTATTTTGTTGCCTAAAACTTCATAATCTTCTGCCATGTTGCCTGAGGTGCTGATTGAAAAAAAGAAGAAAGTTGAAGTGAATGAATAACAGATAAAAATGCAAATCACAGTAGAGTTATAAAATGAAAGGAAGTGCGTTTAGGAGTTGAGGAAAAGGAGTTTGGCTGAAAGAAACGGCGTCTGATTCAGTCTTTGCATCAGAACCTTTTTATTTTACTCACCTGGTTTGTCCTCACTTGTTCTGAATTTCAGAACAAAAGGATTTCTGCCTCTTTAGAAACCCCCTTCTTACTCGAATTATCTCGCATCTGTACATTTGTACTTTGAATGTCTTACAGTTTTCTAGCACAAAGCTTTTGTGTCTCAGACAATTCCTAGTAAATTCTGAGGGCTGGAAAGAGAGCAAAAGGGGGATTTTTATGGATAATTGCTCTTGGGGACGAAGTCAAAGAGCAGCAGAAGTTCAGCAAGAGTGCAGTGGAAAAATAGGAGGCTGTTACAAAGCACCACTTTTCTTTGGCCAAACATTTTGCTCTGTAATATCCCTCAGTTCTCTTTGCAAAGTCCGACGACTTCCAAGTTCATGTGAAGTGATATGAATCATTCTCTGCCAAGCACAGACCACTTTACTTTACTCTGCAGATTTGCTCTGTGACTTCCTGTGTTTTCGAAAACTCAGCAGGGCAGCAGAACGGCAGAATAAATATGTTAAGGAGAAAGTTTAGATGGATCAATACGTACATATGAGTGCTTCAAAATGCTGAGTTTGTACAAAAGTACTCTCTTTAACATAAATTTACTCTCTCAAACAGCTAGTTAGAAGTCAAGTTCTCTGAGAAAAGAGCAAAACTGGGTTTCTCCCAAACAATCCACGTTTGAAGCTGCAGCCAAAGCATTTCAGTAGTTCAACAAAGCAAGCAGCAATAACTTTACAATAGTTACAAAGCACAAAGAAGAGCATTTGTTTAGAGGGATGCCTTGCCCAGTGAGTCCCCTAAATTTGCCCTCAGAGCTGCACATGCCAAAAAATCTTCAGATGCTTCACTGGAAAGTGTCATCCAAACAAAGTAGATCACATTACTTTTTCCCCTTTATCTCCATATTCTTCCACCTTTATTCCTGTGTTCAGTTAAACTCAGCAGGGCCGCAGATTGTATGTTTAAATATGTAGAGGACAACTTTCAGTGCACCTGCAGTGCTACAGCTCTGAAGTGTGCTTTTCCACACTTGAGATCTTAAAAAATTCAAGCTGAAGTGATGCATTAGTCAGCACGACAGACCAAGGCTGGTGTTTATCAAATGTCTCAGACTCAGGGGCCGTGGTACACTGTAGAGTGGCTCTAGCTGTCACAATGCAGCGAACGTGAAGCTCTAACAGAGGCTCACCGGCAATTTAATATGTGTTGTGGCACCCGGTGAGAACTGCTCCAGCTCTACGCCTGTGCTGCGTTTTTCTCACATCTCTAGTCTCGCTTTTTATTGAAGCAGATGCACAAAAAAACACGTCCATAAGACTTGGGCAATAATTCTGTATAACTGTTTATTAACTTTTATTGTAATTATACTCAGTTGCCAAGCACCCCAAGCTTAAATTTACAGTCTAATACAACAGGCCTGCAGTACATTGTACATTCATCAAGGTTATAATGTCGAGTTTTTGTTGAACCTGTGTTACAGAGGCTTTTACTCAACTTAACGGTTATTTTGGAGGCTGTAGTTTGCATATTTAATGATATGATCATGTGAGAGTTTTGTCTCATAACGGTGGAACACAGTTTGTTGTCTATTTCACACATGATTTTGCATTTTGTTATTTATTCATCAGAAAAAAAAAAATTGCTAATATTTCGATATGGATTTTAGCCTCATCTCCCAGACATACAGCACGTGGGGACATCCAGTGATTTTTTCATCATTTCAGAGCAGTGGTTTGCAGAGATACTCTAAGGAGGAGGGATCAGAATAAAAAAGTGGCACCACATCTATACGCAGACTTGATCAATGCATGAATGAGCTGCATTTTTGCTCAACAGTCAAAGGAGTGGCGTTTGATCTGACTACAGGGACAAATGAGCCGGTCGGAGGGACACTTGGGAAAGAACTTGTATTGACCACAGCAGCGATATCAGAGGCATCTCGGCTAACGGGAGGAGGACTTGGAGACGTATCCTGGATAAATAAGGACACTTTGGACACTTTTTAGAGCAACAGACAATCCATTAAAATACAACGCTGCCCTCAAAAACATCACCACTGGTCATTTAAAAGCTTAATATGAACTAAAGTAGGTTTATGTTTTCCTGACAGGTGACATGACTGCTCTCTCTCAGAAGCAAAGGTGTAAATAGTGATGATATATTGCTGCATAGTTTCCTATCAGGTAGTTTTAATTGTCTAAAATCAACCTTATCTCAACCATCTTTCTTGTAGCCTTTAAATCATTACTTTGAAAGATAATTCAAAGTGGATCCAGCCTGCAAACATGTTACAATACATTTTGTCAATTAGTAAAAAATGTTATAAATATATACATATATACATGCCAATGAATGAACTCTAAAAACTTTATGTCTACACATTGGAAGCTCAGATAAAAGCTTCTCATTTCATACACTCTACTCTTCGGCGTGTATAACTACATTTCATTTGCTATTCATTCCTCTCATTCAGACAGATACTCGCCTGCAGGCAGACCTGAGCAGATACAGTACTGGGTAATTACATTTTGAATAGCTGAAGAACATGAGGCGTACTTTATTTATCTGATCTTAGTCTGGCTCAGTGGATGTTTTACAGAGAAAAACGATTCCCAATCTCCTCACCAGAGCTGGTGGAGAGTGAAACATGATTGGCCTTTACTTGAACTGTCTGATCTTAGTTTTCACTGATTGGATGTTTCACAGGGAAATACCAATTTCCATTTTGACTCCGCAGCTCGTGGATGATGAAGTCTGATTAGTTTCCACCCCATATGTCTTATTACATAACCTCTTATTTTGTCCTTGAATTTTGACCAATCACCTCATTTGTCCCAATTGGGTTGAAAGCTGTTCTAATACCAACTATTACTCACATAAGACAATAACACCAAATTGAAGTATTTCTTCTTCTTTTGAAAAAAAAAGAGAGACATTTTCACTTGACGTTTTCTCTGACTTCATTCTCATTTCTATCAGTTTTCTCCTCTGCTGTCACAGTGCTAAAACAAAGTGAGCAGAAAGGTCCGGCTATGGAAGACTAGCCTTATCTTGCAAATGAAGTGTCTACTACTGTTCAGCTCTGTGTGAAGATAACTCAGGAACCATTTCCTTTACTGCACCTCATTCTAATTTAGACAGATACTGTTAAGCCTGCAGGGAGACCTGGGAGAGAGTAACTAATTACCTGTCGAACACTTCAGAAATCAAAAGTAGTGCGTTATCTGTCTCATATCTAGCAAGTGATGGCTTGCTAGATATGAGACAGGCTATTTATGTGTATGGTAATAAATTAAGTCATGACTACCGCAGGCATTTGACATGAGATGGAGACTGTGTGTAATGAGATACAAGATAGAAGTCTATATGAGTTGTGCATCTCAATACTGTATTGCATTTTTCATTGTAATGATACCATGTTACCTACCATGATTTCAATTTACTTTGTCCCTATCTGCATTTATTTATTTATTTATTTTTTGTTGTTGTTGCTGCAGCAGTGGCCCAATTTCCCAAAAGGGATCATTAAATTTTAATTTCATCTAATCTAAGAACCATGTAAGCTGGAATTGGACATTTTCTGGCAAGCCACTGAATTTGAAGTGATATATTCCATCCAAATTATTTAGGGTGTTGATGTGTTGTGTCTACTGAGCATACACAACCTCTACTGTGTGTAATTACGGATAGACGCATACATCTCCACTGGGGACCCCGTGGCCTGAGAGGGCATGTGTTCTCATCCAGAAGAGCGTCACACTTGGGAAATGTTTTAAACTGTCCTCAGTCTCATGATTACTGTGAATCATTGGAAAGCTACAATTAGTGATACCGCTGTACTGCTATGGTGTACCAGTTTCAAATTTGGGCCTCTGTTATGCTGCTGTCCTGTGTTGTAACCTGTGTTGGATGAATTGCATTGTGGGGACACAGTTACATGGTGTGGACCTATCGCTCATTTGAGGACAAAAGTTGACCCTACAATGCTGAATTATTAAATGGTGTTTAGCAGTGTTATATAAGGCTCAGGTTTGTGTTAGTAGCTGTTATGGTTCAGGTTAAGATAAGCCTTCGGGGAAAGAATGTGAATCCTTCCAATCAATGAATATTCATTGTGTGAGGATGGGAAATACAATGTCCTCATAAGCGAGAAAAACAAATATGCTTGTGTGTGTGGTACACAATGGTTTATGAGAAAAGAGCAATCACAGCTTAAGTTGAGTGAAGAATATGTTCATTTTTTCTGCTACTTTTTTGTTTAAATGCAAAAGAAATCAAACCAAACCTTAAAAACAATTGCACCACATTACAGACAAACACAGTTAGCTTCCACACTGTCATATCAAAGTGTCATATATGTATGTTTTATTTATGGACTGAAATCCCCAAGAAACCTTCCATTCCCCAAGAAAACCCTCCATCACTGGACTGAACAACTACAGGCCTGTCGCCCTGATGTCTGTGGTCATGAAATCTTTCAAGAGACTGGTGTTGACCCACCTGAAGGACATCACAGGCCCCCCTGCTAGACCCCCTGCAGTTTGCCTACTGGGCATACAGGTCAGGGAATGATGCAGTCAACATGGGACTGCAGTACATCCTCCAACACCTCAACTCCCCAGGGACGTACACAAGGATTCTGTTTGTGGACTTCATCTCTGTTTTCAACATCATCATTCCAGAAACCTTCCTCGCCAAACTCACCCGGCTCACTGTGCACGCCTCCATCTGTCAGTGGATCACAAACTTCCTGACAGACAGGAAGCAGCAGGTGAGGCTGGAAGAAATCACATTCGGCATCAGGACAGTAAGCACTGTTTCTCCTCAGGGATGTGTGCTCTTCCCACTATTCTTCTCCTTCTTCACCAGTGACTACACCTCAGGAGACCCATCTTTTCAACTCCTGAAAGAGTCTGCATACAGATGGGAGGTCGAACTGCCGGCCCTGTGGTGCGGTCACACCAACCTGGAGCTGAACATGCTCAAAACTGTGGAGATGACAGTGGACTTCAGGAGGAGCCTCCATCACTGCATAACCTTGGAACACCATAATACCCACTGTACCTACAAATTACATATATTTATTTTAGTCTAAAATACAAAATGTACAGTACATTTTACTCACTACCCAGATAGCATACGGAAGTAGGCCACTTCAGGCAACGATGCGGCACTGATGACATTCTTCTGGCCTGGACAAAATGGATGTGAGCCTGAAATGGCCCACATGTAAAATAGCAAATATGGCCCAAATATCCCAAATTAAATGTGGGCCTTTTTTGGTAAACATGCAGAGCTCTCATGGGCCAGTTCTGGTTTATCTGGTTTTTTCTTGGTTCGACATAAGGCTTGCTTGTGGCCCAGATCACAAACAGGAGCAGTATGTGGGCCGGATGAAAGTGCCAAAAGTGTCGGGTGTGGGCCGGATCTGGGACACAGCAATTTTGCTGTCTGGGTACTGTACATCTGAACAGGCTGTATATACTGTACATAACCACCTACTGCCACATAATTACAACAGCATAGTGATCCTCATAAAAATCATCAGCAGCAGTTTTTAAGGTGATTCTTGGTTTCTATGCCAACCTGTTAGAGCTCATTTCTCAGCTGGATCACTGCCAACTGTATATTTGATATGGACAAAGCTGCTGTGCAAAGCAGCAGCGTTGTGATAAAGCATACAATATAACGTGTACTGTACTGTGGTTGAAAATACCACTTTGACTTACATTCATTTCCTACAGATGTATCCTAACCTTAACTCTAATCCTAATCCTAATCTTACCGTAAATTTAAAGGGGACATATCATGCCTTTTGTAATTTTCTGTTATTCTGTTGCTCACATTGTCCACTCGCATATTTCAGATCGGATTTGGGCTCAAAGATGTACGGATATATTTGAGAAGTCTCCATTTCAAGTAAAGAATGGAAAAAAGATGTGAAATCCTACTACTATTGTTTGTTTACGTAGCCTCCGGTGTGGCCAGACATCCAGAAGCTAATCAATCAGGCCAGAGCGGGCTCATCGGGAGGGGGATCTTAAAGAAGACCTAAAACCGCCTGTTTCAGACAGAGGCTGAACTGAGGGGCAGCATGAAGTATCAGATAAATAAGGAGTTTTTAAAACTATAAATCATGAAAAGATATTCTAGTAGAGCCCCATATTATGAATATGGACCTGGAAATGTGCACAATATGTAATAAAATGTAATGATATACGTTGTTGGGACTTGCTTTTTGTCCCCAAAAGGGAGGCGAGTCCCCACCATGGAATATGTAGACAGATTTATGTCCCCACAAAATGAGTAATACAATTACCCACACACACGCACACACACACATAAACTGTTATAATAGTGTCTTTCATTTCTATTTGGTAAGGTATTCCATTTGTTGACTCTATTTCCCAGTGTAGCAACAATGGGGTTTTATAGCAGATTTTCTTTCAGCTGTCTAAAACCTCAACGGTAAATGTCAAGTTTTGGTGTCAGAATCTAAGAGCATTCTGCAGCTGCTATTTCTCAGTGAGTTCAGCAATCATACTGAAAGAAATCCATTGTAAAGGAGGCAGAGAGAACAATTCTCCACCTACAGTAGATTTAACATGCTGTATTGGGAGTCACACACATTCTATTGGTTGCAGATTGGTCCTGGATTGGATCTTAGTTTGCTGATTAGATATATTTAGTGGGATTGAAAGGAGTAAGCTCATCCATGCAATCAGAGGGTTATTGAAAGGTATTCTGGGATATATACAAGTAGATGGGGCAGATCAAGGGAAAGTGGCCAACTACATGGCCATAAGTAACCATGGACATTAATCTGCTGCTATAACAGCTTCCACTCTTCTGGGAAGGACTTGCACAAGAGTTAAACCTGGCTGCAAGGGATATGTTCCTATTCAGCCTCAACAGCATCGCTGAGGTCAGCCACTGATGCTGGGCAATAAGACCTGGCTCGCAGTTGGTGTTCCAGTTCATTGCAAAGAACTACATTGGCCTCTGTGCTGGCCAATTTGGGAAATCAATTTCTTTATGAACCTGCCTTTGTGCTCAAACAGGAAAAGGCCAAACACAAACCGTTGCCACACAGTTGGAAGCACAATATTGTCTTAGATATTATATGCTGACTGTCTGGAACGGAATCATGAGATCTGCTGAAATCAGCTTTGATTTAAGATTACATTAAAAGAAAATGAGTTTGAAAAATTCAGCCAAGCTAAAATGATTCTTTACCAGGGAAGCTTGTTATTTTTTCAGCTCTACATACACAAGTAAGAGAGGCCAGAGGCAGCTTTAAAGGACCAGTGTGTAAGATTTAGTGGCATCTAGTGGAACGGACTTGGCAGAAATGGAATATAATATTCATAAGTATATTTTACTTAGTGTATAATTCCATGAAAATAAGAATTATTGTGTTTTTGTTACCTTAGAATGAGCCCTATGTATCTACACAGGGAGTGGGTCCTCTTCCATGGAGCCCGCCATGTTGCACCGCCATGTTTCTACAGTAGCCCAGAATGGACAAACCAAACAGCAACACTAGAGAGGGCCTTTCACGTTTTTCACAGGTTTGCAGCCGTTGAAGGTTCTCCTACACGCTTGGAAGGGGAGGGGTATTCATTTGGTTGCAATATTCACTTTGTTGCAATCTGCAACCTCACCACTAGATGGCACTAAATCCTACACACCACTCCTTTAAATGGCAAGCAGACACACTCTCTCACACATATAAAAGTGCTATGACGGGCCTCAGTAAAGCAGAGAGAGAATTCATAGGAAACCATCTTTTGGAGAAAAATGCACTCTTTGGAAAACAGTTAGCTGTTGAGTTGAGGTGACACTGACAGGTGATGCTATGTAATTCACATCTCACATTCTCTCCGTGCAGTTTAATTCAGTGGTGGTAGCTGGTGGGTAGCTCAGGTTGCAAGCATGAAGGGATTTGAGAAATATCTTCACTCTGCCTTTTCACTGGAGAAGAAAGCGACAGGGATCGGAAGAGGCTCTGTTTATGTGTGTATATGACTGTGTGTGTTTGTGTGTGTGAATGAGTGAATCACTCCCTTTATGTGCTGTAAGTTTGTGATCCTCCTCGATTCTCCAAATGCCCCTGCTCTTTGTTGTGGTACCTTACCTCCCAGGTGTAATCTGCCTTGTATAACATAGCTTATTGCATTCACTGTTGTGTGTGGGTGTGTGTGTGTGTGTAATGCTAATGAGACTCAGTAAGGCTAATTTCTAAGCAGGAAGTTGATGATGAAGAGACAAAAGCCTGAAACCCACAAACAACTCACATAAAGCTGATACCCAAAAAATACATCAAAATCTGCAGCATTTTTGTTTCCTTTTCTAATCTCCTTCACGAGTGTGTGTGCTTGTGTGTGTGTGAGTGAGCAGTTACCAAAGCCATTCATCCCTCTGATCTGTACATGGCTTCACCTCAGCTCAGCAGGTGTCTCAGCCAGTCTGAACATGCATTTTGATACATCTTAGCTACAGAAACATCCCCGCCGTTATAATTCAGCAGACAAAGATCGGCTTAGTGATGAGATTGCCTTTTAGAGGTTGGGGCCCTGAGTGTTTATATTCTTTGCAGAGCCAGATAATCACCGTGGTTGACTAGCTCAGGCACATTGGCAGTTATCATGAATGTGCTCTCTGAAATCACATCGTCGCCTGATGTCATGCTCAATCTGAAAGTAATAAATAACCCGTGACATTTTCATAGCGATGAATTTCAATGTTACTTCTCGCTATTATCCATTGATGGAACACAGTAGGCATGCAACGTGTACCAAAGTCATGAAAGCTTTACCATTTGCTGCTCTAAAAATGCTGTTTTGAATAAACAGACAAACTGGGTTTTTAAAATAGCAGCCACAGATCTTTACTGTGTGATCATGGTTGAACGTCAACAGAAAATCGAAGAAATATATCAATGCACTGTGTAATTAACAAAAAAAAAGCCTTTAAGAGTGACAATGTGACAATGTGAGTATTCTCACACCTTATTGACCAGGCAGGTAGCAATTTGAAGTTTGAAGATTTCATTACCCCAAAATCCTGTAAGGTCCTGACAGTTCTGTGTCGCTTTATACTGTCAGCAACCAAAGAGATGAAAGAGGTGAAAGTTCTAACATCACATGTGAGTCCTACTTTCTCTGCAGCATTAACTTTGTGGTTTTTAGGAGACAGTATAAGGTATGAAAAATTAAAGCAAAATGCAAAGTAAAGTGCAAAATAGAATTAAGATTTCAAATGGACAATTACACCAAATTGTTTTTAGCTGCATCATTGTACAGATTAACACAGGATGGAAAGCAATGTGACTAGTTTCTGTTTGTTGCTATGACGTTCGCAGCTACGGTGCTGAAGTCAGTTAAACCACCACTGAACAAGATGTTGGTACAACCTCCTCTACTGTCGTCTACTGAGATTGACTCTTTGGCTGACAGCTGTGTCAGCTGCAATACCGGAGAGACGCTCTGTGGAGCGCTTAGATTTTATAACTGAGTTATGACCAGGATCCACGCTTTTTATTTCTCTTTAAAAACACAGTCATTCAGCTTGTGTAGAAGTTCTGCAATGGAACGGAATCCATGACTAATATTTCTCATAATTGTAGGTAAGGTGTACTGAAGAAAAAGAGTATTTCTAAGAAGCTGATGCATTGGTCTGAGTTAACTCTGAGTGGGAACAGCCCACTTCATCACAGCAAAGTACATTCCAACAAGTCAGGCATCACACTGTTGTTAGCAAAGATAAAGAAAAAGTAGGTCTGCAGTGGACGACAAACTTGCATCACTGAGGAATGAAAACAAGTTGCCTGGTTAGAAGAATCCAGGTTACTTTTGCATGACTGAAGAATTTGGAGCAATAGTCCGTGAAACAGTGTGATGGTGTTGGGAATTTTTGTGGGAATTCCAGATCTCAACCCAATTGACAAGCTTTAGAATTTGCTGATTGCAACATTACCAATTAGTCAACCAATTTACAATAACCATTTTACATGATATTCTTGCACAATGCAACAAGCATTTGTAGAACATACGTCGAGGTGTATTTATGATGATGTGAAGGCCACAGGAGATGCAACACAATACCAGTGTAGTGTACTTAATGAATTGATAAACAGTATGAATGAATTTATGGGCTATTTACAGCTTTGTTGCAGACCGTATTTCTCTTTCATGCACACAATCAAGGCTGTAAGGCGAGTGAGAGAGCTGAGGAAATGGCAAAATGAGGGGGTGAGAAAGTAAGATATGGTGTATACAGTAACTGTCAGGGAGAAATGAGGATAAAAGATGTGATAGTGGATGAGTGACATAAATCACAGATCACAGTGGATGGATAAATGGGCAGGGAGAAGGAGGAGAGAAGGTGTGTGTGTATACATGAGAAGTGGAGGAGGGTTGTGTGTATTCATGACAGGAGGAGGTCAAAGGCTCAGTGACAGCTTTAGTGACAAAGACAGCAATTAAGGTTATTGACCCTGTGTGTGTTTGTGCGTGTGTGCATGTGTGTGAGAGAGGTTGTTTCAAAGGCTGACAGGCTCAAGCCCTGACAGTTCAGTTAAAAACACAACAGCTTCAGTATTGACTCTTTGTGTAAATGTGTGTTATGTTTTTTTTGTGTGTTAAGTATTGTGTGTTTGTGTGTGAGAGAGTTTATCTGCAGAGATATTGACAGTTATTTTACTTGTCAAGGCAGTAAAATGTTGAATGGCAGCTTTGCCACTGTGTTGTGTGGTCTGCGTGTGTGTAGTGTGCATCTGTTGTCTCCCTGTGCATTCACTTGTCTATGTATGTGTGATAGTTTATGTGTGCATGTTTCTTTTTTGAGTGTGTTTGTGCATCTATAGTATGTGTTTGTTTGTGTTCTGCTTGTCTGTGTGCCAGCGTCTGTCTCCAAATTCATAGTTTCTCACATTTTTGTGTGAGTGTGTCGACTTGGCAGGACAGTTGTCAAACTCAGCGGCACAGATTCTTGTGACCTTAAATGTTTCATGTGACATTTTCCGTTACAAATACACAATTAATCTATTTTTTAAAACCCCATTTTTAGCTGTCTGGGTTTTGTCTTCACATCGTTTTTGTCTCACATTTGAAAGGTATGGAGCCTCACTTTTATTCCAGCTACTTGTCAAGAGTAAGCACGGAGTGTTTATCAGACCAAAACAGTCTCCTGTCATTTACTTGAAAGCCAAATCCATCATCCAAAAATAAGCTGAAGTCTGTCCTCCACTGGGAACTGACACATGAGAATGAAAACTGCTTTTCATAGTGAAATTATCCGACAGAGCTGTCAATTGAGACGGGAGATGATGTGTGAGAGCTAAAGATGAGTTGGGAATGTTCTTTGAAACTCAACGTGATTAACTGAGTTCCATTGGCATAAAAGGGTAGGGAAATACAGTTAGAATAAAAACACCTTTGCTCAACAATTTTCCCATTTAAACCCCATTTTTTTCCTTTTCCTGTACATCCTGATGTTTTTTTTTGTCTTATGTCATTAACTGACAAGTGCAAAACCATGTAAAATATACTTGTACCCTGTAAAAATCTTTATCTTAATGAGTAATTTTTATAAGTATGAGAAAAGGCGTGACTGTAGTTGGTAGAGAGTGTCAGCCATTAATTTTTCAGTGGGCGGTTTGGCTCCACATGTTGAAACCAAGCGGCAACCTCCAGGGCTGAAAAATGAAGCCAATGCAGAAGTGCCAAAAACTGCAGTTCCTTGAATGGCCACTTGAGGGTGGCTCTAAAAGCGAGTCAATCCCCATAGACCCCCATGTTAAAATGCCCAACTTTACAGCAGAAATAAACATGTTTACAGCCTGGTACAAAAAATGGTTTAGGTCTCTATAGCTAATTTCCCCTTTCATGACAACTGTACGGGGGGTGAATTTTTTTATAACTCATTCGTTTAAATTTTATCAAGCCATAAAATTATGCATAATGAAGGACATGGCTGCTTTGAGTGACAGGTCCGCCAGCCGCTAGGTGGCTTGTTTCAGCCATTCGGCTCGCCTCTTTGCCCATTTTTGATTGGCTGGGAGTTAGACAGAGTCATGCACTTCCAAGATGGCAGCCGGAGCGGCTCGCTTTGAGCTTCAAAACCGCTCTTCAGAAACCAACTACGTCCATATTTTTATACAGTCTATGGTTGAAACGTCCCATAGCAAGACACTGAACCCAAAGTTGCTCCATGTAAGTTGCTTCGGATAAAAGCATCTGCCAAATAAATGTAATGTTATATACGTCAGCTTCAACCTGCTTTATTACAAATGCTCTACAATCAAAAACTTATTTTTAAGAAAAATCTGACCACATACTCAGCATCATACTGCTTCAGGTAAAAGTTGCAGCTATATAGAGATTAAAAACGGACAAAACCATGTGCTAGATTAGATGTGGAAATCGTGGGGTAACGTCTTTTCTTTAATCTATGTTTCTCAGACATAAAAACAAGAGTTGCTATTTTCTGTAATGACATCCATTTATTTTCTAAATGAATCTAAGTAGCATCACCGGCACAAGGCTCATTGAACTTAATGACATGTGTAAAGTTTTAATTCAGAAAAAGTAAAACACTGAAATAGTAAAATCCATCTGATTTCCCATGCCAGCTTTTATATAGATCTACTAATGTCACGTTGTGAGCTGGTTTATGGATTTTACCATTTTCTCAGTCCTCTAGGTGTGAGCTGAATTAGCTCACTACTGAATAAATGACTGCTTTGATAAACACAAAATGGTGCCTGGTTTCTGCTGCTTTTCTCCAGCGTCTCAGCCAAACTGACTGTTTCAGTTGTTTGGACTACCGCTGTGGTGGTTAGGCTCGATGTGGTGCCTGTTTTTTTTTGTTTTTTTTCCCCCCTTTTTGCCCACAGATATCCTCGCCAAAGATGAGAAAAAGATGGTCCTCTTCTCAATGGCTTGCCACTGTGACACTTGTGACACAAAATGGTGCCCCGCCATGCAGTGTGTTCACACGTTTGCCAACAGTTAACAGTCACAGTGTTAAATCCTGCTGGGACTTTGATAGACATAAACACCACTGGAGTTAGAGGTCACACTGAGACCCCAAACAGGCCAGTGCAACTCTCAGACCTGAACCCGACATTATAGCTTAGTTATTCCTTTTTTTTTTTTTTTTTTTTTTTAAAGAGAAGGGATAATCTGTACTTGGACACTCAGAGGGGCCTCCTTAGAGATAATAAAGCAGAGAACAGACATTATATTTATCAGGACTACAAGGAATAAGGCACAACAGCCCGCTAGCACAAAACACAACAGGCTTCAAATTGCCAATAAGCCTTTTCTGTTACATATTTAGTGGCAGTAAAAACACACAAATTGCCACCAACACCAGCTGCCTTACTGTTAATCAGTATCAAGTTAAAATGGACCAGTATTATCCAGATGAATGTGGCTGATAAACTTTTAACCCTGTTGAACTTGATGGGTAAAACAATGAAGCCTTCTTTGGATCACTAGGGATTTTGAGAAGCTTTTATCTTATTTTATTGATCATTGACTTACCAGTTCACCAAATGTAACACATGGGATATACTTGACTTTTCTTTCTCTTTTCCTGTTGGACACAATAATACAAAATGGATGCAGATCATTAATGCAGCCAGAGAGAGGGAGAGCAAGCAAGACAGAGACATTTCTTAATGAGTTACATTTCAAAATGACCTGAATCAGACCTAAGCTTGAAGCTGTACACAACAACAAGCACGACCTGAACCTGATACCCCGCATTATGCTTAAGTCAGATAGCAAAACATTAAGACAACAAGTAACAAGTTACAACTGTTCTAATTTTTATTTTGCTTTATTTATTCAGGGAGGGATTGACTGAGTGGCTACACTTAAAGGTACAAGATGGTGTTTTTAACCAGTAGCACTGTGGAGCAGTGTTTCTATGTTTGCATCTCACGCACGCAAACCTGAATGCACATGCATACATACACATAAGCTCGCAGGTAGTGAGTTGGTAGTAGTAAAAACCCAAGCAATGCACCAGTAAAAGCAAGGAGGAAGAGGAGTGCTAGCTGATGTAAACATGGGTTTAACTACAATAATTTGTCAGGCTTTAAGGAGAATGTGCTTTGGAGGGAAACATTTAATATAGATGTAACTGTGTGTGACAACATAATCTTAACTCAAGGTCTACATAATAGCTGTTTCTGGAGCTTTAAACCACATCCTGCTGTCGTCATCAGCAGATGGAGTCAAGGAGATGAAATCAAACCTCCATACTTAGGGTTGTGTTTGAAAGTAAACCTTGGACATAGCCTGATAAACCTGTTAGGGTTCCTGGGGCAAAATGTTGCTCACGGGCCCCTGCTGACCCCCCACCTACTGCTGTCCACTGCAAACATTACTCCTATAGTGGCATAATATTTACAGTGATTTGTGTTAGTTTGTGAAGAAAGAACTTTCATATGCCAGTAGTATCAGTGTGCCTGCTTGTGTTTTTCTAGCTGGTCTAGGATCTTAACTGGTGACATATTCTTTCACCTCTTTCTGTTTTCACTAGGATTTAGTCTACATAACTGGAGAAACTCCACAAGCTTATCTCTGTCTCCAGACAGGCTCTGTTCTAATGTTTGTTGAATTCAAACTCCAGTGTGTGGCATATGTGTGAGCATGCACACCCACACATACACAACCACACAAATGAAATAATTTTCCTGATTGCAGTTCATTCGGTCATCTTCGGCTCTTTGTTTCTAAAAATCCACAGTAGCCCATATTCTGGAAGAGGCTTCATCACAGATTTAGGCAATCAGCAAATGGCTCCATTTAGGCAGTGATATATTTCATCACAGTTTGTTCCAACCAGTATCCAATCAGTGATTTAGCCCAGTAGCTGGAAAAATAGTCTATCGGTGAGTCTCATCATCCACTTTAGGCCTGGTTTATTCTACATATAAATCCTACACATAATGTTAAACGTGAGTAGGAATCTGGTCACTGTGTGTGCTTATGAACTCGGTTACATGATTAAACTGATGCCAAAATAATGAATGGGTAAGTACTACATACTGGTGCTAAGTGGAGTAAGATTGATAGAATAGGATCACACGAGTCACTTCACACCTGTGATCTTGCAATAGCTGTATATTATATCTGTTCCCATAGTAACCCTTACTGTAAACCATTATAGTCACCTGCATTTTAATGTACTTACACTGAAACAAAGAGCATTACTTTGTCCCTTTAAGAGCTCAATAAACGCCTAATTCTTATTTCCTGTCTCCACCTCATGAACCTGATACGTTCGGATGGCTCATGGGCATTTGAAACATCTACACGCAAAATTTGAGTCGCCCCATAAGGCAGAATAGGTGGTAGAAAATTAGATTCAAGGAGACAGATTAGATCAAAATTCTGCGAATGTCTCAAAGCACTTAACCTCCATATTTGTGATTTTGTCAGAGGAAAAAGAGGCCTCTATAACCAGGAGCACTCTAAACATACAATAATATAATTTAGACTTCAGGATTTAGAAAATCACAGTCAGCGGAGGTCTGTAAAAATCAGGGCAGATCACAGTCTGCATACATTATCATGTATTGTAAGGGAGTGTAGGATTTAAATCTCTTGCCACTCTTTGAGTTTTATGAATTTATACAAATCTTGATTTAGCTTGTTAACAGTGCAAGTTTTGATTAGTGTGTTTGTACTCAACTGTAAGCTCTGTCAATAAATTAGATTCGCTCTGTAGCTCTTCCAGTACCTGAATTTTTCAGATAGCAAGTGTGGTCATCACTATCTTTAAAATTATAATCCTTAAAAAGTCAGTTTAGTTAATTTGCTGATACCTGTGGTTAGAGTTGGTAGCAGCAAGTGCATTTTTATAAGACGGCAATGAAAACTACTATATATGGAGACATAATTATATAAATATTTTGCTGACATGGCTATACGCGAAGTGCTGACCATAAATAGGATCAGAAACAGGGTTTGATTTCACTTAAGGATTATAACTTTGACAATAAAGCTGTTTTAATTTACAGGATTAAGGACTCCAATAAGGAGTGAATTGCAACCACAGTGTGGTAGCAGCAGTGTGTACACAGCTGAGGAGACCCCAAGAGGCTGCAGAAAACACTGTCCTCCCATGTCTGAGCAAGAATCAAAGCAAACAATAAACATAAACAACAGAAACGCAAGTGAAACCCATGACAGAAACCAAATTACCTAAAAGTGAATACAAGAGGATGAGAAAATAAACAAGATGTAAGAATAACAAATAAAATTTAAAGACACTATTATGCAGAGCAGGGAATGCTTGCACTGTTCTTTCTCTCTCTGTTTTTGACCAGTAAATTCAAGACTTTGACCCCCCTTTTTTGTTCTCACACACTAAAGGAAGACCACAACACACAAAGGGCTCTTGCATAAGGGGTTCCTCCCCTTTGTTGCACATGAGTGAAGGACTGGATTGTTTTAAAAACGCCCAGACACAAGTGGAGCTCACTATGTTTTTGGTGCTGTCCATGGTGCTGAACAAGGATCAAGGTGAGCTGCAGTCAGTCAGCCGCACTGCTGGAAAGAGGAAAAAGACAAAAAAGACTTGGGCTTACCGTTGAGCTCTGTCTACAGGTGTAAGCATTTTCCTGTAATGTGATGTGTATCACAGCTGAGCAGACTGTTGAATAGCAACAACAACGTCTTTGTCTTTTTATTTGTTCTTTTGTGTTTCTATTTTCTTTGAAAACATTCTGCCCTTACAATTCCATACAAGGTAATTGTCTGGGACTGGGAACTGTGATTTATTTTTTTTCTGTGTGTGTTGCTGTTCATGGAAAAAGAGTTTTGTAGTTGAGCTCGGCAAGTTGGCATTACTGTAAAATATTGCCCAAGGCTATTTGATGTCAGTTTGTGAGGGCTTTGGAAAGGTTTTCAGCCAGCTGGGCAGTGTTTCATGGTGAAACAAATTCAATTTTTCAGCTATGTCACAAATAATATAGTTGTAATTATAGTTATAATTGTTTCTTGCACTCTCATATTTGTTAGATGTTTCATAGCGAGCTGATTTGTCTAGCTGTTTTCTTGTTCTACGAAAAACATTTTCTTTGTTTCAGACTATAACCAAAATAAAAAAGGCTAGAATATATGTGGAGTTAGCATTGAAGATGACATTTGTGATTAGAAAAGTCTTACAATTTTTAGTTTCTTGTGAAGATAGGGCCCATTTTCAGAGCCTCAAAGCCAGACAATATGAGGCTACTTTGGGCATGTGACTACCCACCAAAGCCAGTCAGTGGTTAGGTCCCATGTTCAATTACCTTAGCGTGTACTGCTCATAGATGCCCTGGTTTCTACCCACAGTCTAACTGCAGCTCAGGTGGACTCCTCATTGCCCACAGGGATGATTGTGAAAGTCTGCATGTATGTGTTAGCACTGTGATGGACTGGTGGCCTGTCCAAGGTGTCTCTCTGCATTTCAGCAAATGGGCTTTAGCTGCCCATGACCCTTAAAAAAACCCAGAAAGAATAAGTTGGAAGAGACTGTGAATAAATGAAGGGTGATGTTCTGAAAAGTTTCCCAGCGAACTGGAGCGTTCACAGCTGAGTGTAAGTCTGTCTCTGTCCAAGGTTCTGAAAATCTTCATGGCCAGATGAGCTCCGCTTTGCAGACATCTGTCCATGGTGCTGAAATCCAGCGACAAGCTCTCAGCCACGAGACGTGCAGCCACAGATGTGGCCAATCAGAGCGTGAGCAGGGTAGGCACGAGAGGAGACATGAATTCCTGAGTAAACAAATGAAAATACAACTCTTGCTCTGATATCAGCTCAGATAATTAAAGGGCCATACTAGTCTGTTTTCAGTTTTTAGCTCCTTAATTATACATTCTTTATACTAATACTGTATATATTAATACATTTTCCTGACCATGAGTGAATACATAATACACCATATGGTATGTTGACTTATTTTATGTTATTCTATACATTTTACATTTTTTTCTTACAGTGGTGGAAAGTATATTTACTCAAGTACTATACTTAAGTACAGTTTCTATGTACTCTACTTACTTTTTATGCTACTTTTATGCATGTACCCCACTATGTTTAAGTCAGAAATACTGTTCTTTACATTTATCTGAGAGCTTATACTCTGCAGGTCAACTTTGCAGGTCAACATTTTATGTGCAAAACATATGGTCAACTTATAAAATATAATGCATTCTTATACATCCGATACCCAGAGTTGTATGGAATAGATAAAAATAGCTCCACCTCAACCACCACAGCCTACATATGACAACATTAAAATGCTGCTTTTACATGAATGTATCAGTAATAATAATCAAATGTTATAACATAAAATAATATAGCTTTGACAGAGGTCAAACTGCTACATAATGTGTTTAAGTAAGATTTTGAATGTATGACTTTTACTTAATGAATCCATCAATCCTTTATTTGTAGTCCAGTATTGTTATTGTATTGCAACTTTTACTCAGATAAAGGATCTCAGTACTTCTTCCACCACTGCTTTAATATCACATCTGCTTTGTGAATCATTGATTTAATCATTTTTGTATTATAAGTCTGTGTTATATCCTGTATGTTTGGTAACCTCTACACTCTGTAAAAAAAGATTTTTAATCTCAGCAAGGCACTTTTCAGGTTAAAAGGTCTATTCGATGTATTTACCTTTTGTTCCGGGCAGCCATTAGCCTCTATTCTTTTTCATGCAGTAGGAAAATCTAATAAAAGACTCATCAAACTTGCTTGAGTGGTGTAATCCATCAAGACCAAATAATTTTTTGTCCTGGTTACATTACCATTGTGTTACAGTATTAATACTGGTATATTACAGTAAATGCCCCAAAACGAAGTGTGTTTGCATTCAATTGATAAGCCCTCTAGAGGAGGGAATTAAAAGGTGGAAGCAGTGAGACATCGTTATTGAGACGCATGTTGCCAGAGGGAGGATGTAGGGGTGGATGGATCTGACTTTTAATATGGAAGACTGCTGTTCGCTTCCTGTTTCCCACCGAAAGTCAGCATCGGGTTCTTTTAACCATGTCAACAAGCATTCCCTGACTTTAATCAAGCAGTTATTATTTTACCATAACTTAACCTAATCATCTCATAACCTAAAACCTAAATAAACATTAACCGTTGTGGTATCAGATCAGAAAACACATTCATTTTTGTAACAGTGATTTATAACAGTTGTGAAAGACACTGATAAATGATGTTATCAGGTTTGCATACGCTCATATTTATCATTCTGGAGGGCAATTACTAACAGCATATTGTGTTGTTAAATTTGAAGGACTTGTTGGATGATAATGATGCGGTTTGATTTAAAAATTCTGTGCTGCATCGCCTCATATTTATAGTAATCTTGTAACCAAAAACACTGTCACATTTAGATTCATAAAACAACATCATAGTTTGAAAAATGCTTACAGTACATCTTATTTGTAGTAAATGGGCTAAATATTCAAAACTACACTGGTACGGTCACTTAAAGTCAACATATTTTGGCTGTGGTGCTTGTAATGTTTACAGGACTAAACAATAAATAACATTCAACTGGCCACTTCAGACAAATAGACATAAAAACAGACTCCAGCAGTGTTTCAATAAACAGTTTGCATTTCCAACCCTTCATGGGACCATCAGTATCCACGGGTGTCCTTTTTTTGAGACCAGCAGCTCCTACCTGCTCCCGTATCGAATAACCCCGTGGATAAAAGCATCGGTGAAATGCCTAAAAAGTAAATGTTCCCATGCATCTCTTTGGCCTGAGAGCTGATGCAATCTCAGTCGTTAGAAGACAAATGAGGACGGAGCCCAGACAGAAGTGCATTTTCATGGGCACTTTCCACAAACATTTAGTTTAAATGCTGGTTCAATTATTCAGGGCTGTGCGTGGGAAGATATGTAGAGCACATGTGTATGTGTGTGTGTGTGTTTGTAAGGTTGATACATTTATGATGAGGAAAACAGAAATTCCTGTCCAGTCTGGTTAAATCTTCCTGTTCTGCCCCTCTTCTCATTCTTTACTTCTGTCAGACCTCCTTCTAGTTTGAGAGTCATTCAGGGTCTCTGGTGTCCACCTGAAGGCAGGATTTCTGGCAGTGTGTATGCATTTGTGTGTGATAAATGAGCAGGATTATCTTTGACAGTAATTGTGTCTTAGACTTTGGGCTGTACGAGTGCACAAGCTTCTTTTGTCTTTGCTTATGCCTTTCCGTTATATGCGCTCTACAGTTTCCGAGCGAGTGTGTGACTGTGCCTGTTTTCCTGCAGCTCCATGTGTGTATAGTGCATGCATATGCGTGTTTGCGTAAAAAGTATGTCTGTATGGCTGTATGCTCCAATTCAATCTGTAGGTGAATCCTTGCCAAATCACAGATATAAATAAACCATAGTTACGGCTGATACCCTGGCTGAGGCGAGTGGCGTGCTCTGGCAGATGTAGCTGACAGCTGAAGTGTGCCTCCGTGTGTGTGCATGTTTGTGTGTTAATGTGTGTATGCAGGGTGGGGGACTATAGCTTCATATGTGCAGCCATTTTCCTTTCTTGGACTGTGTGTGTGTGTGTGTGTGTGTGAGTGAGTGAGAGAGAGAGAGAGATGCACAAGGGGGGTTTAAGCACTAATGTTTAAGTCTTTATTCTCTGCAACTGTGCCTCAGCCAAAAAGAAGTGAGAGCACACACACACACACACACACACATATGAAGTAAATACCCACGTACTGACATGTTTTCTCAGCACTGCAAGACGGCAAATTTGTTGCTCCTGAATTCATATTCAGCAGGAACGTGTGCTCAGCAGTGTGCAGCTTGCTAAATATTCAGTGCTAAACACTTTATTACTTGTCTGCTAACTCATCTGTACCTGCCAAAGACCTATACATGAAAATCAACCGGGTAAAGTGAAGCTTTAGGCTCTGCTGAAGCTGCACTTGGCTTTTGAAAGGAGAAAATATTCTGAAAGAATGTTAAACTGAAATGTTTGGTCTCAAATGTTTTGTTTTATTGTGACTAGTTGGTAAGGGGCATTTCTTTACAGTGGTGCGGTTAAATCGTTTCTACAAATGGCCCTCTGAGAAGGAAATATCAGCTTTTTTGGACAATGATGCAGGACATTTGCTTCTCTTTATATCTGGTGTTTGTAAGACACAGAGGAAGAATATGCACATGGAGAATTTACAAGGTTTTGGATGCTCCACTTTGTGACAAAGATGGAGTTTTATATTGGCTTTTGTCTAATGCAGTGTTGCAATGATAGCACTAATCAATCAATCAGTGTAGTGGACAGAGGGGCTCCAAAATTCACAGCAAATGGGCCATGATATACTAAGTTATTATGGCTGGATAGAGTTAGTTGTTATAGTTACTGTTAGTGTGATATATTATAGTCTGATGGAGAATAAAATGCTCAAAATGTGGTGTCAATTGTAGTGAAAATAAGTTTTTTTTTTCTTTTGCAATGGTATCTTTCAATGTTCAGATTCTGTCTTGATTTTACTCATGTGTAGTGCAGCATCTGATTCAAGTCATTCACAGAAGCTCAGTTTAGTTTAGTTTCATTTTTTGCAAGTCCAGTTTTTCTCACTAGTTAAATTTGGAACATGCATGTGTAGCTGCATCTTGGGATGCTACCTTATCTTCCAGTGTGCACACTTTTTTTTGGTGTGAAGAGAACAAGTGAATTTTTTTTTTTTTTTACTTTATAATGTGCATCTTTACACATCAGGTAGAAACAATACAAACCAGGCATTTCATCATCATCTTTCTCAGCATCTGTCAATTCTAAGCCCGGTGTTTACGGGTTATTTATTCATGGTTTGAACTGCCAACTCCTGAGAAAATATCTGGCTCTTTAGCTGCTAGCTGCTTGCCTGTCTCTGCTGTTTCATTACTTGGTACGTAGTAGAATTGAGGAGGATCAGTACGAGCCATTGATCAGTGGCGGAAAGCTGCACAGAGCTGCAGACATGGAGACAAGTGTTGATTATCAGTGGGATTTGCAGATATTTTCACCCATGGGGAATCATTTGATTAAACGTTACTAACAAAAACTATTGGTTAATGGAGCTTTAAGCATGTCATTTAGTGCAGGGTACTTCTTAGGCAAAGACGGGGCATTATTTACTTTTGGAGGAGCTTCACTTCCACTATCTCCTCTCTTTGCCTCTCTTTTCTTTCTTTGTTTTCTTTCCTTTTCTTCTCTTCGTTTGATTCCTCTTTCCTCCTTAAAGGGAGATACGTGTCTGACATTTACACCGTTTTGACAAGGACAACACCTAAGTGCACACACACACACACACACACACAACAACAACAACAACACCCACCACACAGAGCTGTCATGGTCTTATCTCAGGTATATAACTGATAGAGACAAATTCAGAGCCATAGACGGACAATGTTGGTGACACTAAGACGAGCACACACACTGCATACAGAGTGGATTTCACCTCCATGCTAGTATGTGTGTGTGTGTGTGTGTATACTTCCTGACATTCTGCATTAAGCATGAGGCCAGGTCTTGGGCACACAGAGATGTGTGAGTCACACTGATTAGTCAGTCTTGCACCGGTCTGTGAAAAAAGCTCAGCCGTTGCCTAGTTTGTATGCTGTGCTTGTGTGTGTGTGTGTGTGTGTGGGCTTGTGTGTGATGGGCAGGTAGAGTATCAGCCTGCGAGGAGCTAGGTCCTTGTTAGCAGGCATCTGGCAGGCAGGTAGATGTAGAGTGACAGAAAGGTTCACGGCATTCACAAACTGATACAGACACACACACACACACACACACACACACACACACACACACAAAACATCGTATACTCCCTCGCCTATCTTGCTTGAATGCACAACTAACAAACCAACAGGTGAACATGCACAAACCAATAGTGCTGCTCATTCACAAGTGTTACCACACACGGGGATGTGAATCGTATTTTCACACTTCGTTTCTTATCTTTAACATACATTTCTTACATACATAATGTTATCATTGGCAATGCTGCATCTATGCTTAATTTACTAAAACCTGAATTGTTCATTTTTACTGTAATTTCCATTCAATTAAATGACATAAATCAATGTGAATAATGCAGACATCACAGAGAATTACACCCAGTTCTGCCTCCATGGAGCTTTTTAGCATCTTGCAGCTCATTGCTTTGGTGTTACGGCACATTTTGATTATGGTACAGCTCATCATCAGACACTTCTCTCAGATTAGCTCATGGTTTACCACCTGCCCAGCAAGACAACCTGGCAGGAAGACAAAGTTGGCAGAGAACAAAGTTGAACTCCACTTATTGGTGGAAACCGAAACAGAACGAAAAAGAGAGTGAATACTGGACCCATCAGGTGGACACACAACTCTCAAATGTGTTAACTTGTTTAGATTTGTCTTCCTCCTAGTGGCTAAAATAGAATGAATGCAGCTTTAAGTTCACATGAAGACCTCCTGAGTCCAGAAGTATAGAAATAGTTCACAAATTTCCTTGCTTGCAGTCTTAACCATTTTAAGGGTGTGTTTGCCCCAAGCGTTGAAACTCAAGTTTGACCAAATTATTGCCTGTGAATTACAATTTTACAGCTTTTCCCATTTCTCTCCCCTAGACCTTCCCCTTTCCATTTAGCTCTCAAAATAAAAAACAGCAGTAGAAGGTTAGTTCTGAATTAATTTAATGGGATGCCACTTGTGATTTGTACACATCATCAGAACTTGGCAGCAGACCAAAAACCTACTATAAAGACTGACAACGATGGATGATGATGACGGTTTCTTCTTTGTTATTATAAGAGATTCAGTTTAACGGTTTATTCCCAATCTCTATTGGTCAATCTTTTTCTTGAGTAATATACAATGTGTCATAGTTAGCTCTTGATTCCACGTGTGGCATAGAGTTTTTATTCGGGTCTTCACCATTTTTCATATCAATACAAAATAATGAAGGGTGAAGGGAAGTAAAAATGGATGCAGCCTCAGACCTCCTTCGAGGAAAATAATGTTGTCTGGAACAAAAAACAACAAATAAACCAAATTCTGTACATGCTCTGATTTCAAGGTCTAGTTATGCAAGTATGTCCAGGAATACAGTGCGGTCGTTTGTCTGCACATTAGCATTTGTGCTCTCATGCGATGGTGCAGTGCAGTGTTGACTTTCTGCCTCTGAAGGAATGTAGCAGTGGAAGCAGATATTCACACATTACTTGGCTCGTGACACTGTGCCATCTGTGCCCATTAGAAGCTGCAACATTCCTCTCAGAGGCCTCACAGGAATATTGGTGGAGGCAAGGGGGGTGACCCAGCCAAGTTCTGCCTGAGTGTGAAGCCTTCCCCTGAGTTTTGTTCTGACGGCCAGTCCCCTGTCTGGCTCTGGGCCTCGGTGGATGAGGGATTCAGAGGATTGCAAAGCAGGGAAGTGATACAGTTGTCTGAACGTATCAGAGTTTTCAGAAGAGTGTAATGAATAGTGAACGCCTGTAGGTCCTTACATAACATTAGCAATACTCAAAATATTCAATGTTGTTCTTCATATATAGCCAAACAGAGCTAAATTACATATATCATTATAAATGTTAGGGAAAATTACTGTTAAACATGACATAAATTGTTCCATTGTTACTTTATTAAAAATGCTAATGAGAGGAAGCTAGCATTCCTCACTTAGTTAGCTTTTTTTTGTTGTGAATAACTGATTATGTCATGCATACTTAGATTATTTATCTACTGCAATTAGTAGCATGTCTGCTAGAGACATTGAAGGGTTTGAGCATTTTAGTGCTATACAAAAATAGCTGAAATAAATCCAACAATCTTCTAATAAAAGCAATTTATTGGTTACAAGAAATGACAAATTTAAAGACAAATTTAACTTACTTATTTTCTAGTTACTCGCCACAAAAAAAGTCATTCTTTGACTAGTGATTGCAACAAGCTACAGGTCCTTGGAGTGCAGCAGAAAATGACATGCAGCATCTTTTTTGTTTTGCTTTTGGTTCCACATCTGTCTATGTTTTGGTCCAAAGCTCATTTCAATTTCACAGCTGCATACAGAATTTTAATGTAGGTGCCCACAGAGGAAAGTGGAACTCCATTCTGAACCCTGGCAGCGTTAGAGCAAGGCTCTATCCATTAAGCTACGCAGAGAATAAAGCCCCTGATCCCAGCAGTTCAGTGTGCTTCAGAGCAGGTCAACAGGTACATTCGGTGCCGCTTTCACAGGCGCTCATGTCCTGTGGTTCAGATTAGGTTGCTTAAGTGAGGTTCTCTGAGGTAATTAATTCAATGTTACGTCAGTCAGCACACTGCTCTCCGAAAGCACAGGAAGGGGCGATGTTGTTAATGGTTGTGGGTTTAGCTTGAATTTTTTCTCTGTGACAGTTGAGAAGACAAAACTGAAGGACGGTGTCAATGTTATGTTAATGGGTTTAGACTGAAAACTGTGCACCAAATGGTGGATCCATTAACACCCATTCCCCTAGTGAAGGCTTTATTACCAACTGGGCAAACCACAAAACAGTTGATTGGGCTCTCATGTGTGGTATGTGCACGCTGTAACTGGTGGCTACATACAGGCAACAGGATACAAATGCAATGCAAAGACAGGAGGAATGGTGGGTCAATAGGGGCCCTCATCTGTGAATATGCAAAGTTTAATTACTGGACACAAGATGTCTCAGTCCATTCTCGGTGTATGTGCGCTGGAGGCATCAAGTTTCCACATCACACTAACAAAAAGTTAGAAAATTGACCAATCGTTAAGTCATAAGTCATAAGTCATTTATCAAGCAAAAAAGCCCAGCAATCATTTTATACGCTAAAAGATGAAAAGATTAAAAATACATTGCTTAAAAATTACCTATAAGGAAAAGAATTCTTGATTAATGATAAATCTGGTATAAAAGCTTTAGTGTGTTTAAAAGGGGCTCAGCAGACTGCTCTCTGCAACAATCAAATAACTGGGTAGAGGTATGAGTAGCAATAGTTGTTCAGAGAGCTAAAATGACTGAATTATCTGTCAGATGGATGGTTTGACAGGGTAAATTATAGTTTTACAGTGTATTTCTACTCTGTGAAGTGTACTTTTATTGCAGGGTTGATGCAGGAAAAGAGGACCACATTGGCTACTGTATCACCTCAGGTCTAAAGGTCCAACACTGTAACCTTACAGTGTGAAGAGATGTTCCATATAATTCAGTCCAAAGGATGACCAGCCAGACCTTTTGCCTTACATCCTCATTTCCTATGTCAGTTTTTTCACTCTCACGTGGAAATATCTATCATCATTTTGTTTTCCTTTTACAAGTTTGGCACAATAGAAGCACTTTTATGGCCATGAACAGCACTTCCTCTGTGCTTTCAATCAGTTTTCTTTGTGTATACCATTCTCTGCTTCACTCATTGTGGACTATCAACTGAAGAACTGCAATGAACCATCTTTAGTTCAAAGACTTGGTACAAGAAAAACCACTTATCGCTTGCTAACTATGAAGATTTAAAAGGCTATAAATGAGAATATGTATGTTCACATAGCCTTCACATTTATGTTTTGCTATAAAATAGGGAGAAAGCTTCCATTCTTGCATCTTTGCAACATATGCAGCCACATAAATTTGTCATTGGTATGCATGGAGGGGGAGGAAAAACCAGCATGCGTTACAATAAGACAAATTACTACTTGTAAAAGTATCATAAAAGTCCTCTTACAAAGTCTTACCTAACTTAACAGTGTAAACTTCACAAAGATACAGTTCTGTTTACTACGAGGACACCAAAAGAGCGTAGTGACACATGAATGTCAATGCAATAGACTGTTGTTGCTGTTTCGCTTACTGCATTTGAATATTTTCCAAGTCTTAAGTCTTTGAAAATTAAATGTCAAATGCTGTTTTTATTTTCAAATTGCTAGAAAATTGCATTTTAATTTTAATTGTGACTTATATTATATTGCTTGCATAAATGGAAAACCAGGTTACATTGTTTATATTGCATTTTAATTTTCAAATTTGAATTAACATTTGAATATTGTCAACTGTACAGTGGGGTATGACTTTGAAAATTAAATATCAAACAGTTTTTTCCATTTTCATTGTAATATGGTCATAGAACACCCACGAGTATATGAAAATGCAAATTGGATCATTGCATTTTCATTTCCACTCAAATAACACGGATATGTGGGAAATTATAATGCTATTATGTGATTACATTTTCAAATTTACATGATCATTTTAATATAGTCCCCTATAGGCTTCCATACTCAAAGATGGAATGAATAATGTTTATTGACTGGGCTCTCAGGGAGGGAAGGTAGATAGACATGAAGATGTGGGCGGGCGAAGGCAGAGGTGCAGAGGGAAGCTGGTGGCTGGCGAAGCGGGGCAGAGCAGGGATGAAGGCAGGGATGTGAGTGTGTGGCTGGATGAAGGCTAGCTTGAAAGCTAGTAGATGGGTCTTCAGTATGACTGGTTGGCAGGGAGAGCGATGAGCAGGAAAACAGGAAGGCTGAAACAACGATCCGGCGACGAATGGATGAAGAACCGGGGTTGATATACTGCTGAGTAGATGAGTTGATGTATTGCAGGTGTGCAGATTGGAGCAGGTGTGTAGGCTGGACAGCAATCGGGGGAGCTGGGAGAATGAGAGGAGCGCCACGCCCACATCACAGACACAAACACAGAGAGAGAGAGAGAGAGAGGGGAATACAGGAAAAACAGGGAAAAGGAAAACACCAGAAACACAAGGGTTAATTGGAGACACTGCCATGACCGTGACACAGATATGCATATGTGTGTGTTTGTGTGTACGTATAGCAGCAGGTGGTGGCATTTTAAAGAGTAAACAAACATGAGCTGGTTGGTCGATTTCTGTCCTTGACTGAGCTGCGGAGAGAACACCACTTCCTGGCATTTCGTGTTTCCCACCATGAAAACTGATTTTACTGCTCTAGAGCCCCTGGACACCCGCACAGGTGCTTTGAGTTATTATAGACTAAATTTCCCTCTCAGGTTCAAATTGCTCGGAGCCACTGAATCTGCTGAGGTCATTAAACTCCATGTAGTAATATGAGTCATAAAGTTCTAAGTTGCCTTTACAGCTGTCGCAAAACGGACAGGAAGGCAACAGATCTGTCACTCAATTATGGTCGGTACATGCTCACACAGTCCTTAGACGAGGTCCAATCAGCCGTCGGTCGCCAGGAGCCACAGCTCTTTGTGGATTCATACTTATAACTGAAGTGTTTGCTAAGTGGACATCAGTGAGCATTACTAAATTAAAACAGGTCGCACTACTCAAACTATAGTTCCAACACTCAGATTAGCTGTTACTAAATATTTACACCCAATAACTGCTACGTGCAACTGTTGCATAGCTGTCTGATCTGGTTTAATGATGAGGTATATTGGGATTTTAATCTACATTTCACAGAATAACACAATATACCTTATATTATAAAATTATATTTCCCACTCATTTTAAACTGCATGAACACACATATTTTTCAGTTTTAAAGTCATACATGCATTAATACAAAATATAGGTAGTTAAGTTTAATGTAACATTTCTCAGAAAAAAAAATCTGAAAATACAACAAAACAACTAAGTTTTTGAAGTTATGCTATAGCTTGTGACGCTTCAGTGACTTCCTGTTTATATAGTTTATATACTTTATATTGGATGCCAAAGAAGTTTCCATAGCAACTGATTTACACATGACCAAAGTCTCAGAAGAAATTCCTTATATTTTAATGCTACAACATTTTAGTAATCCTTTTTTAGTAAATCCTTAGTTAAAAACTAAGAACACAGGACTTGATACACAAATGAAGTCATTTATTAGTTAATGGCAGGACACCTAAATATTGCTAAACTGAACCCGAGATGATGGAAAATGACGGGTTATTTTCATCAATACTAACTAACCAATAACACACAAGCACACTCTGAATATGATACTTACATATCTCATTTTTACATACATTATATATACTGTATCCATGGAAACATGTGCATACAGGCTTGTACAACACTCAGAGGAGTGTTTAGTAATGTATGACCCCTACATTACTACCTAGAACCAATGCGAATTACAGCAGTATTAGCAGAACTTTATTGAAAGCACACAACAGGTAGGCTGTCAAAGTGTTCTTGAGCCAAACACTAAACCCCAAATTGCTGCTTATGGTCAGGTCAGTGCCCTGCAGAGTAGCTCACTGCCATTGGTGTAAGTATGTGTGTGACCGGATGAATGAGAGGCGAATTGTAAAGCTCTTCTAGGTAAAAGCTTTGTATTGTATAAATGCAGTCCAAAAGATTGCTAAATTATGTACACAAAGAATTAAAGTGCAGAACAATTACAATCACAGAACAAGCTAATAAAACACAGTCTAAATAATAAAAAAGCATAGAGCAAAAACAAATAAAGACAATGAAGTAAAAATGTCAAGGCAAAACAATAAAAACATGTTAAGACAAAGAAAAGCACTTTGAATTTTGAAGTGTAATTTAAAAACATGCATGGATTCAGTTTCAATCTGTATGGTGATTTATTTCAAAGTTTAAGGGGGCCGCAGCAACTGAGGCTAAACCTCCATCTGGGATGAAGCCTGAGTCACCTTGTACAGCTACTGTACAGCAGGGACTTCTAGGGGAGTTCAGTGATAAATGCTGTGGCTCGGCCATGCGAGTCCTTGTAAGTAATTAAAAAAAGCAATCGTAAAATCAATTCTAAAACGTATGGTTCTCTGTTCCTGTGTTACAAGGCTAAAACAGGAATAATATAAACCGACTGCTAGGTGTTGGTTAAAAGTCTGCCGGCTGGAAAGGTAACTGCTGTCATCCAAAAGGAATATTTATCTTATACCCTGAAATGAAAAGATTAACCTGCGTTTTTGGTTTGAGACCTTTGCTTTCATAGCTGATTTCTTTGAGCCGCCGGAGGTTGCTCGGTCATTGCACTTCCTGCCATTCGCTGAGCAGTGGAAACAGTCATTTCATTGATGGGGGGAAATGTTTTCTTTCCCATGACTGAATATTGAAATCACCTATCGTAACAGCTGAGTCACCGCTATTGATCTAAAGCTCCATCAAGGCCAGACAGATTACGGTCATTCTGTGCAATGAGCCATGGGAAATTTCTTACTTACTTTCCATTGAAATGAAAATAATCTCAACAAACACAAACACATATAAGGCAGCATCAGATATGCACACACATACATGCTGGCATTATTAGCATTCAAGAGCTCAGGTCTTTATAGATCTGTTGATCTGCAAAACTGATCCACCCTCAGATGCCTACATGACTCTATTTGTAATTTGTCTTTGCATTTGCAATATTTCTTCCTCTCAATTCAAACACACACATACATACCTGCCTCACTAAGAACATCTGCAGTGTTAAAGTGTTTACTCTCTTATTCCTGGAGCTGATAAATGTCTGATTCCACGGTTTGAGAAGCAGCACCGAGCTTGTTGGAAGGACATTGTGTCATTTAAAAGGCTCCGAGCAAAATAACAGGTTGTAACACCTCATACTTCGGTTCACTTTGACGTGATTTATTGGCATGAACGTAAAGAATAATGCTGACAAGACATGAGGGCAAACGGTGAAAATTTGCACACCACGTCCCATTTCCCCTCTTGTTTTTGTGCATTTGTGTGAGTGTGTGTGTGTGTTTGTGCATGCAAAGGAAAAAAATCACTGACTGTGTCTGTGTTTAGCAGATATCCGAATAAAGACTGAAGAGTTCACTGTAGAGAGACGGAGGGTGAGAATCGGTGTATGTGTGAAATTGAGACGGTTTTTGTTTGTCGTTCTGTGTGTTTATGTGTGTGTGTTTATGACAGCAGGGGCAGAGAGCAGAAATCTCATTAACAGTATGAGTTTGTGGAGGGAAAATGAAATAGTTTTTTAAAGGCCTCTTTATTGAGCCGAGCTGGACAATTACCATCTTCCTCCCGAAATTGCCTCCTGACATCCTTCCTCCCCGATGCTCCTCTCTCTCTCCCCCATCCCTTCATACGTCTCTCTACCACCATGCTACTCCCTCTTCACCCTCCTCGAATTCAACCATACGCATCCTCTTCCTCATTTTCTCATAAGTCTACACTGTCCTACACCCTTTCATCCCTCCTCCTCTCTCCACCCTCCTCCCTCCACTCCCCCTGTTTTTCCACTTAGACATTTTTCTTTCCCAACTTTAGCCCTAATTTAATTTTCTGCACCATTAATACTAAGCTAAGGCATTATCGGCCTGATTTGCAGCCCACTCTGAGAGGAGAAGGCGAGTCTTATTTCAGGTGCCTTTCCTTAAATCAAAATGGTGGCCCAGCAGGCTGATGGGAGCAGGAGCTGATGGATGGTGGCACAGATGGAAAAATCGGCAAATATAAACTCAGCCCAAAGGAGAAGACACACATATTCGCATGCATACGCACAACCACACACACACACACACTCGCACTGACGCTGCCAAGCATGGTTCTGGCTGAAGAGAACGCTGGTAATTGACAGTGCAGAGTGCAGCATCCATCCTTCCATGAACTCCAAACTACAGTCTGTCTATAACAACCTCTCCCTGACCGAGATACTGTCTCGTTGCTGCTGCTTCAACAGAACTGGGATTATATGAAGGACAGACTCACAGCACATATCAAAAGTGTGCATCGATCCCAGGCCAAAACAAGTTGGACTTTTTGCATGCTTTAGAATATGATTAGCTAATCTTAAGTGAAAAATGTCGGCCACATATGAGAAGCTTTTGTTCCTACATTGAAGTGAGGGTATGATTCGATACAATATGTGCAATGATAACAAAACTGAAAGTGGTTAGGCATGCTAGCGGTACTGTGAAGCTGTAATGCAAATGAAATGCATTTTTCATACCAGCAAAAAATGCTGGATGGATGAAAAATGTTGGAATAAGTTGGGAATTCTTAGGTAATTACCAGGAGTGGCAAAGATTTAAGGATCTGAGGGTGGTGTTACGTTGCCTAAATCGAAGAGACTCATCCTTTCTTATGGTGGCCAGTTTAGAACATTTCTAACTCAGTTTGTCAGGGTGACATTGTCAACATTCATCAGTTTAAGCTTCACGTTGTACTTACGCTCAGATATATTGTATATGGAGAGACAGATAGATTGTTTTTTTTATCTGTGTAAAGGACACCTCATCAAAAAGGGAGGGGATATTACGCATGCTGTATTACATGATGATGCTAACACATGTTGAAGGAATAGTTTGACATTTTGAGAAATGCACTTATTTGAACTGGATGAGACGACTCTCTTATAAGTGTGGCACTGGAGAAAGAAGGTGGTTTGCCTATCTTAGCATAAAGAGAAAACAGCTAGCCTGGCTCTTTCCAAAGTTGAAAATATGCACACCAGCACCTCTAAAGCTCACTAATTGGCATGTTGTATGTTGTTCATTTGATCCGGTTATTATGGATCAAATAAGCAAGAAATTTGCACAGCACAAGAGTTATGTACTGCACCAGTTTATCCATTAGCCCAGCATTTCTGTGCAGCCTCATTGCCTGGCAAACTCACAGTGTCGACAAGACTCTGGGAAGTCACTGCGTGTGTTCCAAGAAATAGTTACAGCACATAAATCCCTGCTCCAAACTGTTGAACTTCCTTTAACATGCATTCAGAAAGTGATCAGTTTTTAGATTTATTAGACAAATGGATCAGAGGTTTAACTGCTGGAGGTGATTAACTGACAAAGATGACCAAAGTCATTAGGGTTCATCATCTGCAGATGTTGAATCTTTACCAAATTTCATCCAACAGTTGTGGTATTTTAGTTTGAATGGAAGTGCTACACTGACAGGCTGACCTACTAACATCGCCTTCAGTCATGCTGCTAGTGTGACTAAAGAGCAGATGATTAATGTATTTTAATGTTTTTTTTACACATGACTTCTCTTAAGTTTGCTGTTGGCTCACTTCTTACAATTTTCCCGCTCTGGCAAGCTTATCACATGGCCACACCCACGATAAATAATAAAAAAGCTACACCCCAGAACGTCCCTGTTGGGCTTGTTACACCTTCCCGTTCACACAGAAACCAGCATTAAGGTTGACAGTAGGTTTGTACTAAATGAGTCTAACACAGCGTGATAGGGCAGGGGTGGGATCTGTCAACTGAAAATGTGTCTGTTGGCCGGACTACCGCCGCTGCTGCTGCTCTTTGATGCTGCATTGTTGACGCTGTGATGTGAGCGTCACACAGGCTCAGGCCCACAGTAGTTGTTGCCTTGTTCTCTGTAACATCATGTGTTTTGCCTCTAAGGCATTAGAGCTTCTGACAGCGAGGCTGGAATTGAGTTTACACTCGCACATCATCAGCAATAAATGATGAGTCAAACCCAGAGAGATGAATGCACATCTCAGGTTGAATAATGAATGAACTCAGTTAGGCGTTTTTCAAACAGCATCGCAGTCAACACCCACAGGGATTCTTTCTTCACCAAAAAGACTGGAGCGGTTTACAGTGCAGGGCTTAGAGGAGACGCTGGAGAAAAGGTACTGCAGGGATTTGATCCCAGGCCAGCAGGCTACATGTGGCTCCAGAGATAGCGGTCTAAACCTTCTGTTTCTGTCACATTCCAGCACTGTGTAATTTCTCACCAACCAGATGCCACGATGCAGTTAAATACTGAATAGACGGGGGGGAAAATTAATATTATTTTTCAGCTGTGTAATTGGATAGAGGACAGACAGCAAACCTGCCGGCGTATTCTTGATGCGATTTTTAGAGGGAGTTGTAATTTCTACTGTTTGATTTCCCTCGTGTTTGTTATGGCTCCCCTTCTGGAATCCATTAGGGCCTCTGCAATCACCAATCACGTATACACACACAGAGAGACATACTCTGACATTCACACCCACAATTTCCTCTACAGATTTCTCCTCTCATGCCTCATCTTCCATTTACTGACAGCAATCCTCACACCCGCCCCTCCTTCAATCCCTCCCAGCGCCCAGAAATAATTGACATGCTCCGACTGACCTGCTTATTAAATAAACAACACATCGCTCAAAAACGGGCTGCCTCCGCCACTCATGCTGGGTCTGGACACATGTGTACTGACACATTCAAGGTCCTATTAATCAGTGAGATGCAATTTGTTGAAGGGGTCTGAGTGGATGGTGTGTGAGCTCAAGATGGCGTGATGTGTTGTCCCCGGCTAACAAGGTTCATTAATAGTGTTTACTCAGGTTTATTTACATGAGCAGCTAAGTTGCGTGATCTTGTTCATATTGTTTTATTAATGGAATTGTCCAGATGTTAGAGCCCAATCAGCTGCTTATAATTTGGCTGTTCATTTCCACGTAGATACTATTTTGGAGGAGTTATGGGGAGGATTTAACACGCCATCTGTGATGGGAGTTGTCCACCTGATAACCCAAAAGACATGCAGTCTTTTCCACCTGTCTCTTCTATCCAGTCTAGCCTTGATAACAAATAGCTTGACAGCCCAGCAGAGAGCCAGGTGTTGTTTTTCACCTTGTGCTCATCCAGGGAATGGTTGCTGTGCATGTGAGACTTCTCAGAATCGCGTTCACCCCTCAACCCGAATCCACACCTGGGACTTTCTCAGTTCCGCTGCAGTCTTCTACCTTTTGCCACTGAGCACCTCCATACATACAAGTATAGGATACACGCCTTCTCTAAAGGCCGTGAAAACCTTTCAGTAAAGTTCTTACTATGAATAATGGGATCCTACATGAGCGTAACATTTTCTGCCTAAACAGTTGTGGGTATCTCTACCAAGAAATTTCTGTCTGTGGTGTTGTCTCTGTGTTATTCTCACTGCTTTGAAGTTGGAAAAAGGTGATGTCATATATGTTGCTATACCCCGATATGTCCCAAACAGTATATGCCAACATTTTAGTTAAAATCTTATGAGGTTGTTACCTTATGTTGTCAGTCAAATGCGATCAAACGACACCAACACAGTCCTGACAAAGCAGATTATTAGAGCTTTTGATCACTACTCTTAATTAATAAAACCTTGGGATGTTTTCCCAAACTTCTTTAATATTTAATATTTGCTGTCTTGTTCCAGTCAAGGTTATACTGTCAAATATAGTGAGCAACTGCAAGGTGTAATCCCTCTATATGCTCATATCTCCAAAGAAATTCGACCAGGAGGCATCAATACTACTGTACGTGGCTGACCCACCTTACTAGCTCCTCTCAGTGCAAACAGATGTAGATGTAGGATTTCTTTCAAATCACTGAACAGTGAGACCAGCCACCCTGCGGAGATATCAGCTGCTTACATGATCTAACAATTCTATTAACCAAGATTCCTCCGTGCTGATACGTTTAGAATAAAATGGTCTGATTGAGAAAATAGTTCAAAAATGGCTCCAGTAGCTTTAAATCCACAACTTATGAGCCTTGTGCCTTGTCTGCATAGAAAGGTTTGAGCTGTTTTGACCAAAGCAAGTACATCTCAGATGGCCAGTGGCCAGTTTTTTTTCAAAACTGTGTTTGCATTAGTCGACTCTCAGGTGTGAATATGTGCAACTAGAGGCGGGCGCTAAAATCTGCTGAGCAGAACTCTGCTCGGTAAATAGAGATTTAAAAAGTGTTGCGAGGGATTCTGCTGCTTCGTGCAGATTGAGGAAATGAAATCCATTAAATAATACATCAGAGAGTGAGAGAAAATTGGCCAGCAGTTAGTGTTAAATCTGTAATATAAACAACTTTGGTCTGTAGTTGAATGAGCTCCTTGCCTTCAATCATAGAGGAATTAGAAGAGGCAGTAGTTCTCAAACAGTGGCCCCTATGGGAGGCACTGGAAGAGGTGAAGTAAACAAGTTGGACATATTATATCTTTAAAAAAAAGAAGTCAAATCTGCAGTCATAGCTCAGTTTGAAGTAAATCTGCAGATTTACATTTTAGATGTTGATCAAGTAAATGAATTTATTTTGAATGGAGTTAAATTGTCCAAAAAGGGATGCAAGAAGTTTACAATTCATGCTTCTCTGAACCATTAAAGTGTGTTATGTTATGTATGTAACAAACCAAAGTTTCATAGACTCTGGTAGTCTGTTATCAGAGGTCATTAAGTGCCAGCGCTGCATCGCCTAGCTGCCATTTCAGCCAAATGGCCGAACATAATTATACTCGGCGATTGCTTAAAATTCATATAGCTGTCAGATGACTGTCGGCACGCCTGGCGCTGAGGTGTGATGGAGCACACGAAAGCAAAGACAGAATGATGGAGTGGGGGAACAAGGTCGAAAGCAAACGGGAGACAAGAGACGGACAAGGTGAAGGGGAGACGAGGGGGGAGGAGGAGGGTGTAGCGATGACAGAGACTGATTAGAGGACAGAGAGAGACAAATAGAGACAGAGAGAGAGAAACAGCAAACCTTTTTTGTCCCGCTGTGGTGTCTGCGGACAGAGGGGGACGGCGCTTTGAAGATGATGGAGGGGGAGGAAGTGAAAGAGTAGTGAGGGAGCGAGTGAGGAAAGAGGGGGAGGAGAGAGAGCAAGGCTTACCCTAACACGACATGACACACACATAAACACAAACAATGGAGATATACGTACGATATCACACACACAGATGGTTTGCGGGAGCCATGACTACGCCAAACACCATTTAAACATTCATAATGTTTATGTAGGCTGCATGTTCTAATGTATGCGCTCACACGCAAACCCTCATAATTACTATAATATCTCATATGCCCTTGCTGCTGTATTAAATATGATTTCAAACTAAATTATTTAGAAACACCATCTGGTTCAAATGTGTTTGTTGGTTTGTAAAAATGTCGATTTTTGTATAGAGGGTGTATACATGGTGATGTACCCGCGGGGCTCAGCTTAAGCCAGCTCTGTAAATGACTTTAAATAAAAGTTTAATGAAAAAGAACATTTCAACTTTTTAACATAGTGTGGTGCACTTGGGTTATGTCTATAAAGCTGTTTAATTCCTACCATTTGCAGTGTTTTTACTGTATCATTGTTGATTTTCTTATTTGTTTTTATGTGCCTTTTGTACAGTTGTTTCCTTTTTAGTGTGAGGCATCTTGTCACTTTGTTAAGAAATGTACAATATGGCTAAAGATTAGCGTCATTATTATTATATTGTATAATGTAACTCACTCTGACAGCCTGCATTAAAAGCGCCGGTTGCCAGATTGTTAAATACAGATACTTTAAATTCATTTTCAAACCATCAGCACATTTCATCTGAATGAGAGCTATTTAGATAATGACTGATTGTTGAATAGCTAATTAACATCTTTTCAGATGACTAGTACTCTTGTTGTAAGGTCATCTGATTTGCAAAAAGCTCACATATCTGGAGGAAGCTAATTGTACATTAACATCAGCTGATTGATTGAAATTAGCCTGGTAGCCTTTTGCTAAAAGTGAGAGCAGGACTCATAACAAAAGCCCCGTGTCACTATTAGTCACCTTTAGTAAAACATCTAATCTTTCAGGCCGTTTTCTTTTCTTTTCCTCACCACACATAACCTTCTTTCTATCAGCATTTCAATGATGTTTCAACATGTTTTAGGACCTGCTTTCAAGTTCAGTTGAAACAATGGCTATATGTAACCTAGCCGTCTATATAATAGCTGACCTCAGTTGACTTTAGTTCATGTTAAAGGGGCACTCAACCTGTGGAAACAATTGTAAATATCTTATGTGTATCTTCTGTGAGAAAATAACCAGAATAACCAGAGATTAGTCTTGAGGTTTTTTGACAGAAAGCGTGTCACAAACTGTTGGTGTGGAGTTTGAGAGACACAAGCAGGGCATGTCTATCAAAAGATAGCTTTGAGTTGCATCAAGGGAAGTGTAGGATCCAGTGATTTTGGACTCATACCTGGGATTAAAGCCTCTGTTGCATCGATTGTGACCCTTTTTTAAAAAGCCAGTCGCACGTCTTTACAACTTTATGTAAGTGCAATACTAAATCACTAGAGTACCACTTAACCGAGACATTTAAATGACCTGAAAAAGATCAAATTGATGCTTATTGAATTCTGAAGGTTGGGCAATCACATTGAAATTCCAAAACAATAGTAAAAATGTTTACATATCCTCTGCTTGGCATGCTGATATCTGATGATGGTCACTTAAGTTTTGAGTGTTGTATCATAGCATCCTGTTGTGTCTTTGTGGCACTTTTAAATAAGTGTTGTTGTTGAATAAGCAACACTAAAGCACAGAGTGAAGTGTGCAGCTTGTGTTTTTAAGGGTCAAAAGTGGCAGTTTAGCATGAATAATGAATAAAGTGGACATTACTTTAGACTCATTTGAACTCATTGCATCACTAAATGTCTGTAAACCCACACCAGAACTATTTTTATTTTTAGGTAGTTTATGTATTTTTGTCAACTAGATGTTATATTTTTAATAATTACTCAGCCTCAGGCAGACTTCCATTATCTCACCAGTGGTTAACGGGAGATTTGTGACACAAGTTTGCCTCTAAACCACTTAGCAAATGTTATTTCTGGTAAAGACCCAATGCCAATTATGTCATCCGAATGAGATATTAGCGTGATTAAATAAGAGATGAGGAGAGCGGTGATTGGTCGAGGGGTAGCCGAGAGACGGATCAGACCAGAGGAGGAGAGGATGGAGAGGAACCAAGAGGAGAGATAAATGCTGTTAAGGTTGTATTAATGTTCTTAAGCATACTGATAGCTGCTGTGCATGTGAAATGTGTGTGTGTGTATGTGTGTGTGCAGCAGCGCTATAGGCTCATTAGGCTACAGGGGAGAATAGCTAAAAGGATTAGACCGACATGGATTATTCACGCATGAAATACTGGAACCAAGGAGGTGGAGAGAGAGAGAGAAGAGAGAGAGATAGATAGAGACGGGCTGAATATGTAAGAGAAGTTGGGAATATAAATATGTATGTCGAGGAATATATGTGGCGGAGAGATGAAAAGAGGAAATGGCAGAGAAATGGACGGAGATGGGGAAGAGAACTCAGGAAGTGGAGGAAGAGAGACAGACAGCAAGAAGATGAGGTCTGAGATTTAAGATGGAGCTGGAGATTGAGAAATCCGCCGAGTGCGACGGAATGAGGAAGTAAGAGATGGAGAGAGATAGAAAAGGAGAGGAGAGGATGACAAATTGGGATATAAAGTCAAATGCAGAGATGGGAGAGAGATGAGGTGAGAGATGGAAGCAGAAAAGAACAGCAACGCGAGAAAAAAAAAGACAACCAGAAGAAGAAGAAGATGAGGAGCCACGTACGAAAAGGGAATGAGAAGGGAAGAGATGAGAATGATTGAATTGTAGATTCGATTAGATGGGAGATGAGGAAAGAAGAGTTGGGAAATAGATTGAAACCGAGAATAGCAAAGAGGGTGTTCTTCAGTTTTGCTGGAGTAATTCCTGTGGAAGAGGTTTCAAATGAAGTGTGGATTGTCATCTGAAACCCTCACACGTTCTCAAAGTCAAAAAACCAGGAGGGCTGTGTCCGACAATTTTGGGAAATTTAAAAAAAACCTGACAATCCGACAAGCACGTCCACCTCATGAGCGATTGGCCAGACGTGCGGAGGTGAGAATGTAAGCAGGGTTTAAACTCCTCTCTCAAGCTCTCTTTTTCATTCTTCACACAACTACTGCCATCAATTTTAGTGTTTACAACCAAAGACAGTCCAAAAGTCTGCACCGTTTGGCCATATAAATACTTTTTGGCTTTAGTCAGACTGAATGAACTCATTCGTTTCAAGCATACACCGGCAATTATGTTGATGTTAAGTATATTTCAAGTTTTATTTTAACTCTTGATCAGGCAAGTTGATGAAGGATTTTCATTAATATAAGTGGCTCAAGCAGATTTGCATGTATCACCCTGTAGAATCGTGTCTACTTAGTGATTCCACTGCAAAAACTGAGACTAAACCTGCTGTGTAACAATGTTTTTTGTTAAAATTCTTGAACATATGTGTGTCCAAACATTTGATTGGTACTGTATATGAAAAAAAAGCAATTAAACTCTTCTGAATCATGTTTTTAAATAATTGGACTTGTTTGATTTAAAATGCCACAACTTTATGGAAGGCAAATCAGGTTTTGACCTTCTGGGAATACACAGAATCACATCAGAAATCATAATTTTGTGACTAAATATTGATTATGTAATTGTCATAATTTGTTATGTATATGCTATATTGAAAATTATATAAAAACAAGACACAGGTCACACACTTTGCTTGATCTCTTTTAGTCACATTCCATTATGTGGCAGTTTAATCAGGAAGAGATCTACACATTTAAAGTTTAAACATAGATCAGGTCTTGGCATTTACTCCATTTGTCATTTATGCCCAATGGTGCGGAAAAACTAAACAATTGTATTCTAATAACCCTCAGCTTGACACGTCACTACACTGGTTTTTCAAGCTGATGCTGATAGTTGCATGAATATTGTGTTCAGATGTAGATTCACATCAGCGTTTTGGAGAACACTGAGATGAAGTAGCTGTAGCTGATTATAGTAAATCAAGAGAACACTGATTAGCTCCTAAGGGGCTAAGATAGAAGGAGAGAAAAGGTTTATTTGTTGTTTTATAAATGCAGAAGGGAAATTAGCTCTGCTTATGTGAACCGACAGCTTTTTTACCAAAAAGCCAGTGCAGAAAAAAGGTCCTTCAGTTAATGAAGACTTAATGTAAGTTCCTGAACTCAAGGAACCAACATCTGTAGAAAATCTTCAGAATGCAGGCCCTACTGGTTTTGATTTCTACACATGTATGTACTAGGGCTGTGCAGCGGGCCCAGTATTTGTATTTGTATCTGTATTTGTTGAGGCAGCAAAATTATTTGTATTTGTATTCGAATAAAAGTGGAAAGAAAAAATCCTGTTCTTGTTTTATTACGCTTTTAATTTTAGAAAATTAAAGTGTTACAATAAGTGTTCCCTTGGGAGCGCTTCATTTGTGTCAGTCGTTCAGCTTTATCTCTGGGGAACACCCCCAACTCTAAGACTGATATCCAAATTAGGAAATGTGCATCATGTAGCAGGTGGATGTGACTCCCCTCATTGAGACCTGCTGATAGACGTAACAGCGGAGCAGAGGAGAGAGACTGAGAGGTGTTTAACATGATTTTTTTTCCTCCTGAAAACAAATAATTTTTAAAATATTTATAGGAAACAAATATTCGTAAAAAAAACCCCACTATTTGTGCTTTGCCGAATAATGTATTTGTATTCGGGCACACCCGTAGTATGTACACAGGGATGGAAGAACCAGCTCAAGGAGAGATTTGTAGATAAAAGTCAACCAATGAGACAACGTCCACTGTCACATGATCAGTGCTCCCAACTTTATTCCTGCCATTGTCTTGATTTCCATTCTGACTGTTACTGTACAACCCTGTTCATTACGTTCATATACATATAATATTCTTCTAAAAAATTCTGTGTTCTGGTCTCCCCTGAACACCAAGCAGGAGCCCTTTAGCCAAAACAGCTGCCTTCTGTCCCTCTCACACGCAGCAGCAACAAACAAACAAACAAAAAAAAAACATGGTAGTGACTGAAAAAAGGTCAGCTGCATTTCCCCACAAATTTAACCAGTGTCACACGCCCTCTAACCCCAAGGGACGCCTGGCCGCGGTCTCTGCCACAGTCATGTGGCACCTCTGCCCTCTGGGACTAGAGAGCAGAAGTGTGGGAATAACTGTGTCACATCACAAAGCTTGTCAACACAGCTGTGACTGAGATAAAAGAGGGAGGGGAAAGAGTGAGACGGGGATGAAGAAGGAAGGGAGTGAGACAGGAGACGGGAATGTTGCAGAAGTACGGATCGGTGAGAGCAGCGAAGGGAGGGATGAAAAGGAATATAGAGGGATGAGGGGAAAAGGATGATGGTGTGGAGGTAGAAGGAGAGGAGTGAGGGAGGGAGAGGTAAAGTTAGAGAAACAGATTCACAGAGGATGAAGGGGAACAGGAGTGGCAGGGAGGAGGTGGTTATTTCAGTAAATGGAGGTGAATGACATCAGCAGGCGAGTAGGTGAGGGATGCACACACACACACACACATTCACACACAGAAAATGAGCAATGACACAGTCAAATATTTGGAGAGAACAGCCTGGGTTTGCCTTATGCTGTGTCTGTCGCCCAGTGAAGCCGCCTGGCAGAGAAACATAGGTGGATACAATAGAAATAGAAAGAGAGAAATCGAGAGAAATGGAAGCATTCTCACAAGGTGTGTGTGTGTGCAACTGTGACATGCAAATATGCGATAGTGGATATGATTTAACATAGCTGCATGTGTGCAATCAGGTGTGTATGCGCATAATAAATGTCTCTATGTGTGTGTGTGTGTATGTGTGTGTACTGTATGTGGACATTAGCATGATTGCAGAGAGTGGCAGCTAATCTGTTTATGCAGTCAGAGCTCATCCGGCTCTAAAACCCACAAATAAATATTTAAGTCTGTCTGGCTGCTGCTGCTGCTGCTGCTTTTCATGACTCTTATAAAAAAAAAACACAAGAAGCAGCACTTTTTAAAAATGGGTTTGTTCTCACCAAAGTTTCACACAGAAGATGTGAAGTGTGTCTTTTTTTTTTCTTTCCGGTCGGGTGTCTGTATTTGTCTTTTTCGAGTGTGCGCTGTAGTCTTTGTAGTCATGTCTCCGCGTTCCAGGTTCTCTCCTTTTGGTGTGTGTGTGTTTCTCTCTGTGCGTCTGTGTGATTGCAGACTTGGTCCTCATTAAGATGGAAGTACAAGGGCGCACATTCACACACACACACACACACACACACACACACACACACACACACACACACACACACACAATCGCGTTTTTGACAATGACTGTGAAAGCATTTTTTTGAAAGTGAAAAATTTGTCAGGTCCTTACTTCTTCAGTGGTTGTTTGGTCATTTTAGAGTAAGGTTAGAACATAGTTTAGGTTCAAGGCTAGCTTAAGGTTTGGTGTTACGCATGTGTTTGTGATGTTTTGGCCCTTTCTTACCAAATAGTGAAACTTGTAGTTTGTTTACTGTGATCCTAATCAGTGGATGAGCTGGTAAGCTTGGTGTATTTCCCCCTGGTTTGGTTTCTTTTCACAAAGGAAAGAATCCAAGTAAACCAAAATAAAAAATAAAAGCCATGTGAGAATGTTCACTCCACTCATTGGTCAGATATGTCTTGGGTGGGAGCAAAAACGTAAATACAAGAAGAAAAGACCTGAAGAAGGTTCCATCTGCCAAATATCAAAAATGCGATGTACTTTGTTGCGCTAGTCCAGGTCCAACGTCAATTTGTTCTCCGGTTAGTTGATAGCAACTGTGGATTTTGCTCATCTGCATCCCAGTATGCAAAGCACACAGAGCTGTTTAGCTCAAACTTTTAGAGTATTGGTTGGGTCAGATTGAAGTTGGATCCCATTCCCACTGCAAACAAAATACTGAGTTCATTTGGGACTGGGCCACTTCCTCAAAGGGTCTCAGTATGGTCGTTTACATCAACACCTGAGTATGATTGCTGTGTTCAGATCTGCCAAAAGAATCGCTAAGCACCAAGAGGGAAAACGAACCGGAGTCTGATTAAACTGGACTAAAAAGCGCAAAACGCCTGAAATCTGGAGCTAAAAATGTTTGTATCTCCACCACCATCTCTCTGAAGAATCAATAAAAGTTTTAAATTATCTCACAATGAGAGAACAACCGAGTCCTTGTGTTGTTTTTATGTGATGTATGATGTTTGAATGGATGTTGGGGAGAACATGTCTAGAGGTTGAAAACACCAGGAAGGCTCAACACCAGTCTGCTGAATAGAGATGATCTGCAGAGTGTTTTTTCCGCTTTAGTACAAAAACGCATTAAAAGAATGAACAAATGCAGGTATGTTTTCTTTCTCTTGCTATATCTTGCTCTTTTTACAAGTAGTTGTAAAGTCAAGTTGCCATTTGTCACTCACTGTGTTTTGTTTTCGGGGGGATCTTTGTGTGCATTCATGTGTGTTTTCACACGTTCCATATCATACACTCCAGTGAAATCCTGGGACGCTGCCTGTCTTACACATTTTTCATTATCACTGCATTCATCTTCAGCCTCTCCTCACTTCTCCTTTATCTGCTGCTTCATTCACACACTTCCTGTGTCTCTTCTAAGGGAAATGTGTACCTGCTAGTTTCTGAGGGAATTTGGTTATCTTAACATGTTGAACATGTTTTATCACATTTAATCACCTCCTACTTTTACATTCAATTTCTAAAGTTAAAAGGTGAATAACTTTTTGACAGTATTTGCCTTTATCTTTAGCATCCAATTGATGCATTTTGCCTCTAAAATCGCTCCTCATTGTCATCAATAAGTCAAACTAGAACTCCAAAATTAAAAAAAAAAATGTTTTGAGTCTGAACAAACGTCTTACAAATGAAAGTACTCCAGAATCCTTACAAAGCAGAGTCAAGGCCGCTGTTTTTTGAAGATTGTTTTCTATTCATGCTGTCTAAATAGTGTCTGCTTAGCGAGCATGTTAACTCATCACCGTTATAAACCATGAAACCAAAGCTGCAAACAGTAAATGAGTTGCCCGTCAATCAAGTTTTTAACCGCAGAACGCTACATAAATGCAGAGTCTCTCGCCGCAGCCACAGTCATTTGGAGGAGAGCGACCCGTCAGCCAAGCCGCCGCTCGCGGAGTAAACGCAAGGTGAGAAAGAGTGTTTATTGCCAGGGCAGAGGAGGCGGCGCGCATGGCGATGTGTGATTTGGTGAGGAAAGGAGCGATCGGATTACGAGGAGTAGAGCAGAGCTGCATTTTAATTCCAAGTTTAGCCTAAATTTAATCCAGCTCTATCAAATGTAGACACACCCTGGATACAAGATGCATTGTAGTGTTAGATGAAAAGGAGACCCCCGAGATGAATTGTAGATAAAGGTTCTCAAATCCTGATCCAAATAAAGATGTTTTTTTTGCATTTCAGTTGCAAATTTAATGTTGTTTTATACTTTTACAAAGTTTAGCTTCGACTGCATGTTCAGATTCAAACCCCTGCAACAGGTTTGTGTGTGTTCATGCATGCATATTTGCCTTAAACAGGGAGGAACAAGTACCTCATTGTCTATGTGCATGCACAGTGTGTGTGTGTGTGTCACAAAGAGAGCAAATGTTGCAAATTTTGTATAGGTTTTTTATAAACATACATCTATTCTACATTCTGAGCCTATTTGTGTGCAACGTCCGTGTTCCAGTGTCTTCTCTGTGTTTCCATGAGTACTTCCTGAGGTCAATCGTCTCAGTCAAACAGGGAAATGTCCTCACGCTGATAGGTCAGTTTTTCAATTTCCTTCCTAATTGGTGAGGTCAGGAAAACATGCTGTGGAACTGATTCCACATCAACTCCTGGGGGGGCTTCACAGAGATCAAAGAATCCCCTGTGGGTGCTATTGGCTTTTCATCTCTCAGGGTAACGTGTCACTATGTGTGTGTGTGTGTGTGTGTGGTCCAGGTATTCCTTATGTTGTGGGGATGTAAATCTGTTTACACTGTCATGTTGTGGGGACTCACTTCCCTTATGGGTACAATAAGCAAGTCCCCTTAAATCAGTAATTATAAGGTGAAGACTTTATTTAAAATGAAGGTTTGTTTAGGGTTATGTTAAGGTTAGGGTAAAGGTTAGGGTTAAGCATGTGGTGGTTATAGTTAAGGTTAGGGTAAGTCCCCAGACAATGAATGTAAGTCAATGTAATGTCCTCTGAAGGTATGGAAACACAATGGTGTGTGTGTGTGTGTGTGTGCGGTCATGTGTGTGGTGTCTAGACAAATGGAGATGAATCACTGATGATCCCTGTGGGGAAACTGGGTCTTACTGTATGACAAAACCATGAAACAATACAGCAGGGGGAAAAAAAATGAACATTCTACATATTATTTAAGCTGGAATTTATACACAACACATCATAGGATACATGCAACGAGGGAACAGCATGAATTAATTATTATTATTAGAGTGTGTACAATTATGTTGTTCTCCCAAGGACATACCAAGGCAAAAAATATAACACAAAAATACTCAAATCAAAAATCTAAATACTCTTTGCAACTCAAGTATTGTACTCTCAATCCATTTAACATATATTTTTTTGTTTTACTTATAAGGACATTGATTTTGTGGAATTGTGTTCTACTATGAATTGTGCTGACTACAGTGATCAGGATTATCTTCTAGCAAGAAACAAAACAACTTTTCATCATATGAGGCCAAACCTGATTCCAGTCCCCTAAATCATCATCCAAATCTTCAATTTGTTCAGTGATTGAAAAAGGTCCACTGTTGTGCTCATTGATGGCGGTTTCTCCTGAGAAACAATGGACCAATCAGAGCTTAGTTAAAAAACAGATACAGTGTTTCCCATATAATAGTACAGGCCCGGCGGGCTGCCAGGGTAACAAGAACCCCCGCCAGGCCAAAAAATATTTTTTTTAAATGCCAAAAATGACGCCAAATATCTGTTCATTCAGAAATCAATAGCGTTTGGGAGCCTCTGGGCAGCGCTGTTGTGAAACGTGAGTCAATGTCTGTGTTGTTGCCTGGGAAACTCCAGGTAGTGTAACTCCTTTTAAGGAATAGGGCAGTACGTAAGCGAGCGAGCGTCAGAAAAGTGATGGTGAATGTGAGCAGAGCGAAGGAAAAGCTTAGCAGTAAGGTCATATTCAGACCAAATCAGGCGGTGCGGCATTCAGCCTCAGGGTTGAGCGGAGGTGTGTGTGGGGGGGGAGTGGGTGTGTTTATTTGTCCTCCGGAACGTAACCGCTGTGAAACAATCAGAAAATAATGTTTTATTGATCTGATTCACCGGCATTCTCGCTACCAGCGCTCCCTCTCTTCATTCACTCTCTAGCTCACTCGACCACAGCTGCTCTCTCTCTCTCTTTCTCTTGTCTTTTTTTACAGTACAGACAACAGTGTTTCAGTTAATAAATGCTGCAGCTTGGGGGTTAGCAACAATGGGTTAGCCTAACCTGACGACGCTAAACAGAGAAATGGAGAACAGAGAAATGTGTGGCTGCTAATCAACCCCCCCCCCCCCCCCCCCCCCCTCCCACCAGGCCAAACCACTCAACCTAGGGGAAACACTGAGATACACAAAACTCATACACATACTCGTCCTGCCCGAACCCTGTGATTTTGCTCACATGCTGGGATTGTCAGAATCGGTAGCTGAGTTCGTCATGTCCGTCTCTCCTAACTGGAGAGAGAACGTGGCGGCAGAATGCATCTGGGCGAACCGTCTGTTCAGACTGTTTCTTGATGCCCGCAGTGAGTTATAAACTGTCTGATCCAAATCAAAACACTCTCAGCCGCTCACAGGATCCCATTTAGTTTGAAATGCTCTAAATACCCTTCAGACAGCCATTCTCATCAATCTGGTGCCATAATCCATCATTATGAATGTAGAGTGGGAGGCTTTGGTTCAGGGAAATAGCTTCTTTTGTTTCCTGATGAAAAAATAACTCACTGGCTGTGACTTTCCTACAGTACGTGAGTGATGGTTTTGAGTCGAGTACAAAGCAGCAGGAACATTATTACTCACATTTCAACCGGTAGGATTGAGACTTTTATTTTTCCAAAATAACGGACGGCCTGACGGGAGGGCGGCCCCCCTCGTTTCTTCGTGGGTTCATGTTGTACAGGTTATAGGCGGTGTGTCTGCAGGAAACGTCTCTTACCAACACTTTTTACTTTTTAATGGAACAGGCTCACTCTGTCCCCAGCTGTGCTGAGCGTTGCATGTTTTCAGCACTGAGGATTTAAAAATTAAAATTTAAAGTATTATATATTTTTATATGTATTATTTCCAGCTACAGAGAATAATAATGTTTTAGTGTGTAATAACCATGGTTGAAAATAAAAAAACACACACTTCCTTGGGGTGCAACCTTTTAAATTGGATCTAATATTTACAGAAACACTTTAGCTTGTTGTCGAGGTATTTTTAAATGACTGTTTTACTCATTATTAATTGCTGTGTCCTTGGTAACACAGGCATCTATCAAGAGCAGGTCTCAGGTGATGCAACTGCTGAATAAACTAGTGTAAAATGTTTCCTTTCTTACATAATCTGAAAGCTTCAAAATATGCATTTAAAAATAAGAAATAAGAGCTACAGCAGCAACCACAATTAAAACGTGTGGCTTAAATTCAGTGTGCAGGCGTTTCTCTTTACATTGCTGCCGATTTCTAATAGCCTCGCGCCCACGTGTTATGTCTGTATAACTACAGCACACTAGTCTTTCTAACGAAGCTAATGGCAGTCTGACAAAATCAGTTATTGTCTCTTTAAGCTGTGTTTGAAATCATTTCCTATTTAACTCATTCGCCACTCCTTATATAATAAACTGTAAATAGTAACAGTGGTAGTAATAGTAAACATAATAGAGTCTCTACAGTGAGATTTCAGACAGTTATGAATTCTTGTGCTTTTGTACAGGTGATAACGTTGCACTATGGTCTACAGTGTGATGCATTGAATTGTGGCTTTGTGTACAATTTCCACTGACAGTCATATATAATGGTGGAGGGTAAATATAATGCAATAAATAGTAAATAGGAGCTGATTTCAGACACAACCATAATATTCATTTAAAACCCAGACAAGCGTATTCACTTATGTTATGTACAACCTGCTCTGACTGCGGGTGATTGATATCTTTCTCACTATTCTGTTGTTAGGCTTTGTTGAACCTTTGGGACAACTTACACCATGATCACAGAGTGTTTGGTGACATGACATTATTCCCATCATACCGTAGCTCCACTCAACTTCCCTGAGGCCAACTGTGAACACCTGTGTAGGTATGCAGGGCCTCTAAAGTTGAAGAGGAAATGTATTCTCTTTAAATTCACTTCCCCCTTTAAAAAAAAAAAGGAAATAAAAAAAACCCACCTGCCCTATCATAACTGCTGAAATGGGAGTCAGTCTTAGAAGAACGTAAAATTTAAAAACCAAATGACCTGGAATAAAGACTTGAAATCTACCCTGAGCAGAAAGGTCAAGAGCAGACGCCATCAGATTTTAAATCCCTCGGTGATTGCGACCTTGAATGATTGCTCTTTCATTTTGAGGAGGTCAACGCCAACATTTGCAAAACTCAAAGACAATTAACTGTGGAAGTAAATACAGTTAATTCAAATGAAGTACCTGCAGCAGATTCATCAACCACAGAATGAGTTCTCACTTCTCCTCCAGCTCTCACTTTTTTTTTTAGCCGTTAATAGCTGAAATATTTCATTAATTAAACACCAGTTTTGCACACAGGATTACTAGGACATCTTTAGAATAGCATTTGTAGGCCTACAGCATCTTGGGTTCAGGTTTAATTGCCGCTATCTCGACTGAGAGAGAAAATCTGGAGACGTTTTTGCCTGGAAATCACACAGCAAGAACAGCTTCAAGCAGCGTAGCAGCAAGTTAACTTTTTGGCAGTAAATGCACCCTTATTTGAAGTAGTTTTAGGCTACATAACTAATGTTTTAGGGATTAAATTTTCGTTTTTCCTGCACAAACAAGTGATAAACTGAAAATGAGACAGAGGAAATTAATGGACTTGTATGGGTAAAAGAACTGGGAACAAAATGTAGATGACATAAAATAAAAACCGAACAAAATATTATATATCCTTTCAGTTATTGTCAGCTATACCCACAAACATAGGCACACGAGAACAGCTACAGTGGACCCGTTTTAAGAATGTTAATAGATTCTCATGGTGGCATTATGACTCGTATCACTATTCAAACACACACATGATTATAATTATCTAATCAAGTGTCCTCTCGTCTGGCTAGCATCCTTAACGAGCTCTCTCCGTCCTTAATCAGCTAATTACGACAGCATTATAATCAGCCCAACTGTGGCTTACTGAAGATGAGGCACTAGATTAGTATGGTAAACAAAATATGCCGGATATGGAAGGAGGAGGTGCGGTAGGATGTCAGCGAGTCGATGAGTTCAAGGAAGAGCAAGAGAGAAGGAGGAGGAGGAGGGGGGGAGAGACACAGAGGGAGTTGGGTTTGGAGGTAGTTTATTAACTGATTAAGGCTGGAATGAGAAGTGGAGAGAGTCTGATCACTGATTGGAGCAGATCGGAAAATATCCGCACCACCTTTGGACACGTGAAGGTTTTCAGTTTTTGCATTGCAGGAATTCACTGGATTGGTTGATAGGTTTGAGCCTCATATTTGGACATATGTTTGAGACTTGTCATACCTTCTAAAGGTAAAACTCTTGGATGAAAACATAACACCTTCTCTGCTCATTGTCACCTAATTCACATGCAAACAGAGACCTCGTTAGCTCTTTCTTGCCTGTTTTTTTTCCCCAGCACTGTTCACCTTTCCTTTCTCTCACTGTCAAGCTACCTAGCTATTGCTCATCCGCTTGCGTCTTTTAGTTGCACAGCAACAACAATCATCCAAAGCTCCTTGCTTCCTTCGACCTCTTGTTCTCTCTATTACTAATGATGCACGCAGGTTTGTACTGCGTCGAGCCGGAGAGAAAGAAAAAGCCTTCTTCACACATAAATTTACATAACATGTTTGGACACTCAGGTCTTGTCTGACTGACAAAACTCAATAATCCAGCCACCGCTTCATGCCTTAATGCTACACCTCCCTCACCAATCATCATCTCTTCGATTCTCCTGCCTTTGTTTATCCCTTCAGCTTTTCACATCCCTCACTCCCCTCCGCCCTCCTCCCCCTCTGTATCGCGCCACTTCTCACTTATTGCTTTGTTTTCCACCCCCCTGTTATTTTCCATCTCTGGCAGGCTCTATCAATTTTTAATACTGTATGGCTGCCAGTGTTGGACGTGTCATCAGCCTGGCAGTAGTCTCAGCGTTTGGCCCTGCCATGAAAGCCTGTTGGTTTTTACAGATGTTAAAGCCCGGGGTTTTGTCTGACTTGTTTCATGCAGCAGAGACCTCACTCTGAGCGAATGTGGGGCACCAAAGCCATATGTCGAAGGAAGTCGTGACACTGAGGAAAATGTTTTTAAGGCTCTGGTGATTCTCTGAGATATTTTGACTTCTCTGCATGAACAAAGCTTGTTGCTAAGCAGTAAAAAGTAAAACCTCCGCTGCTTGGCTGGAGTTATACCCATTGCCTGGTGACATTATAGGTCATGGAATATTGTATTAGTCAAAATATGACTGTGGGGACACATTGGAGGGACTTTTATGGGTAAAATGGAGCATCTCATTTAGGCACATAGAGCTGTTTGAGACATATTTCCAGTGGTTAAAAAAGTACTCTTGTGTACTTATGCAGAAACAGCAATAAAAGTCTTGCATACAGAAGTGAAAGTATGTAAGTAAAAGCAAGAAAAGGTACTTAAAGTATTAAAAGTAAAAGTACTCATCATGGAAAATAGGTTAATGTAAAGCAAAACGTCATAAGTATGTTTTGTACTAGCTACTTCACAAATCTGTGAAGTAGCTAGTGCCAAAAATCATTAGATACATTTTGTAGAATCAAAAAACAACAACAACAAAAAACCTCTAAAATGTAGCAGATTTCAACAATATGAATATACATTTACCTCAAAATTGACTTTAAGGGTCTACATATGGAGTTATTATTATAACAAAGTTCAGGAACAAGACCACGCCCCTCTCTTTCACTAAATTCAATCACCTGTGCCTCACTAATTCAATCATCCGTGCATACCTATATAAGTGTGTCTAACCCCTTTCTCTCCCAAGCCCCATTCTTCTCCTCTCTCCCCTCACAATGGGTGTCACGGTGGCTCACAGTGGTTAGCACTTGTGCCTCACAGCAAGAAGGTCCTAGGTACGAACACTGGCCGTCCCAGGTCCTTTCTGTGTAGAGTTTGCATGTTCTCCCCATGTTCGTGTGGGTTTCTGCCGGGTACTCTGGTTTCCTTCCACCATCAAAGACATGCTCGTTAGAGTTAATACTTCCAGTGATTCTTCTCGTCCTATTCTAGGAACCACAGGGGGATGACGAAGCAGAAAGCTCATCGAGACATGTCCCTCACCCTGAGTCTCGACCCCCGGGTTCCTAGACACTCCAGCCTCTTTCTGATTCCATTTGGTCCCCGGTCGTCCCAACGCCATTGACCCCCTTCATCCCTCTCCTCGACCCCATCATCCCACCGTACACGACCTGGACCAACCTTCAGCTCCCATTCATCCCCCGGCAATCGACCCCTTCATCCCTCTCCTCGATCTGCATCCAGCCCACCATACACTCTCCTTATCAATCCTGAACCCTCTCGACAATCCAAATAAATCTACTTTTATACCGTTCAAATGGCGTGGTCTTTGTTAGTGAAATGAGGTTTGTTGACAATAAGAAAAATATAGAAAATCACCAGCCATATCCTTTAAGGTTCTTATGTACCTTATACAGAACAAGAGAACAGGAGAGGAAAATGGATCTCACCAAGACAAACACTTTTATGGACTCGATGGCAGCCACCGCAAAACATTATTGGTGTTCTGTTAAATTTTTGTCAGTTGTGCTGACCTCTCTCTTCCTGTTAGACAATACAATGAAATCTTTACAACCTGGTGTAACCCTTGTGTGTAAAGACACTGCCACAAGCTCATCCATCTCCGAGACAAATCCATCTCCTGTGTGTGATGCTTTATTTCTCCTTACAGTCAGCAATAAAGTTGGGGTCAGTGTCTGCTGATATCGTGTGTGCCGGTTGGTTTTTCTTAGTATTGGGATGGCTGACTAAGGGACAGATGAGATGTTCCATCAATCAAACCGCTTGGATCTGGAAAAAAAGTTAGCAGGACTTCATGCATTTTTAAATATGTTTATATCTCATAAAATAGTTGCATATTGCAGGCGGCGTTTGAGTCCAGTGAGTTCAATATGAGAGGTTCAAACCAAGAAAAGCATCTGCATTAATTAACAATCTTCAGTTATTGTGTGTTCCATCAGGGATTTTCCACAAGCATCAATAAGAAACCAGCGAACACGACACTGACGACCACTTGGTAAATCCTAACACTAAACACCGACGACAGCTAGAACATGTGACCACAGTGAAGACCTCTGGGGATTGTAGTTTCAATCTATTGATGAACTATGCTTCAGAGACAGCACATAGATGAATGTCAGTATGGATAAACAGCAGTAGATACAAGTAAAAGCAAGGGGTATTTACTATCATAAAACATAACGTATGATGTATGGCATTTATGAAAAAATATACCATAATTGATCTCTAGCTACTGAAAAGATACTGCATGAGTGGTTATTGAAATGAAAGGCTATGAGGTACTTTTGTGTCCTCTAGTTGTTTTATGGGGAGTGTTTTAAAAGTTTATCACAATGACATTAATGACAACTTTTACAGATTTTATCTGTAAAAGAACAGGAAGTAACTCAATGACACAATGACATTTTACACTCAGCAGTTAAATAAAAGGGTCACCCATTGATGGTAATTTGTCTTCACTTAATACAAACACTCATGTACACGTATAGCACTAATAATCATCTCCAAACCAACTGTGTAAGCATAAAAATAATTATGCACGTACAGACAGACCGAGTTTTGTATTGGTGCTGTAATGACTTGCTGCCAGGAATCTCCAATTAAAATTTAAGTACCTATTCCAGTCTAGATAGCACTGTAGACTATCATTACAGATATAACCGAATCAACACTTTAAAATTCACATTTGAATCTAATTTACAAAACCATCAGCGGAGATAGACACTCTGTATCTTATTATTTTCACATTTAAAATGTGATTCATATAAACAAATAAAGATGTATTTTCAATAAAGATGCATTTGGATGATTGTGAACAGCTGTAATTCACTTCCCCCCACCCTCCGAGACTGTTTTGAAACAGTTGCGAGCTCCGGTCCAAACAGAGCCAGTGTTGGCTATACAGCCCATCAGTCTAGTCAGTCACAGTGTGTTGACTCATTGGCTGTAGCCTCCTGCCATGTTCGTCATGCCAGGAATGAGAGGACAAACAGTCTGTTGTTGGCTGATTGTTACTGTCGCTGGCTGGTTCTTCACGGTTTAGCCGAAGGTCAGTGAACTGTCAGTGGGTGAGGAAGGGGAACATGGATGAGGTAATCTCATGATGATGACTCACATTTGAGCACCAAAGAATACCGGTGTCATTATATATTTGTGTGTGTTGACATGGCTGCTGTAATCCCTCTGTGTGCTGCACGATGTGAGGGGAACTGCATTTTGGACAACTCATATTCACACCTGCAACCCTGTAACTCCCTCTTCTCCCGCTTCCTTTCTCACTCTGTAATCCTTTCTCTGTCTCTCTCTTACACATACAGACAGACACACAATCATCTCTAAACTATAGCAATATGTTATTGTCTCTCGTTGGATCTGTGTCACACACATTTAGTCCAAAAAAACATGTGTACAGAACCCATATGGTTCAGGCTGTACACAGTCAATTTGACAAGTTGTTGTGTTCCAACATGATGAGAGAAACAGCTGTTCTTTTAGACCCTCCGACAAGGGTTGCCATAGCAGGAAACACAGCAAGCACAGGTGTATTAAAGAAATATTTAGCCTTGTGTGGCTCTGAAAAGTTTGTAAATTGTGTCTTTGCAGAGGATGGCAGCCTTAGAAGCATGGCAAGAGTTTCTATAGGAACTTCTCAGATGACTCATGCAGCACAGTCCACTTGGCCATTGATCTGTTTTTCTTCTCCCTTCTCTCTTTTTTTGCTGTGAGCATATGATACTCCAGAGATATTCAGTGGGGCGTTCTTTCAAGAGATCCTGTTGCAAGAAGAAGTCCATTCATTCATTAAATGTTCACAGTACAAAGAATAATAAATAATAGTTGTTTGTCCTGTCAACAGTTTTACAGATGTCTTTTTTCATAAAGTATGGTATATTACCTTGTGTTGCTGTACTATAGATGCACCATGTCCAGCTTTATTAGTACAGTCTTGGAAACAAGAGAATTACAGCTGCCCTGTTAGCACAATTTAAAGTCTTTTGCTGTATAGCCTCTTGAGTGCAAGTACAGATTCCTCTTAGGTTATTTTGTAACAAGAATGTCATATTTCTACTCTTTACATTGCGATCACTGCAACAAAAAAGATAGAATAATTGCCGCTGTGGTAAGTTTCCAGTGTTGTAAAATCCTGTTTCATAGTATTATAAACCACTGTGCAGTGTTTTGGCATCTGATAATCCATCAAACTCAAGGATTTGTTACTCAAACTGGACTTCCTGGATTGTGTTTCATGTCTCACCGGTATATGAAAACCCCACTGATGCAGCCTCTTGATTTTTTTTTTTTTTTTTTAACACAGGACAGGTCTGAATGCGCACTAACATGATTGCTGCCAGCAGCATTATCTTTGCCACTTACCATTTCATGCATGTACAAAATGGAGTCAGCATATGCTCCATCCCTACACACACACACACACACACACACATACACACAAACACATAGACACACACAAGAGCTACTCAGCAGGACATGTGCTGACAATTTCCCCTGGGGTCCAGCATGAACCGCACACATGCATATAGACACAAACACATATATCGCATTTACATTTAGCTGATTCTTTCATTTACAATGACTTACAATGAGCAAGACACACTCTTGTGGACACAGACACAAAAGAAAAGACACACACACACATAAAACAAATGGCCCCAGGGTGAGCCTGCTTTTTCCCTCGACAACCTCCTCTGTTACCCCAGGTGGCACTTCAGCGAGCTGGCATTTCAGTGTGTGTGTGTGTGTGTGTGTGTGTGTGTGTGTGTGTGTGTGTGCCTCAGTGTGCCAGTGTGTGTGATTTATGGAGAGACAGATTATGATGCAAGTGGAAAACGGAAACGCTGTGGTCGGAAGTGGTATACAAGAATAGAACAGCTGGTTTACTGACACTTTTTGTTATTTTGGGTTCTTTCATGGTACTATTTATGTAACGGTCAAAGGCAATTCTCTCACCTCCTGCATGCTATCTGCTGGTCTCCATTGTTACATCAGAGTTTTCTTGAAGTGTGATGCAGTGCGGCAGTAAAAAAAATCTCAAACAAAGAGGAGATTCAGCGATTAACCGTCCCTGTCGTAGAGTAACTTGTGTTTGCTCCGTTGTGAGTCCACGCTCGGTGGGTGATAGCGGTGTTTACCCAGCATGTCATCAAGAATTCTCTGGCTCTGCAGAAAGAGAGGGCAGTAGTGTGATGCAATGTAATGCAATGCATTGTCATACAGGAAAAAGGGGGGTATCATGCACTGCAATGCCACATAACATTATGCTGAAGTCAGGTGTAGTAATCAAACTAAAGTGGCAAATAAGTGTTTTACCTGTCAGAGCCTGCAGCTATTTGCTAAATGCATGGCCAATAACTTCTTTTCAATCTGTTTAATTTCAAAAGCCAATTACAGTCCCAGGCAATTGAGTTAAACTGTATTCGATTTTAATCTCATTTTAGGTATCGCATTAGATTGTTTTAATCTAGTTTTAGTCAACAAAAAGTAAACCTTTTTCAGTAAATAAAAAAAAAAACAACGGTTAAGTCAATTACCCTTATTTTGACCACATGTATTTCTAATAAGATATATATGCCATGCTTGGAGGACACATTCACAAGTTATTACATTACTAATTGTAGTTGTTTACCAATAGAAACATGTATCCTCAAAATGTCAACTTCGTCATGTCATAAAATTAGAAAAACTGTCTTGACAGTGCATTTGAAATAATATATCAATCTCATTGCAGTTGCATCAGCTGATCAACTATCAGCTGTTTTATTCGTGTTTCACCATTTGTGGTTCGTACGTTAGCTGATGACCTACTAGCTGACTAGACACATCCAAACATATTCAAACAGGTGCTGTAAATCCAACCTCCTTCTTATGTGTTGAAGATTTGATATCGTTGATATTACTAATGTTCATGTATGTCTTTGTTTTGGGGGGGGATTAGTTCTCCCAGCAGACTCTATTCTGCCAAATCTTACTGTAATCATTTGCTATAAAAGGTCATTTATTTAAGGTCAAAATGTCACTGACAGGTTTAAAAGACAGTTCTAGGCAGGTTGTTATTGTTGGTGTTCATCAGCTCAGCAGATGTGTAACCATTTGTTACACTGCAAACAAATTAACTCAACAAATCTATTAACATAACACAGCTCATGAAATCACACAGTAAAACAACGCAATGTAGAAAAAACTGCACAAAACCAGAGAGTAACAGCAAAAACATTCAAACACACTCATTCACTGTATAATACATAAATGCATATGTTGTAAACTATGTGCACAGTTACTATGATCCCATAGCTCTCAAGTCATGCAATAAACAGAGCAGATGTAGTGACTGCAGCATTACAGCACTGATTTTCATCCTTGATACCTTTGAAACAAAAAGAGAAACCAAAAACAAGTTAAAAGCACATGCTTCTGCATGACTGAGACAAGTCAAATTAATCCCGGAACTTGGTATAATTAACATGAGCAAAATTAAATAGTAGGACTAATGCAACAATTGCAGTTCAGTGATGTGTTAATCTCGTGGTGAATCAATTAACTAGAAATGCATGTGCGATTGAAGGGAAGCAGGCAGGAATACATAGAAAGCGACACTTTTCTCAGCTGCAGAGCTGTATATCTGTTGAATAAGGTGCCTCGAGTATGTGCTCTCCTTTCTGAATACATGAACTTTTTATCTGTCTGCTATGTGGCTCTCCTAAGAGGACTAGTGGATTAAGGCCACTTATGATAGCATGTCTGCAATTTCAGCCCCCACAAAACTTTTCTGTCAAGCCTCCAAACTCACCCAAATCCAGTTTACTGACTCCCGTATTAAAATTGGAAAGGTATCCAAGGTGATATTAAAGGTGCTATCTGGCTGAGTATAATGTATCAATATATACATTATTTATTAAAAAAGTTGAAATTGAATCTTTCCTCTGTTGTATGCCAGAAGAGGTTAAATTAAATTTATCTCTATCGGAAACTTTAGCTGTATTAAATCCACAACGTAATGGGATACAGCAGCAAAGCTGCCGAAAGAGTTTCAGACCCAAGTCGACATTACAAGAATATAAACTGGGCTTTCATTTTTATATCATATCATATAGAAGTGTCAGTCTTGGCTGTCCTTCACAAAGACAGAGCATCTAATTGGACTCTTCAATATGAGATATCATATGTCAAACACTGTTTCCAAACCCGTGGTGTGGAGAACTACTGAGGGTCAAAAGATCTCAGCAGTGGGTAATTTCGAAATGGAAGAATTCATTTTAAGATTCCTCAAGAATACAGAGCAAAATAAGCAGTCTGGTAGTTAACAACAAACCTCAACAGGGGATCATTTATTGTGATTATAGATTAAAAAAATCGTGTTGCAAATAACAACTGTTGACGGCAATGAACAACCCCCCATAATCACAGCAAACAGCTCCCTCCAGGGTATAATAGCTTTCCTATGATGACTATTGACACAATTTCGCTAACTGAAACATTTTTCTTTAAGTAATATGAAAGCATAACAATAAAGAAACAGGGCTAAACAGGATTGTTGCTTATTATCTGCCTGGTTATCACACTCATACAGTAACGTGTTCCATGGGAATTCATCGCATTCAACGATATTGCTCAGATGAAATAACTCTCTGTATAAAAGTATTTTCAATTTCAGATATTACCTGCAACTAAAGAGAAGATTAGTGCAGCTCACACTGACTCATCTGCTGTTTCAAACAAAGATGTGTAAACACAGCGCTTGGGAAGGAAAGCGTGTATCCGTCAGTGAATTTGGGAGGTCATGAAGAAGAAAAAAAAGTTTGCCGTGTACTTGTGTACTGCGCTCTACTCTCCTGTGACAGATCCCTCATGTTTAGTGATGATGGCTTAAATGATTGGAACACATCTTCCATATGTCACCAGTTAGTGAAACCGACTCACAACCAGTACACTGATTGGATAACGGGTGCGGGCTGGCATTACAAGAAGCGAAGCATATCATTGGGTTGCCCAACCCCCATTAAGCTCAGGTCATCCAGATGAATGATTAAACAGGCAGCAGGGTGCTCTAGCCAATCAGCAAACAATCAGCCTTTTAAATGAGTATTATGCAAATGAAGCATCATGAATGCATCAAAACAACTGTATGAAAATAACGCCTGGGGGTGAAACTGTGTGCATGTGCATTCATGGTCCATGCAGGTTTAACTGTACACATAACATGAGAAAGAAACTAGAGATAAAAGCTATTGTATTTCAACCTCAAGTGATTATTTTGCACCACATAATAGGCACCGCAGTCAGAGAGAAGGGGGCCGAATGCATTCAAGAAAAGCAAAGATGATTTACACTTCACAGGCGCAATCACAAACACAGCTATTGTCACTTTTCTCTACCTCATACCTATATTTCTTTACCACATCTCTGATGTACACGGCCGCTCTGGCGATCTGCTTCATACGTTTGCTTTAAGTGAAATTTCTTTTGTCACTTTTTTCGCAATCTGAGCCTTGAGTCTTCAGATAGGACTTTTACATAGCACTTAAAAAAACATGTATCAAACTCATTTTAAAGACAAAACAAAGGCAAACATTCAAATTACTACTTAGTTCATCTTTTTCACCTTCAAATAATCAATATTGATAAGATTTTTGTTTTTTTAGTTTTGTTTAAAACCTCTGTCATCATGGTGCAACTTCTGACCTCAACAATTTACTTTAAATGAAATAAAAATGTAATTTTCCAAATAGATAAATATAATGTTTTAATTGTAATGAATAATAAGCACTGTAAGAGCTTTAAAGTAAAGTATTCAGTAGCCTTGTGTAGCTAGTAGTAAATTTTGTATTGCCTTGGTGTTTCTTTTTATGCGTTAAATGATCTGTTAGTTTGATGGTGTTGTATTAATCAACAACAAAGAGAAGCTAAAATGAACTCTTGCAGACTTACAATAACTTTCCTCATCTGATAAGCTTGTTAGTCATCCATATATCAGCTGAGTTTTTCACCCATATAGGAAATTAACGGACGTCCTTGTTGATCATGTTGAGGAGACGCAGTGACTTGTAATGTTGTCAATACAGTCGAAGTTTGACAAACTCAGGCACATATTTTCTGAATCAGACAGAGCAGGAACCAAAACTCTGGCCATTTGACAACTCAGATATGAAAAAGAAGGAACAAACCAGTGAAAGAAAGCCAAAAAAAACCTCCCCATCCTTCTCTTCTGAAGCCTTTGGGCTCAGTTGGTGTTCCATAGTCCCACAGAGAAGGTGCTGTGCTCTTGGCTGTTGCCCATGTTTGGTCAACTGATGCCTGTCCTTGCATTGTTGCCACTTCATTAAACTCTTTTACAGAAGCTCCCTAAACACCCAGCAGGCCTCTGATCACCCTGCTGTTCTGGCAGCCGTGCACGACCCAGAAAGTCTAACTCCAGGCATGAACACCCAAAACATAAAAAGATATACAACTGCAGATAAAAGTACACATCCAAAAGATCCTGGTCCCATTGGAAAATGAATATTGTTCTTTTTTGTGTCATCTCTTGAGGTCATGTATTCCCTGCAGGGCTTGTTTGCAAGAAACTTATTTGCTAAAGTCACTTTTTCAATAATGAAAACAGACTTGAACAAGGCTACAATTTCAACTGAGAGCATAAAACATAACCAAAACACAAATAAACGAAGGATGCTTTGGTTGAGGACCAAAAATTAAGAGATGGACTCAAGATTAAGGCGTAAATTTCTCTGAATTTAATTTACTTACTGTTCCTGCTTTGAGTATCAATTTCAGCTGCTCTTGACAAATCAGTTCCGTCCCTTAAATAAAAAAAAAGGAGTCGGCTGAGTTTTTTTTCCCCACACAAAACATCTTATGACATTTACAAGATCCACTCAAATCTTCTATAGAAATCAAGGTGAAAAAGGTGCCTTTGCTTTTTTTTTTTTAAATACACAATAGTGATGGCTTTATTAAATGTGTATTTATTTGTGGAAAGGCACTGAAATGCATGCTCCTTTTCAGCCTTTTTGTGTTGGTTTTTTTAACCGATTAGTCAAGAAATACGAAGCTACTGCATCTTTTCTATTAAATCCGTTCCACACTAACATAATATATGAACGTGCGGTTACACAATCGGAGCTGGTACCAGTCCAGAACAATTCCAGTCATGCATTGTTTGCTACTGAGAGGTCTGGTGAAACTGGGATCGTAAGGCGCTCAGCTTAAAGTGACAACCAGTGACTTTTATTGACCTTCATCAGCAAAAAATATACAGCACTATTGACAGGTTTTTGGCAGAGGTTTAAGCAGTCTTCAATTGAAACAAATACCCCTTTAAATAGAAAGACCAGTGACCTACTGGAGCTAATTATAGACGCATCTCATAATAAACTAATATATCATGTTGAAAAATGCCTTAATAATATTAATTATCCGTTATTGTTTTCTCTTTTTTTGCTTAAGAAAGGGATTTCTTGTGTTGCTCATAACAAGTATGTTGTTGAGTGTGGAGGGTGGGGTCTTCAGATTTTCTTCTGGCACCGCCTCCGGCCTGTCATGAGCTCATGCATGTGTCCCACCTACTCGTGCGCTGCAAGGGCTGCCATATGTTTTTTGACTCTGTTTAGGTTTATGTTTTTGTTGTTGTTTTTCATACGCCGCAGTATTTATATTCTGATCGCCCACCATATCCTGCCCCCCACTGACACCTTGGCCTGTTGTGTGGAGTTTCAATGCCAACTCCCACCCCAGGAGGCACCTCTAATTGGCCAGCATCCATGGTGATTTATGAGGAAAAAAAACAAAAAACATACAAGACTAATTAGAAAAAGGAAAAGTCATTTATCCATGTATTTTGGCTTAATTGATGATGACACAAAACAAAATGCTGGTTAGAGTATAAAGTGGTTTAATGGTTAGGAATCCATTTTTATTTCATAGTCTCTCGCTTATTATTAATGTACCCAATTTGGCTCACTCTTCATTTATCCATGTCTTCACCCTTTATATTAAAATATGTGTGTGTGTGTGTGTGTTCTCTGTGTGTGCACATTTAATTGGCATATCTTTTGATGGAAACGTCTATCCAAAGTATTTCACAGTGAATATGTGAAGGTAACCTTGATGCCATCAACTTGCAGGGAAATCCGACCCAACAGCTACTTTCAGAGACTAATTAATTGCATTTTATGAGAGTTATTAAAACTAAGTCAATTTTTGGGAAGAATTTCCACCATTTCAATCAGTTCCCAGCAGCCAAATGCAGAGTACATACTCATTATGCCTGCTTGGCACACCTCCAGGGTATAAATTGTGTGTGTGTGTGTGTGTGTGTGTGTGTGTGTATGTGTGTATGCAGTGCCAGTGTATGCAGTTTCTCGAAGACTGTTAAGATTATTGTCATACTTTCTTACCTCTATTTGCCCAGATATATCTCATTTACTTGCTGATATTTTTGCTGGATACCGCAGTTAGTTAAAGTAATAGTCCAACATTTTGGGAAATACACTTATTTACTTTCATTTCAGGAGTGACATTAGAAAGTTGACATCAATCTTACACACATTAGTGATGGGCACACAGATTCTCCTGTTGATGTTAACCCTCCTGTTGTCCTTGGGTCAAAATTGACCCGGGAGGACAACGGGTGTCATTATGTGTTGTCATCAAAACAATTGAAATGGTTTTAAAACAGTATCCTGACTAAACTTTTACATATATCAGTCTGCCATTATCCATCAACATATTTTCCTCTGATCTCAACTATAGTTAAAATAATTCTTTATTTCTTAGTCAGGATACTGTTTTGAAACCATTTCAGTTTTTTTGATGACAACATATAATGACACCTGTTGTCCTCCCGGGTCAAAACTGACCCGAGGACAACAGGAGGGTTAACAGAATCGGTTCCTTTGAGTTGATACAAGTAAATGTATCGAACCTTTCGAGTTTTGATACTTTGTCGGTTTCTCCATAACACTCCATTATAGTACATGCACATTTGACAGCTAATGCTGCCCGCCCCACAAAACTTGTCTTCAATGCATTACTAGGTATCATGTATAAGTTTACATTAATAGAGATAAAATATCAATTCCAATGCATTGATTCAGCATCCCACTTGTATGAAGGTAAGCTATGTAAGCTCAATGTGATGTTGCAGAAATATCACTGACCAATGATCTGTCATTCTTTTTGAGGGGCAAGAAGCTGACGTCCTGGTTTGAGAGAACGGTTTATTCGGTCTTGTTCAGTGAGAGTAGCTGCCAGGCTATCTTGATTCCAGTCAATCTTTGACATCCTCATTCGAGACAATGATTCCCGCTCAATCATCGATTGTCCTGCCTCCTATGTTTTGAGTGACTGTACCACCGTAGCAGGCAGCATGAGCAGTACCCTAAGATAACAGCGAGTGGGGCGTGGGCAGTAGGAAAAGTGGGTACTCGGTACGTTCTACAGGCTGACCCGTTACAAACCTAAAAAGAGTCATTCAAAAAAAATGTGTTCATCCATTTTCGCCCATCACTATCACGCAAGCATTAATGGTTCCCTGTGGAGCAATGTTTTTAGACTGGGTTCCTGCTTTGTGCATGCACACAAGGATGCAGATGCACATTAGTGAGTACGTGGGTGGCACATATGACATCCTGCTGTTGGCGTCATGCTGACTGATAATTGGTGGCAATAGTGCACAAAATGCACCAACAAAGGCAAGGTAGAATGATGCCTTGCTGCCTTGTTGGTCTGGTCTTGTTGGTCAAAAATAATGTTTAAATAATATACTTTTATAATTGCATTACTTTGATAAATATATTTATTTGATCATATAGTACCAGTCAAAAGTTTGGACACACTTTCTCATTCAAGCAAAAGGGAAGGTGTGTCCAAACTTTTGACTGCTATTGTATTTTTACCAAGATGTTCCCCATTTACATCTGCTTCTGTTTTTATTTTCTTGATGCTCTATTCTGTTAATGCAGAGGTTCTGCATGTTTACCTGTTGTTTTAATAATCTGCTACCCACACCACTATTCCAGTCAGTACAATGGCTGTTATTTAGTTGCACCATATTTAAATAATGGCTTTATTTGAGAATTCATAAATACTAGGCATAATTTGGACCAGCATACACTACTTCCTCTGTTGAAGCTGCCCTCTGATATGCTGTACATGCACTAATTACAATTATATTGGCTAAAATAGACAATGGTAAGACAACCACATGCCTGAGTCTTGTTTGTCACTGTCAGATTGATCCCAGACATAGATTAGCCATAGTGCACTGTCAGGACCAATTAAAGAAGGGTCACAGAAACCCTCTGATGTCAAGTCGGTTTGGATCAATAGGAGCGAACACATGGACAAACCCTGTCGAATCATGTGACCGTGGCAGAGGCTTTGGTTCTCAGATGCTTTGGCATTGATGCAGATTCAAGAGATATGAAAAAGAAGGGCAGGGAAGCCATAAAGAAGATGTACAGGAAGACAGAGGAAATGAAAAAAAATGGCAGATCAGGAGGTAGAAATGATAAAAGAGCAAAGGGAAAGCAAAGAAAATGAGAGAAACATGGAGAGAATTAAAGAGGGTCTACGGTGGGAAAAGACAGGTGAAAGAAGGGAAAACTGACAGAAGAAAGGAGACTGCAGAGAGAGATGAAAAATAAAAGGGTTTATTAAGCTAATAGGCTGTAGGAGAACCATTTTGATTGATGGGAGTCTCTGTCTCATCTGTTCAGTCATCTCTCTACACTGATTAAATTTTAGTGACACTTTTTGGAGATGGATACATCTCAACACAGTGTTCCAGCATTTTTCTGATTTCCAAAAACTCCAGATGCCACAATTACAGATAAAAACAAGGTCTCTTGATTGGACCAGAGATGGGTCTGCATCATTTGCATGCGGCAATATGTTAACCATTGCCTTGAAAGAACGAACATAGAAACGGGGTAGCAGAAAAAGAGGAAGGAATGATTAAAGGTGGAGTGAAGACTGAATGTAAAAATGCTCTTGAAACATTTTTTGGCTTTCCACTAACAGAGCAAAAAAGAGAGAGAGAGACAGGGAGGAGGAGAGAATACAAAGACAAGAAATGAAACAGAGCGACAATAGGAGCAAGTCAAGTGGAGTGGAAAGTGGTGGTGAATTCAAAGCGTGCATGCTGCTGGTAATCTCCTTTGTGATGCACTGTTTTATGAGTTGGGACCATATTCCTTTGAGAAACTAGAAAGACAGCAGGCAAATAACAGGAACAGGGAGGAGTAGATAGAAAGAAATGACAGGAAAAAGGAGAGAGATGAGTCAGGTTTTGGTGGAGAGATGAAGAGAGGCCTACGTCTCCTCATCTGTCCTGTCTTTGCATTTCTACTTTATTTTTTGATCCTCGTCTTGCTCATCAGCTCCGTCTCCTCTGTCTTTCTCTTGTTCTGTTAGAAAAGGCTTATACATTACCAAACAGACTCAGAATAAAATCCCTTCCTCCTCCCTCCCACTTTACATCTTTCTCAACATTAGGGATGCGTTGGCTGCATTAAATCTTTTTCTTTTATCCTGTTGAGTCATCTGTTTTGACATGCTCTGAGGTCACCAAGATTGCTGCGCGTGTGCCTACAACTCACCACCACCTCCCATTCTCCTCTGCCTCCGTCTTTCCTCCGTCTCTCCCTCCCTACCGAGGCAAAAAGCTCCCTCCGTCCTCTCCACTGTTCGTTATTCTCTCTCCGTCATTATCAATCTTGGCTGTCAGTGGCTGATCCTATGATTATGAGGCAGAGCTAAATAGGCTGGTGTGATGGTGTGGCGGTTAATGGTGTTGGGATGAGATGGGTTTTTATGGAGGGGGTGGAGCAAAAGGGTAAGAGGAAAGCCACTGAGCTGACTGTTGATTTGACTCATTTAGATTTGTTCTGCAAATTCTTACAAAGGGATATACAATGAGCAGTAGATATTCAGTATGAATACATTTTTGGGTGTCTGGGATCTTCTAATGGCACCAAAGCAGTAGTTATGTGGAGATACTGCAGTAGCCATTACACTGTCTTATCTACACACATTTTATATAGTAATTATTCCCACTTTTCCAAGCTCAATTAACATTGGCTTCATAACTCCACAGTTGCGCTCCAGTAGAAGAACCCAGCAGCCGTTAACATGATATGCGGCTCATAATGCATCATTAAAGCACATGCTTCAATTTGCAGCATCTAAACCACTGAGATAAAGGACAGTTATCACATACAGAGACGTTTTTGGTACTTGATTAATGACTTGCGGGAAATTGATCTACTGAAATTATTGCTCAGTGCTCAAGACAAGCAACAATGTTATTTTCTTCCACTTAGAAGGCTATTACATTATACAAATAAATAATATGACTACCCCCATACAGCTCTTAGGAAGAATTAAGTATTTCTGAAATAAGTCATATAGGAACTAAGGTAAGAAAGCATCTTGTTTGGTCACAAAACTGTGGACAAACTGAAATTTTGACCTGATGATGACGCTAGATGAAAAGGGGATCAAAGTAATTAAAATCCATCCTCTGGGGACCACAAATGTCTGTACCAAATTTAAATGTCCATCCAATAGTCATCAAGACACAACCAAAAACCTTGTGGTGGTGCTACAGTAGATGAAAGTTCCTTGGAAAGTTATTAGTATTCATCATGTGGGCCCCATCAATATTTGTACCAAATGTCATGGCAATCAGTTCAAGAGCTAAAAACATAAAAACTAAAATTGTAAATCTCATAGTGGCACTAGTAGAAACTCAGGGGATGACCAAAGTCAGTAGGTTTCATCCATCCTTGAGAAAATTCACCAGTTCTCTAAAGCTATGTTTGAGGTTTTATTTATTTCGGGAGGGCTGACTGAGCATGCTTACTCAATCGCAAGTAGCAAGTGATCATTTCCACTGGAGCCACTGATTAGATTAAGTAATCTGTCTCACAGGAAAAACATTTTTAATCAACGTTTCCCAAACCGATTTTCCCTATGATGTCTGTTTAAGTGATAAGTTAGCATATATTTGTTTTGTCATCAATTTAGGTATTAAAAAGATGAAGTCAGTGTTGCCTTTGTGTGTGTATTGGTGTGTACTTGTGTTTATGACGTGGGTGTGAGTGTGTCTCCCCATTGACAAAACCAGTCGACTTCCATGGGGCTGTCGGGCTGGAGGAATTTCAACGGATAAGTTAGAGTGGCGCACTGTGGGTAGTGGCAGAAACAGTGGATTCTGGCTGTGTGGCGGTCATCTGAATGTCATCCACACACCCACACAGACAAAGACAACAGGAGACTGGGTGGTTTGGGCAGAGAAAGAGAGGAGAACAAGACCTTTTTTTTGTGAAGTCAGAAAAACAGCAGAGATGGGATGGGGGTGGGGGGGCTAGGGCGTGGGAGCAGGGAAGAAAAAGAAATGGTCATTAGGAGGAAAGAAAGTCATGAGACTGCGGCGAGATGAGAGAAACGGTGAAGAAAAGCTGCACGACTTAGGCGTAGATGAAAAAGGAAAGATAGTCGGAGGCAGCGGGGAGGAGAAGAAAGCAGTTAAGATGTGTATTAAAGAGATATAATTTGGCTTGCAGTGAGCAAAAGCAAAAGAGTGAAAAAATGAGAAAGGGAGTGAAAGAGACTATATGGTTGCCAGGGACAACAGACTAATGTGAAACATGCAGTCACCCACTCAACCCCCCCACCGCCCTCCTCTCTTTGTTGATCTGCGTTTGATCCTCCTTCACCTTTAAAGCCTCCTTCTTCTCCTTCTCCCCCTCAAAGCATTGCTTGTTATCTGTTAATGCTCTCATACCTCTTCCGTACCTGCATTTATGTATGAACTCATACGGTGTATGTATCTGTGAAAATATGTATTTGTGTGTCTTCTTCCTCTGCCTTGTCTTTCACAGTCCATCTACCTCCTCCACTCGTTGCCAAATCTCTACCCTACCAGCTGTTTTGGCTCTTGGTCTCCTTCTCACTCTGTTTCAGAATCAGAATCAGATTTATTTCCCAAGTATGTTAACACACACAGAAGGAATTTGGTTCCAGTCGTTGGTGTCTCTCAAGCAATACAGACAATATACAGACAATACACAGATTATATGAAAGACAAACAATATACATACAGTGCAAGTGTGTGTGGTAGTGTAGACAGCAATAATGTGCATCACGAGTATTTGTACAATACAGTATTTGTACATGTGAAGCAGGGTGTAATAACTATCTAAAGAACAAGAGATGCTATGGCATAGCAAATGATATTAGTAAGCTATTTATAAAGGGGGTGGCATGAGGAAAGAAACTGCTCTTGTGCCTGGTAGTTTTGGTATACAGGGTCCTGTAGTTCTGTGTAATGATTTTCTCTGCCTGTTTCCTGGTTCTTGAAGAGTAAAAGTAGAAAAAGTAAAAGTTCTGGAGGTTGGGCAGGGGAGCACCAATGATTTTTTCTGCTGTCTGTCCCTATCCTGTTTTATGGCTGCTGTGAACCAGACAGTAATGCATGTGCACAGGATGGATCGACTGTGGTGTAGAACTGGCTCAACAGCTCCTGTGGCAGACAATACTTCCTCAGTTGCTGCAGAAAGTACATCCTCTGCTGGGCCTTTCTGAGGATGGAGTTGATGTTGGTCTCCCACTTCAGGTTTCGGGAACACAGGGCTGTTGGATATTGTGAGAGGGAGCAGTGTTGAGGGTTGTCTCCTAAAGTTCACTGACATCTCCACAGTCCTGAGTGTGTTCTGATTGTAGCAGAGCACCAGCCTTTCAACCTCCTGCTGATATGCAGACTCATCGCCATATTGGATGATTCCGATGACCATAGTGTCATCTGCAAACTTCAGGACTTTAACAGCTGGGTTCTTGGAGGTGCAGTCGTTGGTGTAGAAGGAGAAGAGCAGTGAGGAGAGCACACATCCCTGGGGTGCACCAGTGCTGACTGTCCATATACGCAAAGTGACTTCCCCCAGTCTCACTTGCTGTTTCCTGCCTATCAGGAAGCTGTTGATCCACTGACAGATGGCGGGGGATACAGTGAGCTGGGAGAGTTAGAGGACTGAAGTCCACAAACAGGATCCTTGCATATGTCCCTGGGCAGTCAAGGTGTTGCAGGATGTAGCGCAGACACATGCTGACTTAGTCATCCACTGACCTGTTTGCCCGGTAGGCAAACTGCAGGGAGTCCAGCAGGTGTCCTGTGACATTCTTCAGGTGGACTTCATGACCACTTTCATGGAAATCGTTGCACAAGAGCCATACAGAGATCTAAATAAAGCATTAAACATTTTTACTTGTTGAAGCAGTTGTAGGCAATTTACAATCCATCACAGAATCAGTAACAAATCAGTATACAAATGTCCAAATACAAAAACACTAAACACAAATACAATTATCTTGTATTTTTGGAGAGAAACCATGTTGTTCATCCAACCCTTTCTCTAAAGATTGTGAACACAAACCAGACAGCTTTATACCTTTCCAGAAGCAAAATTAAAAACAGTCAGGTCCCTAAATGGACACCACCACAAACTGTTACACCTTCTTACAAACAAGTATGGTCACACGATGATCCCACAGAGACCTTATGGTTAGTAAATGACTTCAAACAAGGACATCCTTCAAATTTAGCCTGTCCAGGTATCTCATGATCCACACAGTTTCTAAAACTGTGGAAGTGAGAATAAACATTGACCCCTTAGTTTGAAAACATCTGTGACATATATAATATATACAAGAAATACATTAAAGGATAACCACTATTTAAATCTCTCTCACACCACAGACGTCAGAGTGACAGGCCTGTAGTCATTCAGTCCTGTGATGGAGGGTTTCTGAGGGACCGGGATGATGGTGGATCGTTTGAAGCAGGAGGGGTCTTCACACAGCTCCAGTAATCTGTTGAAGATCTGTGTGAAGATTGGAGCCAGTTGGTCAGCACAGGCTTTAAGAAAGGAGGGGGAGACACTGTCTGGACCCCGATGCTTTCCTGGTTTTCTGTCTCTGGAAGAGCTGGCTCAGATCCTCTGCACATGAAACTATATTCATGTCTTTCACCAGAGCCAAAAATATTGATTACGATAGCCTCATCATCTCTTCTAAGAATGGTACAAATATTGAAAGAGTCATGGAGTACAAGTATCTTGGAATTTGGATTGATGAGAAGGTATCTTTTAAATATCATGTGACTAAACTGATGAGCAAATCAAGACAAAAATTGGTTTCTTCTATAGGAATAAAACATGTTTTCCTCTGCATTGTAGAAGGACGCTTATTGAGACAACTTTTTTTTATTAGTCCTGGATTATGGTGACATTTTTTACATGCATGCTTCAGCTGCGACTCTGAAGCACTTAGATGCTGTTTATCACTCTGCACTAAGATTTATTACCAGTGATAATTATGATACTCATCACTGTGAGCTGTATGTAAAGGTTGGGTGGCCCTACCTCTCTGTAAGGCATGATAGACATTAGGTTTTATTTATTTATAAAGCCCTAACTGTTTTTTTTTACCCCCTTACATCACCTCGTTGCTGTCTTTTAATGAGGATCCTTATTGAACACACTCGAATGATTGGATTACATTACAGGTGCCAGATGTTACTGTGCACCTACAACCTGGAATAATATGCATAACAATCTAAAGCTTACGTCATTTTTATCATTAGGACATTTTATTTTGGTCTTCTGTAGTTTGTGACAGTAGTAGTTTGTGTTTTTTTTGTTTTTCCTAAGTGCACTTAGGGGAAACGATAATTGTGGTTAATTACAACTTGGGTCTTATATCCATAGATTTGGGCAATATTCTTATTGGTAAGAATAACATTATACTCATGAGATAATGGCTGAGATCTTGGAATGCAGTGACATTGCTAAACTTTTATGGCACAAGAAATTCAAGCAGTCAGATGGTCATGCAAACCCCTACATTACACAAATTTATTTTGAAAATGAGGGTAAATGGTAAAATTAGTTGCCAAACTGTCCATTGTGAACATCCATCATAGTTAACAGACTAATTTCCCAGTTCAACTTTGACCTGTACTTACTGTAGTTGTGTGAGCACACTGTTGTCCTGTTCAATGCGGTATTATTAGCTTGATTATAGCTGTTCTCCAAACCCTAATCAGTATGTAGTATGTGTTTGTGACTTCAAACACCTGTACACAAATCACAAAGGCATGATCTCTTTTCTCTCTCCATTTATCCAACTCACCAAAAAAAGTCTTGATATAAAGAACAGAGAGTGAAATGTGTGCACAACAGCAAAACCAAAGAAAAACTTTATTAACTATGTTTGGATTGTGTTTCACTGTTTACTTACTAAATAAAACATACCAAGCTCAAGGTTTCAATACTGCAAAAATAGCTTTAAATAGCTTATAAAGTTGTAAAATGATAAATGCTACTCAAATATTTGATAACAGAACCGGAGGCGGTGCCATGGTGGTTTCTAAAATGAATCGAGAATGCCAAAAAAATACCCCTCTAACTATATCATTCAGCTAATTCATGTAGTCATTAATTCATACTGCATTGTTTCACTTCAGCTTTTATTATTATCCTGAAGGAAATTTCGGTTTGCAGCCAGATATTAAATATAGATCACAGGAGTGCAGCTACGAACAACAAAAACAACAACAAAAAACAAAACAATCCACAGTCAAAAACATAAAAGCACTTTGTATTCAATATTCAAATCTCAGTTTCCATGAAAATACATAAAAGTTTGGGGACACCTTCCCATTCACTTGAATGAGAAAGTATGTCCAAAGTTTTGACTGGTACTGTGAATCACCTAGGTAACCATGTTTCACAGATTAATGCACAAGGCAAAACATTTCTACACTTCAACTAAAATAAAGTCAAATTTGGGTAATTGTGCTGAAGGGATTTTTCTCTTTAGTGGCCTCACACAGGTTATGTGTCACTGCATGAAAAAAACATGAGGCCTCAACTCACATTATACCAGTTAATTATCAGAGGTTTAGATGCTACCACTCTGAGCTGTGCAGCAGTCAATTAGGAGCCTGTTAAACACAGAGTCATTGATTTGCTTTGATTTGATTCGCCGTCAGTTAAAGGTAAACTATGCAGGATTTTCCTAAAAAAACAATGTATAGACAAAAATAATCCCCCTCAGTCATCACTTATGAACCACTAAAAGTATGTGGCAGTGTATCTATCCACAGAGATCTTGCCTTCTTCCTGTATTTTCCTATTATTTTGCTGTGTTTGGGACGTTTCTGACCCCCAGCCGATAACAGCGTGCAGGGTGTGAGGACGGGACTCGTAGCTTAGCGACAGGGTTACGTCGCTCTCTCCTCTGCTGCACTCTGCTCTCTGTGTCATGGATGTATAAAGAGCTGCAGGTTTGTGTGTCTGCGTGCTGAGCTACACGCACACACACAGAGCAGAGATGCCACAGCGGACAGGATGAAGCTCCGCATTCACACGAAATCCGGCAATGCGGCACCTTCCCGCAGGGTTGTGCGTAGGTGTGGGCGTGTTTATTTGTGCTTTACAATGTAACCACCATGAAACAATCAGATAATCAAGTTTTATTTATCTGATTCACAGCTTTGTTCTCGCTAGCACAGCTCTGCTCTCAGCTTGCTCTGGTCGAGCTGGGGAGGAGGGGCCATCTTTAAACGTTGTGTTTACAAACACCAACTGACAAATCCTGCATAGTATACCTTTAAAGAGAGCATATGACTACCAGCTGGATATAATGTGAGAGCAGGCAATTGTATAAACCTGAGAAATTCAATCGCTATTGACTAAAAAAGTGTTTTCAATCTTTTTCAATTCTCGCCAACCCCTCGGTCCCTGAGTGCACCTAATCACAACTTCAGCTCTTCTTTGTTGGTGTCATTTTGATCCGCACAGACAGAGACCATTTTCATTTTGCGACTAAATGCCTCATCTTGCGGTAAATTATTTAATAGCTCTCTATGCGGATCCATCTTCATTTTAGTCAGTAATAGGCTGCCCTCACTTCTTCTCTTCATTCATCCCCAGACTCCATTTACCTTTTTTTGCACTCTTGTTGTTCACTGTCCCACCCTCCTTCCCTTTTTCCTCTATAGCTCACTACTTCTATCTCTCTGTCTCGTGATGGATGATGGCCTCAAGCTGACTGTCGGGCACTGTAGTGGTTCAAAACATAATTTTCACTCATTTATTTTGGCCTCAATCTATGCCATCTCTTTCTCTCCCTCCTAGTTCAGAGAAAGCTGGATGTTCATGGTTTTTGCCATCACACACTTTCTGTCACATCTCTTTCTTCTTACTTATGAACAGCTTCTTCTAATTTGCACTTCGTTCATTACACTTCCTCTAAAGCTGGGGCCTTGATGAAGGATTATTTGTGATTAAGTTCCTTTTTTTAAAGTATTTATTGTATGTTTTTAGCTAAACTCAAGACGTACAATGTAAATTTCATTACATTGTCGCTTTTTTCCCCTCTTCACTCACCAGATTCTCTCACCTCTTTTTCTGCCCTGTGCTGTGATATTCATGTTTATGCCACCTCCACACATTCTCCTGTCCACCGTCTTCACAAGGTTATAGTCAGTAACCTCCTGTTCCTGACATTTAACTTTATTATTCTCTTCATCTGCCAGGCTGGTCCTCCCTCTTACCCCCCTTTCCTCTCTTCTTCCTTTTTCTCTCTCGTACACACGACCCTCCCTCATCTAACCTTTACTTAAAGCCGAAGGATTTACACGCAGATGGAGAAAAAAAAAGATATTCAGCTCTGTTCTCTCTTGAAACCATTTAATATCTCTCTAATGCAGCTGTGGCCCCGCCTCTCTTTTATCGAGGGGTTGATGAGTGTGTGGGACCTTCGTATGTGTGATCTGACATTTGAGTGGGCCAAGTACATTTCTTCATTCTTTGCCCAGCAAATGTTGTGATATGTTTGTACAGCATGGGCCAGTTGCTATCCCATTCCTTTTGTTTAATTGTTCCACGTGCGTTGAGATATGTGGGACGTGTAAACCAATAGGCTATCGGTTATGAAAGGTACTTTAATTTGAAGGGGATTTCATGGAATCTTTAAGCATGTTTCATTAATAATAAATAAGCACTGCACTATTTTTTGTTTTCTTTAATTTCAGTTTTGGTACAGGCATAGTTCACATACTTCACTTAGCTAAAGTTCACTCCCAGGGTCATCTGGACTGGCCCCATTATTCTCCAACATACACATTTATGAGTTGAAAAAAAGCAATATCAGGCTATTTATAAGATATAAGCTAAGCAATAGATATCCAGCCAGCACCCTAACAATAGGTGGACTTACAGGGTTCCATAAAACAATGTAATAAATAAATAGCCAAGAAATAGCCTAAAGGAAAAGTTGATTATTCCATCAGTGTCCAAAGCCATAAGAATGTCTTTTCCTGTAGCAATAAGCATGTACGCCTCAATATGCTCCTGTGATGTAGTGCTCCGTAATCTATTCTTGATGAAGTTGAAAAGCCGCGCTCAGTATGATGAATCCCCTCTGGCCTAGATCCGCCTTTACTGTCACTAACTCACACGAGCTAGCAGTATCACCTGCTGGGACATTGTTGTTGTCGTCCTCGGCCGCAGCCTCCTCTTCTCGCCCCCTACTCTCCACTGGTATCAGCCTGTTGCTCGTCCGTCCAGACTCCTTCCCTCCTCTTCTCCTCTTCATTTGGCACCGGTTGACTGTTAATGTTATCACTGCAGCTAGCAGGGTTTTGTGTGGCACTGGCACTGCTGGCATCTGTAACGTTATTTCTGAATAATAAATGTATTAAAACATTTTGCCGCATCAGCCTCGAGAGTTTTTTTTCTTTTTCCCTCTGATCTTTTCCACTCCATCTTTTCGCTTGTTTGGACCTTTATCCATCTCATTTGTATTTTTGATTTGAACTCTGCTCTTTCAGTCTTCATTTGATTATTTCCCGCTTGACCTCTGACATTACATGGATGGACGGATCCACTTGAAGGGGTGGGGGGGAGGTGATGACAGTCAGTACAACTTCCTGCACTTGCCTAGTGAAAATTTTGGGACCATGTAACCACCAATCAGATGGGCCAAAACTGAAAAGCACTGATGTTTTACGTTTCCTGCTGTAAATCATGAACTTGCAACGCTTTGACAACATGACAGTGTGCTATGTGTTAAGAATAGCTCATGATAGTCAGTTAATTCTTTAAAGGATGGTGTTTAACAGTTTTTCAAGATTCAAGATTCATTTATCTTCATTTTACAACACAAGATTGTAAAACGAAATGTACTTTGTAGTCCCTTAATGCTACTCACAAAAACAGAAATTATATAAATGGATTAATAAATAATAAGTCATAAAAATAAAATTATTTTTTATATTGTAGTGTAGAAGATGAATTGAAGAGTCTCACAGCCGGAGGAAAGAAGCTGCTCTGTAGTCTGGTGGTAAGACAGCGGATACTTCTGTATCTCTTGCCAGATGGCAGCAGGATGAACAGGCTGTGGCTGGGCCCAGTATTGTCTTTTAGTGTCCTTTGGGCTCTGTGCAGGCTCCTCACCTCACCGAGATGCTTTGTAGATGGGTACCGATGATGTTCTGGGTGGTTTCAATCACCCGCTACAGAGCCTTCCTGCCTTGGGCCATGCACATCTCATGCCAATTTGTAATGTTTGCTTTCTATTGCTCCTCTGTAAAAGTTGACAAGAACTTGAGAATTTTGCCTTCTTAAGTTTCTGACTTTTTTTTTTTACTAGGTTTGAAATACGTGATGTCCATGACAGGTTCTCTGTGATGCTGATACCCAGGAAGTTAAAACTGTTCACTTGCTCCACCTCAGCTCCACTGATGTAGACAGAGATGTGTGTCTTTGCCTCCTTCGTTCTAAAATCAACAATCAGCCCTTTGGTTTTGCTGACATTGAGCAGTAGATTGTTCTCTGTGCACCATTCTGCAAGATTGTTGATTTCCTCCTGATATGAACTCTCACTGTTGTTTGAAATCTGGCCAATGACGGTGGTGTCGTCCGCAAACTTCACAACAGAGTTGTTTAGCAAATGAACTCTTTATTTGACCAAACAGTTTTTCAGTAAGGAAAAGGACACTTGCTATCTGCACCTTATCAAGGTTGTCTAGTTGTTAATTTAAGTTTTGCATTGATTTGATCTGTATCCTTTTCTCCCACTCTCCCTGCATGTTTCTCTGACTCAAATGTAATTTAAAATTTTTATTAAGACATCCTCCCCTCTCTCCTCTCCTTCTCTCCTCTAGCTCTACTTCTGAGATCTCTTGCTTTGGCCTGTGGAGAAAGAACAAGTGCTGGGAAAACACCCGTTTCCCCTCCTTGAGTGGACGCAGGGAAATCAGATCCCATTGGACGGCAACAAGCAGAGGGTTAGTACACCCCCAAGGCTACAATTTGAACCTGGAAAATATAGTAAAAGACTTTTCATTTACAAGGACACATCACTGATACATCTAAAAGGCTTCGTACTCATATACTGAAGTTCAGTACCATCAACCGAGAGGCTCAGCCGACACTCTACCCAGCCGTCAGTGTCCTTGACTGGACAAGACTTCTCTTCCTTCCTCTTGCTGGAGTTCAGTTAATCTGCTGAAGTAAAGGTGAGTCACGCTGTTCTCTCCAATATGAAAACCCCTTACATTCTAGTGTAGATCAGCTGTCATTTTGACTCTTATTCAATTTTAGCGAGGCATGGAGTTTCTAATAAGTCCAGTGCTTTGGGCTGGGTTTGACAGGGCAGCCAGCCTTAGCTGACAGCTCACCCACTGAAGCTCTTTTCAGCAAGAGCACTTGACAGTGCCCAGTGGCAGTTCAGTGTGAAAAGCAGCAGTATGTGAAGGGTTTCTTTTTCTTTTTTTTTTTTTTTTTTTTTTTAAATGGTACAACCAATTCTGGCCAAACTAGCCTGGCTGGCAAAGTGGGATGTCTGTTGCCATAGCAGCAGGTGCTGATCCATATGCATGACTGGACTGTGATTTTGGGAAGGTGTGCTAGACTGTGCTGAGGGAGAAAAAGCTGTGGAAGACTTCTTAAGATTTAATATATTTCCTTGCTTTGTCATTTTGGCGGACATAGATCAGTAGCTTTGGGTCAGTGTCAAGGTCAAGTTTGAGTTTTGCACCGCCACAAAGTGTAGTGATGAAATTTGCTGACATCTAAAGCAAAACTATACCAATGCCTGTATCATGTTTTTAGTGGCAGCCCATATACTGTAGTTATTTTAGTTTTTGGTTATGCATCCTCTGTGTCCTCTACGTTTATGTCCCACTTTCGGTATCAGGCTGAAAGTTAAAGTAAAGCTGAAAGTGTTCTTCTTTTGAAGACGTTACTGGGTTAAAATCCTGCATCGCAAATGTAGGCCCTGTCCTAGTTCTGTAGGGGGAAAAAACACAACTTTTTTTGTTGTTATTTTTTGAACATTCATAAATAAATATATCTTTTCGTTTCACTATCCTTAACTGTCTTTGTAGACTTATTGAATGGCACTAAACTCAAACACAAGCTGAAATCAAAACACAGATTTCCATGCATGCAGTGTCCTTATTCAATGGAGAGACTTCTGAGGTTAAACTGCCTGTATAATTACATACATAGCCAACAGAATATTTTATATTAGTCAAATTAGCTGCGTCATTATTTAAGCCAGTATTCATGCCACCCTGAGTAGCCAGACAGAGCTTCCATTTTCTTCCGTTCTTCACATAACAAATAGTCAGACATTAAGTCTATGTGCGTTTTACACATATTTGAACGTTTTTCCATCATCTTTTGGAAATAAACACAACCACTTATGATTTCTATGACCCCCCCCATGCTCACATCCTTCCCTCTGAAAAATGGTTGATATTCATCATGAAAGCATGTTTGAATAGGCAGTCAAAGTACAATCTCCAAAGCTCTTAATAATAATGATGTCTTTCAGTAATGAAAGGCAGATAATTAATCACAAACCATTATGTTTGCATGCTATGTAAAGTCTGTATTTGCAGTTTAAATTGCTTAGTTGAAAGTGTGAAACAATATAATACCAGCAGTTATACATCTATTCACACACATTTAAGCTTATTATGGCAATTTGGAAGGAGGGAGATTTTGTTTTTACTACATTAGTCTATGTATTCATAGAGATTGTTAATGCACATTTTACACTTACAGTGAATCCTAAACTTTTTTTAGGCTTCTTGTTTGGAAATCATACATGAAACTGCAACTACCAATCTGCATTTCAACATGCTATCTAATATTCAGGTAAAGCTGCAGTTAAATAACAGAAAGATTATCTGTGAAAAAACTTTCACAGTCTGCTCTTAATTCACTTATTCACTGTCATGTAATGAATGCCTCCCTGATTTAAGAGTTGAGTGAAAACTCATTAATATCAAAACACCAAATATAAAGACTCCTGTAGGCATAAACCGAAACTTTTTAATGATGTGCTGTAGAGTGTTTTTACACAATGTCAGATCGCTGAAGCTCTCTGTTGTAAAAGTTTTTGAATCTTTCACTGGAAGATGAAACATGCCTTCTCCTGCCATGTTCAACCACAGACCGGCAACAGATCTCTCTTAGATCAATCTCATCGGCTTTTGGTGTTAATCGATCGAGATTCTTCCCAACCGAGTGGCACTGAACTACATTTAAAGTCTCCTCAAATGTGTCTCGCTTCCCGCTGAAGACATGGATACAACCAGCAGAAGTGTAATAAGGGCTTCAACCTGATCAAACATACCTCTAAGCTCCTCTGGCAACCAGGATAGAAGAAGTTTAATTACTTGGAATGATAAATGTTCTTCCATATCAACATGACCAGCTGCAAGTTTAAGCTCTCTTTGTTAATCTCTTGATACTGATCATCTGCTTCATCTGTTTTCCCACAAAGCGTAACGTTCTTGTGGTTTATACAGTAAACCCCCGGCAGTATGGGTGATTTTGAAGAGTCTCATGCTAGTCTCTTTCTGTGCAGAAAAAATGGTTACTTCAAGGAATCCTTTTTTTTCAAAATCTCAAACTTTAAAGTTTCAGACAGGTCATGAAAGAAAGTTCAGCTATGACCAGTGACAGATACTTTATGCTAAATAGCTAAACAAGTTCTACCTTCAAGTTACATTTAGGTCGTTTAACTAAAAGGGAAACTGTTGCTGAACAAATGGATGCTATGTTCTCTTTTCAGTGTTTTGTGTTTTCTACATTTCAGTGTCATGTTGAGGGACAAAAACCAGTAAATGTCAATGGTAATAGCTTCCACTGGCTCTCATCAGTTTACATCACAACTTATGAACCCAGCGCCTGTCACATATTCTACTTATGAAGTCATAAATATCATAACAGCAGTTTGAATGTTTCAAAAATGTATTCCACTTGACACTTTTGATATGTTTCCAAAGACTTTTTTATAGCTTGTATCTAGAGGGCTTTATAAAACTAGCTACCGCCTCTCTTAATGTCTCACTGAGATATTAACGTTACACTAAATTGTGATTCTTTGACACTGTTCTTTGGGAGTTTTACCTAAGCCGATGAGATATTCCAGCTTGAGCAGCTCTGACTCTCAGAAATATTACTGTGTCTAACACCTAACTTTTATTTGTTGTCTTTAGAGGAAACATATGGCTGAACGTCACACTGTTTTCCACTTTTGCTTTCTCTGTGGTAAATTCTGCGCTCTGCAGAAAGAATTATAGCATACATTTCAGGTAGCAGCTGTAACGAAGCCAGCGGTAGAGTTTGTACCAGCTCACTTGGAAGCATATGAATCTATTTTATGTTTTCAAACTCCTGCGTAAAAGGTTGATGCAGCCTACTTTAAAGACCTTCGATTGCATTTATATCCTCGCTACATCTCTGTCTCTCATCGTCACATTCTGCAAAACAAAACAAAACAAACGAATATATATATATATATACTGTATATCTGCTATAGGTGCTGGACAAAACTAGAATTGAAACACTCAGTTTATGTTATATAATGTACTACATGTACAATAGATTAAACAAATCTTAATTTCTGTGTTTCACATAGTGCTGTTATTTCATTTAGTCTGAGTCTTTATCTCACTGGTGCTATGATCAACTAGTAAAAAAATCACCAGGGAGTCATTTGGATATAGCACATAAGACATTTGAGTGTTTCGATGCATCATATGAATATTATAACAACATGTATTCTTATAATATTGGTCGTTATCCTGATGAAGGCCAAGATTTACTGTCTCATTAACTCGGATGAGACTACTCTCTGTCAAAGACATCTGGCATAAGCAATAAATTCACATTTATTGTCATATCTTGTGGGAAAAAAAGAAAACCGAATCAGTCAATTTTTCTCAACAGAAATGGCTAATAGAGTCTCTCACCTCATGTGTGAACCGCAGAGCAGACGACTGTTATCTGCCCCATCTTTTTAGTATGCAGCTTGTAGGTATGATCCTGACGTGACTTGATTAAATGGTTTATCCTTCTGGAGCCAGAGGTTAGTTTACTCAGTGTTCACCTTGAGCAGCCCACATCACATCACCATGTATCTATCTGAGTATGTGTGTGCATATGTGTGTGTGTTTGTCTATATGTGTGAGAGCAAGTGACAGCAAGTCATATGTACACCAATTGTGTGCCAACCTATATGTTTTGTGGGTGTGTTTGTCAAGGTGATTGGCCACAGGTGGTTTTCTGAGTGTGAGAGTCTAAATGCATGTCAGGGCTTATGGAGGAAGTGTCCTTGTGCGTTCACAGTGTATGCGTTGTGAGAGGGGTGTGTGCAGAGAGTTTGTTTGTGAGGTCTATTTGTGTGAGATACTAGTATAGGGTAGTGTGTGTGTGTTGGTGTGAGAGTACAATGATTATAGTATGAAGAAGAAAAAAAAGTGTAGTTGTGTTTACGTGCGCGAAGTTACGATCACCTCTCAAAACCTCGCTGTTCACTTCACATCTTCCTGATCACCATGGTGATTGCTCAGTCTGATAGCGCTGCTGTATTTGAGAAGAAACAACTGGAGTTTGCTGATAAGGACTGTCTGTGTTCAATTTCCAGTAATGCAAAACTGGAGCTTTCCTAATCTCCAAGTTTGATTTTGTCTTTCTTATCTTTTGTCAGTTTTGCCCATCTTGACTTGATCTCAATTTTAATAACACATCTTAATTCAGCGCTCAAGTTTATTAATGTTTAAGCGCTACTGTCTGTCTCGAGTTGAATGATAGATATGATAACTAGCTGTTGCCTAATCAGTCTCTCAAATGAGGTCATGACCAGTGAGGTAAGCCCTACTGACCTGAGTAGTAGTAGTAGTGCTTACCTTACTGGTCATGAAGTCCTTTGAAAGGCTGATTAAGAAACAGGGCTGAGGTTTTACTAGACCCCAAGCAATCTGCCTATAGAACAAACAGAGGGGTTGAGGACACAACTGCTACTTTACTTCACTATTTGTATAAGCACCTAGTGGACACAAAAACTCATGCAAGACTTTTATTTACTGACTTTTCTTCTGCTTTTAATACAATCCAGCCTCTCATTTTAGTCAATGAACTGCTGTCTCTTTTGAATCTTGCTGTTAGCTTCGTTAAATGGATTGTAGATTTCCTGACATGCAGGCTCTAGACTCTAGGGCCAACATATCAAGACACCATTAACCCTGACCCTCTAGGGCCTAGAGGGTCAGGGTTAATGGTGCCTTGACAAAGCAGTGCCTATCTTTCACTAGAGCACCACAAGGACGTGTTCTTTCCCCTTTACTATACATCCTCTATACCAACAATTGTAGGAGTCAGTGTAGTGATAGATACATCCTTAAATTTGCTGATGACGCTGTTATCATCAGTCAACTCCAAGATGGAGACACATCTCATGGGCCTGTTGTTGTACACTAGGGTGATGTTCATTTTCTGAGGCTGAATATTACTAAAACAAAAGACATGGCCATTGACTTTAGAGGATCAGCATCGCTCCCAATCCCAGGCCACTGTCACATTTCAAGGAGTAGATGTAGTTGAGAGCTACAAGTGTCTCGGCACAATCATTGTCAAGAAATTTAACTTTGATCGGCACACTGTGGCAATTTGTAAGAAAGGCCAGCAAAGACTGTATTTCCTATGGAGGCTTAATGTCTTAAATGTTGACTATTTTATAGATCTTTCACTAAGTCAGTTTTAACCTTTTCACTAGGATCTTGGCGTGGCAACCTGAATATCTAAACCAAAAAAAGACTGGGCAACGTTGTTAAGGTGGCCAGCAAGATCATCAGCAATCAGCAGTTCTTGTACCCGGAACAGACAACTTTTATTGCCAGGTTTTAAGGAAGGCAGGATTGATTTCAGGGAGCCCAGACCATCCTCTCTTTGAGGCATTTGATCTTCTCCCTTCAGGTCAGAAGAACAGGGTTCTAGGGGTGTGCCCCAATACAAATATGTTATTCGGCAAAGCACAAATAGTGGGTTTTTTACGTATATTTGTTTCATACAAATATTTTAAAAATTTATCATTGTTTTTGGGAAGAAAAAAAACAAACATGTTGAATACCAGTGCGCAGGTCAGTTACATCGCTATCAGCAGGTCTCAACGAGGGGAGTCACATCCACCTGCTACGTGATGCACATTTCCTTATTTGGACATCACTCTTGGAGTTGGGGGTGTTTGCCAGAGATAAATCTGAGCTACTGACACACGCAAAGTGCTCCCAAGGGACTCTTCATAACCTGTTGTTCCCCTTCTCCTTTCCACAAAGTTAGGTTGTAAAAAACAGACAATAAATGAAAAGTGTAAGGCAAGAATCACCTTTGAAGTTCTTCTCTACATATTACACAGTGTGCTGTTTCTGTGTTATGGGTGTATAGATAAGTAAAGGTCTGTCTGCAATGAGTTTTAGCTCAGTAGTCGGTCATCTATGATCTAGGAAACTCTAGTTCAAGACCCAGTGTGGGGACCTCCTTCGTAAGGTAGTTTAATCATAAACAATTATTGCAACACTTTCCACTTTTATTTGAATACAAATACAAATAATATTGCTGCCTCAACAGATACAAATACAAATACCAGTCCTCTGCACATCCCTACAGGGTTCCCAGGGCAAAATGCATTCACAAAATGTAATTACCTCGCACCTATGCACTTTTTGCTTACACTTAGCACCGTAACACTTTATTTTATCCAATCCTATATAAAATCCATCTTTTTACAGATGTTATTGTTGTACTGTTATGTGTGTATTATCCTATACAAAACCCATCTTTTATTAATTTTATTGTTGTACTGTTTGCATGTATTGTCATTGTTTATCTGTGCTCTGCTGCAAGCTGAATTTCCCCCATTGGGGATAATAAAGTACTGAACTTAACTGAACTGAAGTGATAGCTTTAGGAACCTTTGAGTGATATAATGCACCGAAGGATAGTTGGAAACCTCTGAGTAATATATCTTTAAGTTCAATTTAAGTCTTAGAGACCTTTGGGTAATACATCTTCAGTTCACTGATAGATTAACAAATCAGCCAATTTGACTGGGAAATCAATCAAAGCAGTGAAGGATTGCATCCACTTAATTGGAATACGCTTTAGATCTCAACACAACTTGAGGATACAGGATATAAGCTAGAAGTAATCATGCTACTTGTTCTCTCTGCTTTACAATCTCTTTATTAGTCTGTTTGTCTGTTTGTGTGTGTGTGTGTTTGTAGTGGTCAGAGTCTTTCATTCATCATCTTCTGCATCTAATGTTGGTGATACATCATTTTAAGCCACTAATCTAGTGTTGCAGTTGTTGCAAGTCACGATGAATAAAAGTAAATGCCAAATGTATGAACTGCAAATTTTTTGTGTGAGCGTTTGCTTTAAAGGCCAGAGAAACGCGGTCCAGGATTCGACTAGGCAGGCTCAACATTAAGCCCCCAGGAGGTTGCACTAATCTGTTTCATCACCTCTCCATCCCTCAGTCCTTCCAATTTTTTTCCCCCCACTCTTCCTCTTCATTTTGCCAGTCTGGAGTGCCAGGTTCTACCATGGCTTTTCAAACACAGAGAGATGCTGTGGAAGGCTGCCAAACGTTCTCCACATAACACCCCCCGCACACACATACGCACACATACATAGACACACTTTTCATGGGCCAGATTTCATCAAGATCCTCTGCTTGCTTGGTTCTCTCGCTGCACCTTCACCTGGGATGTTCCTTCCAGCTACGGCCCCCTTGTGGCAAGGCCCAGGTGGAACCAGTGGGCTTTCCTTGTTTAGCCACCCTACAATTGACCCACACATCCTGGGTACGCAGGTACACTCCTCGCCACATGGCACGCCTGTTGGAGAGAGAGAGAGAGAGAGAGAGGGAGGTAAGGAGAGAGGGAGAGCCATGTGCATTAGCCATGCTAATCTCATTAGCGCGGCCATGATTGAATCCTGTAGGAATCTGCCACCACTGCCAGGAGAGACGGAGGGGCTTGTATATTATTAAAGGGTTTGCTCTGTCGCAGGGGATGTGGAGGTTGGGAGAGGGAAGATAGGAAGAATTAGATAGAGAGGGAGACAGACAAACAGGGAAAAGAGAGAGATGAATGTAAATGGGTGGATGCAGACAAACACACTGGGAAATGCAAGAAAAAGGAGAAGACAGATATAGAGAAATAGAAAGAGAAAGAGGCGTGCACTACCACAATACCAAAACTATCTATGAAAAGCAGTGACGAGTGAACAAGTGAGGGAGTGGGAATGATGATAACAACATAGAAACATATTCAATTACAGCAGTAACAACTTATGCAACACAACATAACCTTATAAGCTTGACAAGAGCAAGAAACAACATGCTCAACCAAAATTAAACAATATAAACTTGCAAAATAAAGGAGCATGACTGAATGTAGTAGCCTAGCAGCTACCAGCCACGAGCATTTAAACAATAGCAGAGAAATGGGAAATGGAAAAGCAACACAGTCAATGTTTACCTATGTGACAAGTGCAAAGTAAAACAGGAAAGACAGAAGAACATCATTCAGCTATTAGGAGAAGAGACTGCCAAAGAGGAAGACCAAATGTTGAATTTTGTAAGACGTAAGCCGGTTTGAAATGAAAGAAGCAAACAAGAAATGACTGAAATCATTCAATTGAGAGATGTCTGTTTTCCCTTTAGGAGACCTTGGTTAACTCTTCTCACTTTTCTCTTTTATTTTTGTGTTTTATCTTTCTCCCTGCCTCCCCTGTCACTTAATGTTAGATTTGCCCTTTCACAGCCTCCCATGTGGAACCACAGTACAAGATATTTTCTGAAGCCTCACTAGACAGCGTCCTTGTAAACTTGTGACTGTCCAAACAAAATCTTAACCTCCTGCTCTCCCTCCTCCCCTATTTCATCTCATCCTTTCTTCCCAACAGCAGGTTAGAGTGAGGGAGTGAAGCCTTCAAAACAACACTTACTCTTACTCTCACTCTTCTTTTTCTGGTCAAACCCTTCTTTTCCGCCTGCCATCTATACTTTATTCCTCATGCCTCTTTCTCCATTCTCTTTCTCTGTATTTTTTCTTTCCACTCTCTAATTTGTTCCCTCCCCATCTCCCTTTTTTCTCCGCGTCTCCCCAGAGGAGTTTCATCTTGTTTTTGCTGCTGCTGCTGCTGCTCCAGTGGCTTCTAACCCCAGAGTTTTGGTATCGTTGTCTAGGCCGACTGTTGTTTTACTGTCTATGGTTCGTTGGAGTCTGGGACCCCAACAGCTTCAACTTACTGTTACTCAGTTGAAGAAGTTTTATGTGTGTGTGTGTCTGTGTGTCTGTGCGAGTTTGTGAAGTGTTACTTTACTTAGTTTTTCCTCTGGTAGTTGTGTGTCATTAAAGCCCAAAAGTCAAAGTCTCTTGACAAGAACATCTAATGGCTCCCTGGTTGCCTTAATCCTCCTTCCTTTTATTCCCCAGTCGTTTCTGTGATTTGCACAGCTTCTAAAACTAGCATTGCTTCTGGACAGTTTTTAATGGTTTGTTTGTTTATATGATTATATATTGTATTGATCTGATTGATCAGCTTGACTATTGATCAAAGTGATTGGGGTTTCTCTAATTTGAAGTGAAGTTGTACTGTTCTCTTTCACATACACCTTGTTAAATTTGACAGTAACACGACCGTCATACAATGACAGCCAGCCCTGACAGCTAGCTAAAGTTGACATTGGTGTTTAAATTTATACTAGCTGTGTTTCTATGGAGTTGTTGTACCTTGACTCAGGTCAACTCGTCACCATCTCATTTAACAATTACCAAACTGAAAATCCCCAACATTTAATGAATAAATCAACAATTTTCACATAGTTCACAATCAGGATCCAATTTAAGACTACTTCTAAATAGAGATTTATGTATTGGGGATGGGCAGTTCTGATTTTAAACCCCAATAATTCTCATTTCCAGTCCCGTTTGACTGTTCTGTCTCTCTGCTCTTCCTCATTCTTTCACTTTCCTCCCCATCCCTCGTTTCCTTTCCTCCATCTCCCATCTTTGTATTTTTCTCTTACCACTCCTCACTCCTCTCTCTCTTCAACTCTTTTACTTCAGTTTTATTTAGTCTAGTTCTCGGTTTGTTTGCTTATCCGTGTTGTCTCGGCAGAATCACCGTCCATATCCCTTTAATGCCAAACACATGTGACACAAGACAGGAATTTGCACCCGGTGGACTGATGCCACGGTGTCGAACAGACCTCTCTCAGATCTCTCTGATTCTTCCCCTCATCATCTTTTCCCCTTTTCACTTCCTTTCATTTCCATTGCTCTCGATCTCCTGACTCCTTCCCCCCCTTACCACTTTACATCGTCTCTTTTCATTTACTTCACTTTGTCACACGGATGACCTTTTGTTGTGTCCCAGACTCTCTGTCTCCCTTTCATCCTTCTCTTTTCCCTCTACCTGTCTTTTGATTCCTTCTGTCTCTCTGTATTTGTCTCTTTCCACGTCGTCTCAGGTGCATCGCTTGATATCTTCCTCGTTCTCTTTGTGTTGTTATCTTTCAGAGGTCAGTTCGGAACTTGAGGCTTATCTCAAAGCAGCGATCCAACCATTACGGGGCTGTAGTGGAGCCTCCCAGATCTTTGGTTTTCCCCAAAGTGAAAAGATTTTGACAAAACGATGTGGCTTTTCATTTTCCTTTGCTTTATGTCAGATTTATGGCGTCTGATGACATTTTGGAGATCACTTGAGACAGAGAGTGCCGTCCTTTTCTGTGTCCTTACCTACCATTCATGTGTCAATTTTCTTGACATTTTTATGTGGATATATATCCACTCATACTTTAAAATTATTCAGATTATTCAGTAGTTTGATTGGGGTCAAGATTTTTGGCCCTCCAGAATGTGTTAGTCCCCCCCCCCCCTAAGAAAAACTAATCCTGTATCCAGGCCAACAAAATTTTTCTTCTGCAGTTCTTTCATGGGTTTGAGTAGCCGCCTTGTTGGGTTCATGTTCTGTGACGTTTTTCAGACTTTCAAAATTAAATCTGACAACAGTCACGCCAATGGGAGTTTAAAAAAAATGTTGATCAATCACAGCATCTTCAAATATGTCAGTTTTTCCACTCTATTGGTCAAACTTATAGGCAGTTCACAAGAAGTAGGTCCTTCTGAGGCGCACAATGAGGGGCGTGTCTTAATTTCCAAAGGCAGCAGTATTATGATACTTACTAGAAATGTGTTTCAGTGATTTCTGCTGAACAGAAGTTCTTTTCCATCTACAGTATTGGTTAACATCTCGCTTTTAGGCCTCAATTTATTTCTATTGCTCCCATTAAACTCTTTTCTGTCTAGCTCAGCCTCTTTCTCTCTGTCCATTTTGTCATTTGCACTCCCTCTCTTTTGTCACCTTCCCTCTCCCGCCTTTTTTCTCATTCTGTCTTGATTGGTGCTGTCTCCGCCTCTTATTTTCCTCGCCGTAATTTTTCTCACTCCTCTCGTTTTTATCTTCTCCGACCCTTTCTCCTTTCTCATTTCATGTTTCTCCATGTCTCTCCTCCTCCTTTTTTTTTCTATCTTTTCCCTCTGGTTAGTGATTCATTCATCCAGCCAGGCATTAATTTACATCAGTATAATGATTCATCCCAAGTCCTCCCTCTTTCTCTCTCTCTCTCTTTCTTTCCTCTCGTCCCATCCCTATCTCATTTTAGAGAATGATTATTACTCATATCTCAGCCACTAATCACCACCACCCTGTCTTTCTCATTCTCTTGTGTGTTTTCTTCACCGATCTCATGGTAATATCAAGATAGTGAAACACCGCTATATAGCACGATAACGTCTGCAACAAACTATACACAGAAATGAATTGTTCAGTAAAAGTTGCACTTTTTCCACTTGGAAATTTTGGGTTTGCTCTGTGGTGAATCGTGGTATCGTCTAGCCCTGGAAGAACCATCATACTATATATAATTGGCTTGAATGGAAGCATTTTAGGCTAATAGAGTTGCCCTTTGGATACATGTTACACACTAAATGGTAAGTAAACTTCTCCATAAAAGTTCAGTAGAGTTCACAGACATCATGCATGTATGAAATAACAAGTAAGCTGGTTGATTTAATCCAATTGATAGAATCTATTAAATTCCAAGGTGGTGCATAATTGTCGATTTTGGTGTAAGTTATCTTTTAAATGATCAGCAGTTGGGTGATTTACAACAGGTTACATTGTGCCAATCAATACTTTTGTTTTGTCCTCATCGCTGCATAAGTGTTAAGGCCACACACCAAACTTGTAAGGTTGCCATGACTCCCGTTTACACTATCAGTTATGTGTTAAGTTTTCATTTCAAATAAAAAATCCCAGATAGGTGAGGCTGGCTGTACATGTACAGCAGGCTTTAAAGTTACAAAGCTGACCTGACAAAAATTAATGGTCGGGGATGTCTTGTGTTTATCTAAGCTGTTTGTAGGGGGCTAATAGCTCCTGTAGTTCCTGGAGTCTGTTCAGCTACATAAACAAAAACTCACCGAACTCATCAGTTTTCTCCAACTACATGCAGAAAGTCACAGAATATACGAATACGTCACCTCTTAGATTATTATTAGCACATTTGATTTGGACATGTACTGTCTTCAGATAGCTTTTCAAGAATGCAAAGTACTACAGAGGCATAATAGCATGCTTTACTTTATATTCAGGTATTTCAAAATATAAGTACGAGAGTGTTGCCCAGATCAGCCACTGCTCCATCATGAGCTGCTAAACTAGAGAAAGAGATCAACTGAGCTGCTGAAAGACACCTATAAATCTAGGGATTGGAGTGTGTTATCTCCTCTCATTCTCAGTAAGAAACTAACGAACTTTGTCCACTATTTGTCCGGCCTGTTATGTCCCTTCTTCCCTCCTCTTCACATTTCTCATTCACTGGCTTTTACAGTGTGTTGTTCATTCTTTCTTTCCTCCAGTTGCCTCCTCCTCCTCCTCCTCCTCCTCTTCCTTCAGGGTCACTGCCATACGTCTAACAAGCAGCAGACTTTTCTTGTTGTGCTTGCCCCAGAGAGGGAGAGAGAGAGAGAGAGCTTGTACACAGGCAGACAAGACACCCCCGTCCAGACTCCCCCTCGGCACAATGCTGCGTGGAGGCTGGGGATGATGGAGATGTGTGTATGTGAGTGTTTGGGTGGTGTGTATGTGTGAGAACTTGTGCAGGTGCTCTTGCAGCTCTTTTGTCTATAAAATGACAAATCATACTTTTCAGCTGAATCATTAAAAAAGAGCTGCAGGATTTGGCCTTAAACAGAGACTGAGAGAGACGTCGGTTAATGGAGACGGAGCTTACATGTGTTTATACAGTACATCCACGAGGAAGTGTACACATATTTCCATATTTAAATGTATCAACCAAAGGTCAAGCTTTAAAAGAAATGACATTTAAATGCGTCACGCCGTGCATGAGGCATATATAATATCTTAATGGGGCAACAGGTCCACAGCTTTGAACATTTCATTTTCAGAGCACAATTAGCCCGCCAGTTTAACATCTGGTGAGCAGAAAGTCTAACTACTCAATCTGTTGAGCGAGGTTCAGGGGAGAAACGTGTAGAAAACAGGTGGCGGAAGGAGAAGACAAAGCTGTGAGTGTAAATAAAATATTTGGGATGTGTCTGCGTATGATAAATCGTTGCGTATTGTTGTGATGCTTAGTGAATGTGGGACTGATACCGCCAGAGGCCTGACAGGCTGTCAGAGGCCTCATCCACACTAATAGCGTCCATACTACTCTGTGTGATGGGAAATATTTGTGTTCTCTGCGTGATTCTCTGGTCATTTTCTATCCTGAGAGGTCATGACCTGTTTGTTTCAGAGCAGTTCATCTCTCTGTCTGCTGAGGTTGGCTGAGGTAAGCAGCTGTCTTGATAAGGCTGGTGAGTAACCTGTGTACAGACACTACATGACCTGAGTTAACATTAGTCAGCATAGTGCTTCTCTGTGTCCCCCACGCCCCCCCCCACCCTCTCTCTCTCTCTCTCTCTCTCAACCCAACCGGTCAAAGCAGATGGCCGCCCACCTAGAGCAGGGTGCCACTATGTCAGGCTATGTTTGAGTTATCTGGCCTGACTAAACCTAACAGTGATGATCCAATATGACTGATTTCACACAGATGGCTGTCAACTGACTCTAGAGTAGCGGATCTCTGTGGGAAGATTATAGACTGTTGTGGTGGTAATATGTAAAATGATTGCGAATACAATGAATATTTTCATACAATCAGGACACAAAAATAATATTATAACTCCAAACCAAAGAAAATATGATTTTTAAGCATAATAAATACAAAAAAAATTAAAAACTAGACCTACAAGCAGGTAGACCAGCGTCCAAGCACCTGACACCTATTTGAAAGTTGCCACTTTTTTATTAATGCTATTGTAAAATAAATTGAAATTAAAGTGGTTCTATTAGTTTGTAAGAACAACAACCTACCCAAAAGGGTTTCTGATGATCTGATTATTCAGTTTTATAGCAAACTGAAGCCTCCAGGCCTCAGGTTTAGGGGTTGTACTACTGGTCATGGCTTGTAGATCATGTCAGGACTCTTTTGAAAAGGATAATGCATCTCAAGTGTCTCAAATAATAGGATAGACATGGAGGCATACGTTTTCATTTACATTTTAATTTGCAAGACAAAAAGCAAAAAATGCCCGGAAGAGATCTGCGTGACGTCAACGGCGTCGGTGAATGGATGTATGACGATGTTGGAGAGCAGCAGAATGAAGAAAAAATCCCACTAAATGCACAGCTCTGCTCAACATTTGCAAGACAATGCAGTCATATCATTTGCATTCACAGTATGACCTGGTATTTTCAATAAAAGTGAGCATGACATGTAAATGGGGGGAAAAGTCACAGGAAAAAATGTATCTATAACATTTTCAGCTCCTGACCTATAGCGTAGGATATTGTTTTTGGGAGACAGACTCATTAAACATGCATGTTGTTGTCTTTTTAGCGTGGAGACCGGCGAGTATGCATTTTGAGTTTTGACCTTTAAGTGAACGATGCAGGGACAGGGACCGTGAGGATAGAGATTTACGTAAAGGTGTGTGGCATGAGGGCGATTGCAGAAAATAGTTGGTGATGTGAGAAAGTTTTTAATTTAAACGAGAGTGAACTTTACCAGGACCTGCCGTAAATATCCACGAAAAAGTGCATAAGAAGAAGGAGCGGTTTGGTGGTCTATCAGCTGTGGTAAAAGAAAAATACATTCTTCCATAGACTTTATATCATAAAGACAGGTTTTTAAATCGCTTTTCTCGACTCAAGGAAAGTTTTACAAATATAAAACCTCCACGGATTAAAAAATCATAACGGGAAAGAGTGAATTGACCTCGTTATTGCAGTTTGCCGTATCCTGTCAATAGTTTAACTGACGTCTCTTTTACAATGGTGGTCTATGAGGAGGTTGCTCTGTATTTTTGTCTCAGCAGAAGAGTGTTAAGTTTCAGCAGATGATGAAATGTATCTTTTCTACCCAGGTGTTTTAATACCTTAGGGGTGATGTGATGCTTCTGAAGGGATTAAAAATTAACCGTGTTTTGTATTCAATTGTGCTTCTCACTCTGCCTTAGTCAGGACACGATTTTTCACTCCCACCAGCTCTTTTAACCTAATCTCAGCTCTTGATGTACGTTCTACTCTGATGTGCCAGAAATGTTCTGTGTTTCTACTCAACACTGACATCTTAAATTCTATATCAGCAGATACGTCAATCTGTCTGACCTCTTTAGGAAACCACTGCAAGTATCTTCTCACTTTGTAGACCTGCATACATGTGGTTGTCTAATTAAACTGAGATCTGCTTTCTGGCTCTGACTATGTTTGACTGATGCCAACTAGACTCTATGATATCAACCCGATAATGGCCTGAGTGATCATTACGTTCATGAACAATCATTGTTGTCAGGTGGAACAATGAAGTCAGTCCTTGGCACCTCCTTCCCTCGCTAAAGTCGTGAAAGATGGCGAGCTATTCTTCGTCAGGGTCCGACAGGTGATCTGATGTCTCTCAGCTAAAAAGGTGGCAAGAATTTATGACTCGCTGTGATCGCCTAATCTGACACGGTGAAAATCTCAAAAGACAAAAATTATTATTGTCTGATCCCAGAATAAGGTTTCATAACCCGACAAAGCACCCTACCCCTACCTTAAACCTCTTCTCTGCCTCTGCACTGCTTTGATCAACAATAAAATGCACACTTCAATTTATCACAGGTGTAGTTTTGTTCATAGCACCCATGCACTGATGGAAATGCTATCTTTTTCTCTATAGGAAGGTATTTACTTGAATTAACTTCATAGATTCTCATTGGGAGTTTAATTGCTGCACCAGTCAAAGTAACCTGATGAAACATAAACATAAAAAAATGAGCATAGACATATAAAAAAAATGATGTAGTACTCTAGTACAAGTATTCTTGGCTTTTACATTCAATGCAAGTTTCAGCACAGACTAAACCACAGAGGCAGTCTTCTTTATGAATTAATTCTTCCCGTTATTTAAGGATGATTGCATTCTCATATCTACCAAAAAAACAAAAACAAAACTGTAACATACATAAAGTTAATAACCAACCTAATAGGACATAAGAGGATCTTCACTCATCACAAGTTATCGTATGCTGTACATCAAGATAATTACTGGTTACATTCCTTAATGAGGATACACAGTCCCTGCATGATTAATGCATGACTAATACATGACTCATCATCATCTAATGCATGAATAAATATATTTCATGAACTCCTGTGCCTTAATATTAATGCATGGTAAAGTCACTATTAGTTCATGGGATTACTAAACATTAGTCATCATCAGTTTATGAACCTGGAGACAGTTCACTCATAAAAAATGTAAATGTCATCAAATTAGCTGTAATCTTGTTAAGTGAAGATTCAGTGAGTTTCTCTAAAGCATGATTCCTCTCCTGATGCGCAAAGTATGAGGCAGACATGTAGTACATTTGTAATATCTGGTTCAAAATCTTGTTTTTCATGTGAACTTCAATTATTTTTTCACCCATTTCGGTCATGCTGAGATTCTCCATCTCTTACATGTTGCGGTCCGCTTGCTGGGAAAGGATGAGAGGATGAAAACAGGCGTAGTGAAGAGATATGTGGACGGAGGGAGAAGGGGATAAAGGTTTAAAGTGATAGACGGAGATAGAGTCAGAAAAAAAAGGGGATGAGGGAGAGAAAGATAGAGCTATGTCCAGCAAATTGGTGAGGAAGATCAGCCATCCGGATCTAATATGGACTGTGAGACTCTTTATTCTTTACTTGGATCCCCATTGGCTGCCACATCCTGGGGTCCACACACAACAAAAACACAACATATATTACAAGACATATAACACATCACAGCATCTAATTGCATTCCAGTGTGGTTGTTCAGGTCGGTTAATTAACATTAGGGTTATTGCTAATGTGTTTTTTTTTTAATAGTCTCTTAAAACTTTCCTTATTGGCTGCTTAAATGATCATGGTTGGTAACACTGTCATGGTCCAATATATTACAGATCTGCACACTGCATCTGTTTTTGGTTTAACTAGATAACCCCTAGTAACCTGCCTGGTAGTGTGACTATATTGATCTCTCACATAATTTATTTGTGAGTACAGACAATTTGTTTTCTTACTATAACAGATATTCCTAAAGAAACCCATTAGATTGCATGCCAACCTCTCCTCTACACTGAGCCATGAGAGACCGGCATGCGCTCTCTCCATACTCTGCCTCACACCTAATGGACGGGGCAGTGCAAGCCTTGCAGCTTTATTCTGAGCTATTTAGAGCTTAGACAGATCTTTTTTGGCTTCACCCAACCCAGTGACGGACGGGGATAAAAAAAAAAAAAAAAAACAGCCCTGGCATTTGCAACAGAGCGGCCCTATCCTATCTTCAAATCCAACACCAACCTCACCCAAATGTAAACATAAAAAAGCTGGAGATAAAACCGTACAAACTCACTAGAATGCAGAAATTCTCAACACGGAACACACACTCAAACGACACGCTGTAATCGCTACAGTCGCTGACGTATGCCGACAACGATTTAACACAATCTGAGTGCGGCAGAGTGCTAGGTGCTACGACATGAGACGCTCCACTAAAGGCACATTCAGCACAAATACATAGGCTCCACATTAAAGCACAGTCAAGAATAATACAACAGCTCCAGCCAAAACATGAAAAGAGCAATGCACAGCCAAAGTGCATGTTACAATAGCTTCATCAGAATATGAAAGGAGCACTGCACAGCCACAGTGCAAATTACAATAGCTTCATCAGAATATGAAGAGAGCAGTGCATAGCCACAGTGTGTATTACAATAGCTTCATCAGAATATGAAAAGAGCACTGCACAGCCACAGCGTATACTAAGAAATAAATGTGCCTTACCTTCGTGTAGTTAACAAGCTATGAAGGAGTTTGCTTTTACCCTGCAACCCCGTCAATCACGTCGGAGATCGGGGTAGTCCGTTGGCTTTTATCATTGGGAAATTACAAGGATCCAGACACATTAGATCAGCATAAAGCTGTTGCAGGAGCCAGCGATGCATACAAAGCTGACCCATTTACATTGTGATCCATCTTTGCGGTGAAATGCCTTCTTGACTGGTTAAATCAGCTGTCTGATGTTGGTGAAACTTGACAAACAATTCCAGTGTGTTGGAATTTGGGCGCCGGAAAAAAAAAATCGTATGGAGCATCCTCTGAAGCCACACTTGCACCTGCTGCTTCCTTCCCCCTTCTTGTTTCAGTTGCCTCCGGCTCTGGTAATCCACTTTCCAGTGCTTTTTCTTGTTAATTGTCAGTTTCTACCACAAGCCCAGTGTCCAAGTTTGATTCTTCGGCCTCTTCCTCTTGTTTGTTTCCCTCATTGTCTCGTCTGGCTCTGCCACAAGTTCAGTGTCTGAGTCGTCCATGCTAACGTTAGCGCTGCCAGCTGAAGCAGCACTGTCGTTGACCCTAGCTACACCTGCGGAGGCATCGGCGGTGGCATGTTTCAAGCAGCCGGTTAGCTTTGCTTAGCATAAAGAGTGTAATGGTAAGGTAAAGGTAACAACAACAACTCACATCCTATGATCAGGAAACTTCACTGACTGCTGTGGCTTTAATGCCAGTCTCTAGCATCTCCAAATTCCACTAAAATGTCATTTAAATATAGAAGGAGAAGATTTCATCACTCTTGGTAACTTGCGTTAGCCTCTGAATTGTAGCGGACCCGCTACAAACATCAAAAAGCATTCTAACATACTCATATAAGCCGAACAGTGTGGTGAACACTGTCTCGGGTCTATCTCATGCATGCCCACCTCGTGGTATTCCCTCACCAAATCTATGATTTAGAAGAAGTTTGTCCCTTGCGGTGCATAAAAACTTGTATCGAGAGAGGGAATACATTACATCTTTGAGTTGATTTTTCTGTAACAGACACATATTCTCAGACTTCCATCTGCCTTTCTCACAAGCACTACTGGAGAAACAGAAGCTTTTTTGAATGACTCTCTTTTTCAACTTCTACCTATATGCTATCTGACTTCATAGTACTGTGTGGGAAGGATTCATCTGTATGGCTGGATCACAGGTATGTCATCTGTAAAATGTATGTCATGCTGCACTTACTCACTCTTAACTCAACTGAGCTTCTGTTCATCACTTATTGAGCTTGTCTAAGATGGACTGTACATCAGGTGATGAGTCAGGATGTTTGTTGATACTCACTTAACTGTATCCCACGGGGTTTTCACTCTCTCTACATGAGCCAAAACATTGGGTCTAGTCATTGGACTGGGAAAATGTAACTGTCAGATGTTATCCAAGTAGGGACAACAACTGTGGGCATATCCTACATCCTTACCAGCATCTCTTGCAAAAGAGTTGTCTGTTACATGGCGAAACAGACAGGCTGTCAGGCTTGTTCAGGTGATTGCTGATTTTGGCCTTTTCATGGGATTTGTTGATGGCAACAAAAAGATAATATAACACGGGCCTTATCCTTTAATTGTTGTCGACAGGTGCTTCAGTAAACAGCTGTTTCTGTCATTCATGATTTTCTCTCCTTTTTGATTATTTCTTTGTGAGCAGTCATGCAGGATTTCCAAATTTCAAGATGATAAGAGGAAAAGAAAAAACCCAAACATGGCATTTTAATGATCTATCACAGACTTTTAATGGTCTTCCTCCGTCTTTCTCCCTGTTCTTCACATCTTCGACTTTCTTTCTGTCAGATTTCATCAGTTGGCCGCTGCCGAGCCGGGTCTCTTGCTCGCAGATTACACTACTCCCCACAGGCCAGGCCCTCCTCTATCATCTTCCTCTGTTTATCCCCCCACACTGTTCTGTCTTCTGCCTTCACTGCAACCAAAATCTTCCCTCCATCCTGTCATCTGAGGCCCCCATCTCCTCCTCTTTCTTTTTCTCTTTACTGTCTCCAGAGACCAGACCCGTGCCACAGTCCTCTGCTGTTCCTTCCCTCGGAAAAAGTTAAAATGAAACTTCTCTATGTAGAAACTAGGTTGCTGCAGCAGTAAATGAAAGGATATAAAAAGATTGGGACAGTTGACTGCAAGACATGTAGAACTAAACTATACACAGGTGAAACTAAGCCTATAACTTTTGCCACAGCGGCTAGTAAGTTGCGAGCTAATGAGCGTAATTCACAGAGGGGCTGATAAATGAATGAAAGCTATTGAGATGTGTCTGGCAATATGTGTGGTTACTATTCACGGTAACATTATGATGAAAACATATCCAGTTATGCTAGGCCAAGAGGTAGTTTGTGTAACTTTGTGCAATAATATGGTTCTGCTAAATAAAACTAACTTTACATTACTTTGTAGCAGTCACCCTCCTAATGTAACAATGTTGAATCGTGACCATAAACAGGAATAATGGCCTGCTGACTCTTAACCAATCTTACTCTTTTCTTCTTACCTGTATCGCCAAACACTCCAGTGGCTGTTTTTTATGTTTTATGGTGGCTGATAAACCATTAAGTGACACACTATTGCTTATGTATCCACTTATGTTTGCACCTTGTTGCTTTGGAGCTATCACAAATTTGCACACCGGTGGGTTTTTTCTCCTTATTTCTATGTCGAATAGGTAATTCATTAATATAATAATGAACTGTTATGGAAAGAGGACTTCAGGGGTTACCATTGAAAGAAAAATTCCAGTATATTTCAACGTGATGTACTTCCCATAAATGTGGTTACTTTGGCTCTATGTGTCGTGCTAACTTTGCTCTCTCCAACTCTGTAATAGATATTCAGGGAAAACGCACAAAAAGAGGCATGTGGCACAAAACAATGAACATGGGGCCAAGCTGTTGAGCCTCCTACAGCTTTCCCAATAAACATGATTTTTACATGAATCATTTCAAATGCATAGAGGTCTATATCTGGGGCAATTTGCACATCGGTTTGTTTATGTCTGAGGCTGTGGATAGCTCAGCGTCTGTTCATGCTAGAGAAGTAGTAACTTAGATGAAATAAAATTGTTCATGCCTGCAAGGATAAAATGACAAGATACACATTGTGCAGTTTTCATGGACTATACTGCTGGACAATAGAGACTTACATTCCAACATGTGTTGTAATTGCATTTTTCTTACCGTGTGGAGCTGAGCGTTTGATCCAGCCGGCCTCGCTCTTTTTATCCAGTTGATCGTCGAGGTGAAACAGTCTCCAGGACGACAATGTTGACAAATGCCGTAAATCAATGTGTAGTAGTTACACAGCTGGGATCGCTCTCATCCGTGGACACTTCTAAATTTTCCATGTCTGACAGCAACAGACGCAAAAAAAGTTTTCCTCTTCACTCATCAGAAGAGGAGGTCAGTGACCGCAGGAACACCAACAGCTTCTCTGAGGTAACCAAGATTTGAGATTCAAGATTTAGTTCTTCCCAGCCCACAGCAGTGCAACAACAACAGAAAGGATAAAGATACATACTGTAAATCTAAAAAGCAATTAGCAGCACAGTGCATTAAAGTGCATTTAGAGAGAAAAGTACATGTCTCAGTTTGGTGTAGACAGCTCTTGCATGTCAATGAGTGACCGGCACTGATGAGGGAGTTGGATAATCCATTTTGCTTTCCAGAGAACATTAGGCGATATGATTTTTGGGACTGCCGGTTTGTATTGGTATTGCTTCCGCATCTTGTTGCACCACTTTTGATGTTTCCTCTCCGGCGCAGCTCCAGGCAAGGCTGTGGTCTCCTTCGGGCCCACTGGGTGTAGCAGTCCAAGCGCACTCAGGTGATTGAGCTCTCCCAGACAGTATTTCTCATAGCAAAAGTTACAAATGTCCAAAAGAAACTGATGATCATAGACATGGACGAAGAAACTGCATAGTTGGAACTAGGAGAGGCCGCCGCAAATGTCGGTCGCGCCGCCATCAGACCAGTTCATGAAGAGAGAGAGAGAGAGAATACCACCAACAAGGACCCCTTCTCTTCTTGTCTTCACAAAAATAACTCTTCTGTTAGCTTCCTCGGTGCAGTTTCTCCTTTGGATGGTTGGTAGCAGTTAGCAGTTGACAGCTACCTAGTTGTTTTGATTTAAAAAATATATCCAAAGATGATATTTCCTCTTCTGTTCTTGCTGATTAATGCTGTTATGTCTTCTTTAGGGTCTTTTCTGATGATTATTTAAAGGTTATTTTGCAAAATGTCCCACTTTTTAGGTCCAAGTTTGAGATGTATTCAGGAGTCCATCTCTGGTGCAGCCACGCTCTCTCATCTTTCCTGATGGTCCTGTTGCCTTTTTGCCTCCATTCTTCGTTTTTCCTATTTAATTTGTTTCCTTACAGTCTAACCACAGTGAAAATCAGCCTCATACATGTAAACAAACTGGGGTTTCCAGATGAATATGCAGGGTGGTTGGGTTAGCTGGCAAGTTTTCCCCAGATGTACTGTAGATCTCTATGCAGTTAGCCATAATGGCTGCTACAGGAGGCTAATTTCTGTGTTTACTTTCATTCAGACTCAAATGTTTGAAGCGATTCTTGTAAAAATCATGTTTATTTGGAAAGCTGTAGGAGGCTCAGCAGCTTGCCCCTACGTTCAGTGCGTTTCCCAGAATCTCTGTAATGGAGCTGAAGAGAGCAAAGATGGCATGGCACACAGAGCCACAATGGCCACATTTATGGAGAATACAGGTTGAAATAAACTGGAATTCTCCTTTAACAACCACAAGCTGCAACTACCGAGTAAAATATGCCTCCTCTCAACGTCTTTCTCGCTTCATTCCTATCCAGCGTCAATTTTTCTTCACCTCACTCCTAGTCTCTCACTCCTTCGCTCTTCTTCCCACTCTCTGCTAATGCCATCTTGAATAGAAAAAAAAAAAAAAAAAAAAAAAGCTCAAAAGAAGGAAAGTGGGAAGGACAGAGACAAATGGACGAGGGGGAGGGAGAGAGAAAGACATTATAATAGAAAAAAAGAAGGAGAGTTTCCATTTGGTGTCTCATTTAGCTCTGTGTGTGTACTTGCTGGCTCAGCCCTTAGGGCCTGTTAATGACCAGTATTAATGAAGCTCCCTATCTTTGTTACACACACACACACACACACACACACACAGACAGACGATAGACACAATGATGAACAAAACACATATATGCCTGTGCTTATACCGTCTCTATATCACTCCTTAACACGCACACACTAAGAGTATTTTCAAACATGAAGATTGTGAGAAGGATAAGACCTAAAGCTTTTAAGAGTCAGTACAAAACTGGAGTGTCTGTATGTGTTGTGTGTGTGTGTGTGTGTGTGTGTGTGTGATCCCCCATATGTGCAGTGTTCCTATATGACTTATGAAAAGGAAAGGTTTTTGTTGTTGTTTTTGATTATTTTAGGAAAGTGAAAAAAGGGAAAACATGGATTTAAAAAAGTCAATATTACAAAAATATGGGTAAAATCTAAAAATAGTAAAACAGTAGTGGAATGATTAAAAAATGGGAATTTGGCAGCAATTTGAGATTTCTCCCCATCTTTATCTTTATTTTACTGCAGGCATTTTTTGTGAACTCTCAACATCACAAGTGGACTTTGTGTATGGCGGTCAGTGTCCGCTCGCGGCAGGAAACATGGGGACATCAATTCTGGGAGAAAACTGCTTTGTTCTTGCTAAAAAAAATGTGTCATTTTCAGGGTAATAGTTAACAAAAACAATAAGACTTGCTAATCAGGTGTTGAGGGGATATGTTGGAATAATGGATGTACAAGGGATCCACTCACAAGGGGTCATTGATACTTATCCAAATTGGGCATGAATGCATGTGTGCACAAAAGGAAAAAAATAGGATGCAGATTGATTAAAAGGACAGACTGATTGCAGGACATTAGAATTTGAATAACTCTAGTTTGCATATGTGTTTGCATGCCTTTTCTATCTAAATCTAAATTTTAGAGCATACATACAGTATGTGAATGTGTGTGTATGTATGTGCGTGTGTTTTGTAAACCTTTGTTCTTGGCTTCAAGGTTTAACAGCACATGATCATTGCTGCCCCGAGAAAGAGAAACATCCTCTGTTCTCCTCTGTAATGGGGACCGCAGGGAGTGGACAGGCGAAGGAAAACAGAGGGGGAAGGAAGGAGCAAGGGATTCTGGGAACATGAATTAATGGAAGACTGAGGGAGACCATGATAGAGAGAGAGAGAGAGAGAGAGAGGGAGAGTGGGAGGATGATAGATTGAAGATTCATAGAGGGAAGGCGAGGAAAAGAAGGAAAGAGAGAAAGCAGAGAGGCTTGAATCTTAGAAGTGAATATTTATGGACTGAAAACTTAGTGATTAGCTTAGTGATGGTTACATGTTTGTCCAACCTGTCACCCACATGTTATTGAACTACTCAGCATTAATCATGTACGTGGGTTCAGTGGCAACGGTCAGTGCCTATGCAGGAAGTAGAATGACTTATATGCAGTGTGCATCGTTGTATTGGCATTTGGCATTTCTCCAGTGGTGTTTTTGGTTTTTTCCTTGTCCAATGTCAGTATCCCACATTAGCATGTTTTTTTAAGGTCCTTTATACAGCTCCTCAGTTCAGCCTCTGTCTGAAACAGCTCCTGACTCTTTAAGGCCTCCCTCTCAATGACCCACTCTGTTCTGATTGGTCAGTTTCTGGAGTCTCATGGCTGGCTGACTTCCGGCCTCTCAGGAGGCTACGTCAACAAACTATGAAACAAACTGTAGTAGTAGGAATTCATCACTTTTTCCTTGTTCGTTACTCAAGGGTCAACTTCTTATATAATCTGTACATGTTTGAGCCAAAATCTGATCCAAAATATGAGAGTGGACAACGTGAACAACATGGAAAAACTTTAGCAACAACCTTAGCAACCTTAGCAACCAAAGCAACGGAACAGATAGCTGTTTATGGGAACAGGCGATTAGCCAACGTCGGCAATGAAGCGTTCAGAGTCTGGGTTTTTAACTTGCAGGGACCACCTCTACACACATTATGTTGAATATCCAACATCATAACAGTATATAAATGACAGAAAACACACATACTGTAGGAATACACAACTGAAAAACCTTGAAAATAACACTGAATGTGGTATTATGGTCTCCAAAACATGTGTGTCTTGGCAAATAACGTGACTAATTATAACTCCACATGAGGCAACAAATTAAGAAAAACAATATTGGACCGTGTCAGTGTTGGTTGCTAATAATCTTTTATAGGGCAAAAAAATGATCAAACTAAGAATTATGCATCCTTAGAGAAGGAATTAAAGCAGGGACAGTTTGTTTGTTAGCAGGTAGTGGATAACTCAAATGTATAGAATTTGCAACAGAGAAAGCGAAACTCCTAAGAGCAGAAAAAGTAACCTACAGTCCATCAACCTGCATAACAAAGACTTTTTAGACACACAGAGTTCAACAAAGATATAATGAAATTTCTACAGTCCCTTAGAGGTGTAATAAGCAAAACACACTTAGAGAAATGGTGAAGGGGCACTAGATCATAGAGTGAGGTGGAGAAGAAAGTATAAAGATGGAAATGTCGAAGAAAAAAAAAGAAGAGGGGAGCAGTAGCACGGGGGCAGCAGGCAAAAGGAGAAAGATTTAAGTAATGAGGGAATATGGCCAGAAGCAGGAAATGGAGGGAGAGACTGAGAGTAGTTGACGGAGAGGAAAGGGAAAGGTTTAGACATACTGAGACCTGGATAATTAGCCTGGGAGGCACAAGAGTCTACTCTTAAATCACCATACTATGCCTTATTAGCTCAATACGGCTCCCTTTAGATCCCTGCAGCACAGACACACATCTCATATCCAGTCACATACAAAGTACAGCTCTCAAGTGCAATTTATACCCTTTGCTTTCACTTCGGAGTTGGTGGACCAATGAATCTTGAGGTTCCTGCACAAGCCTGGAGTTTTTAACCAGGTTCCAGACTTCTGAATCACCACACAAAGCACATCGCTTCATGTAACTATCTAATATCAATAAAATATGATCTCTATATCAGAAACTATTAGCTGACACTTGCTAATGAAGTCAGCATGGCCCTCCTGGCTGGCTATCATTCGCTCTAGCTATTACCATCAATATGCAAGCTTGTGTTGAAAAGTAGCACAATTGTATGAGACTAAACGAGCCAGACAGAGGGACACATTAGGAAAGACAGTTTTCACATGTTTTGTGACAAAAATATGAATCACCTAATTGTTTTTTTTGATTAATATTCTACTGACCATTTTGACTCAAGCTTCACAAAAGAATCTACAGTATTTTAGAGAGCATCTGACTGAGTAAATCATCTAATGGCACTTTCAAACCTGCCTTGTTTAGTTCGGTACCTGAACCCTGGAGCGTCTACCCCCCTTGGTGTGGTTCGTTTGGGCAGGTGTGAACACAGCAATTGCACCAAGACCTTGTCGTCTTGGTCCCGTTACAAACAAACTCTGGTACTGTTTGTTTGTGGTATGAACATAATCCGACCCAAATGCAGGAAGCATTGCACATTTTTTGGATTAAACCAGCTCCATCTGCCATATGCACTGTTCATTATGTTTATTATTATTATTATCCATTATGTTGTGGTATCTGTTCAATATGTGCTCCCTTCTCCTCTTCAGCGATGTAATGTGTGTTTTCCACAGAATGACAGTATGACCGTGGCAGGGGGGGATACGAGTGTTTATAAAAGAGAGAGAGAGCTTGTGTGTGTTGGTTAATGCAAGCGTTGGTTATACTGTACGCTGGAGTGTGTGTGTGTGTGTACGCACATGCTTGTCGGTGTCACAAGTGTCCATTATATTTGTGGGAGGATGCTGACGTGAAACTGTAGCGGGGGCAAATTAAACTGTGGCGGCCCACCGCAGTTTAATACATTAAATGGAAACCCAACACATTGTTCTATAGACGTTGCCTTGAAATGTGTTCATTCTGACATATTTTGGCTTGGTATATGGCCCAAACAATGACCACAATTATGAAGAAATGCCAATTCTGCCAATGGTCCATTTTGTGTAGGTATCCCAGAAAAAAAATCTAACTCTCCTTTTTTCCCTGCATAGTTTTTGTTGATACAGTTTGGTTCGCTTGAAATTTTGCTGTGTGAAACCAAACTGAGCCGAAGGGAAAATACAACAAAAAACAGCAGCTCATCCACTGATTCAGACCAAACCAAACAAACTATAGGGAGTCAACCAGTCCACAGCCAGGAGCAAGAGCGAACCTGTTGTGGAGCTGATTTCTAAACTGTATGTTACCAGTTAACTGTGAGACTTTAGGCGTATTGATTCTCTTTGGGATTAAGATTAAGAAGATTAAGAATGATACCTTCTGTTCTCTTATGTTAATATAAAACTTGGGCTGACTGCCCTATTTGTTTCTTGAACAAAAAGCTTTTGCCCTAGACATGTGGTATATGAATGTTATGACTCGTTTATTTTCACCTAACATAAATAATAATATCAAAAAAGGTATATATGTTGTCCAGAAAATTAAGAAAGTGTCAGAACGCAGGAGTCTTGAGTCAGCTTGAAATCAACTTCAGTGTTGTCACGGGAATTTATGCACCAGATGTGGAACCTATTTACCTTATTTAGAGACCCTATTAAGAGTTATTTACTCTATTTAGAGTTAATGCATCTAATTAAATGTGTCACATTATGTTAGTCATAATGATAATTCCTGTGGCCAGAAAGAAAACACTGTGTACTGCAGGTGAGAATGAATGGAGAGGAAGGGAAATATAACAAAAATCGAAGTGAAGTGATATGATTAAAGTAATAAGACATAAAAGCATCAATTTGTTTATAAAAAGTGTGAATGTGATGGTATATATGTAGTTAGTAATGGTTTCTATTGGTTTTGAAATGAAATGAAATGACAACAGAAGCACTCGAGTGAGACAATGCCATAAGTTACAGAGCTTCAGAGACATTCAATTATGTATAACAAACAGGCAGTACTCCCTAATGAATGTGCTTCCAAATTATATCCATGGATGTGCTTAGAATAACCTTTTAAAGAGAAGCCATTTAATGGTAGAAGGCGCGTGGGGTGTACTGGTGGGGGGGGGGGGGGGGGGGGGGGGGGTACCGCGAAGGAAAGTTGATATTTCAAATCCCAAACAAGATGGGAGCCAATTATAAAGTGAAAGTTAATGAGACACATTCACTTCTCCTTCAGCTGCCAACTGTCCCAGCGGAGCTTCACAGTGTCCAACGGTAGAAGACTGGAATTGTACTCTCAGGCTCCCAACTGGGATGAAATATAATGCTATGAATGTAAAGTAGGGTGTTTTTCTGAGCTTTAGCCTCCTCCAGATAAATGCGGCGAAAAATGTGTGATTTTTTTCTTTTCCCTTGAAAAAGCTTATGCTGTCAACTTCCTGTTGAGTTATACTTTAATCCACTGGAATTTGTCAAAAAGCCACCTAGAAATCCCAGAAACATTAACCTTGCGTGGTTAATCATTCCATTGAAATCACTGAATCCCTTTTATTTTAGAGGAAGCAGATTTACATATATTTTTCAAAAGCAGCCATTAAAATGTTCACAAGTGTAAATGCATCAATGATCCACTGACAGAATACTTGCAGTACCAAACAGCAGGACAGACAGAAGACACATTAGCAATAAAATGCATCTCTAGGCCACGGAAATAATGCAAATAAATTTACATTTTTTTTTCACACAAATTACCCATAAGTTCTTAAAGAGAAAGTGAGTAGGCAGCTGTAACTGGTAACTGTTTTAACAAAGGCAGATGGTCATGATAATTGCACACGGGAAACATGTGAGTTGTGGTAATTATTGTCAATATTGAAAAATGTTACTACACGCAATAACATTCATGGTAATAAAATCTGAGCAGTTCATGTTTATTTTATTTGTATCCCCATTACTGTCACCCTTGTAACAGTCATTCGTTCTGGGTTCGGTAGGTGTGAGATGCATCATAATTACTGTAAATGTAAATTGGTCACACTCTTTTTTTTTTTTTTTTTGAAAGGTAAGTGATATTGCTGTTGATAAAAAAAAAAAAGAGAAAGGCTGGTTTCACAATAGACTCATTCGTTCTCATAGCTAAAGACACACCCACCGTTTGGAGGACAGATAGAGTAGCTGCTGTTTAATCCAGGATCCGGCAGTCTAAATAAGTTATTCTATAATGTTTTACATGATCAATGAAATTCTTAAACATTGTTAAAGTTTAGGGTTTAACTTAAACAAGAGGAAAAATCCCAATCTTAGATTTTACACACTGCCAATTCCACAACAGTGCCTTGACTGGCTTCAAGCTTTATGGTAAGTATTCAGTAAGAATTAAGTGTGAGGCTGCCACGGTTAAAATGTAAGACCTGGGTCAACCCCTGTGACTGAAGGGTTAAGACACAGACCATGACTTGTAACATCCCTGGAGGACGCAAGTTGTAACATGCAACATGAGATCATTATCTCAAGTGTTAATTTTGACACATTCAACTAATCAAAAGAAACATACTTGAAAGCCATGCCTGAGCATGCAAGAAGACTATGTGATGCGCAATTTGTGAGTGATAGTTGTGAAACAGGATGCACTGTTGCCGATCTGTGTGTAAGCGGTGCTCGCAAATTGCTTTTTTGAAACAGGTCTCTAATTCGAATTTGGCCATCTCTCTGTCGTTTCCTGTCATATCACCATTATCTCTTTATGATAAAAGGCCTAAGTTGACATTTATTAGATTGCAAAGGTTTGGGTACTTGCAAGAGTCACATTGAAAAAAGAATGGTCAAAGTTTAAGTAGAGGCCAAGATATCTTGACTTTTATTCCTTAGAATGGCTTCAAAAAAACTGGATCCTACATTGCCCATAATGCAACTTAATAGCCTCTTTTATTAGACTTCCCCCAGCCTTGTAAACACTCACGTCTTTCAAAATCAATGCCTCAGTTTGTAGCACAGGATTTCTCTTAAAAATTTTAAGCCTCCAGGCCCAAGTCGACATGACTAACCCAGATGATGTAATCTGGGTTATTTTCTCAAATTTTAGAAAGCTCCTTCCACAGCCACATAATAAATTAAACCCCTATTTTCACTGGCTGAGTAGTTCTCTCCACAGTGAGTAAATTGAACTTGATGTGTAAAAGCGTGGAGTGCCCCTTCATGATATGAATGAAAAAATGATGTAATTTAATAAGGTATGAGGATATGTCCTGATATGATTATCCTGGCCAACTGGTGTGATTGTTTACCACTGTTAGCCACTTTCTGGCAAAGTGAAAGCAGTCTCTCCCGCTGTTAAATGTTCGGAGGTATCTGGACCTCCTATTGCCTGAATGCTGGATATCTAGTTTCTGAACATATTCCATTTTTTTTTTTCAGTTAAAATGTCAATTTCTGTATTTTTAAAAAAATGCTGTATAATTTGATTTTCACATTGCAAGTGAGAGTCCATTTAGCAGGTGGGTAGGGCCAAAGCAGTGACTGGTGCTATGGAAACAAATGGCTAATACCATCATCACACAGTTGCTTTTACCTACAAAGACAATAAAGATAACATAAACAGGCCAAAAAAAAAAAAAACACCAATTTGGTCCAAGAGAAACAGAATCCCACATATAAAGAGTGATTTAGAGACTTCTGTTGTCCATTTGTAGCAGGATACATAAACTCATGGTCAGAATTATTTCAAATCATCTTCTCATGTTTTTGTGATCTGATGAGCGAGATCACATCCTTTACCTGCCAAGACAGATTCTTTGTATGCTTGTCTAATAAACAGATTCTGACTCTGATCTGCTCACAGTATTATATATTACCTGTGTGTGTTCTTTGATATCAGTCTTATTCAGCATGTAAGCAGTACAATTTGTGTCTGTGTGTGCAAGTGTATTTTTAAGTGTGTGTGAGCCCATTATTATTCCCCTTGTGCTGCACCTGCCATATGCCTGATTACCTTCCAATCTCCTTTGTATGTCAGGGTGACACACACACACACACACACACACAAAAACACACACTTCATCCCTCTTTGTTGTATGTGTGTGGCTTCTTTCTTTTGGTCACCCCCCCCCCACCCATCCTCTCCTTCCTCTTTTTTTTTTAATCTTTTATCTCACCTCATCACTTTTGTCTCTTTCCCTCTCTTCCCCACCACTTCTCTCCACGCCATCTTTGTCTCTTCCTATTTCCGTCTTCGTCTCCCTTTCTCTCTTCCTCACTCGCTCTCGCTTTCTTTCCGACTCTCCTTTATCTTTTTCCCCCTTTCTCACGAAAAAAAAAAACATCCTTGCCTCTGTGCTGTCTGGAAAGAAATCCGGATGTATATGTGTAATGAGAAAGTTTAAGTCCCTCAAAGAGGATTGTGGCATCGTGTGTACAAAGCTAATCTTTCAGGGCGTGTGCGTTCATGTCGGTATGTGTATGTACGATATGTGTGTTTTTCTGAGTGCATGAATTTGCATATCTTTGTTGCAGAATGTGTGTCTATATGTGCATTCGCTGTCTCAATACGTCTCCTGTTGATTAAGAAGCTGTATCATTTCAAATTTAGCATTTTTTTTAGTTTTCTGTCATCTGTGTCTCTAAAATCCCACCTGCAATTAACTTTCTTTGGTCCAAACTACTCAGAGGAAAGTCAGTTTGTTTACACATGACTCAATTATGTGCAAATCAGGGCTTTTAAATGAAAACGGTCATCCAGATCTTGTGTAATTGATGTTTCTGCAGTCCATGTAGCTGTACTTGTGCTGTTCTTCTGTGCTGTTCAAAACACTTTGTAATAGAGGGAGAATAATCTATTGTAAGCTGTCATTGGATAATGTGCAGGGCCATTTTTGTGACTTCCAAAACTGTCAATCTGACATTTACGCCCACTCCATGCAGTGATTGGCCAACTGTTCGAAGGTGAGAGGGGTTTCAAATTCTCTCTCTAGATCTCTTTTTACAGTCCTGACACAACTATTTCTGTCACTTTTCATGTCAGCGACTGTGTGTTGATCGTGTGGCAATGAATAAAGGATAATTAAGAAAGAAAGTGACATTCAGTGGACCTGGATTTCATTACTAACCAGTCATAGCAAATAGTACTGGTGGAACCGCCCTGTTTTTACAGACTGAGTGCAACACTATGATTCCCTTTCAGGAGAGATTACCTGAAAATATGCTGTAAAAAATGTCCCGTACTTAAATAATATCATGTGTCTCCCCACTCTGTGACAGTCAGCTTTTCACTCTGCCTTTGAGTGCACCTGTTCAGATCAACTATAAATGCTTTTGATCTCTGATGTGATCGGACAACACGTCTTACAAACCACTTCTGATTGACCATAAACCGACCTTTAGGCTCATCTCTCTCTTTACCAGAACAGTCTGGTTCAATGTCAGAATTGCTGCAGATGCTGCACCAATCTTTCTCTTGATTTTACGGTCCATCTTACACTCATTTGTGAGTAAGAACCTGAGATACTTAAATTACTTGAGACAGCAACTCATTCCTAACCTGAGGGGAGGGAAATCCACCAATTTCCAGCAGAATACCATGGCCTTGGTGGAGTTTATTCTCATCCTGACTGCTTCACACTTGGCTGCAAACTGCAGAGCGTACCTGTCATGGTCTGATGAAGCCAGCAGAGCCACATCATCTGACTCAGACCTGCATTTCAGATTCAAATAGCTTTGTTCCTACCTGGCCAATAAATCAAACTGAATCTAATCTCTAAACGTGTGTGGTGTAAACATACTTTTATGAGAGAATTTAGAGATTGAGAATCTGTCCTTATGTTCGAGCATAAAAGTAAAACTTGTTTTGAAAATGGAGCATACGTTTCCTTTTACACTTTTTCATTTATTTTCAACACTTTCTAGCATCGTCGTCTGAGCTCATCTCCATTTCGACAAATTTTTAGCCATTTAAGTGCATGAGTATTTCGGGGAAACAGGAGTTTTGTCTCTTGTCAGGGTGCTGTGTTTCTGACCCTTGCACTTCTCACTAATGATTCTTTGTTATGTTGGTAGTGGAGGAATTTATGCAGATTCCGTTGTTGCCCTCATTGTAAGCTGCATCTACAGTAGATAACAGTTTCTGCTTAATGACTAAAATGTAAATGTAATCTAAGTGAGAAGCTGTTGCTAAGATTGAATTTACAGAGGTCATTTACTCATGACATAAGTGTTTTGGTTTAGTTTTACAATGGATGAGAAACAAGAGAGACAAATTAAAAACAAGTTCTAATTCCTTTATCCATAACTACTGTCGGTGGTAGATGGTGTTAACTGTTTGGTCGGTTGTTGGTCATCTGGTGGAGAAGTCCATACTGAACTAATTTGACGTGAATGGATTTATGGTCCCTGTGGTGTAGCCTGACAGGAGTGGCTGGTCACTTGGTAGGAGGCAGACACAGGAATAGACCCTTCCATCAGCAGTCCATCAGAGTCAATCTGGGCTGTACCATTGCTGCAGGTACATCTCATGTCTCTCCTAAAAACAGGTAAGAGTTAAAGTTATTCAATCTTACCAACCTCCGAGGTGAAACACTTTTCCATAGCTTACCATATAACATACTTGCAACCATACATAAACAGATCAAAGTCACAGTAAATAACTTACTTAATATAATTTACTACCACCCCCCACACTCACCCCCCCAACCCAGTGACATCACCAATGATGTCACCCAGTGTATAAATACAGGCCATTGTTGGGTGCCTCCTCCTTTTGTCTGTGGAGCACACGGTGGGTATGATAAGTAGCACAGAAAGAATATGATTGAATAATGAAATGCCGAACTAACCCAATAAACAATAACTAAACTTAACAATACTTGTCGGTGTTTTACTTGAACCAAAAATGTTGCTGGTATGTGAACTGTAACCAAATATAATGCAAACCACAAACAAACCCGGGATAGTATGTGTCTGCAAGTTGCAGATTGATCATGAACATATGGCTAAACAAACAATTAACAAGCATGGTTAAATTTGTAAGCTATGAGGCATTGATGGTGAAAGTAGGGACAAATGGTGTATTCTCACCCACTTTGTCACAGTCCCCAGAGGATGAGTCCTACTGCTTTTGGTGATCCCCTGACTTTTCCTAGTGCCACTATAACATTGACACATGTGGTTCAGAGTATAGAATAACTAGAATATTTGAATTGAATTTTGTGAGCATGTTGACATGCTGTTGTAAGCATTTAGTTCAAAGCACAGCTTCACAGAGCCGCTAGCATGGCTGTAGACACTTAGGCCCTGTTTACATCTGGCATTAACATGCGTCTTGGGTGATCCGATTGTGTGCCCCCTCACAAAATGCATGTCCTATTGATCTGCTCTAGCACCATGTCGGAACATATATAGAGTTATATGCAGTGATCTCCCTGCAGCTGCGGTTCTCCATTGAGAGACGCTGTGTGCATTTACGCACGAGGCACAGCAGCATAATTTCATTGATTATTTAAATCTCCCAACACGCTGACAGGATGGGTCAGGATCTAATGTTAATTAATGTTCTGTGTACTTCTACACATCCAATAGGTCAGCTGTTACACACACACATACAGTCCAGGTTCATACTGTTTGGAGTAAAGCAGCCATCCTCCTGATAAATCCTGAGCTCATTATGTTGAGCAGGGCAGCAAAACTCAAAACTGTAGTTATCAACTTGACAGAACAGAGGAAGCTATCCAGCAACATTTAGCTTCTGAAATATTTTTTTAGACAAACGAAAAACAAGTTATTTTCTGGTTTTGGTTTAATTGTCGATTTGATGAGGAAAATGGGTTAGGGGGATGGGAAAATGGGGAAAAAATGGGAGGAGGATTACATTCTTTTAATTCTGTTATCAATAAAGTTTAACACAGGAGGCAGCAATGCAATTCCTGTGCCTAGTTGGCCGGAAAATAGAGGACGTCAGTTGAGTAGGTGGTCCTTCAATGGAACCCAGGACACATTGCGTTTACACTGAATGAATGTGACCACATGAGGCCCAGACCACCTCTGAATGTGGTCTGAGTGGTCGGATTTCAGTGCATCCTCAATGTGTCATTGGTGCGTTCACACCTGTATTTAAAGCTGTCCACTGGTGATCACCTGAGACACCTGTTAATGCCAGGTGTGAACAGGGTCTTAGTCTTGTTTAAAGGCATTGGGATGTAACATTGGTACATATAATCTACACAGTGCATGGGATTCTGGTTTTGGTTATTTACTTCTGGTGTTGGCATTCTGTCTGGACCCTGGAGCCCTTACCGTCAGTTTTGTTGTTTAAAACTGTGACACACGTGATTACAGAGTGTACTTTACCATGTAATATTACCATCATATTGCAACAAGTATTGGAAATATGTAGATAAATCTCATAAAGGCCACTAAAATATAAGCAAAGTACAAAATGTATTGAACATGAGACATCTGCACTTAAAATTATGCACATGCGCATATTTTCATGAAAAAGGTTTGAGTTTGTGCCATTAACCTGACTGACTGGGGTCCCCGCAGACCCCAGAGGTATACTTTTTGTTTCCTCACATTTGCTTTATACTATCATTCCAGTTTTCCATGACTTTGTCAACAACTTGTTCCTAATGACTTCATATCATTGTTTTCTGTTTCTGTTTTAATTAGTGCTTTTTAAAAATACCAATGTACTGGGGTCCTGGGGGATCCCAGTAAAAAGCACCCAGCAGTTTTAATAGATGGAACAATCTTTTGAGAATATATTTGCCATGGGTCCTAATTTAAAGTTTCACAGACTATCATTATCAGTGGAAAGATTGTACTTTGGATAAAAGCTGCAATTTGTATTAAAGTAAAGTATATATTTTTATATATTTTCATTTTACACGATATGCAAATTGCATGTAAGAAAAAAACTTTTCTAAAATAATAATCTGTTTTTTGGAGGTTATATTACATAACTAATAATGTTTTGAGAAGAAACAAGGTAACATTTTGCTATGATGGTTGTTTCTTACAGTAGTTTATTCTTGGGGTCCCCAGGGACCCGGGTTGGTAGCCCCCCATGTTAAATATGTTGGTAGGATGAGGCTTAAAGCATCTACCTGAAGGCATTTAATACTTTGCACACTGGCACTTTGATAGCAACTGTTAAAAATGAGAAATATGTTACCTCTCCATTCTTCTGCATACAAATCCTCTAACCAGTCTGGGCAATCAAGCTGCTGCCCTTTAGAGTAACACCATCCACATAATTATTATTCTCTCCCTCATTGTTCTCTTCCCTCCGGTATTCCTTGTTGAGCTTGTGAGCTGTTGCTTCCCAAAGACTTCCAATTACCACCCATCCAAATAAATTAAAAGTCATCTGTCGTGCCAAATAGCCAATTAGCGAGGCTGGAAGCTCTGACCCAATCAAAGAACAGTGGCTTCGAGAGTAACGGGGTCAAGAGGGGAAATGACTGGAGGGCTGTGGAGAAGGCACCCAACCCTCGGAGCTAGGTTGACTTCCGGAGAATTACTTTCTAACAGTGTAAACTTGAAATGTATAGAGACAGAGTACCTCCAGCAGTTAATGTGTACATGTTTGGGAATATGTGTGTAAAGGTCAGGACTTAAGCAGGTAATGCCTCTCAAGGGATGTGAATGTCTGTGCTGTCAAATAAGGAGTTAGGAATTTTATAAAAATTATAGTAGTAGTATAAGTAAATTTACCAAAAAAGCCAAGCTGTATAGAAAACGAATTTTGAATTGCAGTGTCTCATTAAATGTATTTGCTTTTGAATTCTATCTATCTCATCACGCATTGAATAATCTGAAACAGTTATTAGTGTATAGGTGCACATGGTGAGAATAGATCACATATAAAAAAGGAGATGAAAAGTACTTTCTTTCAATTCTACATCACCAGTCGCTGCACACTCTTCCTTCTTCTCTTCAGTCACCATTATGAGTTTTTGCAACAAACTTTTGCCCGTTCGAGATCCATATTTCAGCCCATCTTTGGTATTCTGCTCGTTCGCTGCCTTCTCATTTTTTTGATATTTTCTTTTATCTCTTTATCCCTCCCTTTTCTGACTCTTTTTTTTCTCTCTCACATCTTCATATCTTCTCATCATCTCCTCATTTGTTCAAAAGAAATTATTTTCGTAAAGTTTTGTTACCAGGCAACACGGCCGCTGTGTGGTTACGCTGCATGCTGGTGTGTACAACGAGTCTGTCCACATGTTCACGGACGTGTTTATGAGTCATGGCTCATGAATTTCTTTTGTCTATTTTGAGTATAAATACATGCATTAAGACTTTTCATGTACGTGTACATATGTATGTATACGTCTGTGTTTAAATGTTAATGTTGTTATGACTTGTGTGTGAGCCCATTGGCAGCCCAGCAGAGCTAATGACTAGTCATAGAGATGAAAGACTAGCTGTGATTTTCTGGACACTGTGGTGAAGGAGGGAAGATACTGTGCGAGAGTGAGTGTGTGTGTGTGTGTGTGTGTGTGTGTGTGTGTGTGTGTGTGTGTGTGTGTGTGTGTGTGTGTGTGTGTGTGTGTGTGTGTGTCTCTGTGTGTAAAGAAATAGAATAGAGGAACAACAGATAAAAGACAGAGATAGTGAGCATGTGAGGATAAATGTCTCAACAGGGCAAAAAAATACTGTTATATATTAGTGATGTTTTATGTACTTCGACCTCTGAGTGCACTAGTGAGTTGTGAGTTTTTACACATCAATTCAGTTATCTTAGTCCAGAAATTTTGGGTGTAAAAACAACTTAATGTTTAAGCATTGTGTTGAAATACCAACCCCATAGCTGTTGATCACTGTACAGTACAGTAAATTACCTTATAGCAATCCTGATATTCTGCTTGTGGAGATATACTCAAAAGAGGTGAACTCTGTATTATGGATGAACTTTACCTGTAGGAGAGAGAGTTTTTTTTTAAGATAATGCTCCCTGAGGCAACATCAGTGTAGCTGTGTGTGAATCTATCATATTGCCAGCTGCTCTTCTGTATCGGCTAGATCGCACCTGTAGCATTTTTAGTAATGAATCAAACCGGGCTTTTGATATCAGATTGTACATCTTGAAGGGATTTGGCATTTCAACTATCATAAATTCATTTGAACATTGAGAGTGAGAGCATTTTTTGTAAGGTGAGGATGTATACTCCAGCTCTTAAAAGGACAGATTCTCAATTTTTCAAGTCTGTCTAGGTTTGTCCTGTCCATACTGGCCATTAGAAGATCCCTTCATAATGCACTTTAAATGTAAGTGATGGGGAACAAAATCCACAAGCTTCCTTTTGTGCAAAAATGTATATAAAGTTTATCTGAAGCCAATTTGAAGTGATAGCCAGTGTTCAGTGTTCATATGTTGTTTTAAGACAGACTTGAAAAACTGTGAACCTTTCCTTTAATCATTCAAAAAGCTATTTGAGGGTTTAAGCTTAGTTTAAGGATTACGTTTAAAATTAGGGTTGGGGTTAGGCTGGTAGTTGTGACAATTAAAGTTAGAGTTAGGAGCTATGGGCGTGCATTATATGAGTAAGAGTCCTAACAAACATGCAGGTTTAGGTTAAGTATAGGGCTAAAGTTGGGTTAAGGCATGTGATTGTTCAAGGTTATGACCATGGGGCTAAGTGATGTATTATGTAAATGAACGTCCTCACGAGTGCTGCATAGTTGTAGTACAACGTGTGTAGAAGCAGCTACGGAGAGAAGGATGGAGAGTAGATGTGAGAAAATATGAAAAAAGACTGAGAGTAGAGGCTGCACTATTTATGTGTGATCTGATATGGCTGAACTCTGAATATTCAGTGTGTAAATGTCAGCGTCCACGTGTGTGTGTGTAAATGTGTGTATAAACCTCATTACAGTTTCCACCTTTAATTGATGCCTCCTGACTTGTGCAAGAAACCAAAGCAGCAAAGATAAATTGCTGATCTCAAACTGGCTAAATGAAGTATGGACATAAGAGGAGAACTAGCCTCCTCCTCGCTCTTTTTTTTTTTTTTTTTGTCCCACGCTCTTCTTTTCTCCTCTCCATGCTTGCAGCTCTCTCTCTCTCTCTCTCTCTCTCTCTCTCCATTATAGTGTTTAATTTCCCCTCTTCTCTATTCTTCCTTTCTCCATCTACTCTCAATTTCCTTCTTCCTCTTGTCTGCCTCATTTTCCTTCCATCTTTCTCATCCTGTATTTCTCTTCCCCACATTTTGGCTATCCTTTCATCTTCAATTTTCAAGATCTTGTGCTTTTTTCTCTCCTCCCTTTTGCCTCCGTCCATGTCTTCCTACTCCCAGCATTGAGCTGCTCTTTCGCTCCCCTTTCTCCTCTTTCATTCACTTATCAAAACCTCTCCCTATCATAGCTGTTATCCACCCCCTCCCCTCACCCTCCGCCCCTTCTCCTGTTGTAGCATATGGTCCAAGATCTCCCAGCTGGCTCCCTCTGGACAGTGAGTCGTGCTGGTCGTGTTCTGGACGGAAGGTAAACGAGGGGAAAGAAAAAAAATGAAGGGAGGTTGGCGCAGCTGAGGAGAAGGGGGGGGGGGGTTCAGTCACGACTGGAGAGGAGATGGGGCGAGAAGAGGAAGAGGAGGGGATAGGAGTGGAGATGAGCTTGTTGTAGGAGGTTGTTGGTGGACAAAAAGAGGCCGAAAAGGGGATTCAAGAGATATGAGGCCTTGGAAAAGAAAGGAGAGGAGCTGAATAACGAGAGAAGAGGTGGACGGATTGAAGATAGGAGTTGTGATTGGAGGAAGTACAAGGAAAGACGACATTGAGAATGAGACAAAATAAAAGAAAAAAACAGCTGTGAAGTAAGAACCGGAGATGAAAGGAGTGAAGAGATGGAGTGGAACGGAGGTGGATAGGTTGAGCTGGAGAGGTAGTGGCGTATACACACAAACACACACTGCTTTCAATTGTCTTGCTCAGTATTGATCTACCCATCAGCGGTGGTTTCAGTGGGTCACTGGTTCCCATTACGTCTGAAAGATCTCATCAACATCTGCACGACTTGATCACTGTATCTCGCTCATGTACGCCGCTCTCACCCTCACTCAATCACACGCTCAGTTTACGGTTTAGAGCCAAATTACTCACCAACAGTCTACATGCGGGCCTTATTAACCTAGGGGTCCGCCGCTCGCAAGGTGTGGGAGGATGATCTGTGTCATCATCTTACACACAGCCTGGTGTAAACATCCAACAGACAGCTGAATTTGTATTTTGACATGGTTTGAATCATCCTGACCAGTGTTGGGATTTGTTATCCACTTGCCATTTCCTGTTTTTCCTGATTTTTTTTTTTTTTTTTTTTCCATACAGTTTGAGTCACGGTGGTATTTTAGCTCCATCTTTGGTTAATGGTTGTTGGATCCAGATTCTGATGTAGATGCAGAAAATTATATAGTAGCTTTTCTGTTATTAAAATAACACATTCAGAAGGTTGTGTAGCAACAGTCTCACCGAGGTCCATTTAGTCATTTCACATGATCTTCATTAGGATATGGAATTTGCTCAGTTGTCATATAATTGTAGATGTCAACCACGATGAGATGTCCACTAGAGATTGTTTTGTTAAATATATTTGATCCATTCTCTCTGATGCTGATGTCACAATGTCTTCTCTTGTGATGGGGTTATATTCTACGTCTTACACTCTATTACATCTAAAGCAAAGAAATACTATTCTATTCCACTTTATTCACCCTGTGCACAGTTTTCTGCTTTCTTGTAACTACCCAGCGTCTCTTGTGACTTCACTGGCTCACTGTCACTGGCCATTTTTTGTGCGCATCACTAAAGCTTTGCTACCATTAATTATAGAGAGCTTAATCAAAGGGTTTATGAGGCCAAGGTGTCGGTTGTTTCACTGATCCAGGCAGTGACAGATGGTGGCAGGTTAAAGAATCGGCCCGCATCTCGCAGCAGCCAGCTCCCCTTTTTTTTTTTCTTTTTTTTTTTATAGACTTTCCATCTGAAAATGGCTGCCATTACACAGTGCATCGTGGGCCAATTCACCCAAAGTGCCAAAGACATCTGTGCCTATAAAGGAACACATATTGCTGCTGTCCTGGGAAAACCACCTCGCTGCAAGTTTCTGGGTGGCAGAGTTAAGATATGGGACTGTAACTGGTGTGATTGGCTGGGAAAATCTGGCTGGGCATCTGGAAAGCACTGAGATGCCCTTAAGCAAGGGACTGAACCCCAACTGCTCAAAAGAAGCTGCTCAGTGTATAAATAAGACTGTATTTGCACAGACCAGCTGTACATTTACACTTGAAAAAACAAAGAAAACATTTTTTACTTGAACTAAGGGTATTGTATTTAGAAATCTATGTTTTAAGTTTGAGTTATTTACTATTACATCTACCATTACAGGACAAAATTGAAATGAATTGATGAGATTGCAAGCTTTAATAACTAACTTAACTTAGAGACCATGGCATGCATGCAGTTTGCCCCCCAACCAAAGCTCTTACTGGTTACTTTCTCTATTGTCACAGATTTGTGATTTTAAGCCAATGGAAACATGTTTTGGACATTTTGGGTCTATACATACACAGTAAGTATTAATACTGACAGGTTCGGTGATGGATTCATGGTATATGAAACATTTATTAAATAGTGTTAACATAATCTTTGATATGTTTTAGTGCTCTAAATTATTGATTCTCTACTCTCATGTGTGGTTGGATAGTACCGAATAGTTTCAGAGCAGTAACAGGCTCAAAAATATGGATCCTCCATCACAAATGATATACGAAGTGTCCTCTTAACAATGTAGCTTCATGTTACACAGATAAATGTTATTGGGACTAGACTGCTGATGAGTTGCTCTGGGTTTTTACTGCTATTGGCCACCTATTGTTCAGTTTATGTGTCTATTTGTCAGCCGTGTGCAACCTGGTGGTTGTCATTGACCTTTGACCTGCTTGTGAATAGCTTTCCAATGGTTCTAATCAATGTGAGCCAACAAACAGATGGTACACCACTTATGGTCTGAAAGATGTTCATAACCTTCCTTTGGCTTCATCTGCTGGCATTAAACACTGGAGCTCGGTCCTCGTGTTTAAGGCCCATTGGGACACTATGTTTTTTTTTTTAATTCAATGACCTTAGCTGCATTTAATTAAGTTCACTTGGGACGCCAGGTGTAAATCAGCCTCTGATTAGATGTGTTAATGAAAACTAGTAGCTCTCTGCGCCCTGAGGTCCAAGTTTAACATCCTCTGGCCGAGATTCGTAATGGTGATGGTAAATTAGGAAAGAAAAAAAAAGAAAAGTGTAGAGAGGAATAGAAGGAAGAGAGAGAGCTGCAAACAGTGTAAACATGTCCTTAAACACCTTAAATTAAATCCTACATTTACAATTAAATCATTCATTGTCCTAAAATAGGCACTATGGGTCCTAAATTTCCAGATAAATATTTAATCTGGTTTTAATGGTTGTTCTGTCTTCCTTCTGTGTAACACAGTCCCCCCACAACAAATCATGGCAAAAGTCCTCAAACATTCTTGCTTTTCCAGCAACAGAAGGATTTACATGGGACAGATCTGCATCTCATGATTTACATCCAACTGTGATGTTTAGTGCTAGTGCAGGAAGCAGTGTGTCCTTTGTGTAGCAAGGTGGAAAGTAAGGGTGTGTGGCGTGTCCAGCTTTCATGTGGGAGGCCACAAGTTTATGTCACAGTCCTGCGATTAATCTTTGCCTTTTTAGAAGAAAAGACATAACCTTAATTTAACAGGTAGTGTAACGACTCAGAACCCAAAAGCATGAAACCAGAGACGGGAGCAGAGTCCAAAATACTTTAATCAGTCCAAAAAAAAAATGAGCAGGGTCACAAACCAGATCTAAAGTAACAGGCAAGCAAACAGGTAGGTATAGAAATGCTGGAAGGCTAGGTAAACACGCTAGACAATCTGGCAAGAGGCATGTGAATATGGACCAGTATATATAGGGAATGACTGATGAGCCAAATGGGATTCAGGTGAGGAGATGGGTGGGGAAACTCAGGTGAGGGGAATGAGGTGATTGCAGGGCAGATGGGTGTGGCAGGATCTACAATGACAGGAGAGTTAGAGATCAAGCAGGTGAACAACATGAATAGTCACTAAGACAGTGAACCCGTGACAGGTAGTTTTAGTTGCTTAACCTTAACTCAACTCAACTTTATTTATATAGCACCTTTCTCTAAATGTAACCTTACTGCAGTTACCATAGACAGACACTGTAGAAAGAAATAATTTTGAGGATAGGATGGCTTTGGATGTAAAAAAAAAAAATAATAATTGAATGTAATGAGGGGTTTCACAGAACCGTTCAATATCAATGTGTGGCAGTAGTAGCTGACCTGTCAACTCTTGAATAACTGTTCTTCAGTAAGGGTCTTTAAACCCTTTAAATTTAACCCAGGAGACAGATTTAGCTGAAGCTGGTTTCTCCTCCTTAATTGATTCCCTTCTTTAACGAAGGGATGTAAAAAATGAGAATGTGGGGGGAAAAAGGGAAAATGTGGAGAGAGGTGTGGAGGTAAGATGATCAAGAGAGGAAAAGAAGATGTTGTGTACTTTCATGATTTGCTCTATTTATGCTTCAAATAGAAATTATCTTAATGCTTTAATGCTTCTAAAATTGAATCGCAATGAGATCAAGAGAGACAGGGAGACAGATGAAGATATATAGGGTGGGGGAGACAATGTGAAATAGAAAGAGGAGAAGAAAAAGGCTCATCTGATGACACAGCAAAGGATTACATATTTATTTTAGTTTAATTGCTCTATCAGTCAGCTGGTAATATTTTCTGTATAATACTTGTATAATACTGCTAACATATGAACTAACCCTGCCATGTTGATTCAATAGAACTGAATTAAACCATCTAGTGCACATAGAAAAACTGGCAGTCACTTTTAAAGCCAGATATACACAAACACACACACACAAAAGGCATCATTATACGGACTGAAATGATACTTAAAATGAACTAGTACATTATGTCCCTATTTTAATCAATTGTGTTCTTCAGCAGTACCTTTCATCAAACATTCACTTCAGTAAAGCAAACTGAATTGAGTCAAATTGAATTGACAGAGAGAGAGAAAGAAGGAGAGAGAGAGAGAGCCACAGAGGAAAAGGCTGCCTAAGAGACAAACAAGATGGCGTGATGGAGAGACAGTAAATTGGCAAGAAAAAAGAGGAATGTGAGGAGAAATGTGATAAAAGTGGAGAGGGGAAGACGTTTAATGAGAGAAAGACGAGCGAGAGACACTGAGAAGCGAGAGAGAGAGAGAGAGATGAGGGCAGAGGTATAGGTGGAGAGAAAGCTGTTCTGTCAGATATGATCAAAAGAGCCCATGTGAAGGGTTTGAAGGGAGAGACATGCAGCAAGACACAACATTCCTTGCAGCAAAGGGAGAAAGCAAAATGGAGGGAACAAGAAAAATCTGTAAAACACAATTTAAAGATTCGCTCCTCATTTGGCCTGCCACTCTGATTGTTACCCTCTAATCTCTGTCACCCATCTCAATTGCTGTCTGTTTTCCTATATGTCTCTTTTTTAGTATCTCCGCTTCTCTCCTGCTGCCATCACCGTCCTCCATCTCACTCTCAGAATATATATATATATATATATATATATATATATATTTTTCCATCTGCAGCCAACTAACCTGCTCTGCTTCATTCTGTTCTGCTCTGCTCTGCTCTACGGGGGGATAAAAATTAATTCCAACTCCCATTAGAAAAACAAGCTTTTGGATGGTAATCAAGATAAATCCAGGCCGAGGCAACGCTATCAGCGGAGAATCTTGATTGTTCACTGAGCACTTAGGAGCCAGGAGAGTGTGTCACCTATGACAATAGTTGGGTATTATAGGGACAGAATCCTAATGGGACAAATTACACAGACGAGTGATAAGAAGCCGTACTGATACTGGAGCGCTCCAAGTCATGTTAGATTTGTAAAAAAAAAAAAGCCTAGCAGTAGAGTTTTGATCATAGTTTGTTTTGTTTGGTCAAAACCAGAGTGTAAAAGTTCACTTTTATAGCTTTTTTGCATTTTGTTTGGTTCATGTTCCCCAATCCTTTTGGACATTCTAGTGTGCCCTAGTGGTCTCCAGCACACTAACACATACAAACGCACGTTTATGCTAAATCCTCAAGTTGAGCCGAGTTCACTGAATCATCAGTGTCACCGATCGAATTAGCTACTTTTGGATTGGTTCCTTCCTGGTAAAAAGTTTACTGACAGACCAAGAATCCTTAAGAAACAATCATGATGTGATACCTCTTTGAGGCACTGTACCTTTTTTAGGCCTATTCTTTAACTGGATTTAAGAAAATAGTTCAAACCAACAACACTGACTCACTGAGGTTACTTAGAGTTCAAAACTGAATCCAAACTGAGAACAATCAATGACAGCGCTGAAACTTTACAGCATTATGAAATGTGATGTGATCACTTAAAAGGCAAACAAAATACATTGTCAGTGATTCACAATCTTTGAAGTGAGCTGCACAAAATTATTCAAATTAATAAAGTGACTCCTAATTTTCACCTCTTGCAGCATGGAATCCTTCTGAAATGGTGTGCAGGCACTGCATAAAGTGGCAGGTATGATGGTCAGTCTCTATCAGCTGGTAAGCAACAGTGTATTGTGGCTTAAGCTGCCCTTCCTTTTTTTGGATAAGTTGTTTTTATAGTTTCGATGCTAGGAACAAGTTATGTTAGGCCACGTAATAAACGTGTTAAATTGTCTGTAATTGATTATGCAAACTGCTCAACTATTGTTGCAGCCAAACTTGAACTTCATCAATGGACAATTAGTGTGTCGGCTAATTGTGTTGGCAAAGACAGTGCAATGCCTTTTCCATTTGGATTCAGCTGTGATAAGCCACTCCAGGAAGCATTAATTGGTGATATAAAGGTCAGAAAATGTTTAGAACGTCCATGTTAAAACTGTGCTAAATTTGGTTGAAACATGAGGTTTTTTAGATGTCTTTGTTACATACACCATTTAAATTACTATATTTCATTGTAAAGAAAGCCCTTACTACACATTGAAACATTGAAATGCTATTCAAACAACAGATAAATGTAACTCAGACATCTAAAAAACTTCCCTGACAAATTTAATTCCCAACTCGTCGCATACAGACACTTGGTCAGGGCCCCTTTTTAACGCACTGGGTACCCCTTTGTAGCATAATTTTTCAATCTGCAGGGTAGTCCACAACATCTGAAATTGATGCCATGAGACCGATGACGTCTATATAAGGTGACAAATATTTCCTCATTAGGAGGAGGTAGCTTGGGTGAATGGCTAGATAGATAGATGGGAAAAAGTGGACTTAGTTGCAGGAGACTGCTTTTTGTTTCCCGCTACCAACTGTAAGTGTCATGTTTCCAACAGTGAGTTGGGACATTTTTTAAAAAAAAACGTAAAAACTGTCATGGTATTTACTGTTGCCATGACAATGAAGGTTGCTCAACTTTAAGGAAGAAAGAACACAATGTTTCAAGTGATCATTTTAACCCAAACTATGATGTTTCCCTAACCCTAACCAAGTGATTTTGTGCCATAACCTAACCAGACCTTAACCATAGTGTTGTCACACCAAAAAACATAATTTTTTTTTAACACAAAATGTTGTGATACTGCATAGGGTACCCATGGACGTTGAAAAATGATGCTAAAGCGGTACCCAGTGCCTTAAAAAGTGACACTAGGGGGTCCTTACCAAGAAAGTGTTGCCAAATCAATGGTAGTCTATGCTTACTGGGATGTAACAGATATTTGCTCATCAGTCTCTGATGTTGCTATACATGGCATTTTGCTTTCTTGCCAATCGAGTTTTCAATTCAGGTTAGCCCAAGCAGCATGTGTTGTTTCATGTGTAGAATTTTGATTGATAGAGTGGGAACTCCACCCACAACCCGTCAGCGCACTGGCCTGATTTTGTGGCGCACAACAAAAGACATAAGAGCCGTAAACAAAGGTTGCATGGACTCACAAGTCACTCATTTATTGGACAGAGATTTGTTAACCTGTCATCTTGCCTGGTTTGACATTTTCAGAGTGAGGGGGAGTCAAACTAAATCTGATTCCATTTCTTGTAACTCAAGCTGAGCATGGCTGACTTACAAGCACACTTCCTTGAGTTGTTAAAAGCAGCTAAAACAGAAGAGGAAACAGATGAAAATCAGCAGCAGTCCAGATTTGAGTTTACCGTCAGTCGACTTAGCTATTTTAGGCTTTTCAAGCATGGAGAATTGCTTGCTATCTGATGTCAGCATTCGCTCCCTTTTATCCAAACAATCTTTTGTGGCACTGTGCTGCTTTTTGTAAGAAACATGAACAGAATTTGTTTAAAGACATTGTCCTTATCTGCCTAGATGAACAGCACTAAAGGCATAAAATAGGGAAGTGCAGAGAGCCCAGTATTTGTATTTGTATCTGTATTTGTTGAAGAAGCAAAATTATTTGTATTTGTATTCAAATAAAAGTGGAAAGAAGCTTAAACATCCTGTTTTTGTTTTCATTACACTTTTAATTTTAGAAAAGTAAAGTGCTACAATAAGTGTTCATGAATAAACTACCTTACGAAGGAGGCCCCCACAAGAGCTCTCGAACTGGAGTCTCCCTGTGCTGATTACTGAGTTAAAATTTTACTCATCGCCTCATTGCATATCCATAACACAGAGATAGCATACTGTATAACATGTAGGGAAGAACTTCAAAGGCAATTCTTGCTTTGCACTTTTCATTTATTGCCTATTTTTTACAACCTAACTTTGTGGAAAGGAGAAGGGGAACAACAGGTGATGGAAAGTCCCTTGTGTCAATAGCTCAGCTTTATCTCTGGGGAACACCCCAAACTCTGGGATTGATGTCCAAATTAGGAAATGTGTGTCATGTAGCAGGTGGATGTGACTCCCCTCATTGAGACCTGCCTATCGACATAACAGCGGAGCAGAGGAGAGAGACTGAGATAGTGATGTAACCGACCTGTGCTGGTATTTGACATGTTTTTTTTTTTCTTACTGAAAACAAATAATTTCTAAAACATTTGTATTAAACAAATATTCATAAAAAAGCCACTATTTATGTTTTGCATAATGTTGTATTTGTATTTGGGCACACCTCTAGCATAAAAGCTTTAACATTTTGGTACACTGCAAACATTCCATAATGGTAAAGGTGGTTGTTAAGCAGTGTTTTGTACAGAAGGTTGAAAGTCTTAACTCAAGATGGAAAAACCTACATGAGAGAACTTAAAAGTAACACTGTCCCCTCATATATATATATATATATATATATATATATATATATATATATATATATATATAGGAGCTGCCCAGTGCAACCATATGTGTCAATCATTAGCTAATGAGCAGCTCCACTGGAGTTGAGGAAAGGGAAGACAAATTGTTATCCCTTTCCTTAAAGTTTTCCAGCCGGTATTCAACCTCTGGGTATTTCAGCAGAGGTCTCAAAGTATAGTCATAAAGATGCTCAGTTTAACAATTTTAAATTCCTTGTCTCTGTTATTCCAAATAAACTGTTGTTGCTACTTGCATACATATTAAATACATCACGTTCTTGTGCGGCAGCCTACTTTTTCTCAAAAGGAATCCTCTCCTTTGTGTGTAGATTGACTTTCAAAACTGGGTTCAGTGAAAATGTGGCAAAATGGACAATGCTATGCAAATCTTTATATCAGAGTATCAATCCCATTTGGTAAATGAGGTTGTGTTGTAATTACAAAGTTGGACCATGACTGATGGGAGTTTTAGTCTTATAGCCATTTCTATGGCTGGACTTTTCAGCTGCCTCTTCAGATAACCCAAACAGAGGATGGCTGACATTCGACCATCCATCTTCCCTCTGTACTTCCACAGTCCTCCTCCCTTCCAATCTATAAAGAAAGCAGAAAACATACATCACTTTGCGGTATGTGAACATAAACTCTAAAGTCAAAGTTCTCAGTTTTGTGATGAATGCGCAGAACACTCTTTTGTTGACACTGTCGCAGTATTTATGTCCTGACTCAAGGTCCATTTATTCAACACTGCCTATAATCTATTTCAACTCCCTCCTCACTAGCTATTATTTTTTCTTTTTTGCTGCAGGTGTTCATTACTTACTTTGCTGGTGGTCTGCCCAGGTGTTGCCAAATGCTTTCAATCCCAGGTGCATGCGAGCACAAAGGTAAGCTCATACACACACATGATCATCAATTCATTCCATACACTTGGTCACATTGGTTTACATCCCTTATATTGCTTTTATGCCTTTATTACCTTTGGATTTGATATGTGATTCACAGGGAAAACCTTGGCAAACAAAGTCAAGAAAGGTTTTGAAAATTAATATAAACAAATCTTTGCTTGATAATTGGATAACAGTCATTGAATTCCCTTTATGTTACTTTGGCTGGCTGCCTAGATCTGTAATTATACCACTAATTGTGAAAGCTCCCCAATGAATTCAGTTTGGACAAAGAGGCGATGGTTATTAAAGAGGACATGGCATTGACATGTTTTGGTAGCCAGTATTGCAACAACAGCAGCTTCTTTCTTCAGTGGTCCTTTTGAGATATGATGGCCTGTAATGGACATAAACAATATTGTCACATTTCTACATCAGAGACAAGTAAGCTCGCTGATAGGCCTGAGCTCACTGCATCATATCCAGGGTCTGATCCATATCTGAAAGCCATGCCAAGCCCAAATTGTGATCGTGGTTGGAGCTGGGGAAGCTTCAACATGCCAAATGTCGGATGGCATTACATTTACAAGCTATGTTGGGACAAAATCAAGTTCAACAGACAAACAATAACTAAATCCTAATAAGCAGGGAGTTCTTCTTCCAAAACAGAGTACACAACAATGGTGTTTGACAGCCACAGATTTAACCAGCTGGCAAGGTAATCACTGACTCCTGGTATTAATCAAAAAACCTATCAAACCCCATACAGATATAGTATGTGCGGTGTGCTGTTGGGGGGTAACAGCTTTGCTAATATCCAGGGATGAATGATATCCTGGGATTTGTGCAGTGAGGTGTTTAATTAACCAAAGCAAATTGATGATAATACAGAGCATCATCAGCCTTTAGTTTATGTTGATAAAGGCTATCTTAAACAGCCTGACATATACCAAACTTGCTCGGTTGTGCAATATTCTCACATTTTTTCAAATAAAATAAAAAGGCTGTCATATTAATCAATCTGTCACATTTTAATAGCCAAGGTATGCAGTGATATCTAGACATAATGGTGCTATGTCAATTTCCATAGGAAATGAACCATTGATTTTACATTAGATACACAATACAATTTAAGTAAAACATTGGACTTTAACACAGGAGCTTGTTGTTTGTTTCCCTCTTCCAACTGAGAGTTTCCCATTTCCATTTTCAGTACTGTTTTTTTTTTAAACAATGATCATGGGTGTTCCATAACCATAATAACCAATACAAATGAAGCAAAGCTGCATGGTTTGCTAATTGCTGTGTCATTTATACAATGTACATGTTTAAAATGTAATTATCATTTGCTGAGCAATCTTTACCTGATCTGTTATCTTCTAAGCACACATGTTGGTTAAAGGTACTTTCAAGTATACTGTGAAACAGTAACATGACAAACTGTCAGCTGAGTACCTCGAGAAAGTTACAGATATAGTAGCCAACATACTGTAAATAGGTTCTGGCTGCAGCTAGCAAGCTGAATAACATGACCAGTTACATGCCAGCTACAACTAATGATTAACAGTATTATCTGCTCTGACCTGCAAATATTGTAAACATACTGTATATATAGAATCAGAATCATCTTTATTGGCCAAGTACCCTAACCCCCCTTCCAACCCTCCCAGATTTTATTGATTTTATTTGCTAATCTCTGTTTAAAACATTGTATATGAAATCTTATAAACCAAGGCTGCAAATGTGCTTTCATAGTTCATCATCTACTACTGATTTTGATAGAAAATCAAACCCTGGAAGAGTTTGTTGATGGACTTTCTAAATGTTGAGAGAGTGGACAGGTGGAAGCAATGACACTTTGCAGCATAATGAAAGATGAACTGGATTTACAATATCGACTCTTCCACTGTGTCTAAACAGGTTGCATAGCGAAAGCAGCATGTCAACGGCGGCTTAAGTCCTCCGTCAGTGTCTACACGAGATGTATTCAGGCACATGTACTGGGTGTCAACAAAACACGATTTGACAGAGTCCGATACACAATCACTGAAGTAATGCACATAAAATGATAATATGTTTTGGGTCACAGCTAAACCATTACGCTGCTGTGTTGATTAAGATAACAGCGTATCATTTACATCACATTCATAGACAAATCCATTAACTTGAGTTGCTTAATGCTCCTCTGAACAACGAGTGAGGTTTTTGGTTTGTTTTTAACATGGGTGCGTATGGCTCTTACTACTTTGGAGACTTGTTGTTTTCCTCTGTTTCATCGCTCATCCATCCGTTCTCTCTCTTCCAGCCAATTTACAGCTTTTCTTTCCCCTTCGCTCCTCTCTGTTCCACTCTCTCGATCCACCCATTCCCCTATCCCCCCATGCTCTCTACAACCCATCCCTTTTTCCATGTTATTCAGCCTCCCAAAGTACAAATTTGTGGCCTCCTCAGGTCTGTCGTTTCGTCTCTCCTCTTGTCTTCTAACTTGCTTTGTTTTACAGACTCTTCTTTTTGCTGTTTATTTCCTCTGTCTGTGTTTCTTGCCTTCTCCCTCCATAATGTTTGAAGTGTAAATATATTCTCTCTTTGTCTAATGAAGTGGTGGGGATTGCCTTAACCACAGATGCTGAGACAAAAAGAGGCAGATGAGAAAAAGAGGAAGAAAAAGTGGAGCAATGGTGGAGCTGTAGTTAGTAGAACGGAGAGAGCAAGGCCAGTTTGAGCTTGATGAGAGGGTTAAGGAGAAGTAGAAGGAGGAGTTGTTGAAGTGCATGTGCGTAGGTGTGTGTGTGTGTGTTTGAGTATCTGTTAAGAGCAATGAACTGAGAATATAATTTTTTTAACAACAAAGCAGTGATGTAGCTGTTGACAGAAATTGGCTTCTTAGGCGTCTTATTTTAAAATTACACTTCATGATAGTTTCAGTTTATTGTAGAGATATCCTTGTTACCCCCGATCACAATTCAAGATCTACCTGAGCCAAAATGAATATTTTCTTACATGCTGCTGCACACTTACATTAGAATTAGTGAAGGCAATTAGATATACATTATTTGACATTGAAAAACTTTCACTGTCTGTTACAATGGCAATATTTTATTTCAACATCTTCCCCAAATCAAGATTCCATTCAAGAAAAGTGTCTCAATATATGCACAAATGCAGACATTTAACGGCATGAAGATCATAGAAAAAGTTTTGGAGTGGCACATTTCAAAACCATTTAAGTTTGGTGCTCGGCCTTAAGCGGCATCACGAGGTTTATGCGGGCGTGTTTCTATGAGGAGAAAGCAGGAAGTGACATGATAAATGTGTCGTAACATCAAAACTGTAAATACAAGTCAATGTCTGTAAAAGCAGACTGAATAATAGGTTATCATTTGATGTATTTCTTGAATATATCATACATGTTTCAGATAGTGTTTAAGTTCAGTTCAGTGTTAGTTTGTGTGTGCTGTGTCTATTCTAAACTTAGTTATTTGCTGTGGAAGATGAGGCGGTTGTGTGTTTAACAGTTAAGTTTATTCTGTTATACCTTTACCTGAGCCAGTGATGAGATAAACTATAGTTATGTAGATGTTTATGTGTAAATCTGATAAGCTTTTAGAGGATAGTGTGGTTTGTCCTTAATTTAATATAGTAGTAATGTTATTTTGTGATGCTACTTGGTGCATGCTTATGTACTGTCATATATGGTTGTGAAGAAAGACTGTTCCTAGGTTAGTTGAACTTTTGACTTGTGTTTCTATCTGATGGTTGGTTGCTGACCTGTAAGGTTAGTAAACAGATGTCTTAAATTCTGTACAAGTAGTATTTAAAGGACTGGTTTCAGTGCTAACCTTTCAGACAAAGAAAAGATAGCTAGGTGGTATCTTTGTCTCCAGAACTATGATGCGTTATACTTCTGATTGTATGATTTGATTACATTATTTCATAACCTAACAATGCTCTCTTTGTGTGTTTATTGAGTGATCAGCAATTTCCCATTACATGTCTCAGAAGTAAGAGAGTCATCAAGACTAACCAGATGAAATCCCACAATATGTAGAACTATTTTACAAAATTTTAAGAGGTGGTCATATGGGCAGTGTAGATAAAACAGGATATAATAACAACAACAATAATAATAATAATAATATGCTTTTTATATATAGCACAAGTCATGCATTAAATGCAGCACAAAGAGCTTAACATAAAAGCAGATGGCAACAATAGAAACAAAGAAAAAAAAAGGTAGCGATACTTGATCACCCTCTCCTTTAGAAGGAATGATCATTTCAATTGCCCAGAGCCACTACTGGTAAATAACATGTTCAGCTACAGGCTATGTTTATTTGTCTCGTCTCTGAAAGGATACGGCTGGCGATTTTCTATATTTTTCTTACTGTTAACAAATCTCACGTGCAAACTATATGGAACATGTCACCCAGTGACCCAGTTGACATGTTTTTAATAGTTTTTGGATAACAACAGAGGTTTACAGTACAAAGGAATACAATATATCAGCCTCTGAAGACACAAACAATACCAGTCGTTATCCTTTAATGGTGTTTTTGTGTTTAATGATCAATGTGCAGAGGACATGCTTTGTTTTACCAACATACTGTTTGAGGCAGGAGAAATTTATGTCGCAGTTACATTAAAGTTTGTTTACAGGTTTTATCTTGCTAACAAGCAGAAAAACAAACACGACCTGAAATATAATAAAGGGATAATAGATGATTTTGGGAAAAGCTGAAAGAATTATGTGTTAAGTACAGTAAATGGCCACCACCCCAATAAGAAAGTAAGTTTCAAGGTGTTTCTGCCGTGGTCAGTGGTGAATCTGTGCAGCACAGTTCTCTAAGAGAGAGGAGGATAAGTGGACAGATGGATGGACACGGGAGGAGGCAAGGAAAGATGACTGGCTGAGTACTGGACATGTAGTTAGAGTAGTCGAGGCAAACGAGGGAGGGGAGTGAGGAGATGTAATGGTGACTGAGGCTTTCCGCGTGTACAGGGAAATAGAAAAAGGGATTGGGCGAGATGAGAAAGACTGATGAGAGAGTGAAGGGAGGGAAGAAATGGGTAATCAAAAAGCTGACAGGCCTTGGTTCATAATGAAACCAGCTCTCATGGAGAGACTGGACTGAGGGAGGAAAGAAAGAGGAAGTGGGTGGAGGTAAAACTTTCTAACGGAGGGAGTTCAAGAGCGTCATCTGAAGAGGTAACACTGTGATTCAAATGAAGTGAAATGATAATGAGTCTAATAATTGCATCTAGTAGAAGGTCAGCTATGGTTCACTCCTTTACAACAAGCCAATTGGTTTGCTTTTCAACATTATTAAATGCTTATGCTTTAGCAATAGTCACATTGAGGCCTTGCTTATGCAGAATGTATTCATGTTAAACTGTAGAGTATGTTGTGTTAGCATAAATAGATTTCGAAAGAATCTGTTAAGTAATGCATCACAGCAACAGTCTGTGCAAACTTATAAAGAAAGATACAAAGTTTGTCTCTGAAACTCATTTTCATATAAAAAAGAATCACTAAATTACTAAAGTAGCTGTGAAGATTTATCGCCGAAGTACATTTTTACAATGCAGCTTCTACTGTGTTTTATTAATTATAAGCTGCCCAATAAAAAGTCAATTTGTACTAAATGACTTTTTTTTTTTTTTTTAACCACAAAATGGTTTTAGCCAGTTTTAATGTTGAAGCATTAAATATTTTGCTTCCAATTACTGCATTTGCTCTTGAAGACTATAAAAGCTATTCTATAAAAGCTAATAGAATCCTCATGAGCTGAACATACAGCAGCTTTAATTTTGTGATTATGTAACTGCATTTTGAAGGACTGTCTGAGAAGCAGAAGTCACAGGTTCAACTGTTTCAACAGATGACAATCGAGTGGCCTCGACGCAGGAACCTCAAACAATTAAAGGGATATGAGGAAAACAATCATAAGTACCATTCATGCAAATAAAACATACTGACTGAAAGACGATAAGCTTGCTGTTCAACGTAGCGAGCGCTCTGGGATTAGATCGGTTTACCAGCTGCTACACCTAGGTGGTAAAAGGCTAAGCTCTAACATGACAGCTGGAGATGGAGTGATGAATAAGAGAAAAGGAGTGAGAGAAGATAGCAAGGGGGGGTGGACTGTCTGTCCTCTCCTCCTTCTCACCGCTGAGGAAAAATTATACAGTCTATAGTGTGTAATGTCTGAACCAAACGGAGGAGAGGGATGGATGGATTAGAGAAAGGAAAACGAAGGAGATGGAGATGCAACGGAAAGAGGAAAAAAAAAAAAGTCAAGAAAGAGCAGAGCCATGAAAGATTTGTGGCCGCAATGAGGCGTGAAGCCGGGGGTTAGAAAAGGAGGGAGGTAGAGAGAGGCTGAAGATGACTTGAAGGAGCCGGAGATAGAGAACAAACGTGAAGGACACAGAGAGCAAGGCAGAGGGGATAAAGGGATGAGAAGCGAGCCGAGGAGCAAGAAGCGAGGAGGATTGAGAAGAATGTGTGAAGTCAAAAGCTGCTGGAAAAAGTTACATAACTCGACCCTACGTGTCTCCTAACAGGGGGATTATAGGAAAATAAAGTAAATTGGGCATATATTAACACTGTGTTCACACCTACTGCTGTGAGGAAAATAAAGTATTTTTTAAGGATCATGTTGCGAAGGAATAATCAGATCAGTTTTCGTCTTAGCACCGCCACAGCGAGAACACCAGTGCTGCTGCTTTGGGAACAAAAACAACCTATAAAGTGTAGAGAAAAGGCAATTTTTATCAGATTGAATATTCCTGTATTACCACATAATACCAATAAACCCAAATGACTTCTGGTTACCATGAGTAGGAATAGGAAAAGGAAACACCTGCTCAGATTCAACCATTCATACCGTACGGTCAGTGGAATCTCTCAGAGGCTTGTGATTTATTAAAAATCACCATATCTGTTCACTCATATGAGTCAGATCATACCGATCAGGATGTATGTGTTTTGTAATTGTTTCCTTTTTTTTCTTCTTCTAAAGCTCCTGATCTCCATATTTCCCCCGCAAGCGTGAAATTCAACACACACCATTCACTTAAACGACCCTTCATCCATGGCACACTCCCAATATGTGTTTTCTCTTATCTCGCCTGATAAGACTTCAGCACTGCATCGACATGTGCAAAACTGTGCTTGATTGACATCTCCCTCGCTCTTCTGTTGCACCTGTTAGTGCGTGGTTAGACCAGAAAGTGGCACAGTGAAATTAATTTGCATTTCCTCATGAAACAGGTGGTGCTGGAGGCTTTGGCTGAATCTAAATGCCCTCCGGACTTGTAGACTAAGCCAGCGCGGATTTTAGATACATGTACCGTGATGTGTTCACTGCCATCACGTGAAATCTGCAATGGAGCTGGGCCGCAAGATGTTCTTGATGATTTTGATATTGGCAACTTATGCATGGTATATGTGTGGATATTATTATTATTATTATTACTTGCTTTTACATCATCACTTCCATATTGGATATTGGATTATTGGTCATTTTCCAAAGGAAGTCTGGTTAAGTCTGCACCCCAAGTGGACTCTTGCTTGAGGCCCCTTATGGACTCGATTCTCGCAGACTTCCTTGAGACGGGCCTGTTAAGTCTGTGACTCTGCAAATGAAGTTCTGATATTTGGATTCAGGTCATGCAAGTGCTACTGCCGGTTGTGGCAAAATGGATATGAAAGCCTGACTGATGTTGCTCATCATTCTGCAGAACAGGGTCATGTAAAATTAGATGTGACACAGCTAATAGAGAATTATGACGTCCACCATAGCATCTCCCTGTTTCTCTTATTCCCTCAACGGTCAGCACTGTTGAGATAGTTTGGTCAATGGTGCACATTTGTGTGTCCAAGCTGACCGAAGCTGAACTCTACATGAAATCACTGCCCTACTTTTTGGTGTAATTGATTTCAGTGCCAAAAAACTGCTGTTATACATTCTTGCGTCACCGAGCCAGTTTCACACATGTATCATTTTTATCGGTAGAGTGACATCTTGTAACGGACCCTTTTCACTGCATATATTTTGACTTGTCAAAGGAGGCAAAGCACAGGTGTAAATACTCACATTATTGATGGCTCCATTACATTAATTGTCCTCCAGTAAGCCACATTAGTGAATGAGCACGCACAATACCAGAGCCATGGAAGTGGAACATCGTTAATTTGAGTGTTTACACCTGTGCTTTTCCTGCAAGGTAAAATGTGAAAAAGGGTCTATTACCATCAGAGCTCCTCTCAACTTCAACAAGGGAAGACATCACATCAAACTGAATAAGTGACAACACCTGCGTAGGCGTGCAGGGTCATTAACTGTAACTGCGATCATTTGAAACATATTACTGTTAGACTTTTGCAATAATGTGAAAAATGCAACCTTGAGACAAATTATAACGTTTCTCAATCCAAAAATAAAAACACTTTCAAATTTCAAACGGAAAGCAGAATTATTTAGAGATGTACCATACATGATGGCATTCATTCATAAGTAACAGTAATCACTCCCAAGCAACTATATAATAGAGGCAGATCCAGAAAGGCACAGGCACCTTACTTTAGCTGAAGTGCTGCTGATGAAGCACGACAAGGTGTCGTACTGTCAATGTAAATGCATTGTGTGTGCATGGTAACTACCCTAATCTGACTCTGAGATTTAATAAAAAACAATTCACAAAACACTGAGTGAGTTGAATACTTCTAGTGACAGCTGTCTAGTTAGGGACATTATAATAAATTGAATGTAATGTTTTGATGTTCATCTGATTATGTTGTAAGAAATGATTATGTTTCTCAAATGGCCTGCTTGTAATTTATCATAATGGACTTAAAAGTATGCAGGCTGTTTGTAGTGTGTGTGTGTGTGTGTGTGTGTGTGTGGGTGATGATAGCAAAGCAGAGAAGACAGCTGTGTATACCATCACGCCTAAGCAGACATTTACTGGATTTGTGGAAAGTGTGTGTGTGTGTGTGTGTGTGTTGTGTTGGCTGTTGTTTATACGATGTGCCAACATGTGACTGCAGCTGTAAGTGAAACATTGCAAGTAAGCCCCTGTTGTGAAATTTGCCTCTGTGGGGGATTCTTTAAGTTCTTTCTCTTCTTTCCCGCTCCAAGTCCCCCCCCCCCCCCCACCCACCTGCCGTGCATACATATTGTACTCTCCCACAGACAATACGGTCGCATATGTCTGATATCTATGTATGTATTCTCATTCATGATGCTAAATATTCAGTGCGTACGCTACTGTTATTTCTGATGCGGTTGCCATGGCAAGTTTTTGTTATTCCTGTTATCTCTTCTATATGACTTCATCTGGAGAGTACTTGAGGCAGGAAATGCCCGCCACCTGTCGTCTATAAGAGTCTCTATCCCTTATTTACATGATGAACCCATGAATTATTGCTATTAATGATGGCTGCTCTTCCCTGCCTGCGTGCGTCACCAATAGCATCGCACAAGAAAAGCATCATGTTAGAGATTGTTATCTTTGTGCAGCATACGGCACACCATTTATCCAACCTCAGTGCTGTTATTCAAATATCATAATACAATTCTTAGTGCAAGCCGCAAGAGGAGACACCGACAAAAATGAAGGTCACATGATTGAGGTGTCAGAAGCCTCAGATCTGCACCATTAGTGAGCAATCACAGTGTTAAAAAGAAATAAAATGCTTTCAATATGAAGTCATTGTTTTATATCAGTGATACAAAACACCAGTGAGCGTGGGATTTGTTGCCTAGTATGAAATTTTATGACAGAATTATAATGTTTATGTATTAGTTTGAACATGCAAGGAATGTAATAATACACCTGTACCTGGAAATTAGGCAGCACATCAGTATAACATCTGACTCTCACTGTTGGGTGTGAGTTTGTTTTTGGAGAGAGTTGGATACAGAAGAGATAATCAGTCACATCCTGTCTAAAGCACAGTTGTTTTGATTTGACTTTGCTTCACTTTATTCCCATATACACTACAAGTCTACAATCACAAAGAGCAGATTGATTTAGTCACACGATCACTGTCATATGTGCATAATGGAATCTGAAGTATCTCCCTGCCATTGTTTATTTATGTGATGAAATTTTTATATTGATTGTCTTTTTTCTCAGTTTCTTTAAGTTCATCCTCTTCCTTCTGTTTAACACATATAGTTAACCAGTCAAGTTTTAGTTAAAGATTATTCAAACAAAACAGTCTTTAATGACAATCATGCCAAGTGCTCTGCCTTTTGTTATTACATGTACGCAACAAGTAATGACTTTATACCAGGTTTTTTTCAGTGACATATTTTAATGTTCAGTGATATTTTTAACATTCAGCGACAAAATGATTTAATGTTCAATATCAATATTTTTGATTTTTTTTCTACAATGACAGCACATGGCAACAGGTATGTTAAGAAGTGCTAAGTCAAGACTGTCTTTGATTATTGAAGATCTCTCACGCAAAAGGCTTGTTCACTTCCAGAAAGTTTCCTCAGTTTAGCCTCTTCAGTGATGAACCGAAGAAGAATTTTGGATGAGAATTGAATCACTGTGAGACTTCAGGAAGTCACTGGCCCAGCCAAGAAATAGATCAACAAATAACTTCCTATAAAACCATAACTTCTTACACTTTTAACACGTTAAGGTATTGTCATAGTACAGGTAATACTGGTAAAATGGTTTGTTTTTAGGTTTACTGGATTTAGTTACCACTAAGCTTTACAGCTGTAGCAGCTACAAACAGTCCACAACATACAGTAAATGCTTTTGTTTGCCAACAAGAAGAAAAGATGCAGACCTCTCCATAGCATCGCCCACTGTTGCCACACGGTTGGGTCCTCTTTTTGTGTTACCAACCATGCACAAAAAGAGTTACGCTATCAGCAACAGTTCACTTCATTTAGTCTTCTTTCTGGTGTCTGCCCCAACTACCCGATATAAGGTAAGACCCTTGAAGCTTGGCAACCGATGAAAACACTAATGACAACCTGTGAGCATGACAGTATGGTTGAGAATAGCTAACTCTGAGGGAAGGAAAGCAAGATATCAAATAGTAACAAAAACAATAGTTGCAGGTCTACGACAGGTTGAGCTTTGGTCTCCTTCTTGAAGACTGGACTCCCTACACACCCATCTACACAAAACTCAACACCCTTACTCTCTGCCCCACTACTCGCATTAAAAGAAAGTTTTAAGGTGCAGAATTGTCCAATATGAATGTATTTTGGGCCAAGACCGGTCACTTTAACCTAGTGTATGTGTGCAGTGTCATTAGTGTGCTCTTTCCTGCCAAAATGGCTTTTTCTATCAGGTTGAAGGTACATGTTTTTCCTGCAATCATCTTAGAAATATCAAACGCTCAAATGTCATCCACTGCAGTTTCTTTCTATTTGCATTCTGCACAAAGTTACATAAAGTTGTTTAACATGAGATTTAGTTTGAAAAAAAAAACTGAAAATGAGTTCAGTTTTATTTCACTCATTCGTCATTTATGCTGTTTGTTCTCCTTTGTTTCCACCTTTGTGTTTTGGAAGTGTTTTGATGTAATTTAGTTGTCTACCATTCATGGTTTCTTTTGTTTGAGGTGAGATGTTTTAGTAAGCCCAAGGGAGTTTTTTTTCTTTTATGTTTGTTTTATCAGTTTCATAAAGGTAAATATACTTAACTCTAAGGATTAGGAGCCTTAAGGGTGACCGCAGGAGAGCAGGGGCATTGTGGGAAAGGTATGACGGTAATGTAGTCAGCAAAATGAGAAATAGCTTAAAGGTCCTATATGTAAGAATGGTGAAGCAATTTACATATATTAATCATTTTTTATTGCTAGTGAGTGAATGGGTAACTTAAAAAATGAGACCTTCCCCAACTTTCTCAGTTGTCTGTAACAGCCAGTGGACTGATTTCAATGTTAGGAACTCGGGCCGGTCTTTCTGTTAAAATCCAACAGATGTGACATTTTTTGCGCACCCCTGAGTGCACATTGTGCAATGAGAAACTGGAATATGAGTTGAAAGATGTGGTTATTAATCATTTTCCTTTTAGCCAGTCACTTGTGACACACTGTCAAAACAGACCCTGTTTTCAGTAAAATATCAACACCTTGCCTGGAGCAACCTTATTTGCATGGAACTCTCCTCTCTTTGCACCCTATCTCCTCTAACGTTAGTATTATGTGCACTGCACTGGACAGGACAATGCCAAATGATTGGCAAAGAGGATTTTTTTTTAAAAATAGAGGGGGATAGAATAGAATTTTAATTGTCTTTCATCCTAGGCGAGGATTGAATACCAACCAGTCTTGCAAACTGTAACTGACCAAGTTGAGGCTGGGACTAGAATTTTCATTACCTAATGGGTTTGACTTTGAGCAACTTACATTTTCATTAGAGAAATAATAAACAAAACTATGCTCTATTTACTGAGAATCATTCTTTTCATTGAATGTAGTCAGTGCAGACATCACAACATCCCAGACAGCCTGGACCCTCACTAGTTTGTATACAGAACCGGCAGATCCACAGAGGATGCCATCTACACTGTCCTCCACTCAACAACACCTCCATCAGAATGCTTGTTTGTTGATTTCAGCTCAGCATTTAATTTAATCTCCCCCATGAAACTGAACCGGTGAGGTGAGGACCCTGCACAGACCTCAAAGGACACTAAAAGACAATACCGGCCCCAGCCACAGCCTGTTCACCCTGCTGCCATCTGGCAAGAGATACAGAAGTATCCACTGTCGTACCACCAGACTACAGAGCAGCTTCTTTCCTCCGGCTGTGAGACTCCTCGACTCATCCTCTGCACTACAACATAAAAAAATAGTTTTGTTTTGTGACTTGTTTGTTGGTCCATTTGTGTGGTTTGAATCAGTGTAAACTCATTGGGATGTAGATAGACACGATTGTAGATATACACAATAAGGCAGATGTGCAGGACTTAAATAGTATAGTGGGTCTTGAACACAGGTAGTATTGGAAAGAACACATAAAAAAAATGACAGATTCTTGGTATTTTTATTATCGAGAGACTACTTGTTGTGCCAGGACGTTGACAGATTGATGTTGCACTCATTTTTTTTATTGGACAGGTTTCAAGTAGCTATTCTGGGCTTGGGTAGTCATGCCAAGGGGCCGTTAAATCCATCCAGGGTCAGCAGAAATTTCTTACAGTAGGAAAATACACGAATGTCAGCAGGTAAAAGCAAATGATGATGATGACGACAGGTCAAGAATGAACAATACAGAAAGCCGCATATGTCTGAGATTGCCTTCCAAAAAGCTTCATGTTCTCTCCAAAGGGTTTCCCTCGCTTATTTCTGACAATATTCCATTACCACAGTGTAATTTGCCGTCAAACCAAATGCAAACCAAATAGACTTGTAATGACACGCTCCGAGCGATAGCTTAGCATTCAATTACAAACAGTAGAGGAACCAAACCCCCAGTGGCTTTGTACCTTCAGGGAGGGCTGTGTTCAATGCCACCCGTAATCCCGTAAATGGTTAAAAGTACCTAATCCTTGTCGTAGTAAGGCCTTTATGTGGCCATTTAAACTTGCTGTTCGCTCAGAAAGAAACCTCAGCCGCGACACGGCTAACTGGATTAGACAGCGCAGCGTGTGCAGAGCGGCATAATACTGCTGCGAGGTAATAGAGATGTTACATACAGAGCTCCCATAGGCACCACTACACATGTTCTGTGGGCATGAGAGTGTGTGTGTGTGTGTGTGCAGGAGTAATAAAGTGATAGAGATGTTAAATACAGAGATCCCAGTGGCATCACTGGATATGCTGTGTGTGTGTGTGTGTGTGTGTGTGTGTGTGTATTTCCACTGGCAACAAATGGTGCCTTTTAAATGCGCTCTTTTTCAGCTGAAAGGATTCATGATGTGACAGTGTGTGTGCTAGTGTGTTAGCGTTAGTGTTTCTGTATTCTCAGCATGGTTTCTGCTGCTGAGAAATGTGTATGTTCTTGCCTGTGTGTGTGTGTGTGTGTGTGTGTGTGTCTTTGAGTACGTGAATGAAATCCCCACATAGTTGTAACTGCTGAGAAATGCGGACAGTACGCCAGACTGTGTGTATGACTTGTTTTTTGTGAATGTTTGTGTGAGTGCATATGTATGTGGCTTAGATGTTTGTGTAACCGGGCTCAGCTCTGGCTTACAGTAGTAAACACTGTGGTGAAGACGTGTGTATCATCAGTAACCACATGGACCAATATGTCATAGACTGTAGGTTCATTCACAGGAGAAACGAGTAAGAGTAAAGAAGACCCATAGACCAAGAGGTAAGTTTCAAAAAAATGTTAACGTATGAACTATTTGCATGAAGAGAAACGAAAGTTGCCAAGAGAGAGAAGTAACAGTACAAATGAATGCAATGATAGGGGGTGCCACCATAAAAACCCCCAAAATTTAAATAAACTTCTCCCTTTTGCTTTCTGATTTCTTCTTAAAGGAGAACGCAGGAATGAAAGTGACTTACAGAGAAGAAATTTATGCAGTAGCAGACAAAATCAATGCAATTTAATTTAAGTTGGACTTGAAAATTACATTATGATTTAAGTAATAATAATGACCGGTCTTTAAGTTACAAACATGGAAGTAGAGTTACATTGTTATAATGCTCCAAACCTCATAGAGAAGAGATCAAGATGGATGAATGGGTCAACACAACATGTGACTCCATATTTGTGTCTTTTAACCATTAGTTTTTGAGCCTAAACCAAAATTTAGCCATAGCAGTGTCAGATCCTATGAGTCATTTCTTTAACAGTCAAATTCGGTTTGAAAGGCACCGCCGAACACTGTCATGCTGCCTGTGGGGTATCAAATCAGAGAACGCCCAACATGGTCATTTTGGAGAGAAATTCTTCACTTCTTCAAAGGGCTGTTTAATAATTAAGATTCGACTCAGGGATAAGATTAGAATAAGGAAAGAGTAAGGGGCCGGGGGAATGCATTATGTCACTGAGGGTCCTCACAAGTATAAGTACAACGTTGCCTCCGACCGCGTGTTGACGACTTGGAGATATACAAGAGCTACAGAAAGCCAGGGCTGTATGTTCTTTCATCACTGAGTGCGTACTTGTATGTGTGTGTGTGTGTTACTTTACATGTGTCAGTGTGTGTTAGTATAGGGGTTGAGGCCTTTCATGTGTTAACATGCATCTGAAGCCTGTATGAAAGATAAGCCCCCGAGTCTTTTTCTTCTTTTTCTTTCTTTCCATCTCCTTGCCTCTCTCTCTCTCTTTCGCTCTCTAGAGTGACTACAAAAGAATGTTTTCTTATACCGTAACAATATCTCGAATTTGCAGTCCGCCACACCACCCCTTCTGCGTGACTATTACCTCGCTAATTACATATCATTCCATTTTAAGTTGCCAGGGTTCACCGGAGAGGAAGGAGAGGAAGAGAGCGAAAGAAAGAGAGAGATAGAGAGATAGAGAGGAAGAGAAGCAGGGCCAGAAAATGAGTCCTATTCCCACTATAAGCCAATCTGGTGTAATGGGCTCCCACATGGAGCCGGGGTGACTCACCCACTTTTAATGACTCTGCTACATCAAACATTGAAGCTGCCAAAAAGCAGCACAGACATTTCATCCTCTCTCTCTCTCTCTCTCTCTCTCTCACACACATCCTCCTCTTCTCTTGTTATCCCTCTCTTTCTACTCCTTATCGCCTCCCCTCCTTTCTTGCGCATCAGCATCTTGTTGAATGAAAGAGAGAGAGATAAAAGAGACAGGAAGACAGTGGTAAGGAAAGACGTAGAGTCACCGGGCTTCATCTCTTTCTCACCTTGCTGTTTTAATATTTAATCCACACATGGAATTTTTGTGTCATTCAGTCGCTAAATATGACTCCTTGAGATCAGCTCTTGACTTATCACTATTTTATTATTTTGCAGCCGAGTCGCCAGTCTTTGCACCCTGTCCCCTTTTTTCTGTCACATGCTCTTTCCTTCCAATCTCTTTTTCATTAGTTAACTTTCTGTTATCTACATATGCATGGTTTCGACTTGCACATAAAAAAAACCTAAGTGAGAATGCCAAAAATTCAAGAAAAAAAAAATATTTCAGTAAAGTTTGCTCGGCTGAGGTTTAAAACTTGGCGTATTGAAAAAGAAGAGATGTCATGTCATGTGTTTGAATGATCTGTTTCTGTCAGCTTCTGACATCGTGGTAACTGTTTCCTCATTTTCTACCATAGAAAAAAAAAAAAAATCACATCCTGCTGCCACTCAACATTTTATGCCTCCACTCCACCAGAAAGCCTAAAAACAAAGACTGAGTGGGAGTATAAGGGGTGTACGTAACTGCAAATTCCTCTTCCTCAGATGCAGGCCCTTGTCTATCACCCTCTTCTCTATCACTATAAAACATATCTTAAGTGCAACACATATATTTGTATGCCTTGACACGCTAGTAGGCAACAGCCAGCGTGTACTGTCCTGGTTAGCAAAAGCAAAGCCTGCAGGCTACTTTAAGCAGTCGACTCGATTCTTTTGCAACACTCACATTGCAAACTGCTCTTAGTGAAACATATATCCAGCTCACTCTTTTTCACTGTGCTGATGCTGTCAGTGCTCTGCTCCATCTTTTGCTACCGCTCCTGAAAGCAGTCGCCGCCCCCGCCGCTGCTGTTCATATAACATTTTTTTATAGGCCCTCCCCCAAACCCCAGGATCCTCTTGTAGACTCTAAGTCTACGTTTCTCCAAGGAAGGAAGTTATTATTGTCGCTCCCCAACTCCCTGCTTTGCTGGTGTTTCCTTGTGGGGAGTGACTGTCCAGAGTTAGATGTGCATCAACCAGCAATGACGCGTGACTGTCAAGGGTTAGATTTGCATCAACCACCAATGACACGTGTGTCAATGCAACAGGTGTGTGGGTGTACACTGAAAACAATAAGCAAGGGTATTTTGATGCACATCATACACCACCTGTGTATGTTCCCCTTTACGCAGCATGCAGCAGCAATAATGCATCAGAGTAACTGCACAGTCTCGATCTCTCATGTAATCTTATCACATTCTCGATTATATTTGCATACCGGGAGCTGATGAAACATACACTGATTCACATTTTATTCTGCAGAAATTTCAGAAATCCATTCTATGTGTTCTATCAGTGTCGCTGGTTGAGCATATTGCTCTGTCTCTTCTGCTATCCTTTGCCACCGTCTCTCGATCCTTCCCACCGCATGTTGCTTTTGTCTGCTGTAATAACCCGCTCCATCTCAATTTACTAGCCATCCAGTCCATTGGAGACCCCCACTATGTTTGGTAGCGTTTCTCCGTTCCTGCCACGCCTGCTTTTCACTATCTATTTCCCTCCTTCTGTGTGCCATTATTTGCTTCTATTTACTTTAATCCACTTTTGTGTTCCTCATCTCTATTCTGCTGGTCATATATCAATATACAGAAACACATTCGCCCTGTGGCTGGCTGCTCGCGCACCATCTCTAGTCCACATTTTATTAACTGGAGACCTTCGTCTGGACCCTCAATCTAAAACCCTCGCTATGCCTCTCAAAAACCTGCTGAATATATTTTCAGGACAAGTCTTCCAAAGAATACAGAATAGTTTTTGTGAGATTGTTCAAAATCATATAAAGAGTAATGAGTCTTGTTTTCATTCAAGACTGTAACAGACAGGGATTCACAATGAAATTACATATAAGATCAATAGCCAAGATGAAACACAAAGAAGCCATAACGGATTCAATTTGACAAAGGTAAATAAAGGTCAGGGGTAAAGTGGCAGATTAAAAGAGAACAAATAACTCAAGTGATTAATTGATAAGAACATAAATGGTATAATCGTCCATGCATCCCCTAAATATCATGCCAGAACTGTGTCATTCAGTACACTGACTGACAGCTAACATAGCTATGTTTAGTTTTTAGTGTTTTCGGTTGGTAGCCGTCTACTATATTCATGAACTCCCATAGTCTGTCACCTTCTCTGTGTGGAAAAGGAAAGTCATTTCCAGATTTATGTGTCATGGTTTTTGAAAATCGTACCAGACTCTTCACAGAAAACTGCTATGCTGTGATACATACAGTATCACATTGGATTAATTAGCTTTACAGCGACTACAAGTTTTCATTTTCTTACAGCTGAGATTACTCGTCCGCTATTATTAACGCTCACTAAAACATTAACATGGAGCACTAGAGCTACGGACGAAGGCCATTCTCTCAAACGCTTTATTTCTGTTTTGCGCTGACTCATCCTTTGTTCTTTCTTCTATCCTTATTTATCCAGGGAATGATTTTGCTGAGCAATTAATTTCTTTCACAGAACTTTCATTCAGTTCTTCATTCAGTTACATCCAATCCACGCTCGGGACCTGTGCAGTGCAACCACAGCCTTTTGTTGATATCAAAAGAGAAGCTCCAGCTCATTTCTCTTCTGTCCTGTCATGAATGTTGATGACGGGTGTAAGAATGTGCATTGATTTTTAGCCTCTATGGTATAGTTTACATTTATGCAGCTCCCTTGTTCCAACAAAACCATGCTCAGTCCCCATGGGTGCATAACTTTGAAGAAGCCACTTGATAGTTAAAGGCTTAGCAGAATTTAGTTTACAAAACACAAAACAAAGCAAAGCGAATCGCAGAGGAATATTTGGGTCAGTGTAACAGTTGCACATCCTGTGGCTTGGGATTAGAAATACGATGTGAGAGATGAAAGAGTGAATCCAGGCTGGTAGTTCCCAATGTGCCTTCTAGGTTTTGTTGTTGCAGTTGTTTTATTTATTTATATATTTATATATTTGTTTATTTATTTCATATTTAAGAAGCCGTTAATGTTACTTTTTTTGTAAAATTTACTAATAAGTAAAGAAAAGAAAGAAAGGTCCCTTGTTGTATCGTCTTTTTGCTTCAGTGACAGTCAAGCTATTTATATTTAAATATTTTAACTCTATTATTAAAAAGACTTGCCTCTGAACACTACGTCTACACAATATTTCCCATTCAAACTGTGGTGGCCCAGCACCGTTGAGTGAATACTGGGAACGCCTGGATGTGATGTCTGTCTTTGTGTTGCCTCGTGTTACAATAGTTCCTCATTTTCTGCCAATGGAGCTTTGTGGCCTATCGCGGACTGCTTTGGGAGTGTTTGATATGAATGAGCACTTGTCTTTAACTCCCTCTTTTGCTTGCCAATGGATTTCTCTGAAAGCAAACAATCCTTTTATGGCTAGGGGCATAGCGTAAGAATAGCAGGCTTGAGCAAGACATATTGCCATTGTTCGTAAAAGCAAGCGCTCATATAGATAGGTCAAGCGTTGTGTTTGTTTAAATCTACCTAGACAGCCAAATGATTGGAAGTTCACAATTTCCTGCAAGTTAAAGTAAATGTTGAAAGTATTGACTAAGTTACCTTGAAATGACCAAATGCAGCCTGTCATCCTTGAATTTATATGCATCTACTTTGCAAACTGGGTGGTATGCCACGTGAGATGGTCGGGTATAGGTTTCATTCTCATGGGCTTGACACATGGAGGTCAACGGACGTCAAAAACTGACAAAAACTGACAGAACATGATTGATGCACTGCAGGTGATGAATGTATAGGTACAGAGGTCTAGCAGGTCTTTGCAGGTGTCGTCGCACTCACAGAACCATGGTTGTCATTTAAAAATGCAACCAATGAGGCACAGAAGTAGGAAATAACTTGGCGTCAAAATATAATAGAGACAACGCACACCCAAGCTGAAGATGTATTTGAAGGTCGGGGCGTTGCATCCTAGGAGTTTGCCCGAATACAAATACGTTATTCGGCAAAGCACAAATAGTGGGTTTTATACGAATATTTGTTTCATACAAATATTTTAAAAATGATTTGTTTTTGGGAAGAAACATATCAAATACCAGTTCCCGAGGGACTCTCCAACTCACCTGTTGTTGCCCTTCTCCTTTCCACGAAGTTAGGTTGTAGAAAATAGACAATAAATGAAAAGTGCAAAGCAAAAATCACCTTTAAAGTTATGGGTGTATAAATACTCAAAGGTCTGTCTGCAATGAGTTGATGAATACAGTTTTAGCTCAGTAGTCAAATAATTTTGCTGCCTCAACAAATACAGATACAAATACAAATACCGGGCTCTCTGCACATCCCTATTGCATATGACGTGTGCAGTAACCATTCTGCTACCAGGATGCTCCAGGCATCATTTGGGGCAGGTTATGTTTTCAGACTAGAGAACTCTCCTCCAGAGCCACAGAAGACGTTATACAACTGCTTTCATTGGCTTACTGCTTGTGACATGTTTTAGTTTCAAAGTACATTAACTGTAATGTACTTTGCAAATGGAAGCAATGTCACAAATTGCTTTGAGTCGCTTACACAAAAAACCATAAATGTTAATCATTCTTTGAGATCAGTTTTATATGACTGTTGATGTGGCAGGTTAAAGCGAAATTAATACTTCTTGCAAATACCTCTTGACCCAACTCTTTTGGGTCCTTGCAGTTGTGATGCGAACACATTCAAACTTCATTTTTTTTAATATATTGTATCGTTTTCATCTCCAGCTCAGTCATTTCCACTAAATCAAAACCCTGCTGCGCAGCACCGAGCATGCAAATGATCCCGTGTTTTATTGCAATACTTGTATTAAGCATTATGCACGGTGGAACGCTTGCAATTTCCCTTTTTTTTCTAATTTGCACCTACCTTTGTGTGTGTTTATGAATATGTGTGTGTGTCCATAAATCTAGGTTGATACCAAAAGGGAAGTTACTGGTAGATGCAGGATGCACCCATAAAGCAAAACTTGTGTCTCATTAGGATGACAGTACAGAGACAACATTACTAACACCTCTCCCTCTGTTGTCAACCTTTGTCTGTCTTTCTCTCACCGTCTTCCGTCTCATTTCTTTCTTTATCCTCTGTTTCCATCAGCACATCCTTCCCGTCAGAGACCATCCTCTCTGTCTTTTCCTCTCCTCTCCTCTCCTCTCACCCTCACTATTCCTCACTCACGCCGTCTGACACATGTGTTTGACTCTCCTCATTTTCTTTTGATCACTTCTTCCTCCTCACACACTGTAATTTTTTGTCACAGCCCGCCCTCCCTCTCTGTCATATCGCTTTAGGCTCACGGCACAGAGATGGCATTACTCAAACCCCTCTGTCAGCTGGCTATACCGCTATTCTCATTTCCTTTCTCCCAATCTCTTTCCACTCTATTTTCTGCACAGGCTCATTATAGTTATTTACACCTCTTGTCTGATGTTACCTGCTCTCTCTTTCTCGGTCTCTTTTTCTATCTACGCCTCTATTTATCACCATCTCATTGCCATAGCCAGAGCTCTATGTATGATGTCATCTTTCTCAACACTCTTCCTTGATTTAATCCTATCCGTTGTTTCCTCCTTTTTCGTCCGGTTCCTTCCTTTTCCCTTCTTTATGATGTTCTTCTAGATTTATCTTCCCTTATTCTTCTCTCTCCATAATTTATCTCTTATACATCTCCAATGCTGGGGACTAGTGCCACTATGTAGTGAAGCTAGAAGTTTAACTATGTTCCCAAGTACCGATTAAGTAGGGTAACTATTTCCAAAATCATGTAACCTCTCCAGTAGTGAACTATTTATTTGCATATCTTATCTTTGTGTGCATATCTTATTCTCCCTCCCGGTAATCTTGCTTCCTTCTTCTCCTGTTGTCTCCTCTCCCCTTTTTTTTGCTTTATCTTCTTTTTATCCCCCAATCCTCTTGCATCTCCCTTTTCCCTTCTCTTGGGCACTCTTCTCTACTATATGCTTACATCTCTCTTCTCTTTTCTATTCTTCTCTTCCCTTTGACTCTCCTTGTCACTCTCTTTACTCTTTTCCTCTAATCTTCTTACCTTTTTTTCCTCCTCTCCTCCCATCTGTTCAAACCCCTGCTCTAATCATTCTGCATGACAGCCTCTCTCTCTGTCACTCGATGTTGTTGCCCTCTTAATGCCCATCCCTTTATTCTTTCATCTTTAGGGACATCTGCCTATCCATCACTCTGTTTTTCTATTAATGAATTCTCTTTTTCTGCTTTCATTCTTCTCTGCTCTCTAGCCTGATCTGCACATAACCCCACTGTTCAAATCCTTGCACTCTCCTTGTCCTTCCACTTGTGACATTCTTCTCCTCGTTCTCTTTTTTCCCCCCTCTCTGCCTCCTCCCTTTCTGCCTCTCTGCTCTGTCAAATAGAGAATATCTCATTTTTGGAACAGGGCTGTTCATATCATAAAAGAGTGAACCTCCAGGATGGTGGCCATTCCCTCGTTATCAAAGTTTGATGTCACTGGACAGGTAGTTTCACCCAGACACCAGAGAGATTACTTCAGTGGAATACAGTTATGTGCTGACTGCAGTAATCCAAAAAAGATGTCTCAATATAGTTCCAGCAAACTGTCTTCCATCCAGGCTTGTGGACAATGAGCCCATCATTGTTTAGTGAATTCAGCAACAGTTGCAGGTTGTTCACATTGTTCAGGTTACTGCAGCCCTGGGCTTTTGAAGCGAACAAGTACTCTTTCCCTCCTGGACTTGATGGAGAGATGATGTGGGAGAGCCTTTGAAGAACAAAGGGCCGGTGGGTTTTTTTTAAACCTGAAAGTTTTTAAAGTCAAATAATTTCTAAAGGCCTCTCTGTATCAAACTCATATTGGCAAATCTTTTTTTTTTGTTGTTTGTTTGTTATGTTATGTTTTGTTTTTTTGTTTTTTACAGTAGCACTTTACATCCCAGTTCGAAGTACCACCTTTTTTTCTTTCAGTTGTAAATATGGTCACACTCACCAGTGATCAGGAAAGGATATAGGAATGACACTAATTCTGATTCTGATACATTATTGATATAAAGACCATAACACAGAAACGTACGCATCTGGTTCACATGTGCAGTGGTGCTTAATGCAGCAAAATGTTAAAGTTATGTTTAAGCACTCATAGCACTTGGTTAATCAGAATCAGTGTTACTGCCAAGTAGGTAATCAGATTTCATACGAGGAATTACTTGGTGTTGGCGTAGCAGTAGAATATACAGACAAAAATATACATAAAATATACACATAAATAGAAGGTCCTAAATGATATAAAAATACAAATTTAAATGGACTGTACTTGTATGGTGCCTTTGTAGTCTTCCGACCACTAAAAACGCTTTTACACTACGTGTCACATTCACCCATTTACACACATTCATATGCTGAATGGGTACAGGGGCTACCATGCAAGGTCCCAACCTGCCCATCAGAGGAAATCTAACCATTCACACACATTCATACACTGATGGCACAGCCATCAGGAGCAATTTGGAGTTCAGTATGTTGCCCAAGGACACTTCGACATGCAGACTGGAGGAGCCGCAAATCGAACCGCAGATCTTCCGGTTAGTGGACGACCTGCTCTACCTCCTGAGCCACAGCCACCTCTGTTGTAAATAAAAAATTTACAACAGAAGAAAAATGTAAAATAAATAATAAAAAATATATATATATATTCTGGTGAGAGGAGCAGCTACAGATGACATTTAAATATTAAATATTAAATAGGATGAATGTACAGGTTATTGACCAGTAATAAACAGTGTATGCAGTATGCATAATTTATAATTATGGGTGGAATCCATGTCAGTGGGGATCCCGGGTCTTGTTGATGAGGCCAGCTGCAGTCGCGAAGAAACTGTGCTTGTGGTGTGGGGTTTTGTTCTTGACAGACTGCAGCCTTTTGCCTGAGGGGATCATTTTGAAAAGTTTATTTATGGATGGGAGGGGTCAGCAATGATCTTTCCTGCTCTCTTCTCTGCATCTGATCACCTTTTCAGACAAACAGGATCCTGATGTAGGTTCCTGCAATGTCCAGGTGCTGGAGGATGAAGTTAGGTGTGGGAAAGATTGTTGTATTGGTTAAAGATTAAAAAAGTCAAAGGTGACTTGAAGCATGAGAAACAACATGTTTATTATCATTTAACCAAAACCACAATCTTTCCCTAACCCTAAGCAAAGTGCTTTTGTTGCCTAAGCCTAACCACTGACACTAAACCCCACTCTGTGTCTTGTGCTTACTGTCCTCACCAACCACCTCCCTAGTGTGCAATGAAGCTCTTCCTACACTAGAAAAAAACATCGCCAGGGAACATAATCCAGGCAGCAATTACGTTACCCTCAAAATGTAATTGGCAAAACAAATTAGTAGTATATGTAATTTCTAAGAGACAGGCTTGGTGGGGCAGCCTCTCAAAACTTGGCACAGTATCCAGTGTAGACTCTGCATGGGCCTGAAATATCTGGCTCAGGTTGATATACAAAAAAAAAGAGAAAAAGGTATGCACACGAAAGTGGAACCGAACCTGGCCCAAATTTGTGAAGCCTGTTTGTTCCTGTTAGACTCAGGCTGAGATCCAGTCCTGTAATCTAAAATGTGTTCGTGCAATCCACTATTTCATGCTTTAAGAAAAAAAATATTACCACAGGTGATGTGAGGAAATATGCGTCCTCACATTCTGTGATCAAACATATGTGTCAGCAAAATCTTTTGCCATGACGGGTTTCGAGACAAGTCACTTTGTGGCCTTGATTAAGTGATTGGTGCAGCTGCTTAAAGGAAAACATCTGAGTTCTTCTGTCCCTCAATGGGAATCACCTGTCACTTTAGAGGTATGATGTAAAGGCAAAGCAAGGAAGCACATTTCATTACAAAGAAACTTAATGTGCTTTACATTTAAAAAGAGACATAAAAACATCAAACATAAGCAACACAGGGGTATAACAACAACATCAATAATAAAAATAATAATAAGAAGAAAGACACAACATATATTTATACATACATACCCACACTACCACCCACAACCACGCACACAGAAGGAAGGTTGTGAGCTTAGATTTAAATGCAGTTTTTTATAGATGGCAGTTCATCAGGCAGAACATTCAAGAGTCCACAGTAACTAAAATGCACCTTTACCAGCTCCTGATCTTATTGTGGGTGCAACCAGAAAGTCACTGTCTGAAGACCAAGAGGTGGTGAGGAAGTTAAGTGGAGCCATGCTTTAAAAAAACTGGCTAGCTTTGCCGATAGGCTAAAAACAAGCCGACTAAGCTAGCAAGCAGCTGTGAAAACAGCAGTCAATAGCTGTAAACTTAGAAGTCCGATCGGGACACAATAAATAGTTAAGAGTCAGTAAAAAGTAAAAGTAGTTGGTTAAAAGTAGTTAAAATCAATCTAAAACCAGTTTCTTAAAAAAGTAAAATTAATCATAATGTCAAAACTACTTATAACAAAGACAGCTCTCTCTTCCTACATCCCTTCCTGTTGAAGCCACAGACTGTGAAGGTGCCTTTTTAGCATATTATGCAGCTCTCCCTCAGGTCATTGTCAGTCAAGACAGTGCTGCTGTCTTTACTGATGGACAAATGAACATGGAGGCACTAGGAAAACCTGAAAATGTTGACTCAGACCTAAATAAAGTTCAAGTACATTCAATCTAGTTTTTAAAAAGTCATGAAATTAAAGTTCTCTTTCAGATAATTCAAATTAAAAAGGCGATTTCTTCGGTCAGTTCAGTTTTTGTGAGGTGATCTACATCAGTCAACAGCATCACCGTTTGATTTTGGCCCATACTTTGACATCTGGCAAGCACGCACTTCCTTGATCTGGACTAGGTTTCTGTCTGGGTGCTTAGAATCTCTGATTAAAGGCAAACGTTCAAGAGGAGAGGGCATCGTTATGTTGGGTATTGTTGTGTAATGTGGAAATGCACATCAATAAGTATAAAGGACAGAAGAAATAATGTGGATTAGACTATAAAATATCAGGTATAAAGTGTACAGATGGTGCAGTATTAATATACAGAAAAACTGTAAAGACATTGAAAGGGTAGAGTAGTGTAATACTGGTCCAGTGTTATAGTTGTTGAGCAGAACACTGTTGATGAGCAGAACACTGGTTAAGACTTCTTATGGCTTGAGGCTCCTTAAGAGCCTCTCAGTATTGGCCTCATGACTTTGTCCATATGACTTATGACAGTCATTTTCCTGTCTGCAGCTGTTGCTGGGAGGGTTTAATATCTCTCTTGGTCCTGCACTGCCTGATGTAGACGTCTTGCAGGATGGGTAATGTGCCTCCGGTGATGTGTTTGACTCTCAGTCATGCAAATGTACAAGGTTCTGTGAAAGGGAGTTGCAATCCTGAATAGTCTAAGATGTCTGAGATGACTGATCGGCCACTGCCCCTTCCTCATCAAGTTTGTGAGATCCATGTGATGTAGGTCCTAAGTGATATAGCTTACCCTCTCCTCAAAGACCCCATCAACCGTTTGGGTGTTGTGTCTCTGTTGCTTTCTTGTGAAATTCATAATTTGTTTTGCTGGAGTTAACATTGACATGTTAGCCTGGCATCCCTCCATCAGGTTGTGAGAGACTTGGCAATGCAGTAATCATCAGGCTTCACTCCAATTATGATGCCTAATTACCAGCTGACATAAGTGTAATGGCTGAAAATTGGGTGTAAAGAATGAATTTGTACACCATCACTTCATACCACCATATAATTACTGAATTCTCCTACAATTTTCAGGATTTCCAATAATGCTCTAGTGTGCCAGCCATGAGAGGATAGTGCTCTTGTATACAGGGAATATGAGAATACTTGTACACACATGGACAAACACATAATTACTCACACAGAGACTCAAAGGTGAAAAGGTGCAGCAGTTATAAAATGCACTCTGTTTGGCTACTTAATTAATGAAAAGTTCCTCCTTGGGTTTCCTGAAGTATTGGACTTTGTGTCTAATAGGGCCTGTTTTAATCCACACCTCTGTCTGCTTGTTAGACTTCAGCCAATCTGGATCCATCAACTCATACGTGTCCTTCATTGGATTTTCTCTTTTCCCTATCTTTCTCCTCCTTCCCTTTCCGTTATCTCACTCCACTGGTTCAGCTTTGATCATAGTGGTGAATAAATTGCACCTCGCTCTGTGCCTAAAACAATGTTTAATAGCCTTGAACCGCTGCTGCTCGCATAGAAAACATTGCTGTGCTGCCTTTCGTTTTTGCCAACAACGCATGGCTGGGCTGCTTCAGCAGGCGAGGACTGGGCAGAAATCACAGGGGATCGTTTAACATGCCTAAGCAAATAACAGTGCGAGTCTCACCGATTTCCTCCGCTCCAGTGAAAATACAAATCTGATGTTAAAAAACTTTTATACAGACGAAGGGAGAGCTTGGAGCATACTGTCTTGTCTTGCAGGGTGAAATACTGGAAACCTTTTCTGCACCTGTTGCTCCATTTTACCTGCCAATGTTGTATTTATTTTCAAGGGAAATAGATTAACAAAATGTGTTTGTTTGAGTATGAGATTAAATTCTAATGATTCCCATGGAGACATGGTTGGAGGATGTGACTCTGGGACACAGAAAAAAAGACACTGTCATCTTAACCAAATTTAACCAAATGCAGCCATCATTAGTGTTCAAATTAATCGAATAATAATACATCAAGGTAAACATTTCATACATGGGGCTTGAATGAAAAGGTACAAATTGGAGCATTAAAGTTGTGATATCTTGCCCATTTCACATTTATGCCAGTGTGTTGATATGATAAATGCATCTTGCTGCAGCAATGCCTGGGAACTTGCCTGCTGGGAATTCTTGCCAATTAGTAACAGGGTGAAACATAACATTTTACTCTTGTACTAATTGCTGACAATTACCAATTATTCTCTGTTTTTATATACAGTATACTGTGACAATAATTGTAGTGCATGTGAAATTCTGGCCCACAAGACGACAGTTTATTACTACAAACTTACAAACACTTTTTGTTGATTCACTTTTTTGATAGTTCCTTTATTGCAGTTTAAAGTACAAAGCATACAGTATACAGCACACATGTGTGTATACAACACCAAAACTCGTTGTGCTGCTGAGTCACGACCATCACCCCTTACCATCTGTTGTACCACCTCGTAGACACCGGTCAGACTGAATATGAAGAGTGATCAGCTCTTTAACACCAGGGCTCTTTGGGCACATGCCTGGGGGATTGTTAATGACCTCTTAAAACTCTCTGTTAGAGACTTGTCTATATAGAACAATACTTCATTAACTGTCCTTGCTGTGTGTGTGTAGCTGGCCTATTGACAGCTTTGCTCAATGGTGGTGGCCACTGTCCAGTAAAAGCAATGATAAGAAGCAAGAGTACCCTAGTCTGCGACAGCAAGCAGTTAGCAGAAGGAATAGATATTATGCATTAATGTCTTGTCTGGATGTGGTTAATATCTTGCTCATGTCATAAAAATTGAGTAACTGTCATACCTTTATTGGAAGCTTTGGAACACATGTCCAGTTTTGTTTTGCTGAATCAGGGTGCTACCTTACTACAGTATATAGCTGTAATTAAAGTTTGTTATCTTAAAGTGTTATATGTTATATAATATGGCATTCCTGTTTGTCTTCTTTCTCTGCCTCTTTCTATACTCCATACTCTGCTTACTGTTTATCACAACTAGAATCTCTAATCACAGACATTTACATGACATTCACATATGAACTCATCTAGTATTTTCCTTGCCCTCCTCTTTTCCAATCTACTGGCTGATTGTTCAGGTAATGTTGATGTTGATAACAGGTTTTGCTTCTCCTGTGCACAATCAGACCAACAGATTGGTGGCAGTGATGGTGGGCAGGCTTAGGAAATGACATTTACAGCATATGGAGTCCTGAGAGATGCATTCACCCAAACCTCATCAACATACATTGATTACTGAGATGAAATGCATTGATTTGGATGATGGGTGGGATGGTACACACACATGAACACACTCAGAGCCACACATACCCTCCCACACACACAGACATCCTGTTAATACACTTACATGCATAGACACACTACATATAAACAATGCATGCATGCACACACACACACATACAAATAGCATACACAAACACTATTCAGTCAGGTGTTAGGTAAATTTGAGCTGTCAGTGATTATGGGTTAGCCAATGTTTTTTATCAATACATGCTCCCTCTAGCAACTGCTATCATCGAACCAAAACAACCACCTCTACTTAGCAATAATTTCCCCTGAGGAAGTAAAGTGGAAACGCATGCCCACATGTCTGTCAACCACCACAGTGCAAGGTAAGTCCAACCAATGGTTTACTATTCGTTAAAGGGGGCCTATTATGCTTTCCATTATTTTCTGTCATATATACTGTATATATAATATTACAATGTTGGATGTTCACATTAAATGTGGCCAAAGTTTCAAATAATATTTAACGTGGCTGAAGTGTCAGATAATGAGGTAAACGTATGTAGAAGTAATCCCTGTGAGCAAAAAGCTCAGGCTTAAGACTGCTCTGAACACTTGGTGTCCAATTTTTTTTTTCTACTTTCAGCTCGAGCCAACGTCGGCTTGTGATGGATTTCTTTATATGGTCATCTGCTCCACCCACAGTTCACAAGTTCACTGCGCCGCTCCGCTAACATTATGGCATTTTTCCATTGTTTTGGGGGTAGTCACACCAAGCCATAACTCAAGTCGAGCTGGCACGCTGTGAGAGTTTTTCCATAACACAGCACGGTAAAGTAAAGTAAGCTGTTCACCTTTTGGAGGTGTACTGGTCCCTGCATTATTTCTAACTGATCTACTGAAAAAATAGCTCCAAATATCTCCATATGTTGTTGTGTCAACTGGTTTTTAGGTGAGGAACACATTTAATTTCCTGTAAATTCTTTACAATTAAAGTCTCCTGTTATTTAGTCATTTAAGAGCTTTTAATATGAAGTGGCAAAAGCAGGACCTTTGGGGTTTTCATCAGCAGTAACTTAATAGGACTCTGATACAGCTGCCCCTCAGCAGGATTCTAGAAAGCTGGCCAAACAGAACTCAGTATGCTCATCCGGAGGGGCTGCTTAAAGGGCCAGTATAAGATAAATTAGGAGTTTTTTTGCACTGTGAATCATGCAAAGCTATTCTAGTGGAGTCCCAAAATAAAAATATAGAGCTGGAAATGATCGTAATAAGTCCCCCTTAAGTGTCCATGAGCAAGACAGCAAACCTTGTCACAATGGATAAGAGACCATTCATTGTGTAGTGCTTTTACATTAAAGCACTAAAAGGAAGATATTTGTTCATGTGTTATCCCTTTTTGAGGGGTGTGAGATCTTTCCATGATAGCACAAAATATAAATGTTGACCTGATGGTTACAGAGTCTGTCAGTGCCTGAAAGCACTTAACATCAAAACCTACAATTCCCAGCATGAGCACAATGCCTTACATGAGCACAATGCCTTTAGCAATGTGCTAATTTGCACTTGCTTCCACAAATCACTGCTTATTTTGTTACTAAACAATGCTAAAGACACACATTTGTTCACACTGATCAACTGCTTAAGATGGCATTTTTGTAGAACAAGTTCATTTATCACATAAAAATGTTTGAAGTTGGTGGAAATAATATCTACATGCTCCTCTTGATAATGCAAATGGGGTTTCTAAAAGCTTTGGCTGCATTCTGGAGAATTTATCACACTAATTGGAAACAGAAAAAGCACAGTTGGTCCAAGGTTTGCAATGGGGGTCTGCATGCTGTAGGTAGGTAGGTAGGTGTAGCCCTTAAAATTACACCCTTGAAAACCTTTGAAATGATTACTTTGTTAAGGTTGGGGGACCTTCACTGTCATGGTTACATAACAACTACATGGTAACATTTAGGATATGATCGTGGTCATGGTTTAAAAAGACCTATTTTGACTCATGCTTGAAAAAGGGAAACAGACTGTGGTCTCCCGTGTTGGAGTCCAATGTTTGGGTTCCCCATTCTGACCTTCTAAGTGAACTTTGTTGTTTTTTAATAACATCATTTCATGACTTCCTTGTTTGCTACTGATAGACAAGAGGATTTGTCACTTGAACGTAAACATATCTTGTTTTGGAGCATTTGCTGAAACAACTGATTCTGTCATTTTTCTTGGGAGGACAGTTTCTATGAAAATTAGATCGAAACTCAGCTCAAGGTGCATCTTTAAGACCATACCTTGATGGATGGGAGTCCAAACAAAGACAGTATTATTCCCCTTTTAAAACTGAAATTGATATATTTGCTTTGGATGCAAAGCAATAATTTACAGAATATTAGCATAAGGATCACCAGCAAAAAACACCAATGGCTTAAAATAGCTAATATTCCATGTGAAAAGGGCTTCTCCATGCATCTTCAAGCAATGTGTATGGAAGTGAACAATGATCTGTCAATCTATGTGGTCAAGTCCTTTTTTTCCCTCTGAAACTAATATCTCATTCTTGTTACATGTTTAGTGGCAATAATAATACAAAAATCACAGCCAACTACTGGAATGCAGTATGAAACTTAAGTATCTTACAATAACAAACTATATGATTACCTGTTAGTTGATATCAAGCTCAACTCTGCCTTTTGGCAATACTGTCTAGGTGAACATGGCTGTAAGCTCAGAACTTCTGTCCAGCTAAACTTTCAAACAGTCTGAATCCAGAACTGAATGATGCAGAGGCATGTTCACAGGTCATACAAGGTCATTATGTTCCCACAATGGAGAAACCTCCTCTGAATCATTGGGGATTTTAAGAAGCTCACCTTTAACAAGTTCTGAGCATTAACTTACTAGGTTAAGAGCTTTTCCTCAGCCAGCAAGAGAAAGAGGAAAGTAGAGAGAAATAGGAAATTCCTTATAAATTTAATTTGAAAATATCTAAATCCAACTCAGAGCTTGAGCTTGTTCACAATAAAACACCAAGGACCAAACCCAATACTTTGTCAGGGCTCTAGGAGAACTCTGGGTTACAATAATGTCTTGTTGTTAGTTTTTGTTTTCATCATAGCATAGCAATTCATTGTCAACCAGACCAATAATTCCATGCATAAGGATACTGTGTCTTTAGTGTAGTGTTTTCCAGTAAGCCTACTGGTGCTTCAGGCATACAGAGCACCCCTCCTCTCCAAACAGTAAATCATAAAAGGCCATGGCTGTATCAGAGCAAAATAATGCTCAATACCTCATTATTGTCTTTCTTGAGGACTAGGTAACAGAAAACCTAAGGTAGCTTAAAAGGAAAATTCTTCCGTGAGTCTGTCTGTAGCATCCCAAACACTGGAAGTTGCAGGTCCTACGCAGTACCAGCACTAAAATATTGATTTTGGTGAGCAAATGTTTCTTCTTTATGTGACTGACTTTCCTTGCATTCTGTTTTCATGTGTGCCTTGGCAATTGTATATTTCCATGGAAATGACTAAATTCATGTCCAAGCAGTGCATCATCCAGCATCACACCTGTGCATACTATGTGTCTTTCCTATAGAATTGTTTTTTTTAGAGATTTATTAGAGGGTACAGGAGCTGCTTGGAGAGACAGCAGTGTGTATAAATGTCATTACTTGTACTTCTGCCTATTGTGCTTACTGAGAATCTTCAGTATCTATCAGCATAAAGAAGAGAGGTGGAAGTGCTTGCTCATTGGGGGGGGGGGGGGGGATCGTTGGGTCTCTGTAAATTAAAGAGTACAGTCTTGACCTGCTCTATGTGAAAAGTGTCCTGAGATAACTTTTGTTATGATTTGGTGCTATATAAATAAAATGGAATTGAATTGAATTGAGTTGAAATGAGTTGAATTGAGTTGAGGTGGGTGGCATGTATCAGCCTCTTTGACGGACAACGGAATGGATTAAGTGTAAGGATATAATGAAGAGAGAGAAAGAAGTGAGTGGTTATTCAGTGAGAAGCTCCCCCACGCACATTCACAGGGGAGAAGCAGAAACTGAAGTTTTTTGGTGGGAAGAAAAATCAATAAATGGGGCTTTGAAAAATGAAACAGCTTCCCAGAAAATTCCATTTCTTCTTTTTGTTCCTCAGAGAATCATTCCTTTTTGATGATAATAAAACTGCATTTTGAGCAATTTTGAAACATGGCTATGTCTTACACAAGATATGTGAAATTCACTTTTTTTGGATATTGATCACTCAATATATACACTCAAGAAATACTTAGACACACCAATGGGTCACATATTTGAACCCCTGACAAAGGTCCACAAGTCTTGATGTAGTGTCCCTGAGCAAAGTGTTGATCCCTACCTGTTTACTGATGATAAGTTACATTGGACAGGACAAGTGTCAGCAAAACCCTAAAATGTAAATGTACCTTTAAGGAAAACTGCTGAGTCACATTACACATAAATAAAAAAGGGAATAAACTTAACACAAGGTCATTTAAGCTCCTGTCAATCTTAGTGTAACAGACTAAAATATGTAAAGTTATTTGTTTGGGTCCATCAACTAAATCCAAATTAAGACAGGCAGAAGTAGTTGCTTAAAAAGGAATTAGACACAAACCAGATTTCTGGAACTAATTAAGTACCCAAGTTTGTGTCACAGAGGAATATTTTGATATTATGGTGGTTAGGAAAAACCTTGAAAAGTATGACATTCAATGGTAGTTTTTTCCTTTTGATGATGTGTTTTTAATTGGATACAAATGTTATAGATCTGACTAAAAAAAAGAGTTATCATACCAAAAAAAGAAAAAAAAGGGTTTATGATTGGCAGAAAATGTGACACAATCATTCATATAGATCAAAAACACTGTTTAGTCATATCTGTTTTTTGTGAGACTTCTAGCATAACCTCACAATGATGACAGCCGTTTAAGGTGAATGACATAGGGTATACGGACATATTGTGATAAATAAGTTTATTTTCAGTTTTATCTAGTCTGTTGACCTGTGTAGGTTTTTAACCTCTGGCCTTTAGCTCCATTTATAGTTATCATTTCAAATGTTTGGTATCCAGATAAAATCCAGCTGACATTTAAGAGACTTTCGTTTACACTTAGCAACATATATGCATCTCTGATGGCAAGATCACAATCTCTCTCTCTCCCCCTCTCGTCAAGTCAGTGGTTCGATAGACAGGAAATCTAACCTCTGCAGAATCCTACAGTACCAGGTTTTTTTTCTAAATACAGTCATTCACAGCAGTTTCCTGTGTTTTTGTCAGGTCACATAGACACCAAACTGTGAGAGTAGGAAATATTTATAGCACAACTTTCAGCATGATCTGTTTGTGTTGTCCTTATAAGCCTTGTTTATCCTGAAAAGCGCAGTGATGCAGGTAGTTGCTGAGAAATCTGCCTCAGTTCTGACACCATTTTTTAGGTCCAAGTAGAGTGTTGTAGTTCTTAACCTGTCTGTCTAGCTGTCTCCCAACTGCCTGGGTTGTGTATCCGGGGCTCTGGCACTTCATCTTTACTTTGTGTTTTATCTCACAGTCACAGTATGAGGACTGGGATATATTTACGATATATATACGCAGCTGTAAAGTTATGCTCACACATTCTGTCACATGTGCACACACGTGCATTCACAGATCAGGATTTAATGCGCTCTGACATTGGTACTGACATAAATCATAAATGTGGAGAGCTATTAGCTGGCCAGTAGCAGTCTGACCCCATGTCAAGATGGCTGTGTGATAATGTGTGGGCGAACAGACACAAATGAGAGTGAACAGAGCGAGAGCTTAACAAAGAAGCGCAATACCAAAACAAACTGTTTTTGCCAGTTCATTATTTGCGAGGTTAAGGAGGCTGGTCCTCCAAATTTCATCAGTGATGCCTGATGAATGTTAAAGACAGAGTGAGAGAAGCTGCTCTGGAAGTGGACAGCCGCCGTCGTAATGACTTCTCCTGGGTCCTCACTTAAAGAAGTCAGCTGTCAGATAGTGGAGAGGGATGGATGGAGGAAAATTTGCTGCAATATGCTAAAGTACATCTTGTTTTTGTGAAACGTGTCACTTAGTGAAAAGATCAGCTACATTTGAACTCTGCTAAATATCAGCTGAGGGCAGATGATTCACAGGGACAATCGATTTCTCATCATTATCATGATCTCATATGTATCTGTTCCCTTATTTTTTCCCATTACGTATTATCTGTTTAATAGATATGCATTATAGGTTTAGTAACTTCTCTGTTCTATGTGCTGCTGCTGCGGTAAGGACACAGTGACGCATATCCATGTTAAATTATTAAATTGAAATTATATATATATTTATATATTATTAGTTTCAGTCCTCAGGACTTTGAGTGCTACTTGTTTTATATCCTGTCAGGATGTTAATTGCACTTAATTTACAATTTTGTGTCCCAGGTGTAAAATTATGCCCGATTAGCCTCAAGATTTAGACCCAATACTGCTGTTTGCTTAGTCCTTGATATGTTTGACCTATCATCTAACTTCCAAAAGAACACTAAAGGAAGAGCCATGAAGTTTATCATGTTAAGATTGATCAGATGGTAATAAGTGGAAAGCCCCCCAGACTTTTACAATTATTCTTTAAATGTTTTTTTGTTTCCCTTTCAGCCCCAAGTGACAGAGTTTACGTATCATGGAGTCTTGTGAGGATAAGATGGAGTAGGATTGACAGGTGTATTGCTGCTGCATCTGCACTAATGTGAGGGCTGTATTGGACTGTTGTCATGAAGAAGATTTGATTTATTGATTGATCTAAATCCCAGCCCACACCTATGCCCATGAGATTCGGGTAATAAAAAGAATGAGATCGCACATACAAGTGGCTGAAATGGGCTTGGCTCTAGATCTTAGGCAACTGTGAGAGTAAAACTGTTGGTCCTTCAGTTCACCCTGTAGAGATATTCCAGGTACATCCAACCGGGTGAACATGGGACACACAGGAGGAATTACATATCCCGACTATATCCAAGCTATTAACTCCTAAGGATTCCCCATGAAGAGCTTTTAGGACGTGGCTAGAGAAAAGGATGTACAGGCTATCTTGTCTATAGCCGTCACAGCCTAGATCCAGATAAATAATGTAAAATGGATGGATGGATGGATGGATGGAGTAATTAAAAGTTAAACACAGTCTTAAAAGAGTAGTCCAGTGACTTGGTTATCTTTTGAGCTCAGACTTTGGGTTACAACCTCACTCAACCTCCAACCCAAAGTACAAGATTTACAGTACATGACCCCATATAATTAATCTGGAAACATCTAAAAAACTGACATCTGAATGTGTTGAACTGGCTGCAGAAAACCAGTCCCTATAATTCCCCATCATTTATCAGTGTCAGTTAAATGTCTAACATACAAATACTGCAGCAGACTATCCTCTTACTCTCTAATTAGGCTGTAATTATGAAATGCAGTGGCTGTAATTGAAAGTGTCAACTAATTTTTCTAATATGAGTACAGTCACTATTCTAAATGTAATGAGTGACACTCTTTTTGAGCCTTTCCTGTTGTTCCATGTGATGATTGGAAATACTTGAAATGCACGTTGACGGTGCCGCTAAAAGCACACAGCTTTTGATGGGCCTGACCTTTGAATTGGTGATTGTGAGCAGCAACAAATACACACGAGTAGCATCATGGTGCGTGAGTACTCTCATACATCTAGACTGCCAGAAGATGATTTATGGCCTGGGGCTGCCCGCTGTAAAATATGTAGCAAATTTCACTGAAAGCAATGCGTTGACCCAGCACCTAAACACCAGTTTTGTATGAAGGGGAGCACTATGTAATTAGGGGTGAAAGCTGATAAGAAGGTGCAATATGGAAAGTCGTTTTGGTAGTGAAAGGGAGAATGAGAGAATGGTTGAAATCATGACAGCTCATTTTAAGAAAAACAAACAACAAAAAAATTGTTTTGCATATTTTGTTTGCTGTTTTTTTTTTAAGCTCCAAGGTATGGGTTGACATTAAACCCGATCATATATGTTGCACTGCAGCAAAGGCTTTACAGGGAAGGAGACAAGGGTAGGGAATGATGTCAGAAACAAAACAAAAAAAAGTGCCAAAGGCTGCAGAGTTTAATGTACTTTGTAACCCCAAAGGAGAGACACAGTGTGGTACAAGAGGACGGGAGCAGAGGGAGGTCAAGAAAAGGTGTGGAGAAAAACATCAGTGACAGAAGAAAAGCAGAGGCTGAGGACTTTGATGGACTATTAGTGCAGAGAGGAGGCAGACTGTTGTCAGATAGGAGGAGAGAGACACCGACTATATGGGCTATTTGTTGCACAGACAGAATGAGAGGGCTCCATTTACCTGTCAAACAACTCCACACATACACACACACACTCACTTTCACAAACCGTGTTCACAGAATCAGACAGGCACTCACAGTCTCTACCACCATCCACTTCAGGAGTGTGGCGGTCCTAAATGACTGAAAGATTGTTGCAGAAATCCTTGGTTTTCGGCACCGAGAAAATCAAACATATTGGAAAACTGTCATAATGTATGGGACAGCTCATGATGAGGTTTAGACACTTCAGGACAAGTTATAATGGGTGCTGATTGTGCGCTGACTTTGGGATTTTTCTTGAGGCTTTCAGATCCAAGAAATTTGTCTGGGACAGGTGAGTTGTAGCCAAAGTCCAGTCTGCACTAACCCTTGCCATCGCAAATTAAGTAGTGTAACATTTCTCTAATGACTGTTGCTTGCAAATAAGTAAATCTAAGTCCTAAAAACCTGCTAGTTTTGATTAGACACATTAGTGAAACGTGTCAAAATTAACAGGAGACACAAATCTTGTTTTGCAGAATTTCAGCCGGTCATTTTGAAAGGTGAATATGATCTGTGGGCATTCCCCTGGGTAATATGTCTACATTCAGACAATGATGCATGGAAACACAGTGGCATAAAGACATACATGACTGAGATTGTGTTATTTACTGTACCGTAATTTCTAATCAAAATCTATGCCTTGTCTCCGAGAAAGGTAACAGCAGAATCCTGTATTTTTAGCATGTTTATGCTTATTGTAGCATGTACTGAAACAAAGAAGTCTTCTCCAAACCGCAACTGTTCTACTGAAGTATGAACATCGAACGCAGCTGTACAGTAATCAAACTTTTCACCAAGCTGCTGTTTCTTCAAACTCTGTCTCACGCTAAAATGACTGGAAATAGACCTGTTGATTTGGTATGGATGGAGGAGGATGTGTTAAACTAAATATATGCCTGGAATGACTACTGTTTACCAGTACACAGTTCATATAACAGATAAAACTACTACTACTACTCCTACTACTACCTCCCCCTTCCCAAAGTAAGCCAGCACTCAAAATGGTGTCATCACCGCTTGGTTACACACACACACGCACATAGTAGACTTTTGTGTCTCAGGGTGAACAGCTACATTTACTCAGTGAGGGTACTGAGCTGAAACAGTAGTAGAACTGCTGCCCTGAGGGAAATACACCACTGGCTTCCCTTCTAGACTGCAGCAGTGATTAATGTTTGTGTGCGTTCAGCAAGTCTGTGAGTGTGTGTGTGACTGTGATCATCACAGTGGAGGATGAGTGTGCATGTACGTGTGTGTTGTTGGGGGCATGACTCGCATGTGATCCTCGAGTCTTTCAGAGAACCAGACAGCTAAAGCAGTGAGTTCTTAGAGAAAATGTTTTTTTCAGCGGCATCCATCATTCTGCCTCATTATCTGTCAAAACTGTAGCCTCGAATCCTTCCAGTTACTCTTGCTGTCTCTCTTTTTCTTTCTCACTCTTCTCTTTCCATTTCTTTGTTTCATTGACCCATGAATTGTGTCAGTCTCCCCACTCGCCTGCAATCTCCCGCTTTTGCCTCCTCTCATTGATTCAGGCTTTAAACTTTCACTCTCACTCACTTAACTAAGAGTTGAAGTTGAATTACAGTCATTACCTTGCTTTTTCTCTGCAGGCTCACTCACCCTGTACCAAGCTTTTTTCCCTTCTGCTCACTCTTCAGGGGGTCCAGGACACCATAGTGTGCCAGTCCACTGCCATTTATTGTATATACTGGGAGGTTGTAGGGGGTGTTATGAGGTCAGAGCTACTTGTTGTCATGTGGCCGACTCATCACAGAGTACATCTCACCCTCTATGTCCACAAGGTGAATCTGTTTTTCGCCAGCAGCACTAAACAAATGCTTTAAGGATGAGCTGTTTTTGAGCCACTGTTGCTATGCGACTAAAACCTCCATAAACATTTACCAACCTTCTCATTTTGACCCACTTTTTTCCTTTAATGGACTCAACTGTAAATCCCAGAGATCAAATGGTGTTAACATGGAACAACACAATGTTTATCTGCACTTGTATGACTATTGTATCCGAAGTAGAGATGTGCTGTACCTAAAGTTTATTATTGATGTGATTAAATGTTTCAGCGATGTGTCCTGGATGTAATTACACTCTCATTTAATGTGTTTTTACAGTGCTTTAAAAAAATGTGATCCACAAGATGTGAATTGGGTACCAGATGGTAAAAAAAGTATAAAGCTCTGCGTCCACATTTCAAAACTTTTTGTGAGGCAGCAGCAGGAGGCAAACATTGTGCAGAAATGCTATTTGTGGTTACAGTTGCTTCTATGTGGATGTTTTCCATAAACCTGCTAAAGACATCTGTTTGAAATTTGATGGACGTGGCACCAGCAGGATGTCTTTTTTTAAAATAGACTGAATTAAAATGGACTTTATAGGCTGATCTATCATATTGAAAAGCTGCATAATTCTGTGATGAAGTTGACAGGAGAATATGCATACCTTTATCTAGTGTTTTGGAGACAGGTTAGATAACCAGATATCCAGCACCAGGTGAGCCACTTGAGTTTGTAGTGAACTTATTTAGGCAGCCTCATCAGTAAGGACACAGATGCAAAATTGGGGAAAGCCCAGGGTACATTTGACCAACTCAACAACATCTGGAAGTCCAAGAGATACAACCTAAAAAGTCCATAAATTTAACAGCAATGGTATGGTTGGTTCTGAATGCTGGAGGGAACCCAGAGCGGATATAAAAAGGATTGTGATATTCCATGATGGATGCCTGAGAGGGCTTTCTGGCATTCATGCCTTGCCTAACAAGATCATATCCCTGAAATTATAGAGAGAAAAAAAAACAAAAGGAAGAACATCATCACTGGAATATGGCAGAGTTGACTGGGATGGATGGCCCATGTGCTTCTACTGAAGGTAGATTGCATCCCTCGGGTTGTGCTGAGATGAAGTGGGATTGCAAAGGAGGACCTGGAAGACCAAAAATGACCTGGCACAAAACTATGATAGAAAAACTAGTTAACTAGCTGACAGATAATTTGGGGTGAGGCTCTACATAAGGGAATGATGGAGGGAGCTCATTGTGGTTTTATATCGCACAAGCCATGAAGAAGATTAAGTTATCATCTGAGGATAACCAGATGACAAAATAATTTCCCCACAGTCCATTTAAAAATGTATATGGACTTACACAGTATTTTATGGTACTCTGACAGATGAAACACTGAGGCTTAAATAGTTCATTTTTTGAATGGTTGGTTGGTTTTGTTAGTTGTGGCATGTAGGAATAACATAGTAGGGCTCAATATTTGTGAAAGGTTTAAGGTTTAAAAACTGATGACAATGGGGTAAAAAAACTGTACAAATAGTCAGCATCCTTTGCAGCAGGAAACACATTGTTTAGGTGCATGGTGATGTAAAATTTGGGTGAAAATCAGGTGAAAAATTGGGTGAAAAGATGTGAAAAAACTTAATTTGTCAATGAGCTTTGCTTTTTTTTGCACGTAAGGAGGGAAAGGCCTGTTTTTTTTTTTATAATTTGTGGCTTTATGTGTTGCCAAATCTGTGCCTCCTTGATGAGACACTCTCCAATTATAGAAGCCAGATATTCATCAAAGAGGAGATTTTGGCCGGTGCTCAATTCTTCAGTTCGAAGGACTACTGAGGATTTGGGTTTCTGTTTCGGGTATGTTGAGGGTTAATGTTAAGAGATGATTGTTAGAGAAATATTCTCAAAAGTATAGCAATACAAATTGTGTATTTGTGTGTGTGTGTGTGTGTGTGTGCTGATGGCTCAGTGAGGGATGAAACAAAAACCATAGCCCTGTGGGAGTTCGGCAGTTTATGAGTTTGACACAGTGGGAGTCATCTGCTGGTGTCCGTGTGATGTTTAGCTCTGTGGGAGATATTCTATAGCTGACTCAAAACTTTTGTTTCAACATTTGAGTTGTTTACACTGAAGTCACAGGGTGTTAGTCAGTTTTTTTTTTAAATTTATTTATATATCTTTTTTTAACACTCTGAAAACACTCTGAAAAATTCTTTGGAAATGAATAAAACATACTAACACATGAGATGAGTCAACAGAGAGCTGCCTAAACCTACAAGCGACTGATTTTGTTGTTTAGGTATGAGGACTTGTTCATGGGTTTCAACCTGATGACATAACATAATGAGAAAATGTTCTTAATTTAAGTATTTGGCATGAGTAAAATGTTAAGCTGCAAAGTATTTGTTTTTCTTTCCCACCAAAATATCCAATCTTGCACTACAATATCTGCTGGTAGTGACTACAGCAATATTAAATGTTATGTTTAGACACTGGCAGCACTTAGTTAAGGTTAGGCAATGATCATGATCTTGGTTTATTACAGAAAAAAGTCTGCAATGACTTGAAGTAAAACGTGTTTTTCAACATTTTTCACTGAAATATCTGTGCAATATATTAATATAGAGCTTCATTCATTCAAAATAATGTTGCCTGTAAACATAATCCAAATTGGGATAACCTTTTAGTAGAATGTAAGCATAATTTCTAGGAGACAGGGTTGTTGATTTTCAGTAGATCATAACTTCTATATCATCATAATTTAGTGATAATATAACCCAAAATATATTTAAAAGCAGAAATTGGACAACATAAACATTTGTCGCAACAGTTCATGCCACACAACAGTTAAAGCACATGTTTCATGAATCAATTATAGCCTTTAATCAATAGTACCTATCAAAACAATCTTCAAAGTGCTTGTAATTTTCACATTTCACACTGCGCTGGAGATAAATAATGGGCATAAGTGGTCTTGTCAAATGAGCTCAAAGCTGAACTTTGTTTGAAAACAGGTCAGTGATTTACATAATTAGAGTCTATGAGAATATCAACATTAATAGACAGACATGCAAGTTAACTGAAGCTCTGTCCACATCTAAGGACAGATATCTCTATCTGTACTAATAAACAGACTGAATTCATTCCATTTAAAGAATAAAGTGCAAAAAATACTTATACAATGTTTGAAAGGGTGAGTTGAGTTTGTGAAGGCAGGTTGAGGCTTTTAACATATGGAAACCTGTAGAACATAATGCTATTTAATGCAACTACCCTGCAATATACAGTAGCAGTCAAAAGTTTGGACACACTTTCCCATTCCCTTGAATGTCCGAACTTTTGGCTGGTACTGTATATGGAGAATACGATTTAAAAAAAATTGTATTCATTTGCGTCCTATTGTAAAACTATTGCTGTACTTATCTTAACCTCTATTACTTGTTGACATTCAGTTTCTTTTATCCAGTTCAGCTTTGTCTGTTATCTTGACTTTCATTAGTTTGTTGTTACTGAGATGAGATAATTTTATATTCCCTTCACGCTTTTCACTCTCCCTCGTATCACTTATTCTTATCATTTTCTTTTTCTCATCATTTTATACATTTACATACCTTTTTTTTTTACATAAATAAACCCAAACTTAGCAGAGCTCTCTTTGTCCTTCACAATGACTTTGAGGCAAACAACTCTGGGGCATTTCTTTCAGCTAACTCCAGTACCACTCATTTTCAGACATATCATTCTTTTTTTTTTCCCGTTGTCTAGTCTTTTATAGATGGTCAGATTGCTCTCTAAAATACTCAGCCGGCTGCAGTAGTGAAGTGGAGTGGTGGTGTGTGAAGAAGCGGTAGGGTGTCCTTTGTACTGTGGATAACAGGCTATGATCTAAAGCATCACCTTACTGGGCTGAGTTATTCCACACCTCAGCCACAGCCTGACTGCTTCAGTTGTTTCCCCTTCTGCTGAGAAAATTATCTTTGTGTCTGCTTTCAACAGCAGGTTTCAGAGTAGTACTTCTAAATAGCGGTACAACATTTTGTTGTGTACATCCCTTCAGCACAGAGGCTAAATAAAATAGGCTGCAAGAGTGTGTGAACATGGGGATTTGTTGCATGGTGTTGTTTTTCTATCCCTGTGAGAAACAGTAGTTTTTCAGTTTGAAACATTGCAAAATAACTTTACTTCATTGCAGTTTCTTATTGTACTGGTTGTTTGTGGCAGTGGTTTGTGGGTAGAGAGTCACATACCATCACTTAATGGAGTTAATGGAGATCAAACCAGAGCTAAAAGGAGAGTGAATATTGGACTTGCATTCATTGCATGGCTAGAAACAAGACTCCAAATGAGTGCTAAAGTTGGTCTTTATCTGCTGGATAAGCATCTGGCAACAGTTTGCTAAGATCTTAGCCATAATGACTATAAGGCAATAATGACAGGGCTGTGTCAGCTTGTTTCGGAGTTCTTCTTCCCCCAAGTGGCCAAAAAGCTATGAATACAGCTTTAAGGTTAGGATTTGAGGAAAGAGCAGAAAATTAAGGGCCTGATGCTGCTTTCTGCTCCCTTTGGTGGTTTTGTAAACAACAAAATACTCCAATTGTTGCTGTCCTGTGAAACCGTGTATCTCCAAAATGTCAACTTTTCATGAGCTAAGAAAAATAGCCCTGTTTACAGCTTTGTGTTCATGCATTTTTCAAATAATATGATGGTTTTTGAATGGTCTATTTAGGTTAAGAAGTAGGAGAATTTTCTCAATCTTTAAAGGATAATTGCCAGTTCAAAAGTGCCATGTATAGTTTTAGTATCAGCAAGTATTTATATTATGCTGTTCTGCTGATGGGAAAGAATTCATGAATAAGTAAAATATTAAAATGTGCACTCACACATGTACAGTAGAATTATAGATATGGTTTCCCACCTATGTTATGGCTGCAGGTGTGTTTCTCTGTGTGTCTCCATGCTCAGAGATGGTGTTCACACTACATAAGTATATGCTAAGCTGAACTCAATTCTAACCGTCACTTTACAATCAAATCTTAAAGGACCAGGGTTTAATATTTCGTGGCATCTAGCGGTGATGTTGCAGATTGCAACCAACTTAATACCCTTTCTCTCCCCCTACCCTTAGGGAGAACCTACAGTGGCTGTAAAACTCATGAAAAATGCAAAAGGCCTCTCTGTTTTGTCCTTTCTAGGCTACTGTAGAAACATGGTGGGGCAACATGGCAGGCTCTGTGGAAGAGGACCTGCTCCCTCTGTAGATATGAAGAGCTCATTCTAACATAACAAAACACAATGGTATTTATTTTCAGGTGATTATACACTAATTCAAACATGCTTATGAATATTATATTCCATTTTTGCCAAGTCCGTTCAGCTAGATGCCACTAAATTCTACACACTGTATCTTTAACACCTTTAACAGCTCTTTAAAAAAGTGAAGACCAAACAAAATGTCCTCACCCATCAAAAATGTCTTCAGACAGATACGCACACACACACACACACACACACGCTAACATCTCAAGGTCCTCACTGATTAGCACTCTTACACAAATAACTTCAAGGTTGAAATACAATGACAGTAATTGTAACAGACCACCTGCCAATGTGAGCAGTAGTTCAGCGGGTGGTTTGTGTGCGTGAGAGAGAGAGTTTGTGTCAATGTGTGTCTTTGTGTGTATGTGTGTCTACGTGGTTCCTCTCCATTCGTCTCCATTCATCTTGTGTTTGCTCAAGTCGCCTGCATGTCCAACTCACATCTAAGTCCAGTGAAGACAAATGAACTCAGCATTTACTTCCACTCAGTCTAACTGATGAATGAGCTGACAGATAGTTGTTGATTGATGGCTGATCAGTGATTCCAGTATAGGCCCATCCATTTCCAACATCCTTCGCCGATAAGCTGCTCTGTTCCAAGGCTAACCTTGAGGACGAAAAATTCGGGTGACTAAATCCCCAACTTTCAACAGAAATCTGCACAGAAACACAGTCAAACATATGGCACAACCCTCTGTTAGGCTGCATTAAGGTCCGGCATTGAAGTAAAAACGTGTTTATTATGTTTAAGTTATCAAGAAGTAACTTAAACCATGAAAGGACTTGCATATGATGTTCTGTGTTGTTTTTCACTACAGCACAGATATTAAAACTTTTTCTGGAAGTATGAAAGGATATGGCTATCTGAGTTTCTTGGTGATTTGATGCATAAGTCACTTATAGCACAAATCATCTGAGCTGTTTGAAAAGGTAATTCGCAGAAAGCAACAATTTGTAATTTTTCAGCTGAGTAATGGAACTCGCTTTTATGATTAATTTCTGTAGTGTTGCTGTGTAGGACCAAAATCAAAAGCTTTATACTGACATAGCAGAACCAAAAATACAGAAACAACAAAAACAAGAAAGGCTATTGCTAGAGAGAACAAAGATAAGTAACTAAAACTGGTCATAGACATTCACATCCCAGTAGGTCTCCAATTCAACTGTGTCAGAAAAGCTCCAGAATCAGCACCCTGGACAGCGGTCATGACACTTTTATGCTTTTACCACCCCAAGACAAATATTATACTTCAAAATCTTCAGCCTCATCAGCCGTCTTTATCCAAAATAATGTTCAGTACTAGTTGGAGATCAACAGTGAAGTGTTTTTAGCCTTTTGTGCCCTCGTGCTCTGTGTCACACTGATCCCATTACATTGATTCATACTGGGGAGTTGCTCAGTGCTGCTGCAGCCTCACACTGAGCAGTTTGATGGTGCTTGTTTTGGAAAGTAACAGTCAGAATTATCCATTCACTCTCTCTTCCCATAGCTTCCCAGCATGCCTCAGAGTCCAACCAATGGTCTTTACGTCATAAGGCCATAATTTTAACCACTCAGCTGCCCCTCAACTTTTTTCAGCTTGACCCAACATGTTCCCGATAATGAACAACATCAGGCTGTTCCTCTAAATGTCACAGGGTACTTTCAAGCTTCTGGCTTTCATATGAGCTGAGGAAAGATCTATTTGCTCATCACTGCAAATGTATTTTTTTAAAGGCACCCTTGTGATATCTCTGTGATTGTGTTTTGCTGCTTTGTTCCTCAATGTTCAGCCTGTCCAGCTGCTTCATTTCCTACTTAGCTCTCTTTGATGTAGACAAATGCACCAATCAGGGACACTCTCTTCTAATTATTCTCCACTCACCGTTCAGCGTCAGGCAGAGACCTGCCCCTTCTTTCATTGATGACACTGATGGTAAATTCAACTTGTTCTTTTTTTTGCTTTTCTGTTTATTGCAGGCTTTCATCGCTGAGTACTGGCAGACGATCTGAGGACATCAAACTCACGGTAATTATTCCCATTGTCTCTGTAGAAGCATGGACTGATGCATGAAGATGACACACACCTGCATTACAAAAAAGGCACACCTCAGGACCTCAGTTTGTCCACCATAATGAACATACTGTAACATCTGTAGGAGTTTGTCTTTAGAGTGACATCATGTTTCCATTAGTCACACTAACCGTTACAGAAAGAAATTTGTTGTGGCCGGTAAAGTGACCATCCTGCAGACTTGGAGATCATCAGGTCAGTTCCCATAGCAGCCAGAACATCCATCTTTGTCAGTGTGTCCTTGACGAAAACATATGGGACCGCTGCTTCTGTGAGGGTGCTGATCCTGCAGTCTCTTGGGTGACGTTAATAATGTGCTTATGAGAGTTGATACTTAAGGGCACAATGTGCAACCTTTTTCACATTAACATAACATATACATACATACTCACATAGCAGGCAAAATTGGGGCACAGTTGTTAGTCATGTTGTCCCATTATATGAAGGCATCATGGATGGTATAAATAGATGTCAGGTGTCAGTTAGAGTTTTTCATTTCACAGAAACTAAAAAATTCCAAACACCGTGGAGACAAACACAAATAACAATAATCCTGGTTAAAAAAGAAAAAAAATCTACAAGTATTTAACTGAAATCAGGATTTTTTCAGTGTTAAGTTATGTGGAGTAAAGTGATGTTAATGCTATTAATGTTTTTCTCCTTGAGAAACAGGGTATTATTAATATATTTTTCTTACAAAATAAGACATTTTTTCTACAACTGAAGTTCTCTATTACAAGCAAAAAGAAAGAAAGAAAGAACACATTAATGAAAACATTTTTGAAATAACTCACTCGGAAAATGTCCTTCACTTCTATTATACTGATATGCCATCTCAAGTCTCAAGCTTTATCTGTGTCACTTAGACAGTTATTATGTGTCTGTGGCCAGCTGGTGATCCATTTTACTCTTAGTGGGGTTTTCTTGGATGTAAAATTGTGATTTGGTGTTAATGTCAACTGGGAGCAAATGCTCTGCATTATTTCTGAGTAGGTCCTGTTGGGAGAGACACAAAAGTTTATATTTTGACAGAATGAGAATCTCGACTAAACTGATGCCCCAATTACCATCTATATTCCGGAAATGTCACAGAATTGGCATGCTTCAGTGTCGCCATATCTTACTCAGTGGTATAGAGCTGATTATACTCTGAGAAACTGATTAAAATTACATGAAAAATTACATTCTCAATAATTGCAAAAACTGCATAAACTGAATGATGAGATTTTTTTTCAGTCTGACAAATTCATGGAAGGAAAATAACAGATGGGTGGAGAAAATTCAATGATTACTTTAATGTGAGTCTTGATAGACATCTGTAACACTAGAGCACTTCAGAGGCACATTTCCCAGTGCAGTCAAAACAAACTGACTATTATACTTTTCCTAAATTACATCCACAGATAAGGACACAACACTGATATTAACCCACTGATATACTGTAGTGATACATTATATGTATGTATGTATTGTACACATACTGTACATTTGAACTCTTGCACACATTTTAAGTGGATGGTAGTATCATTTGAGTAATACTCTGTAAAACTTAACATTTTAGTAGTTTGCAATAGTTTTATGTAAATACATTTTGCTATATATTTGATTTTATTAACTAAATCCATTTTGATGCAACTAAATAATGATTTGATGTGACATGTGTCTGGTGATGAACGTCAGCACATTAACATGCTCACAGTGACAATGTTATTATGCTGATGTGTAGCAGGTTTTATGTTTGCCGTGTTCACCATCATAATTTATGGTGCTAGCTTGCTAACATTTGCTAAACAGTACTTAATGCAAAATACTGTACAGCTGAGGCTAATGGGAATATCATTACTTTTGCAGTTATTTGCACACAAACGAAAGTATTACAATTCATAATGTGGAGAATATGGATGTCTGTATCAATTTTCATGTCAATATATCCCCTAGGTGTTGAAACATTTCACTCACAACATTTCATTCATGGTGGCACTGCAGGGAAAGTCAGGGGTTCATCGAAGTCAATGGGATTCATGATTTGGGAACCACAGATATGTGCAATAAAGTTCATGGCAATCCATCCAATAGTTGTTGAGATATTTCAGTTTGGACCAAAGTGGTGGACCCAACAACCAATAGGCTGATGTTGCCATCCCTTCAGCCATCCCACTAGTATGGCTAAAAATAGAACAACTGGTCCATCACAGCTAACATGGCTGAACAAACACATTTCTGCTGACAAAGCCAAAGAGAAAAGAAATAAAAGGACAAAATCCATAGTGGCCTTAGTATTTGATTGACAAGTAATCTTTGGGGAGTTAAGTACAATGTTGCCAAAATGAAAGAAGCAAGAATCTCACTGATTACTACTTTAAATGTCAAAAGCAGAAATACAAATGACACATAATGACCCCTTGCCCTGCCAATAATAGATATGTAGCATTTTGGAATGAGTCTCTTTATACATTGATCTCTATAATTTTCTTTCCTCTTGAAGCAGTGACAGTATTTGTCACCCGCGCTGACAGGCCTTCTGTTCTGTCATATTCCCTGGTGTGACAGATGTGTGTATCGGCCCCAAGTGTGTCGCTCCCAGTAGGCGGCTGAGCCCCATTGATCTGCCGCTATTGAGCCACAATTGCACTAATTAGTGAAGGTTTGGAACACCATCCAAACTGAAAAAGACAAAGACAGAGGAAAAGGCAGCTTTCAACCATCAGCCAGCAAAGGCAGATCAGGTGTCACTAAATGAGAGAAAGTGAAGTTATTCTAAACTGAGGGTGTCAGAAAACCAAGAACATGCTTGCAGCAAATACATACCTCAATACACGGTTGAACAACTTAATCTGTTTCAATGTATAAAAGATGCCCTCCTGCAGTCTTGTGGAAATCCTGGGAGACAGGTGCATCAGAAAAACCACCATAGGATAAATAGTGAAGATAAAATCTTGCACTGTCAGAGGGTGGGAAACCAGAACACATTTTAGTCAAACAGACAACAATGACCTTCCTCAGCTCTTTTCTTCAAGCTATTTTACCTTAAAAATATAACTTCCCCTACTGCCTTAAAACAGTGAGTTGACTGACCTAGTTCAGAATTTGTCCAAAGTTTGTTCATTTATTGTTGTAATGAAATCCCCATTGACTTAATCACTCAACTTGCGAGTTGAGTTTAATAAATGTGCAAATGACAGAGGTGTTACAGGACTAAAAACAAAATAGTATCAGCACTCGATACTTTTAAGGTATCGACCGAAATAACCCAGTACCAAGTAGTATCGAAACTTCTCCAGTCAAACTATACCTGCATCCAATCCTTTTTGTACTCAGATCTAGAAAAAAATGACTATTTGAATGGTTTTGCTCACAGCCAATCACCGCAAGCGTTTTAATTTAATGCAACGTGTGATTGGCCCACTCCCACAGCAGCTACAACCCATACAGTCTGTAGTGATAATACTTCATTGTACAGTTTTGTTCAGTTATTTAATAAATATTTCAATAATTTGAACACTTTCAAAATCTATTCATGTAAAAATCATTGGATGGGGAGGAGTGGTGGCATTTTACGCAGCTGAACGCTTCCATTGACATGATGGGTATCAAATGAAGTAGAATGAAGTACTCTCTTGGTATCGATATCACTTTAAGGGTACTGGTATTGGTACTGGTAATGTCATTGTTTTAAATGATACCCAGCCCTAATAATAACCAAAGATGAAATTTGTAATATATAATACTCATTGTATTTCTGTGTCATGAACACAGCAGGCGATGCGTAATTGAGCAGAACTGTATCAAAAATGCAATCATCGGTGACCTATAGCCTAAATAGCTGACTTTTCTTGGATTGATTTATCCATTCAGGATGCAATGAGAACATTTTACAAAAACAAAATAAAAAAGGACACACTTGATAAATACATGTAATAGCCTGCCTTGTTCCGTTTGTGTGATAGAGATAAGCAGTACACTTTCGGACATTCTATTAAAAAATATTGAATGGAGTGGACCGACACAAAACAGAGATGTAAAATGTCAGCACCACAGTGCTTTTTGGCCGATTGCACCAGTTTACTGACGTAAAACTAGAGGCCATTAAGTTCAGACAAGAGCTTTTAAGACATATTGACAAATGTTGAATGAATGAATGAATACACAATCAAGGGAACCAAGCAAAGTTAGTCATATAAATGTAAATATGAGGACTAAAGAGTAAAGGCATAGAATCCTAATCTTCACCATGGTTAATATTGGTTTATTTTCTATTTAAAAAGATAGAGATCTTGTATAATAAGAAATCTCCACCATGTACATTTCTTCAAACTAACCAAAATAAGACTTTCTAGAAAGGGTACACTTAAAACCAAACCTGCCAAGAAGTATACTTTGAACATTTGTTTCATAAGAAGCTTTATTTGATGAGCAGGACATATGAATTTATTGTTTCAATGCTCAAACTTCAAGTCACAAGACTTAATGATTATAAGTTCTGAAATTCATCTGAGAATTGTTACTAGAAAATTTAAGTTGACTGGAAAGTGACAAACCTGTGTATTCACATTAAGTTAAAGATAAAAGTTGTGGTAGAAATGGACAGTGCTTACTACAGTATGTACGCAAGTATGTACTCCCGCAATTAGACAGACACACACTTTGGTGGTAAGACAGGTCAGCAAGATTTGATTAAGTTAAAGAGAACCAGGGGAGACAAAGAAGAAGAAAGACCCAAGAAGGGGGTACAGAAAGAGATGGGTGAGCAAAGATGAAGGGAGAGCGAAAGAAAGAGACAAATAGCACACAGAGAAAGAAAGAGAGAAAGAGGGTAATTTGCTTGTCGTGCTGCTGTCATCCTGCCAAGGCAACTCGGAATATGGCTTTGTCTATATTTAGCAACAAAAGATAGCAAGAACCTAATGCACACACACACACATACACACCCACATTTATTCAAACACACATACTCGGTGGAGCAATGATTTGCAGCAGACCCGTGATCAAAACGGCGTGGTCAGCTGTATCTTTAAACACACGCACACACACACACAGTGGCTGGTTGTTGACAGTTAGGTCTGAAGTGGATTGTGCTCATTAGGTGGGGTTGCAGATTGGTTTCTATTTATAGAGACAGCAGGCAGCAGCCTCAGCAGTAGCATCAGCAGCAGCATGAGGTGTTTGAAGTAGCGCAGGCCTCCAGTGGGCCATGCTAACGAGATGCATCCGGAGCTGAACGCTCTCCGAGCTGCAGGAGTTCGGCTCTGATAGTTAGCATGGTGTGGATTAGCATGATTCAGGTCAGTTATTTATAGAATAGCATTACGTGACATGATTTTGGTTGTGATATATGATATGGCATCGGTCAGATAATCCATCTTGAGATCCATCATGTTTCGGTACATTGGCGCAAATATCGCGATATGTTGTACTGTTGTTATACTGAGTTACTGTTCTGATATTTGGCAGTTCAGCTTTTTGCCATTTTGATATTTAAATGAAGGAATATGTGCTCATGTTGCTTTGCATCTTTTGGAAAGGCTTTCTCCCTGCCTAAAAAAAAAAAAAAAAAAAAAAGTTCTGTCACTTTTTCTCTTGAGAGTTACACAGATGGTGTGATGTATGGATGGCTGTAAGATGGGTGACAAAGAAGAAAAACAACATTAAGTGTCTTAGTAGGGTATTATTCAACCATGAGCTGCCTGATCAGCTTCAGCACTCTTGGCATAGCTTCTACAAGTCTCTGAATATTAAAAGATTTTCTTTTTTTTTTTTTTTTTGATGATGTGCTGGCTAAGAGAGCAGTCTATCACATCGCTTCACAATCTCCCATAGGTGTTCGGTTGTGTTGAGATCTGGTGACTGTGAAGACCATAGTATATAATTCACAATATTTTCATATTTATTCAGTGATGCCTCATGCCTTGTATCTAAGCCTCTGGATTTGTTTCTCAGTTCATTTATTCAGGTTTGTCGCTTAATTTGTCACTAGCCTGTAGTGTGTCAAAATTGCTTCTGTTGTCATACCATCATTATCTCAGGCAAAACATGTTTCATGGGGATAAGCTAATTAAACTATAAATATTTACAAGGCTACAATATTATGATAAGTAATAATAAATGTTCTGTTTATCTATTTGACATGTCTATAAACAAAATATTTTAGCCTCTATGTGATCCTGTATGAATTTAGTTGACCAAATTGGGGTTTACAATGATCTTCATGACCTAATGTGACATATAGTACGCTATCATTTTATGCGGATCTGTGTCAAGTACCCATGGCTAGCAGTCAAATGACTGAGGCTATCAAGGAGAGGCTAATGGCACAATCATAGGAGTGTCAAAAAGAGAGAAAAGCATGCAGAGTGTCAGAGAGGCTGAATATTTAATGTTCCTGAGAAGAACCCAAGTGCACAAAACACACCATAAACATAATTCTATCATTGGTCTTCAAAACTTTATAGACTCAACCAAAGTAAAAATGACTACTGTTGGTAAAGACTGCAGATAACATAACTAACACATAACACATTACATAACTCCACAAACCGCTAACAAAAATCAACCAGGATATACTGTATAACTGAAATTAACAGGTGAGGCAAACAATGAGGCAGATTAGTCAAACTACTGCCCATTGGTCCACCAACAGCAACCAAACCTACCAGCATGAACACCAAGCACTTGATAGATGATCACATGACACCTGTGGCAATTAGATTTGTTTCATACATGAATAGGGGCATATAGTTCATTTGAAAATTGCAAAAAATGTTAATACATTCATTACATGTTACAGTAAATCATTAAAAATGATTAATGATTAATACTAGTATTGGGTTTTTAAGCTATTGTGACCATTTTCCACCTGGAGCTCCTGTTTGGCTTGATGGCTGTCAGTTACCTTGGATATTTTTGAGCTAGACAGCTCCTCGAGATGAGTGAAAAGTGTTGGATTTGAAGTGTTGGGACAGGAGCGGGAACATCTAACTGAAAGAGATGAAAAGTGGGACTGTGAAAACACTGTGCTGACTCAGGGTGAAAAGTTGAACAGTAGGAAAACACTGCAGCAACAGCAAAAGAATACAGAGAAGAGACAGAACATAAACAGAATATAAGGATGGGTGAACATATGAATCAGAATAGAATGTGTGAATGCAAGCAATGCGGCATACTGATGTGTTTTGATCATAAAGAGTAACTACGCACAGGTTAATAATCATGTCTGTTAATTAGGAAAGTCATGTGGAACCCAACCCTTGTCCAGATGACTGTAATTACTTTCCAAATGCCATTAATCATGAAAAGCAGAGGCTGGGGGTTTATTCATTAATTGTGTGATCTGTACATAACATTAGGTTCAGTGCGAATATGGAATAAAGCTCAAAGACTGAGGGGATTGCAATGAACTTCTGTCAAAGAGTATACCCAGCTTGCACTTTTCACACTCTTAGTGCCAGGATTTTGGCATTCTCATTTCTTCCAGTGTCGACACCCGGAGACGACAGGCCTCCATGGTATTACCTGCTGACAGGAACATCAACTGCACAAGTCAGGAAACATGGTTTTTACTCTTAAGTTCAAAGTTGTGAATCAGTCCAAAAATGGGAAAAAAGTTAATTGTGCTTATACTTGACAATAGTTATACGCGGATCGGCTCTAACGTCATCTGAATCTGCATGTACACACAAATTCTCCAATTTAGAGCCCATCAATAGATCACACTTTACCATTATTTATCAGTGGAATATATGTAAGTGCGATGATATGGTAAAGTTTTACACTTAAGTAGGCTTGTTTTAAATAAACAAACATTTATTTAAAGTAAAAGTGCTGCTTAAGACAAATGGACCCCGCAATTGGCATAATTGAGAAATGAGAGTCCAGTCTGCTAATTCGTACCTGACGAAAAATGAAGCTTAAAATATGTTCACATTTTAGAGAATGTAATTAATATTTTCCTCTGTAATGATGTATTATTTCCCCCACCCGCAACCCATCTGCTATTAATCAGAATGTTAAGTTTTATGACCTGGCCTGCCTGATCCACAGATTAACCCTGGTGCACGTGGATATAACTGTGATCCGCGCATCAATACTTGACACCTACAAAAAAAGTTCACTTAATGGAGCCAAACACAAATAGATGCTCATTAGTCTTGTGAAATTAAAAAGAAAAGAATAATCTTGTCAGTTAACATTTTAGCCCAATGAAACCAGATAAAACCGCTACTTTTTCTGACCTTAAAACTCACAGTAAATCTTTCTAATGTGTCAAAAAGTCTGCCAGATTTCATCATGTACATGTTCTCTTTGTGAGAATACAATTCAAGAGCACTCTACCTGCTTGGTACATGGCTTGTCTGCTCTATTCAAACTTCATCATTACCTACCATCTTTTGTCTGTCTTTCATTCCCATCTCACCAAAATAATTACAAAGAACATCCTCACTTTCCTTGTTCGTTGTCTTCATCGCGCATATACTCTGAAAGCATTTGCACTATAACGTGTATAATTTTAGTTACAACGAGAGTTTGAAAGGTATTCCTTTTCTGTGTGAACGCATCCGTTCGCTTGCTCGAAGTAGCTGCATTCTCACTTCTTGGTAGCAGTGCCGACGGCTGTTCTGTAATGCTGCTAATTAGCTTGTTTTCAGAGAAAAAAAAAGACAAAGTTCAGTTAATCTCAGTGTTGGTTTATAGAATTCTATATAAGTCCAAATATTTTTAGAATCACTGTGTGTGCATTTTATACTGTATTTTATTCATATTATCCAATCTCTCTATAAAAAGTGTGACATAAGTGATGGTAGTGTAGAATCTGAGAAGTGGCTTTGCGCCTAGAAGATACAGGCTGAAACTCTGCTGGGAATATTGTGGAATAATAGGCCAAATATGATGTGGACATAAACTAAAAGGTTGGCTTTTTTTTTTTTCTTTCAACGTGACTTCGGCCTCACAAGTGTCAATGACTATTTCCCCATTTCAATGACTCACTTGCACCAAAGCACTTGAGCTTGAGTGCTCTTATTTTAGGACCCATCATGAGGTCTGTCAGTGCTTTCTGGGTGAGGGCCCTTTGTATGCTTAGCGATATTTTATTCGAGCATTGTTAGTCTGACTAAAGACCTGAAAGTGGAAAAAGAGAAAGCTTTTGTCTCAACGCTGCAGTTCGGAGTCTGGGGTTATATTGACGTCAGTAAGAGCCAGTGCTCCGAGAATGAACGCTTGACATCTCAATCATCGTAATCACACATTTTTCCGTTTCTGTAATTCTTGGGGTTGTCTTTTCACCCTCTCGATGTGGCTTTTTTTTCCTCTTCTCCTTTATCCCTCCCTTTTCCCCATTTACCACTTCACATCTCACCTTTTAAGAAATCTTTTCAACCCACAACTGTCGCTCTCCATCCCCCTAGTCATCTTTTTTATCATGTCACCTAGTCATGTAGGTCTCCTCCTCTGTCACCGCTCTCCCTCTCGAAATAGTTGGTATCAAAATAAATCACCCGCAGTGTGCAAACTCTCAATCTGATACAAAGCTAGAAACCAGATAAGAGTGTGGAATTTACAAGGTATTAAAGTTTTCCCCCCTCATCTTCTACTGCACATACCCTCTTCTCTCCAGGACTTGCTAATCCCTTCTCTGCCTTCGGGGGCCGATAAGGGATGAGATAGGAGAGGAGATAAGAGGGGATGAAGCTTTACACTCCACCTTTGCACAGCAATCGCTCACTACATATAGAACAAGCGGATAAGGTTACATACTTTTCATTGAATCCTTGTACTAAAGAAGTGAGGACGGGAAAGAGTCAAGGTCGGTGAAAAAAAATAAAAAATAAATCTAAAAGTCAAGTTTAGGAAGTAATTAACACATCAGGCTTCAGTAAGTTCTTGTTGTATTATTGCTTTAAATAGTCATGTACTTGCAGTTTCATACATTTCCCATATTCCCTTTTACAAAGGTGTCTTTACTCAATTCTCACACAAGCTAACTTTTTAATTCCCTTAAGCCACATTTAGCAGTCTTTATCTGTGAACTTAAGTTGGTTCTGCATGCCATAATACATCATATGCTTGCTTGAGAGCCTCTGTATGTTTACGAAGAATTCGGTATGTGTTGAGAAGTCAATGTCAGTTATGTCATGCTTTAAGAGTTTGTCACACTGTGCCTACGTGTACCAGAATGCATTGCACACAGGTCTCTAAATTGCAAACTCTTAGATTAACCTAACTTGGGGACTTTTCGTGTTGAACTTGGTTGTTAGTTGCAAGATACACTTTCTGATTCTGATATAGTAAATTCCACCAATCTGGCTCACTGTACAGGTTTTGAAACTCAATATCTTGCTTAAGTTTTAAAACACCAACCATGAAATTAAGGAGTTTGAAGTCTTTATCGGACAATTTAATTAAATCAAGGACTGGAGGTTGTGCTTTTGCTTCCTTTGTGCTGTTCCGAAAGGTTATTTTTCTGAAACAATGAATATTTACATATCTACTGTAAACAGCTGTACAAGCATAACATCAAGCCAGGGCACGATGCAGTAGTTTTGGAGCTTTCTTTCAGTTCATTGTCCAATCAGACATATATACATCTATACTGCCACTGCACTAGCATCAGAGGAGCACACACAGTCAGCTCTGTGGCTCCCAGCGACTCCAAATTTGTCCTGGTTGGTGGTGCTGCCACTGCCAAGGGGGTAGCCAAGGGATTTCTGGGTGGTATCAGTAGCAGCCTGAGTCTTCGCCTCAATTAGGTATATTTTCTCAGATGTGGATTCCGGTTCACACACATGTATCCTGAGACTATGCTGCAAATATAAAGTAATCCAAAATATCCAAAGTGCATGCTTATACTGGGGTACCATTTGGGTTTCCAAAAGTCAGTTCTTAACTGTAGTGGCATACTGAGCTCTCTAGCCTGACCACAGCAGGAGAGAGGAAAACAAAATCTCAGCCAAGAAATGAATATTTAAGCCGCATTCTGCCTTAGCGTCTTACATCACCCACTGATGTCAAAGTGTGTCAGAAGACAGCAGAAATAAACAGATTCTGGAGACGTATTGTGTTTTACGTATACCCTTTAACCAATTCATGGATGTTTTATTTTAAAGTCGACCAAGTAAAAGTGTTGTATTCTTATATGAGGAGGAATACAGGAGCCACTGAGGTGATCTGCATTACCTTAAATGCAACTGTACACCATCCATATTTTCTCCCATAGTCCTCCCTTCTGTTCCCTGCTTTCCATCATCCCAGCACCGCCTGCAGACACACACTGGCCTAGTTTGGTACAAGTCGTATCCCTGCTCCAGATACAGCCGCCATGAGCGCCACAGGGCAGAGGACAGCACACCGCTTGGCAGTTGCCTCACAGCGCTGTGTTTAGACAAAGAGTCAGGCGGAAGATCTATTCTGTGTCACCAGTGCTGCTGGAAGGATTTGGGACAATTTACTGTATAAACATGCCTCCGGTCTTTCAGTGTTGCCACACTACTACTTTGTAAAGTTGTACCTCAGCACATGTATTCCCCATAAACTTCAACAAGTTAATTAGCTATCAATCAGAAGTACATATATTATATATCAAATCAGCATTTATGTAGTTTTTTGTTCAATGTAGCCACTTAAAAAAACTACTTTTAGCAGCTGATGTGGAGGTAATCAAGGATAAAAGAGTAAAAAAAATATATAAGAAAGGATAAGAAGAACAAAATAAGGTCAAAATGTTAAATTAATCAAGAGTGGTTATAAGAATGGAAACAGGGGAAAAACATTTTTGGAGGAAAAAAAAAATCAAATGATGATGATTTAAGTAATGATGATAAGGGTCAGATCCACCGTATGCACACAGGGAGTGAGAAGCCAAGGACACAGAGAATCAAAAAAGAAATAAAAATGAGTTGTGAACAAGGCAAAGCAAGAGAGAAAGCCAAAGGTTTCCTCCTGTGAGACGAGTCCAGCGGGAGAGACGACTAAATGGGAGAGAGAGGAATGAGAGATGGACCGAAAAAAAGGGAGTTATATAAAAAAAAATAAAAAGGATGTAAAAGGGAGGGGGGTTGGTGGGGCACAGAAGGTGGCATAAGAAGCCAGGAGGAGGAAGAAGGCAGCGTCAGCCAGAAAATGTCAGTTGCTATTGTGTAAAATACCAAGAGGGAGGAAAGAAGGAGGGATGGACAGAGGGAAGGGGATGTGGGATGAAAGAGAAGACAGGAAAAAGACTACGAGAGATGTAGGCAATTAAAGTGTTAAGAGTGTTAGATTGATAGAGGAAAAAAGAAGAAATACTGACAATTGTAGGATGATGAAAAAAGTCGAAAGAAAAAAAGAGGTTTGATGGAAGGAAAGAAGAGAGAAGAGAGCAAAGAGAGAGACTGAAAAGACATGAAGAGAGAGAGGGAAAGAGAAAAAGGTGGATAGAAAAAAAGGTCAGTAAGCGACTGAGAAGAAGATTAAAATGTCAGGGAGGAGAAAGTAGAAAGGAGAGGGCACCTCTCTGAAACCCTGAAATCCAAAATCACCTTCACTCACTTGAGACAGAGAGAGAGAGAGAGAGAGAGAGAGAGAGAGAGGGAGCAGTGAGGAAGACAGGCAAGCAGAGAAAAAAAAAGAGGACGCAAGATTGAAACGAGTGGAATGAAGGAGCAGGGGGAAGAGAAGAAATAGATAGAAAAGACCCTGAGAAAGCGTGTGTATGTGTGTGTTTTCATGAAAACTGCCATTTTAAGCCTGGTATAAATCATCTTGGCACCATTACAGCAGATTCTCAGAGAGCAGGCCACCAACCCAATCAGTCCTGCACAGCATCCCTGTAGGCACACTGGCCATCACACACACACACACACACAAACATACAACCCAATTACCTACACACAATGTTCTTGCAGAGAGTGATAAATACTGACAGTGTTGCTTAAGCTACTTGGAAAGTCTAGTTTTACAAGCTTCACACAGTTACTTCACACTGGTGGACATCAAACAGCAGCAAAGCTGAGAGAAATAGCAGTCTACGATTATGAAAGCATATAAAGAGGCGGGAAAAAAAAGTTCAAGGACAGGAGAGATGGTCAACATGTCAGATAACATTAACATAGCGTGTTAGCTTGTAGTGACATCCCTCTGTTTGAGACAATATTGACTAAGAAGAGCAATTTTCTCTGTACAGTCAAGCAAAATGTGTTCATTACAATTACAAGAAATGCTAATTTTCCAAAACTTGACACTCATTATTATAATAGAAATAAAGTTTAGCACATCAAAAGGTAGCTACAACAGTTCTGTGTGTTTTAAAAGAGCACTCCACCAATTTAGCATCACACTTGTATAGCATTGTTAGACTCATGATTGACAGTTTAAGTTTTTAATTCCACACATTCTTCTTCCTTGTCCAAATCTGTGCCTGAATTTCCCACAATGCAACTCCACTGGTGACAGTTCAGTCAGAAATTCAGATGTGTTACGCTAGCAGCACCTAACATAGCCTTTAGCCGCTAGCCGTTTCCCATTTTCTCTTTTCTATCTTGTTGTATCTTCAGACACAACTGATATTGTCTCAAGTGACATCACTTGAAGAAGTTTTATCAGATCGCACGCAGCTCCCTCTGGATCAACAAAAGTCTTTATACAAACGTTTATCACATATGCAGAAGTACTCCGCAAGACTCATAAACAGACTTTGATGTGTAAAATTCAACTTTAAAGTGCCCTGCAAAAAGACTGCTAAATGCATAAATCTGATATGAAGGCACTGCTTCTAAGTAAGATTCTAAGATTTACTCTTAATTGATAAACTCCATTAACCTTAAAGAAAAAAAAAAGTTTTTCGTCACTCTTTCCCACTGCTCAATTACATTTCATCAACTCTGTTGATTATAATAAATAAGAATGGATATAAACACAGATGCATCGTAATCTCTCTTTGTCTCCTTTAATTATGCTCTTTAATCTCCCCAGCTGCTGTCTACACAGTAATCTAATTGTTGCATCCGTCTGGTTGCATTGACTTGGTGCCTCCCCGTCTGTCTTATGGCTCACTACACGTTCTAGTCTAACAGAGATGAAAGGTGACTGAAAGACAGATTCCAAAACCATACGAAACTGCAAGTCTACAGTTGTGCGCTCCTCTTTTCCATCTTATTAACTGACCACTAAAATCTGAAAGTCTTCTACGAAAAAAAATAGTGTTTATTGGACACGAAGCCAGTGTTTTTGAAAATTACACCGGCTTATTGCATAAGAGAAATGGTGTTCAGGCAGCTGCATAAAATGATTACCATTGACAGTGAAATACCTGTAATTATAGCAAATTCAATTCTCTCATTGCATACAGCAGCGGATACAGTTCAGCTTTGAAAAAAAGAAATCTGGAAACATGGGAAGGTTTTCTAATGTAAGAAGGTAGCTCTTGCAAATGGGAGGTTTTGGTTTAAAATCTGGAGATATTTGAAGGGGTAGAGGTGGATGTTAAAGGGGACATAACATGCACATTTTCAGGTCAATTATTTTGTTCTTGGGCTCCAATGGAATATCTCTGCATGATTTACTGACCCTTTACACAGCCCCTCAGTTCAGCCTCTGTCTGAAACAGGCTGTTTTAGCTCCTGTCTATTTAAGGCCCCCCTCCCTCCCAAGGAACCCGCTCTTTTCTGATTGGCCAGCTCTCAGAAGCTAACTTTGACCATGTTTAACATAGATATCCTACACCATAACAGTATATAAATAACAGAAAATCCCAAAAAAGCAGAATACTCATTAAGCTAAGACAGTGATGAGTTTCATTTGATGTTGTGACATATAAATGCCAACACACATTGCCAGTGTTAGAGATCTTAGGATTTGTATATGAATAAAAAATAAATCTAACACTGTGGCTCCCTCTATTACCTTTCCATACCAACAAAACAAATTTATCTGTTTGAGTCACTCTCTCTGAGTTGAACACCACCTACATGAGGCATTGGTCTACAGACGTTTGCCATTTTTTGTTCCCACAGTTAAACCAAAACCCACCACAGTTGTCAAAAGATATCTGCATTATCTCTGTATGCATGTCTGAAGACTCTGTCTCTTTTTCCTCTGTTTCTTTGTCTCCCAGTTCCATCTGTCACTACTTCCTCTCTACCCCTTTCGCTTTCTCAAGGTCAGCTAACAAACACAGGTAAACACATGTACTGTGAGCTACTACAAGGTTTGGCTGCCCCACCATCCATGCTAGCTATTCCCTGATGGCGCACACTGGAAAATATATAGACAAACAGGTTATACTCCAAAGCTTTTCACACTTCTTCCACTTTATCCAAGGTGAGAGGAAAAAATGAGAGGAGAGAAGTTGAGTAGTGACTGAAAGGGACGACAAAGAAGTGTGTGAAGGCCAGAAACATTCAACATCCCCATCCAGACAGTTTTAAAGACATACAATTGCTCCGCTTTGAATAAGTTGCATGTAATATGATTCCAGTTTAACTCTGTTGTCTGTGAAAATGAATTATGTTATTTTAAAGGCTCGTTTAGTGACGGCCATTGGAAATTAGCAGTAGCTATAAATGCTGTGATGCATTGCATTGGATAATTGTTATGCAATTCTGTATGTACACTGTCCCTACCAAATAAACATTAAATAAATACATAGAATTTCATGTTTTGACATCTTGGCATTTTGCACTTCCATTTACTATTTACCACAAAGGAAAACTGAAGTTTATTCTACCTGTAATCTAGTCTGATAGGATTAAAAGGCCACATTTGATCATGTTACCAACAAGTACTGAAAATCTGTGGTAAAGTGTTTTTAAATTGCTGATCCATTTAGAGTAATTTCTGGGGTTGTTATTTCCCTCTCATGAAACCAAACCACTGCTCTGTGTGGACATAAAAAAACTTCACCTTTTGTTTAACTTCTGTTGATGATTCACAACATTATGTTTTTTCCCTGTTATGTTTCATCATGCTTTGAATCGGCCGCTGAAATTACATGTCAAGGATTTCCCTTCAACTCAAGTAGAATTGTTGAAGTATCTTGGGTGAATAGGAGAGCATCATTTCTAAATTTTGGTCATTTCTTTATATGAGACACTGCTGGCATTATGTGTCATGGAGGACCATCAACTGAACAACTTAACAGATTATGTAACTGATTGGGTCCATTTGGTCCCCACTGGCATGCCACTTGTTACGTAGAGGCAAATACTGGGAAACCCAGTTCCTATCAGCTGATAATCAAGCAGCAGCAGCTGGTGAACATGTTGAACTTTAATTCACCTTTTGACGACTTTTAAGTATTGGCAGACACACTGCAGTACTTTTTCTATTTGGATTCAGCCACTACAAGCTGTGTAAAATATGTGTTTAACCGTCTGTATTGATGTTTTTTGTTTATGTCGCACAGAGCGGCATGTCAGCATAAACGATATGTGAAATTGAAATGGAGTGGAGACCACTAATCAGTGAAATCATCTGATTGCCTATACCTCCCTCTCATTCCAATTGATATCTAGTCATGCAGTTAGTTTGATTGGTTTCTGCAGAGGTTCTCAAATATATGTCTGCGAGATGTTTGTTGCCACGCCTGAGTAAACAGGAATGTTAAGCTTTTTTTTTTGTAATTTACATGGAGTAAGCATTGCTGAGTTTGCGTGCGTTCCATTATTCAAGTTCAAAGTCCATATCCTGCAATGCTGTTTTCTTAAAATTACATTTACACTATATACTACTAACTGACACTAGCAAATATGCTTTGAAAAAACCTAAATCCACCTGGATTATGTTTTTGATCAACACAATAAAGAAATACTTTTAATGAACTAATCTAAAAAGTCACAAGATGTTCATACTCAATGTATCTACAAAATATTCACTGACAACATATTTAATTTGTTTTCCCTACAATATTCTTGGTTAAATATAGAAAACAAAGTGTTTTTTAGTAGCTTAAACCAAACCACACACAGGACTCAGGACTCTGGTCCCCCCATGTTAAAGACCTGCACTGTACAACATCATAGCACTTTCTGGACTGGAATAAAATATTGCCACTCAGAATAACTGCAGAAGAATCATGTTCCCTCCGAAACATATATTTTGACAAATGTTCGTCCAGGGAGGTGGATCGGGACAATGGCTACAGACCTTGCTGTTGGCAGTGTTCATTGGAACTTATTTTTACTGAAGAAATAGCCCCATAAAAGGAATAAGAAATCTTGACATTGCTTAAGAGAAAAAAAAACACATTTCTGATAAGCTTGACATTTTCTCCATGCTTGTAAAAACAAATTTTATTAAGCTCCATTATATTGGAGTGAAAGTGAGAGAGGCATATCTCAAAATCCCAGCAAATACCTTCATGTCAAGGGTAAGTGAGGAAAAATGTTTTAGTATTTTCCTTTTTTTTTCTTCAAATTTGGGTGAATTAACATGTAAACTAATTCACAACTCAAATGGAATTCATGCGCAGTTTCGTATTTGGGTGTGTTTCGCCTCCGAATGCAGGTGTGTTGCAGGTTTTGTTCCTCCCTGATTGTTAATATGCCACACCTGCTCAGACCAGTATAAAACCCTGCGGGGGGGGGCGGGGCGGCGCGGCATGTGACACCACACATGTGCTCACAGATGTAAAATGAGCCAGTTGGAAAAGGTTCACAACTCCCTCTTGAATGATACTCCATCTGAATACATGTTTGATCAGAGAGCAGTAGCTGCACCAGATTCACCCACTTCTCTCCCATCAGTTTGTCTGAGAGCTTATTAATGACTCAGGTCCTCATTAGCAGACACTTGTGTGCAGGCCGGTAGCTACCATTGAGGACACCGAGGTCATGCCCACAGTATGTTTTCTGGGTCTTTTTAGATTGTTTAATATATAGTATGTATTTCTTACAATGTTAAATTAAAGTGATGAACTGCTAAATCTACTTAGTTGTATGGTGTTTCGTGAACAAAGTTTGGTATTTTTTTCCAATTAGTTGGATGATGAAGAAACCATTCTTAATACATCACAAAAAAACTTAAAAGTAATGCCAGACTGTTTCTGCTACCAAAGCAAAGAGTGGGAAAAGTAGTTAATGACTGATGAGGTCTATCTGACCCAAATGGTGGATTTATAATTATGGGAGCCAATTAACAGTGTGTGGATTATCTTTCTAATAAAATACAAGCTTTCATTTTTATTTTCAGTTACCATCACACAGTTGTCTGATGTTATTCTGAGCTGCAGTGATGGAATCAAGAGTCTAAAATCATCCACACTGTCAGCTGTCACTCAGGAGATAAAATAAACTTTGCACAATTAAAATGCAGCTAAAATCATATGTGTTTAGTGTCTCTCTGTATGTTAGAAGAAAATATATGTAAAAAAAAAAAAATATGTATACATAAAATTATATATGTAAATCCCGGAACAATAAAATGTTTCTACTAACCTATAAATATATATTGCTTTTTTTTTTTTTTTTTTTTTAACTTTTCACTTTATTGTAAAGACAGGACTTTTGTCCATATCGGGATCCTATAGGAATGATTTTTTTTTTCCAGTGATCTGATTGGCCAGTGGTCAGGGCGTTTGGCAGGTTGTGATCCAATCCTCTGAAGTTAACCTGCTCTGGAGCAGGAGCAGATTATGTCATATTTGTTTTATCTTTGGAGTTGCGGATTGTAGCATAAGTGTGCAAAGATCTGGGTTGCCCATATCGATTGTCAAACGAATAAAATCCTAAATGTGGCTCTTAGGGTGCCAACTTTTCCTCTAGGCTATTTCTTGGCTATTTATTTATTATATCATGAGACCCTGTAAGTAAACCTGTTGTTAGGGTGTCAACTTGGTATCTATTTCTCAGCCTATATATAATAAATAGCCTGACATTGCTTTATGCAACTCATGAGTGCTTACAAACTATTATTCTATATGCTTTCAAAATATGACATATCCAAACTCATTTTCAGTGGCAAAAATATTCACGGTGGGAAAAAGGCTAGTACAGTATAATAAAGTCACACAGCATGACAGCAGCTTTGAATAAATAATAAGCCTACCTTGCTGCAGTAATTCTGTCTGTTATCGCCTACTCCAAAAGTGGTCTGTGCTGGGTGTTGATGAAGGATCACATCAGGGCATATAGACTATGTCCAAAATAAATATGTTTGCATGTATGAGAGAGAAGTCAGTCTCTTCTGGGTCTATGTGCTGCTAAAGATTTTTGAATGACAAGATTTCCTAATTCCTTTTGTTCTCTACGGCTGTGCCTTCATGTATCAGAATCTTTGCGGACAGGAAATAAACAGGAAATGAGGCACAGATAGATAGTTGAGAAATACCTCTTCTTTTTAATAATGAGAGATACCTCCTCTATTTATTAAATTGCAAATAAGAACTACATTTAGAGTGTCTTATTTTAGACATGGGTCTGTTATGTATTGGTATTTAATTTAAAGACATATCAGTTTTATACAACTTCCTTGAATCTGTGGAACATGTAAGTATATATTTCTGTTGCAAAGAAATACATTTGAATCAAATTGTAATTTTCCAAGTCAAACATTTTCCAGCACATCTTTCTTCCGCTTCTGTGTCGCAACCACCAAATTAAAAATTAATTATTTCCATCCCTGCCTGGCTACCCCACACCAATGAGTTACATAAATAAATGAATAATAATAAAAAAACAAACAAACTGGGCAGTAGGCTACAGTACATTAGGTAAGCAGTGTTCTAGGCTCCAAAAAGCACAGCTAACTGATTAATCAATACTAATTCATTACTTGTGTCCCCACTGTGACATCATCAAGGGCAGTAATTCTGAACAGCTTGTTTAAGTTTGTTAATCTGAAGACTTCAAACCCTGGCCAAACACCAAGGAGTACCATATTTATAGGCATTTTCCCCCAGTGCCTAAATAATGTTCCAGCCAGCAAAATCCATACAAAGACTGGGAAAAATCCATTTTCCATAATATGCCCCCTTTTTTAAATTTGTGCCCTGCGCCACTGCAGCAGTACCCTCAAAAGACCCACTCCTCCCGCTTTACTGCCCATGAGTGAGCTATGTTTTGCAGGTAAATTGCCTTCAGTACTAGTAACTCGACATACTATTTAAATAACAGAGTCAAAAATGTCTTTCATGATTTTTTTTTTTTTTTTTTTTTAAACATATCTTTTTATCATGTTTTATGTTGTGGTTGGCTTCAGGGGTCCTAGCCGTAACTTCTCCCTTTGTTCTACTAATATACTCTAACTAATTTTGCACTGTCATGCCATGTGTAACTTTTAGATGATGGCTTATTGTTTGGATAAACTTGAGTAATAAGTGTTAGAAACCTGAAAGATAATGCAGTTGTTCTCCTCTGCTCAATTTATTCGACATGGATATTGATCTCACAATTGGCCATATTTGTAACTTTTGTTGGATTCTAGTCTAATTTACATCTGTGTTGGCACTGACTTTATTTCCTAAGTGATTATTGATACTCTCAAAATACATTAAAATGCATAGATTTATATTAAAGTCTTGGGGGGGAAACTGCTTAGAACTCATGACCTCAGTATTTCTAAAATCCAGGCTATGGCCCTGCTTGTGAACTGTATACAGGAACGACTGCCATGTGTTCAAACAGCAAAATCATTTATTTAAGCCTCATTAAACCAAGATCCAAGTCTGTTATCTCAAATCTGGTTATCCTTCCATCCCTGCTGATGACTGGAAAATTAGGTAATCAGGTCAAGTAATAAAAAAAAATATAAAAGGATCAGACTTATTTATACAATTTCCTCTATCAGATCCACAGTGATGTAAGTGTTTAATACAGCTTTTTTTTTTTTTTTTTTTTTAAAAAAAGTGTCCTGTAGCATTTCATGGATGCTGAGCTGCCAAGAGAAATGAAAACCTGACACCTTTTCAGCTGCATTATTTGAGATTGCTAGGAGAACAGCTTCACTTAAAAAGTTTGGCATGCCATGCACTCAGTTAAAAAAAAAAAAGACATTTTAATAACTCCACTGAGAATATTTCAAAACACATTTGTCTCAGTCCTCAGTATGATTTTTATTTGAAATTAACGGCTTGAATGCCCAAAACTCACTAAATGTAACCTCTGATGCACATCAGCTGATAAGCTTATTTGAAGCTTCTGTGGTTCACTGTAGGTGAGAGATTTTAATCCTCAAAAGAGGTGCACTCACAGAGGAAAGCAATATCCTGAATCTTCTACCTTTCGCTCAAGTTTTATTTGAAACCAGCATGAGATTTTTAAACAACTTTTTCGTTAGTGCCGGGAAATTTTGAATGTTAGAGTTGTCTCAGAACACTCAAGTCTGGACTTCTAAATGTATTGAGTATTTCAAATTTCTAAGGCCACTATAATGCTGGACAGTCTAACCAGGTGTGTGTGTCAAGTGGTATTAAATACATTTATTCTTCATCCTCCCAAAATATTAGGCTGTATGCTTAAAACAGCTGATATTTTATTAAATCTATTCATTTTTTTTATTTACTTTAAGTAATAATTGTGTTGATGCTACATGTGTATGATTTTTACAGTTAACAAGGAAAAATACAGACTCATATTTACGTCTGACACATTTGACAAAATAAGAAATTAGCTGGAGAAAATGAAGACATTTCAATCAAAATGCAAAACAATTAAGAGGCACTTCATATCAACCAAACAGTCTGTACGAGAGCTGGTATCAGTATCAGCAGTTGATTCGAGTCTAGTATACAGGATTTTATTACTGAACATCTCAGCACAGCAGGGATGCGAGCTGTGCTGAGACACAAACGTGTCAGTCAGTCACCACCTGCACTGCTTAAAGCCAAACATCACACAGTACTCAAGTAAGTTTTTTTTTTTTTTTTTTTTTTAACACAATTTACAGTTGTAATGCTCATATTTTTATTGCTGGCAGCTAGTCTGATGACATAAAGTATGTGGGAGAAAGCAAGGGCTATTGTTAAAGGACTAGTGTGTAGGATTCAGTGGCATCTAGTGCTGAGGTTGCAGATTGCAAGACTCCTCCCCTCCCCCTCCCTTTCCAAGCATGTAGGAGAAGCTATGTTGGCCATGAAACTCATGAAAAACACAAAAGGCCCTCTCTAGAGCCAGTGTTTAGTTTGTCCGTTCTGGGCTACTGTAGAAACATGATGGTGCAACATGGCAGCCTCCGTGGAAGAGGACCCACTCCCTACGTAAATATGAAGGGCTTATTCTAAGGTGACAAAAACATGATTCTTAGTTTCATGGGATTATACACTAATTAAAACATACTTATGAATATTTTATTGCCGGTTGAGCTCTGAGCATTGCGCTGCATAACTGGTTCATCATGTCCCACGCTGCTTTTTTGTTTGCTTGTTTGTTTCCTAATAGGCTATGATTTATTGTTGTTGGTTATGATAAAATATGGGAGGCAATGCATCAAAACAGTGAGCCTCCACAGGACACCCCTCACCACTGCATATAACACAAAGCTCTGATTTAGTAACATGAAGCAATATCTAGCTGGTATCTCATTCTATCCAACATCCCTCTGGTTGTTCTCACCAAGTCCGCAAGGGCGAACTCAGACACCTGCGAAGGAAACTCATTTCAGCTGCCAGTATCTGCAATCTCATTCTTTTAGTCAATACCCAGAGATCATTTGAGAAGCCTAACATAGACTGACTAGTAAATCGAGAGCTCTGTCTGAAGGCAAAGCTTTCAGTCGAGCTGTCCGCTATTGTATCTGCTTTACCTTCTTGACCTTGTTTATTTCATTCTAACATGGTGCTTTTAACAGTGTATTTCCTTAAAAAGGCTCTTTAGAAGGGAGTCTTCAACTGCTTTTCATTGGTGTCACTTGTCTCTTTTTGTGCTTGATTTATATGTATTATATGGATGTTACTGCCACTGGGTTAGGACACATCCTCCAGGTTGGAGGACAAATTAGAATTTTCCTAAGGAGAGGGTGTTCGTGTGTGACTGTTTGCTTTACCTGTAACTATGTGGATTTTTGTGCGAGCTAAAGAGTGCATTTATAGTCCACAGAAGTGGTTTGTGACACACTGTAAAGATGTGCCGACCGTCAAAGTTTCTCCGAGCTGCATCCCGCCGCCTCGCCAAACTCTCCAATAACTTTTTGCGAATTGTACAAATGGGGGATATTTTCACAGTTTTGGACAGTCTCTCTTCAAGGGCATTTGTAGTGTTGTGTTGAAAAGGGGTGTTCTTAGATGCTGTTAAACCATCTGACAAGTACTTCTTTGGAAGCATAATGAGGCCCCCATTCAGACAGGAGGACAAAAACGCTACCATGTATTTTCATGGGAAGATGTGTGAAGTGCAGTGCAGTGAAAAGTTGAAAATGGTTTACCTACTGAGAACACAGCATGGATCTACTGCCAAACTGCAGTGGACCGTCCATGAGAGACAACAATTATGGTAAAATTTTAATTGCTGCCTACTTTTTATATTGTGGTCAACCACACTCAGCTTTTCTACTGCACATTGCATTTCTCTTGTATTGTTTTGTAAGTATTTGCTCCCTTGTGCATTGAAATATACAGATGGAGAGCCATTGTAGTGTATTTACTTTTACAGGTCAAGAAACAACCTAAAACATTTTTTTTTCATGAGCATACAGTACCAGTAAAACGTTTGGAAACACTTTCCCATTGACTTGAATGAGAAAGTGTGTTCGTACATCAGTGAGATTTTCAAATACTGCATGATTGAATTGGTTTAAAATTGCTTGTAAACAACACATGGCTCCAATACTACATGTCTACTCATGCCCCTTTGAGTATTCGAGTTTTTTGTGGCAACACACACTGTATGTATCAATAACTACACATGTGGATACATGAATGGCTGAGTGATTGTTTGTGCATATGGTTGTGGTAAACTGTAATCTAGATCTTGGATATTATCTCATCATTATCATCACATTATTATTTTATCTTTGATTTTGATTTAACTACAGTTTCACTGAATGTGATATACACCTCTATGGATGTATCAGCATATGTAAGCAATTTAGTGTGAGTAAATAGACGTACAAGTGTCTGTTTTAATGTAAGTGTGTCCTTATGTGTTTGCACAGGCAGTCAAGCCATTGAAGGGTGGTTGGATGGATGGATGGATGGATGTGTGGGTGACTGATGAATTGTAAATAAGGACAATGACAGAGATACATGACGATTTAATAGGCTACTGAGATGGATGGATAAACAAATGTTTAGCTCACTGCAGGGATGAAAGATGGATGGATGGATGGATGGAGGGATAGTTAAATTAATGTGTGATGGTGCTGAGACAGACACATGGTGTTGTTGCTGCTTATATGTACAGTAATGGAGACTTTGTGTTCAATCAAATGATGAAAGTGGTCTATGTGTGTTGGTGAATGAAAACACTAAACTTGACAATAAATGCAAGAAAGTGAGTAACAAAGAAACACATATGGGGAAGAGAGATTAAAGTGTCAAAAGAGATGAAAAGGACAAAGGGTCAAGAGGGAGAGAACAAGATGAGGCAGATGATAAAGGAAGACAATCCAGTGATGTGAAAATAGAAGAGACTGTTTGTTTGTTTGTTTGTTTTGAAGGGAAATGTTTTCTGTAAAGTTGAGAGTCACAGCAAAGGTAAACCTGCAGCTGATTTCATTTCAATTCAATTTGAACTTCATTGTCTCTTGCTGCCATACTCATTTAAAAAAACAAAACAAGCATAAAACAATTTACATAATGATACAAAACATTGTACAAGACATCAAGTCATAACTCAAAACATTCATATGTACATACTGGCATCTTAACTATCATCTAATGAATAACTTAATAAAGTAAATTGAGTTAATGGCACTGGAAGTAAATGAGTTGCTCATATTTTGGCAGTCTGAACTGTCTGAAACTTTATGTCAGACAAACTCAAATTTGCCATAAAGTTGATGAAGGAAAAAACTCACAATGCTGTGGTTTTGCTGACTGGTCAGAGCAGAATGATCCCTCAATCCTAAAAATTCTGCTGGCTCAAATTTTTTTTTACAAAATCATCTACAGCAAGGCCATCCCAGCAGCAGACTTGCTATAGCATTATTATCTGCAAACTGAATGACTTTGACACTTAGGGCCAGGTTACACCGGAAAAGAAGTTTGTGCAACTTGACGAAAAGCTGGCTGTCATAGACAAGGGCAAGCTTTGATATTCCTTTTTTTGAATATATGATTAAGGTGCACATTTTCAGAAAGTCTCTCCTGGAAGACCTTTGTAGTATTGCACTCAATTGTACACACAAAGTGACATCCATACAGTATCTTCCCAGCTTTAAAGTAAGAGCAAGAGGAGAGCAGAAAGGTAGGAATAATGGACAAATATGAGATGACTGCTGAGTTAAAAAAAAAAACAAATGTTATGGCTGCACAGAACATTAATGTTGGAGGTGAGCAGAAGAATAATAGAGCGAAAAGGATGAAGAACAGCAACACCTCTTATCTCTCCCGAATCATATTCATGCAAAATAAATTTAATGTTTCAGGCTTAACTGGGGGGAAAAAAAAAAATTGGCAGCGAGTGGTAACTGAAATCACAGCACGCTCATTTTTACCAGCCTGGAATCTAAATGACTCAATACTCACTACTATTATTTGATTTGTAACTTAGTGATTTTATCTGGGGAGAAATATGGCAAATCTACAGCATTTCAATTAGAAGGCATGGGATGCTCTTTCCTGTCGCAGGCACATTGTGTGATTTCATCTGACAGGACGATTTTGAGAAGAAAATATTGCCTTCTGTACTTCTAAACATTGTCATTCAGTGTGTGTATATTTGCATATGTATATGTATCTGCAATAATGTGGAAAAGTCTGCATACACGCAGCCTCCCAGCCACTCATATATCTATCTCCTTTTTTTAATGAGCTCAATACAAGGACACACACAGAGCATCATTAAATCTTCTCTCCCACCACATCAGACTCTTCATGAACATACAGTATTACAGGGTCACTGTGTGGTTAGATGTCAGAGTCGTTGTATTGGCATGCAATGCCAAGCAGAAGTGCATCTGAAGTTCAGCCATCATATCCTATTACTCTACAGGGGGAGAGCATTCATGGGTAAAATTCTGCAGGATTTCAACATTCTGCTTTGAGCTGTCTTTTTCTTTTTATCTTTATGGATCCAGGGAGTGCTGGGCATTTCATACCTTTTTTTTTTTTTTTTTTTTTAAGATGTACATGAGAGCTGCCCAGCTCTTCTGCCACACAGTGATTGTTTATCGGAGAACTTTTTAACTTGCTTAAAATTCAGCCCGTTCTCATTCTCAGGTCGTCATATACCGCCACTTTGTCACGCCCCTCTGCATCTGATTACCTACACACAGGGTGCCCTTTAGCGTCTGTATGAGACGCACCGGGTGCTCAACCAACTCCGATCTAAACCCATCCATATTAGATGCTCAGAGCAACTGCTCCGGCTGTCCATTCACCTCAATGTTAACCCTCCCACAGCGCTATATGAAGCTTTGAGCATCAGGTCAGTGAGAGGACACACACACACACATACACATACACGCATGCATACTCACATATACACGTACAAACTTTGGAGTCCTTTTTTGGATGAGGTGGCTTAATTGAGGGAGACTCAATGTTTAAAGAATTATGATATTAATTATTGAATATATTAAGAATATTAAATATATATTAAATATCCTCAGCCACATATTCTTGGAAATATCAGATTAAATGAGCGACTTGTACCATGGCCAAATAAAGGTCTGTCAGTGAGTGAGTCAGCCAGTCAGTCATCCAGAGGCCTCATTTTGGCATTTTTTTAGTTGTACAATGACATTTCTTCTTAAAGTGAAATAAGCAAAAAAAAAAAATCCTTTATCAAATAATTGTATATTAATTGCTCTCACATGGAAATAATAATGATAGCCAATTAAAATAATGACAGTAATACTGTTTAGTATGCAATATGCACATAATAACCAAAGCTTTTGTGGTTATGTCAGGATACTGCATGCTTGGAAGCTCTTTTGACCTTCTGGCTCTGGTGACCTCACAGAACACACATGCTATAAACGACAAATTACAAGCAATTTAGCTAGCTGTCATCTCTTTATTGACTGAGGACCTTCAGCTGTGGAGTCACCCTTTTATAAACGTTTGGAACACAATGGGCCCTATATTACACCCAGCGCAAAGCCTTTCTAGTTTCTAGTTCTAGTCTTTGCTAGTTTAAGATCGACACAGTTGTCATTTTCCCGTCCAGCGCCCACGTTGTTTAAATTGCAAATGCACTTGTGCCCATCTGAGCACCCATGGGCATGTTGGTCTTAAAACGAGGTGTGGTCAGGCACGGTGTTGGTGCATTGCTATCTTGAGGCAGCGAAAAGCGATTGTGCAACTGACCAACAAAAACCTGGTCTGAAGTCAATGGCGCAGTATTTCACTGTTATTTTAAAGGTGCATTATCAAAATAGAAATAGGCGGGTGCAGAAACATGCAAAAGATTACAAATAAAAGGATTACAATATGAAAGAATACTATTGTGTACATTAACATATTTTTAAAAAATACATGTCATAATATTTATCAGAATTAGCTAATCGCAGTAATGACAGATGAAACTGTCTAATTATTTGACCAAATCATGGCAATACACGTAGGTATTTAAACAGACTGGTCAAGTTGAGGGTGTCTGTCAAGACCCAGCAAGCAGATACCAACAATGGATTGGACACAGATCTACTTTCCTGCTATATCAATACATGAGGACATAAGGGCACATGGCGAAATAAATGAGATGAAAACAATGATTAAACTAAAGAAGGAAAGAACTCTGGACAGCTCCTAGCTGGTGCCAGCAGCAGGATCAGCACCTTGGAGAGCTCATCAAGTCCTGATAACTGTGTATGATGATTTTTTACGTGATTAAAGTTAATGGGCCAGTGTGTCTGTTATGGATTGTGCGCTTTCACTTCATGCACGGGCAGATCCGTTTCTTCTGCAGAGAAGCCTCCTTCTTACTACTTGGCAAATGCACCATTATAATAGCAATCCGTCAAGGTGCAAACACACCAGCTTTTAAAGGGAATGAAAGATGACACTCTGATTGGTTTATTGCATGTTACGCCCAAATCACACCCATGATTAATTAACTAAGACTAATGACAATCCTTTTGAACCATGCACCTGGTGCTGCAACCATTTTTCCGCCGTTAAACTAGCAAAAGTGGATTTGGACACACCCTAAATGCACTTGCGCCATACACTTCAGACCGTGCGCTTAGATCATTAATATGGGGCCCAATATGTGCAATGAAGATACAAATGTATTTCTTACATCTTGTTTAAAGCAATATAAGCAACACACTACTACCTGTAATCCTGCAACACGAGGATCCACAGGTATTTAATTTATATATGATTTGTGTCTTTGTGTAACTGATAGTTGTGTGCAAATAAACAAAAACAAGCAGTATGACTGAATGATTTGTCTATAAACTTTAGTTTTATCATTTATTATTATGAACTTTATTATCCCACTTTAGCTATACCATAGCCACTTGCCAATAAAATGCTATATGCTATGTTATCAAAATAGAAGTCAGTGTATGAGGTATTATGATCACTTTAATTATTATTAAGGGAAGAAACAAGGCTGTAAAAATACCTCAATACCAGATTTTTTTTTTTTTGTATCTTTATGATTATTTATTTATGATTTATAATGGTTTTGAGATTATGTCAGCATGACATAGCCCATTCAGTCAGAATCAGAATCTGTTTTATTAGCCAATGTAAGCATACAGAGAAGTGTCTTGATGTTTGCTCCCAAAATACACAACACAGAAGAATAAGGTAATATTAATTAAATAAACAAAGTAATATTAAAATTAAATTGAAATTTTCAAATCTACTTACATAATGCAACAATAATAGTTTTGACCTGGGATATAAAACTTGGAATGAAATATTGACCGTACAGAGGAAATATGGACTGCACTGTGGACAAAGAAATTAAGTATGAAATATATGAAGGTGACAAGAAAAAAAAAATTACATTTGACATGTGCATAAATAATTAAATTATGTAGCAGCGGAAGTTGAATGCAATGCACGCTGTAAATGCCAGTTTGATGAAATATATGAGAAGACAAGTGCAGGGATTAAATGAGGGATGTGAATTGTGAAGTCCGGCTTGATAACCCTGTCTTCATCCTGTTTATGTGGCCATGGTACAAGATTTGATGTAAAGGCACGTCAGGGTTAAGGAAGGGCATTGTGTTGTGGGCGCCTTCAACCACTGTGTTGGTTTTTCTGCCGTGGGTGGGTTTCATTCCATTTCAAATTGCCGCCAGTCCAATCCAAACACCACTATCTCTGTTAACAAAAGGAATTTTATAGTCTGTAATTGTAAAATGGGAAGTTGCTCATTTAATTTTAGATTTCCAAGAATATGTGGCTGAGGATATTTTATATGAATCCACATTCTTAAAACACAGAATGATAAAATGATGACACAAAATCAATACTGAGCCACATTGTCCTATAAAGCACTCCAATGGGGTGTGTGTGTGGGCTCCTCCATGAACCAGCTGCACACAAAAATCATAGTAAATGAATTCAGTAATGACAGTTTTGTAACACAAAGCATCTTCGTCGCTATAGCAACTGTGGCTTAGGATCATGGATTATGTAGCCTTCTGCTATCCAAAACTCACATAAAAAATTATTTCTCAGAAACAAAGGAGAAATAATTAAAACTGATGGCCATAACATAATCTACCATACTGCTGAGTTATCAAAGACACTTTAATGTTTTTGTGCTGTGAAATGAAAAGATATCACATTAAAAGAAAACCTTATAATGGGAACTGACACTGAAGAAGATACTTCTGGGTGGTGGGCCTTCCGGTCCTCCCACCGGACTGATGCTCAAAGCTCTATATAGCGCTGTGGGAGGGTTAACATTAAGGTGAATGGACGGCTGGAGCAGTTGCTCTGAGTATCTAATATTGCTGCGGATGGGTTCATATTGGAGTTAGTTGAAAGCCTGGTGCGTCTCATACAGATGCTGAAGGGCACCGGTAATCAGACACCAAGGGGAGTGACAAAGCGGTGCTATTTGACAACCTGGGAATGAGAACGGGTTGTTAATTTTCATACTCCCTCCAGATATATTATGCAGCTGATCATCAACTGTGTTTTCCTTCTGCTACTATATTTTATAGCTTCACTCTGTATTTTTCTTCAAGAAAAATACAGCAAATAGTGTGTTCTTCTCCCGCTGTTGGAGAAGATTATTGACACACATGCCGCCGCACTACAGTATGAACTTCCAAACCACAGTGAAAATGAGAGTTGTGTGTTCCTTTCAACATCAGATTTGTGCTTCTAAAAAGTGACGACTGACATGAGCGATAAGCCAGGCTATGCGTGACGACAGAGAGCTGCGGTAGGTGGCCACTGCAGGGAACAGAAACAGCTGAAAGAGTGATGAAAGGATAGCAGAAGGGATGGTGAGAGAGATTAAATACATATGAGAGTCCACAACAGAAAGAGGATTTGTAGTTTTTGTAGTTACACAAGTATGCATTGATACATACAAAACCGATAAGCACACAAAGAAACACATGCCCACAAACACTAATAAACAAATTCACCCTCCCAGTTGGTAATTGGCCAGCAAGATGGTGATGAGCACTTGTACAGGAGGAGGTTTTGTCCTAATTAGCTTGATAGCCAAATCAAAACAACACTTTACTCATTAATTAGTCTGTGCCAGGCTCCCAAATATGTCTGAAAGCAGGATGTGAAAGCAAGAGAAAGCAAGGGAAGAGAGCGAGCCCTTCACAAAGCGTATGAGATTGCTTTTAGCTTCTTATTGTGGTGTGAGAATGTTCCCTTTATTTTAGGACTCAAACATTGGTTGAATGGTAGTTTTAATGTTGTGTTTAGGTGGCAAAGATGCGAAAGATTTCCCATGTTAACAACTTGCAAGCGTTGTATGATAAGAGTGTGCCGATGCACTGTGCATTGATAATATAACACCACAGGCATTTAAATTTGGGTTTAATTACATTTAACTAATACTGATCATACTAATGGTGTGTTTATGGAACACAGATGGTGAATACGTTTCCCAGCAGAGTGGCCAGTCAGCAGAGACAAAATTACTTAGGCTTATTTTCATTTGTCCAGATATATGGTACCGGTGTGCAAGGATCATAAAACAAACAATGGAGTTAGTTATGTGGATCAACTTACCGAGAGCTGCACACAAGCCAGAATGCTGCCACAGCACATTGGTGCCAGTGGACCCTCAGTCTGTAATCTCTATTTCAGCTTGGTTTGGGAAACAATTGTGGACGAAGGGGGGAAAAACTACAACCAAGCGCGGTTTCTTTTTTCAAACTGGGACCAAATTTTACTCAAACTGAATGTAGCCACATAAGTTTTTTTGTGAGAAAACAAAGTCAGGTTTACCAAAACACCATAAAGTTTGTTGCAGCACAAAGTTTTCATTTCTGCCTCTATTCTTTCTGACGATCCTCACCGGTCACTGGTCGATGCTGCAAAGCCACTCTGGCTGCATCACCTCTCTGTTATGTAGCTCCGGCGCTTTCTTTCTCCTCCATACTCTGTTGTGTCTGTTTCCAAAGCACAGTATTTGGCCACATAACAATAGCACCATAGCTTATGACTCGAACATTATAGTGTAAAAGCAAAAAAACATTTTAGATTAAGTTTTTGAGTTTATCCAAAGGAGCTGTAACATAGCTCTGGTGGTCGCATCCTCCTCCATACTTTGTTGTGTCTGATTCTACAGCATGATATTCAGTCTCATAACAGTAGAGCCATATCTATGATTCTTATCTAATATGAAACTAGTTTTCTTCCAAATATACTGATATTTTAGTGACTGCTTTTCCCTATCTCTTGCAGGATAACAACATGGCAAACAGAGTGTTGTTGAAGGCACCACTACCAAAATTGAGGAAAATTAGTTTGTAGTCCAGTGCAGATCTCCAAAGTTTTGCAGCTCGATGAAGAGGGATATTTTAATACAGGGAAGACAGCTGAAAGTTTAATGTCATTCATATATATATAGGTACTACACACACCATAGGAATCAACTTGAAAGTTGGTGAAGTTGTCCTTTTAATAAAAGTCGGATGTATTGGAGCTTTCAGAAAATTCAGTTTCCCAGTCGTATTTAAAACTTGGATGTTGATGTAAACACACGGTTGTAAAGAAAGACTGTTTGGGGAAACACAATGAGGGGATATTGCACTAAACAGACTAAATTTGGAAGATCCTCACTTGATTTGAACCACTCAATGTTGAAGCCTCATTAGCTTCAGCTGAACATCAGAATTGGAATGCATTCAAATTACTTTAAGAAGGGAACTCTACACAGCCAGTATGGGCAAGAGAAGCAATTACACCAACCAGTACATCTCTAAGTGTATGGGCATGGCAATATTGAGGACATCAATGCCATCTAACAAAATTCTGACATTTTAAGCTTAATACTAAGATCACCACCAGCTCAATCTCTCACATCACATAATTTTCTAAGTAAAAAGCCTCTCAAATGAATAAATGCACATGCCTGTAACCTGTTTTCTTTAAAGAAACTGCTGCGCAGGTACATATGACCAATGACGCACATAGTACAAGGGCAACAGAACCACAGAAAGTAAACTGTTATAGATTATTTTGTTGCACAACCATCTATGTTACAATGATGCTGCATGAATATTATGTGAAGATGTTTTGCTGTGGTTTAGCAATCTGCACAAAGGTGTACTGTGACCACAGTATACTAAAAATAGGATATTTCACTTGTTGCCATGAAGATAGATATATTTTTCTTCCCCTTCATTTTTGCTGTATTTGTAAGCTGTATTCGCACTTATTCATCCATGCGTTTTTCTAAACTGCTTATCCTGTTCAACGTTGTGGAATAAATTTTCAATGAGAACAATCATTTCTTACTGCACCTGCGTTATCCAGTACTGCTGAATGAATTAAGTCTGCACCAATCTTGTACCTAGAATTAGAAAAGATTACTGCTCCTTTGGGTATTATCGCTGCAGACAAAAATAAGCACAATGGAGCCACTTATGACGCAAAACAAAATTTCAAGACACCAGACACTAATTGGATATTATGTTGCACGGGTATGAGTAAATGGAATCTGACATTTTATTGGCCGCTAGATTTTTGTTATTTAAAAGGTTCGCTGTACCTGGAAAAATCAGACAAGGATGGAAAGATGAAGGGAATGAAGGTGAGACAGCAGGGGGAAAAGATTAATCTATTGTTCTTTATTAGTCACGGTTTGTCTTCTGTACTACTTGTCATTCTGTGTCTAGGGAAACCATAAAAGTATTCTCTATGTCTGCCCTTTCTTTCTTCACTAACAAAATCCATCTACCACAATTGACCAAACCTCAAACTCTTTCACCTCAACTCGTTCATCTTGCCCAATAATGAGACAAGGGAGCGCCGTCACGCACCAATCCCAAAGTCAGAGACCTTGACTGGGAATAGCATTCCCACTGGTCCCGCCTTTTTTCTTCTGTCGTTTTCATTAAAAAAGAACCCATCTCTCTGTCTTTCTCCCAAGTGTATGTCATGTCCACCTTATCCTTACCCTATTTACTGTTAAATATGGACTCCAGATGGAGAAAATGATGGCCATATTGATTATGGCAATTTAAGATTTTTCCTTAAAGGTTAAGCAATCTCAAAGTTCTTGTTCTTTTTTTTTTTTTCCTATATCAACCTCTATAATTAACTCATCTCTCTCATTCTCTTCCTTTCTGGGATGCTAAACTTGGCTTCACGGTATATCTCATCTCTCTGTCTTTCTCCCAATGTATGTCATGTTCACCTTAGTCAGATTTACTGTTAAATATGGGCTGCAGATGGAGAAAACAATAGCAATTTAAAATTGTTCTTAAAGGTTAAGCACTCTCAAAGTTCTTGCGTTGTCTTTTTTTTCCCTATATCAGCCTCTATAATTAGCTCATCTCTCTCGTTCTCTTCCTTTCTAGGATGCTAAACTCAGCTTCATGGTATATCTCATTGTATCACTCGCTACCAAAGCTGTTTAATAGCTTATTTCTCCCTCTTACCCGCCATCAACCTCTTATACTCTCATTTTCCTTTCTCTTCCATTCTCATTATCGCTCACTGAGACTAATCTCTTGCAATTCTCTTTTTCCACAACAGCCTCTTCCACTGCACTTTCTTTCCCTGGCCTTTTTTCTTTCTGGAGCCATTTGATTACTTGTTTCTACCTCTCGCCTTCTAACAGCCTCTTTACCCTCATTCTCCTTCTCCCTCTTTATTTCTCTGTCACTCTTGCCATTAGTTTGGTTTGACAGAGATGGCCCTGGCTAGTGAAGCATTCAGAAGTCAATCTCAACTGGCTGAAGGCAGACCACACCTCAGGGGATTTGGAGAAAAGGGGGCAAGGGATGGTTACTTTTAGATGAAGCCGTCATGGCACAGCTAAATTTAAGCACTGTGCCGTCAATATGCTCTGAATTTAATAACTCTCTGAGAGCCAGAAAACTAATGGTCAACACTCTGGCCTGTAAGTAAAGCTCTTGAAAGCACTCTTAGAATTCACAATGTGCATATACCCTAGACAATAATTCTGCAATTGCTATTCCTATGGCTCTGTACTGATCATTGGAATGAATTGGATTATGGATAAGGGACCATAATGTCACTGTTACATGATTCCTTTCAACATGGAAATGAACATTTCAGACAGATTGTGTTAGACTGAGTAAATGCATATGCTCATGTGTGTTTGTGATGTTTCTGCTGTACTATATTCATCTGTAGTTGATTTAAATAAGATAGCTGCCAGAAAGCCAACAATGAGATTAGTTCCCATCTTCTTTTATGTAATAGATTAAACCAAAAGTTAGTTAGTGAGCATTTAAATCATTTTTGTTGCATTTTATGCCTTTTTTATTGGATAGCGAGATGACAGATAATGAAGGGAGATGCTACCAAGATCCCTAACTGAACGCAAACTGTAGACGTTGCAGTTCATGGAAGTTGCCTTAACCCACAGATCACAATGGTGACAACAGTTTTAATCCGTTCTGAACAAGAGCAGGACTGAAGTAGTGCTGCACTAGCCACCTGTTGAATACACTCTTCAAACACTTATAGAGTTAGGTTTTTGTAAAAAATCTTATCCACTGAATAAACATATATCCAATGAATGGAGTACAAGTCATTTTGTAAAACTATATTAGATTAATTGAAAACATTAGCAGCACAATAAATTGTAGTATCATCTGCATATAAAGTTATCTGTCCATTCCTAACAGCAAAAAGCAATTCATTGTTTGATACAGAATAGAAAAGACAACTTCCTTGTAGAACTCAACAGACAAGCATGAGTCAGAATAGGGGCTATTAATTAACTCTTTGTGTTTAGGCTGATTTTTACTTTTAGTATGACCAGGGCCTTCTTGGTACTGTAATTCTGCCAAGCCTACACTACATTCACATTCAAAAGCATGGTCATTATATAACATGTCAATTATATTGTATATTATTGATCCCTGAGGGGAAATTCACATGTAGATGTTGCCTTTTGAAAGCATTTCAAATAAAATGACAAATCAGCATATGCACAACCATGTATTTTCCCAAACATTGAGTGTAAAAAAAACTATTTTTATCACAATTGCTGCCGCTTTGTAGTTTTTGGAAAACAGTAATCTACCTCTGATTAACACCACAGTGTGTAGTACAAGTAATTTAAGTAATTTACTGGATTGTTTACTTATTTAATTTGGTTCATTTAGGCAGCTGGGCATAGTGCCATTCATATCAAATAGCAGCACTGAAACAAGCTATCTCAATCCCCCGTCAAATCAACTGCAGTGCTGTTCATAAGGTTATGTGAGTATAATGAGATGTCTGATAGCCAGAAGTTGTGCTTTTAGAGCCTATCATAACAAAATGACCAGCAGTCTGGACTGATGCTTACAGTGTTTGTTTCATGCTTATCTTAAGTTATAGATAAGGTTTGTTTTGACTCAATACCAGTGACTCTTATCTGTCAAGATGTCAGGTTACCAAAACCACATCCAAATGACCATATGTATGAACTATGAGAGTATTGTGTAAATAAGATTTACGTGCAGTTGGGTAGTGTGAAATGAACAGATCTAATACAAAAATGTAACAGAAAGGGAGCTTGCCTGCTTTAAAAACCATCTAAGTTGGAAACCTTAGCATCATCACAATGATCACTTTCGATACTGTCCTTAAATAAGTTTCCAAAGTACATTGACATTTCTATTAAAATTCCATATAGGACAAAAACCAAACTGGCAAAAACTTGCTGTATTATGGTATATATCATCTCCCTATCGTGACTGTGGATCGTTTGTCTTTATTCATTGATGTGGCTTAGGGTATGTTCACACTGCGAGCCTTAGTGCTCAATTCATATTTATTGCTCAGATCTGATTTGTTTTTGTTTGGCTGTTAACATTATTTTTTAAATGTGGCCAATATCAGTTTCCAGTGTAAACTGGTCACAGTCTTGAACTGATCCACATGCGCAAAAGAACAATAACAAAGATGTCACATGCAATACGCTGTCGTAAGGAAGTAAACATGGGGGCCACTGAAGTCAGTGTTTACAGTTTCATTTGTTGATGTGCAGTGGAAGCCAGCAAATTTGTTAGCAGATGATAATGAGGATGAGGAGGAAGAGAGCCAAATTTGTATTCACTGAGTGACACCTGCCAGCGCAGAATGTATGTCATTCTAGATCGACGAATGCAAAAAAATGATATTTGGGCCACGTTTGCCTGCAGTCTGAACGTTGTGATTTCGATGCCTGCTAATGAGCGTTATTTGAGCTGTTGTCTGTTTATTGCTCTAAGAATATTCATTATACTGGCATGAATATTCAACACTGTCCTCTATCCTTGGAGCACTTGGATTATTGATAGGCTGCTCATTGAGTTTTCTCTTTCTAATGTGACAGCTTCATAACAGCCTTACCTGAGCTCTCTGATAGAGGAGGGAAAAAACAACCGAGTGATTCAGTTAGTCAAAGACTTGTAATGAAGTACACAGCAGGGAGGGTATGTAATCTGTGCAGAGATCGTCCTGTAAACTAAATGTCACAGGTTCTGTCCCCTCTACAGCGAATGCCTTGACAGCCATATTTTTCTGCAAATGCTGACCCTTTTCATTCTTTATTTTTAGATTTGCTAAATGTTGCCTCTCTAAAGAAATTCATCTTTACCTTTGGTTTGTAATTGATCCCCCTCAGGAGACATTTTTGCTGCAGTATTTAGCTCATATGATAAATTATGAATCAGCTGAGTGAAATGCCTTTTAAACAGTCTAATGATCTTTAATGAATATACGAATTACCCTCATTCACTGTCTGTATGAATGAATTTGGAGTATTGTCCACTTGTTGCCTTAGGCGGTGTCTTTATGTGAGCCATTTGTTTGTACTTCCAGAAGCAGGTTGACTTTGAAGATTTCATGCTAGCTGGATAAGATTTTAAACGTTTGACTGTTCCATCTATGATTCACTTTCACAGCTCTGAGGCATATGAGTGGAAGTTGCATGTGTGTGTCTGTCTGAGGGCTGGTGTGTGCATACTTGTGTGCGTAACCGATGCCTGTGTTCATGTATATGCGTGTGATCGTGTGTGTATGCATGCTTATGAATAGATTTGTGTGTGTGTATATGTTTTTGTGTTGATGGGGACGTAAACAAGATCATCTGTCACGCAGCTAACATCTCACTCTGTGGTGCACACAAGCACTGAATCATTGCCATAATAATGATGGTGCTTGGTATGATAGCTTGGCTCTTGTATAAAGCACATCCTCTGAGAAAGAAATTCAGATCATACATTCATTCAAACTGTGTGTTTGGAGGAGATGAGTATACTGCCGAGACTGCTGTTTGTTTATAACCTTGGACACCAAGATTACCTTGAGACATGTTAAGTATATCCTGTGGAGAGTGGATGCCTTGGACACACACAGTAAGACACAGAAATGATCTTACAGACTCTCACACCTTGTAGGACTGGTGTGTATGAGTACATTTGAGGGAATGTAACGTTTTCAGATCATGCATTGGGTTAGGGAGGGTTAGATATAAATATGGGTGGATGCCTAATGTTCTATCATGGGGGTTTGCACTCAAAATAAAAGAGGAAATTATCCAGTTTATATACACCCGAGAACTAGGCGCATATGTGAGCTTACTGAGCATGCTCTCGGATGTGGTTCCATGTTTTCATCTCTGTCTTTTAAAAACTATATCTCCAATGCTTAATTTTTCATGAGCTGAGAAAAGTAGGAGTGTTTGTAAGCTTTGTGACAATGCATATTTAAAGATGCATGATTTGGAGATACATGGTTTTTACTGGACAGCGACATTTTGCTAGTTTGACGAGTTGAAAGAAATTCCAGTTTTCATTGTAATGAAGGCAGCATCCAGTGCAATGGCATGGCTCTCTTACTACTGTTAATAGTTATCAGATAGCCTATTCCTCTGCTCAATGCACGGAGGCATAAGCAGAACAAGCTTTATCGGGGTATATATTGTAGATAATGTTTGCCGGCAGCTGGCAGGTTTTGCTTTTTCATAGGATTTGTTGAAAGTAATAAAAACAAAGTGATCCCAGTCTTATCCTTTTTAGTGCCACCCCAGGAATACACAGGGAAAGTACATTTCTGATTAAAATATGAGAAGCTATCAACACTGTCCAAAAAGTGCTCCAAAATGATCTCATATGTCATTTGTACCTGCACTCCAGAACGACCCATTGGAGCATTTTCAGAATGACCCATTGGAGCGTAATCTGCCGCTTTCCAATTAGGAGCGTAATATGCCACTTTCCAAAACAGTTACAAATCACAAGTAAAAGTTAAAAGCTTTATGGTGTGACAATGCTGTGGTTAAGGTCTTGTTAGGTTTAGGCACAAAAACCACTTGGTTAGGGTTAGGAATAGATCATGATTTGGGTTAAAATGATCATTTGAAATGTGGTTACTACTTCCTTAAAGTTAGGCAACCTTCACAGTCATGGTGAAGTAAACATCATATGGTTACGGTTTTTAAAAAGTTTGTCCTGACTTGCAATTAGAAACATGTCACTTGCGGTTGGAAATGGAAAGCAAACAGAGGTTGAAACAGGAAGCAAACAGTGGTGTGCTGCAACACTAAGTCCACCAAGGAAGTGGAAGTCCAAATTAGGAAGTCACCTTATATTGTTGTCATCTGAAATGCATCACTTCCCCAGATCATAATAACCACTACCACTAGGTGGCATCTGTCACTCAAACATAATCATAGGTCGTTTTTGGGCAACTGAATTTCCAACCTATAAGATCATTTCTCTTGGGAGGACAGGCTCAAACTGTCACAATGGGGGGAATATTGCACTGTAAACAGACTGGATACAGCAACATGCAGTCTGCCTTAGCCTGACGTGAAATACAGTATATCTCTAGGGGTGGGCGATCCAATATCAAGTAATACAGTGCCAGGATCGCCAAAATCAATACCGATACTGACATTGATTGATATTGATTATTAAAAGCGGCTTATCTACTTTCATGTAGGGGAGAGCAGTGTGTCATGATTTATGAGGTTGACTGTGTCATCAATAGGCTAAATCTGAATACATTTTCATGTCTACTAAATGATTTGCCAAAGGTTAGCAATCATTGCCACCTGTGAGACCAGAGTTTGATTCCCAACTGAAGCATGTGGTATAGTTTTTTCAATTCCATTAAAATAATTAATTTAGATAACAAGTTTCAATAGGCTGAATATATTATTTGAATGTCTAAATATAGTCTATATTTAATCAGTCTGCTAAAGTAACAGCTAATGATGACCGATGACAGTTTGAAAATATAACATTAACCAATGCTGAAGATCTGATTTGACTAAAGTATTAATTTCAATACTATATACTGTATAGCTGGATATCCCTTGCTCTCTGAAGACTCTCTGTCTCTGTGTCGGGGGTCTGTCTGAGGCATTTCCTTCTTCCACCCTTCTTTTCTGTTGCAGCTCAGAGTTCTCTTTCTCATGGTTTTTCATGTGTATAAACAAATTGGTGGTGTTGCCACAGTAGCGAACAGCCCTCCTACATACATCACAGTTCGCAGCGTTTTCATTGACAGCTGTAAAATAGCTACACACAATGAGCCTTTTTCATTCAGCCATCACTGCATTTGTTATGGAAACTTTTAAGGGTTACATATTGGGTTACACTGGGTCAAGCATGGGCCTTGAAGTCACAGAGTAAGCAACACTAAATCTTACAGAGAGAGACACTGTCTCTTTCATTGGGTGCACAGCTGTCTGGATGTTTGGGAAAAGCAGGAGGCACTCTGATAAAGAGTGAACCGGCGTTGTCCCGATAACCAAGGTCAGGGAGATGGCCCTGAGACTCCCCAGACACCACAGATAGGTGACTGCGCATATTCCATTGCCATAACCAGACTGTGCTGACGGTGACCTGAAGCTCCATGCAACGTGACCTGAACTAACATGGGTAAAGCGCAGTTCCTTGTTTAGAAACTAATGAGCCCATAGACTAACTTTACATGCAGTAGATGCATCAAGCTTGACCATTTCTGGGCATATGGTGTTTATGGTATGATCTGTAGGGGTTTAAAGACCAAAGTCAGAGCTGAAATCCTCACATCCCACTGTGATTGATAAGGTTTCTGATCTCCACTTGGCCAAGTGTTAAATAAATATTCTCAACATAAGACATCAAAGGCTCCTGGACACTTTCTTCACTGATGAGTTGACCATTGATGAGCATTCCTCCATAACAGCTTTCATGTGCTGGATCGGTGCCATTAGTCAGGGTGCGTGCTGTGTATATTCATTGTTTGAGTGCACACATGACATGAAAACAGCAGTAGAGAAGAAAAGAGTGCATGTGTTCACTGTTCACAACAATGGAATGTTGCACTGACAGTTCTACTCTTTGATGAAAAGGGTACAACATAGAAGACATTGATCCTGTTGATGCTAGAATTGATCTTCAAAAACAAAACGTAGTATTTGTAGTATCTACATTTGATATTTTGGGATCAATCCATGCTCCCCTACTACCCTCATTTTAAGAAAATTGCAAGAACCCACATGTGTACATCATGTGATGGGTAAATGAGGAATTCTATATTATACAGAGTGAATGTAGCATATATGTTATGTAATGTAGCTGAGTAATGCTATGTCACTGATTACCAGAAATTTGTTTTAACAAAAATATTCCCCATATGCATGATTGTGATTAAAATGAAGGTCTAAAAGGGTCAAATGTAAAAAGACAAGGAATAAAAAAAGAATTGTTTGAAAATAACATCACCACAGTCCTTGGCTTGTGTGTTACAGTGTGCTGCCCACTCAACCCTCAGCAGTGATATTTTCAGTAATCAGATGTGTGGGGAAAAACTTCCCCCAGTGCTCTGACATTTGAATGGCTGGTTTATACAGAGAAATCCTACCTCAGGCAATCCAGGCAGCCCTTCAGCTGATATGTCGTAGAATACAAACTCACACTGATAGGCACACATGTACACACACTTGTCCTGTTCACACAAACACGTAAAAATGCGCACAAACCCACTCATACGCACAGCCTTTCAATAGGGGACACACTGACAGATCCAAAAGATGCATTATCAAGCACAAATCATGCACAGACACACACAGTTGACCACTTATTATAAAAAACACACACATCTGTGCATGCATTAATATAGGCATAGTCACACACATCTCATGCACACATTAACATAGTGTGCAAAACACACTGACACATGCAGGTGCATGCACAGACTACTGTTTAAAGTAATTAACCCCAGAATTACAACCACTGAACTAGAGGACTCAACAAGTCAGGGAATCTGCATTTTCTGGAAATAACTGCAACTGCATTGCAAATCACTGTGAAACCACTGACTGTAACTATAGTGTTTGATGCTGCTGGATATTGGTAGGACTTGTTAGAAAATTGCAGTGAGATATATTCAGGCAACTGCGAATAATTAGTATAATCTATACATCCTAGTCTTAAATAAGATAAACAATTCCCTAGCCTTATTGAGACTGTCATAAGGAAAACAAATAATTAAAAGTTAAAATAATTGTTATGGATGTGTTACATTATTTTCAAGATATGAAAGTGTTTGTCTTGATGCAAGATTACATTTATGCATGTAGTACACATTATGCACATGATAGCTAATATTTAAAGAGCAAACATTCAATACAAATGGAAACAATAATGCAGAGAGAAAGAGAAAGAGGAAACAGTTGGCTGAAGCTCGTCCTCCTGTAGGGATTATTAAGACTACAAATCACTGTTCTGAATTCACCTCCAATTCATTTGTGCTGAGGCATTTGCAGTTTAAGAAAAAGCTTTTTAGTCTTTTGCTTGGTTGGATGATTTCATGGAAAAAACCATTGAAGACTGAGCGAACAAATGGCTTGTAATATTAGACTGTCATTTTATGCGGAAATTGATGTCATTTTGTGAGGTTTTTGTAAATATTGTTAATGGATTTGCACAAATTATTACAACTGCAATGTTGCCAATTCCTGGAAGGGTTCTGATTTCTCCTCATCTTGTCAGAATTACAGTTCATGCATGTATTTGTGCAAATGACAGTTCACTGTGAGCAAAGAAAGAAAAAAAGAGACTGCAACACATGCATTGACATTCTCTGTGCATTTGCATATGTATGATCTAACAGGCATACAGTCACACACAAGCAGTGAACAAACACACAAGAACAAAGATGCACACACATTTTAAATTCTCACACATGCGTCATATCCGTCTTGCCCCCCCACACCCCCCTCAGCCTACAGCACATTCATGATGACCCGGGTAAGTAATGTAAATCAGTGTTGATGGTGCAGTTCACACGTGGCTTAGAGATAAATCAGTAGCCTCCAAACACACATACTTGTTCACATACAGTAAAAAGCATAAATTCAAATATTCATACACCGCCTCAAATACACACAGACACAACTGATATCCAGATGTAAACACAAGTTTTTATTTCAACAGTTAACTGTACATATCCTGCTTGAAACAGTGGATTCTGTACTATGCAGTGATTCTTATCATGGTCATATTAATGTCTCATCATGAGAGGCCCTGCTGTCTCCTCTGTGGTACAGAGAGTGGACAGATGCGAGGTTCAGCAGACGTTTGTTGAGGTATTTTGACAAAAAATTAATTCCAAAGTTTCAACTAATTTTTCGGCACTTTTGTTCTCCGGATAAACATCAACAATTATCATCAATCAAACCCACTTGTTTTTTGAGACAGGATAATTAGGGATGTCCTGATTTTAAAGATTTTTTTATTTATTTATTTATTTTATCTCATCCTGCTTTGAGTTATTTAGTATTGAGTATCTTCTAATATCTACAGAATTTTTAAAAAGATAATTTTCCCATATAATACAGTTTTCCACTTATCCCAAAGTGGTCCTTAGGGATGTCAGTTTTCGTTAATTTTGCTTTCAATAGACAAACACCCATTAAACGGTAGCTAACTGGTTGATTTCTAAGAAAAATTGTGATGTAGCTTTCATTTGGGAGAGCTGTCCAGTAGTCGGTGGTACTAAGTACTAAGGTACTGAACTAGCTCTTTCCCTCGCCCCCTATCACAATGATTGGCAGCATATCAGTCTTAATCATTTGGCACAGCAACTGGGTGATGGCCTAATAATAAATTTACACCTATGTTGTTATTACAGATAGACCGTAGGATTAGCATGCAAGGCTAACAGTGAGTCAGCTGTGTGACTTTATATCCGTGTCGTAAAGTCTTTCAGAGCACACAAACACTGTAAATACACTTGTCACCTGCCCAGCATGGTGCTGTTAAACCAGAGGAACAGCAGCTACACCTTATTTTTATACAGTCTATGGGCTACACGCAGCATGGCATGACTATGCTAATGGCGCTAGCAGTTCTAACTAGCTGCTAGCTGCCATGCAGGTTGGTAAAATGGATCCATCACATCTCTTTATATCTCTGGTTTGGTGCTACTGTAAGTGTTGAAGCCTCTGTGTGAGACACTTCAGTCGGTAAATGTGTGTTTTAAAACTTATTTCGGGGCTGCACTCACTCTCAGTCCCGCAATTGGTACCGAAATTTGGCACCGATTGATCTAACCTGAATAATGTGAGGTAATAAGTTCAGTACCAAACCTTATGCAAATTAACCTATAGACGAACACGTGTATGGATGATGGAATGTCCTTTTATAGTGTTTTGTATATCTGTGGCGAGAGGAATGTCAGTCTGGTTCTGTTGAGACAAGGTTTGGACAGGATTTGGACAACTTCTCATGCACCCCAGACCAAACAAAATATTTAACTCAAATGCTGTTTTTAATCAAAAGCACTTAATATGTGTGCTCCACCTGGGAGAAATTGTTATAATATTATAGCAGAAAGGGATTGCTTTTTCTAAATCCATTGTCTCTCTCCACTTTCCAGGTCAGTATGGATCATTACTTGAAACTGCTTGTCACTTATTTGTTTGTGCTGTTCAATGGTTCATTCACTCCTGTCACTGTACATTGGCAATATAATTCGGTGTTTTTAAGGGAGCAAATTTGTGACAGCTTATGTACCTAGAGCAGAATAGTTCACAATAAACAAAGGCCTGGAAATGGATATCCATGTCTTTGTATACACAGATAGTTTTTTAGTGTATAGTAGACAGTTGCATCATCTTCATCACACTGTCCTGAAGTCTAAGTAATGTAACATGTAAGAAGTGTTTGTATTTTAGACAGGGTTTACTTGTAGGTTTAAACCACATGCTTCTGTACCTTGCAAGGACATATTTGCATGCAGACCAAAATACACATCCAGCAATACATACACTCTCACTCAACCATGGACATAGCAATATTGCAGCAATTTCAGATGCAGAATATATTCATTTGTGATACACATTAACATACCTTTTTATTTATTGGTGTCTTATTTGTGAGCTGGGCTACAGTGCAAAACAAACCTCAAAGGGTGAGGGGAGGCAGATAGAGGGAAAGTGAAAGTAGAGGACAACAGAAAGGAGGATCAATACGTAGGAAGAAAACAGCAAGTAAAGCAGTGTGAACAAGAAGTGAAGGATAAAGGTAGAAAGACAGCAGGAAACTTAAAAAAATGGGGAAAGGGATGTGAAAAAAAAATAAAAAGGTAAAGTATAGAGGTGTCAGGGTAAGTAATCTTCAGGACCACTTCAGCTTTTCAGCACCAACTGACTTGCTGTCATCTCCTTCTGTCACTCAGTCCCTCACTCCATCATTCCTTCCTCACACACGTACACACACACACAAACTGCCTCCTCTGTCTCTCCACAGGCCTGTATCCTTTTCTTTCTTGAGACAGCTTTCTATTGTTAAGTCTGGCACCTTTCACTATCTCGCTCACTATCTACTATCCATATACCCACCACCCCCCCACCCCCACCTCACCACCTCTCACCAGCCAACCCACCTACACACACATAGATAACAAGCCAATCAAACATCAAACAGTCAATCAGAAGCTGAAGCCTCCAAATCCCCACACAACCATAAAGGTCTCCAGGTTATCAGTCAGTTTATAATAAGCATGTTCCACCCCGAGCCAAGCAGCCAGCAGTCCCTTCATGTTCAGGATGTCTACCCATAGCCTCTATCTGTTTTTAATCTATCTTTTAGCTGTTAGTAATAGAAAGTGAATTAATCCTAAACTGATCCCAACTTAGGTCTTTTGGACCTAAATTGAAGAAGGCAATGAAATGATTTCAAATGTGTCCAAATATGTCAAATGACACCTCTAGATAGCAGGGGTGATGCTTTAGAGCAGGAAAATGTACTCTTGATCGTCATCCTAATGGTCAACCAAAGCACGTTTCTACACAAACACTATAAGTGGTGCAGGCGGGGACTCATTGACAATCCTGGACAGCTGCCTGGAGTACCTGATGTTGGTGACATCCCTCAGCATGTCTTATTACAGTCAGCCTGTCAGTCCCATCGACGGTCTCCAGGAAACTGTTGAAAAGCAGTGGCTCCTCAAAGAGCTCCATCCTGGGATTGATGTCAGATGCATGTGTGGCCTTCAGAGTCTGCCAGGCCTTGGTAACAGACTAATAAAAAGATACAAGTTCAGTCAGGTCTGTTTCCTGTGAATACAAGAGGAACAGCTGTTCATTCAGGGTGGTTTCGTCAGGATTAGCAGAGCTATATCCAACCAGGACAGAACACAACTGTGCAGAAACATCTGGGCTTTCAAGCCCTGATTAAAAATCGACACAGGATCCACTGCCACTGGGGGATGGGGTTGGTATAGGTTAGATTTGGGCTCCATTAAACAGTCATAAATTATTCTAGATTCTAAATCTTTTAAAATAATTGGACCAAACACCCTCTTATCTTTGTCAGCAATCAGGCAACATTACTACAGGTGGCAAACATTTTTAGTCCCCAGATCTGTTTTAAATATTGCAGCTTGGATCAGTTAAAGTAGAGCCCCATGAGCTGATTAGATGAAGAGGTACATGTGACAGATTCCCAGTCAGGGTGTGTGAAGTTTTGTGAAGTGGTCACCACACTTTCAAGGAATAGCCTCAGCCTGCCATATTGTAAGTGCACTAGATGCTGAAACAAAGACTATGTTTCTTAGTAATGAAATTGATTCAATTTGTGATGGTTTCTTAATACTTAACCCTACTAGAAGATATAAGGAAAATGCTAAAATCCAGTGTTGCCCAGACTCCTCACCTAAACTTTGTGATGCACATACTATGCAATAGAATCAAGGCAACCAAATTACTGACAGCCAGGACCCCCATCTGTACCGACTCCAAGAGCAGCCATTTCCTCATGAACTGAGAAACGTGGTACATCATTTTGGTTTTGTTTCTAAAAGTCCTTTGAACTCACTACCCAGGTGAATTCCCAGAACCTTCATACATCTCTTGCCCCATCTGAGACTGCTCGGCAGATTGGGAACTGCTCCTACAACTGCTGCCGCAGTAACAAGCCCTCAGTCTTTCTCCAGGTACACTTTGGCGGATCAGGCTTTTTCATATACGTCTAGACTATCAATCAAACCCTGGGGGGTGTGAAAAGGAGGAGGGAGAGAGGAGGAAAGAAAGGAATTGTAGCAAATGTACCTGTGTGCTAAAGCCTATGTGTGAAAGAGAAAAGGGAAAGCAAGAGAACTGCTCTTCAGTGTGTGTGTGTGTGTGTGTGTAACAGACAAACTAAGAGAGCAAAATGTATGATATGTCCAGGCAGCCATGTAGAAAGGGTGAATATGGGTTTTTGCCGCTGGATTTAAGATGAGGTGTATACAAGAGGAAAGGGACAAGAATGCAAAAACTTTAGACACAAGTGTAGCTGTTGCTTGACAGCATAGCAGCTCAGATACTGATGGTAAAATGGGAGGAGAAATGACGGGAGAAATTTTGTCATCAAGGCAAAGAACGTTTTCGTGTGGAGCCATGGTGAAAAAGAAGAATAATCAGAAGGAGGAGGAGGAACAGCAGAACAGAGGAGGTGTCATGAATTGCAGGCCAAGAAAGTGAGGGAAGATGCTTTCATGGAAGCTGTAGAGGGATGAAAGGAAGAAAAGGAGAAGAGAAGGCGTCGTGAATCACAGGGTCAGGATGTGAGGAGAGACAAGTGAAGAAAAGAAAAGAGAAGGAGAGATAGAGTCACCTAAATTGAGGCAGAGATGAAAAGGGTGATTTCCTCCAAAGCTTCCAAAACACCAAAGAAAAAGAGAGAAGGAGAAAAGAGAGTCATGAATTGTGAGGCTAAGATGCAGACAGGGTGGTAATTATGGAAGCTGTACAGGAATGAGAAAAAAAGCAATAAGGAGAAGTGAAAAAAGTCTTCAGGCCAAGATGAAGGATGCTGCTGAGAACTTAAAAAAAAAAAAAAAAAAAAAAAAGGAGAAGCAGTGAATCTTGAGGCCAAGATGAAGAACAGCGGGGTGTTTATGGAAGCATACAGAGGAATAAAAAAACAGAGAAAAACTGGAGTAACCTAAAATGAACTAAAACACAAAGACTTTACTTCTCTAAAGGTATACTTGAAAAGAATAAGTTCTTACGCTATGTTGTCTGACCATGTCAGGAGGCAAAAGTGTATACAGCTGTTCAGAAAGGCCACACTTGAAAGCAAGTTGAAAAGCCTGACATCATAGAGAAGGACGAGACGCAATATCTTTGGGAATTATGCCACTCACTTTGAAAAAGTCTTTTGCTGAAGGCATTCATAGTGTTGAACTTGTTCTTTATGTTCGAAAAGTGACAGGAGTTGTGTAAAAAAAAAAAAATGAAGAAAAGAGAACTGTGTGACGTGGGTGGTTTTGTCAGATTGTAAGTTTCTGAAAGTTGGTGCAGGGTGGATTGTTTTTCAGACCTTGTTTAACCATCTGCCACTGATCAACCATCAGACACAGCACTCTGGTAGAACTATGCTGCTGTCCTAAGGCGCTCTAGTGCTGGAATCACATGGAACCACTTTGGCAGTAGTGCACCGCTTTGATTTTACATCATACTACTGCTCTGATTTTACACCATGCTGCTGCATTCAGTCAATTTCTACTTTGTTTCCCAGTGACCATTGAGTGCATGACCAACAAGCTGGCAGCTTGAGAAGGAAGGGTTTACAGTTTTTCAAGTCTGTCTTAAAACAATAGTCAGGTGCCCATATGAACACTGAAATAGGTTTTTCTTGCTGTAATAATTGCTCCTGTTCATACAGGCCATTAGACGATCCCTTTATAATGCATTTACAATGTAAGCGATTGGGGCCAAAATCTGCCAACTTCCTTCTGTGCAAAAATGTATTTAAAAGTTTATCTGAAGCTAATATGAAGCTTCAGCCATCCAAATGAGTCAAATCTGTAAATGTGGCAGATATCCACTTAATATAACTGACTCTGACCGCTGATGTCTCATATAAGCTTCAGATAAACTTTTAAATGCATTTTTTTTTTTTGCACAAAATGACCATGTGGACACACTGTGGATTTTTGCTTACACTCACTTTCATTTCACTCACATTGAAAGTACATTTGAAGGGGATCTTTTAATAGCCAATATGACCAGGAGGAATGATTCATTTAAGATGAACGAAAAGCTCATTCACTGTGTCAGCATAACCAGAACTATTCAACACCACTGTAAAGTCATACTGTACCAAGGTCTTGACCAGAAAACATTAGCATGGTGAAATGACAGATGGTAAACAATGGCAACTGCCTGCTAGCTGGTGCAGATTGGTGACATCAACCTATTCTTTTTGCGCGATGTTCTGCGCCTCACCGTAAGAGGTCATGTGTCAAGAGCTTAATGGCAACTAAAGAAACCGAACTCCTGTTCCATCAAGATTTCAGTTTCAGTCAATTAGCTTCAACTCTCTACACAACCATCTTCTCATCTGTTGTGTTCTTTAAAGACTTCAAAGTAGAAATTAGAAATTACTTCTTAGGTCCCACCATGGAGACAGATTTCTGTGCAATGCATATCATAGACAAAACAGGTGAGGATTAGTAGTATAACATGATCTGAATCATTAAAAGATCAACTTTATTTTCTTTACCATTAAATCACCTGTTTTCATTTATCGTCTGCTGCCCATCTGTCATTTCATCTGTAATGTTCAAACAAAAATAGTCTGATTTTGTGCTGCTTTAATTATTTTAGCTGCCAAACTTGTCCTCAAGTCAGTTTCTGTAAGCTTTTACAAGTTTAAATTTGCTTTTCTGAGACCTGCAGATGCCCCGTTCGTATCTCTCTCTCTCTTTACCTTTCTCTCCAACAGTCAATCAATTAAATTCACTTCCAGTTCAAAGCTGCTACATTGAATACACAATGCAGAAATAGGTTTTGCAATCACTAAAACAGCAGAGCATGAGGATTTCTCTTTCTTTTCAGCTGTCAATATGCATAGCCTCAAGTCAAATGTGACCTTTGTCACCACATTCGGGCCTTGACTAAAGCAATGCAGTAGAGCTTTTCTGTGCACATCAAACATGGATATACAGTCTCCTGCAGCCTTCACTTTATGAATCTGTAAATCAAAGCTTGTCCACTTTCCCATTACATACTAGACTGCCTTTTGGGCATTCCTATCCTTTTGCACCCATGCACCTAAAGCCCCGCGACATCCACTAGGTTCATATATTTTCTGTAAAACAGAGGTGATTCATGTTCTAATACACTCTAAAAACATTATACTATAAATAAAGTGCTGAGTTACAAGAATTTGAAGAAGAGGTCATGGACTGATTTTTGATTGCACCCTAAATCATTAGATTTGTGCTGCAATTAAAAGAACTTTACAACAAAATAATAAAGATGAGTCCTAGGATTTATGTGGACATGGTCTGGAGGGATCATCAAAACAGATGGCACAGCCAGGACTTGGCAAAGGGCAATAAGAAATCATTTGAGTGTGCTAAGTTTAGATATCAAGTGCTTCCATTTTTGTCATTTTTTAAAACAATTACTTGCACAAGCATCATCCCTCATGTGTGGGAAGATGACACAGTGGATCATGCATCACCATAAATACCAGAGAGTGCCACTAGGACACTGATGATGAAGTTATTAATTGCAATGAGATAACAAATCAAGAAATACAGTATATCAACACAGTATCACTTAGAACATGCACAGAGTTTCCATAATGTTGTTGTTTGTATGGATGTGACTATCTTGGAGCTCAGTGCATGATATCAGATTCAAATCTGAAAAAACAAATCTTCATGATGTAGCTGTAACAAGTGTTTGCTGAAAGTTTCAATGAAATGAGAAACGCAATCATGGATTACCTCTGTGAGTAGAAAGATTTTGTCATAGCTGTTTCTGATATAAAAAAAATCTCAATGGCTACTCACTGGCAAAAAGTCAGATAGTCAAATCCATTTCAGATCTTGTACTCTTGAAAGACTACTTTTCCAGTTCATGTTCTAAATAAAACAAAATAAGACAGCATTTAAAAGCAGTGCGTCAGCAGGAGGACATTAAACACAGCTAAGACCACAGCCTAATTTAATGAATGACACAGAAAACAAGTGTTTTGAATTTGTTTTCGTGAAAGAGGAAACATGCCAAATTCCTCACTGTGCACTTGAAATTGCTCCAACTCTGAACAGGAAACTCAAATGTGCATTTCAGAGAAGACCTGGGAAGTATTCCTACGCTGGTTGACAATCACTTTGAAAAAACCTGATGCACATTTGACGGTGGGGATGTACGCCACATACAAACATTTTCATTTCAACACACGTGCTTTTGGATTGCTTCAGCAGGAATTTCTCTAACTGTGAAAGAGACAGTCCAGCATCCATAATTCTGTTTGTGCTGTTGCAGATGGGAATCTGACAGAAAACTGCATCTAAGTAGAAGCTGCCAGTGTCCTCGAAGACATTCTTAGTAACACCACAGCTCACAGCACAGCTTCTGACTGACATAAAAAGACCAGCAGTAAAATCAAAGAGAACGGAGTATGTTTCTCCTTTTTTTGTGCAGGTCATGTTAGGTTTCTGCTTTCAAAGTCCTCTGCAGATTTGTCTTGGTTCCTCTATTTGTCTCTCTTCATCTGTGTCTGCTCATCTGTCTATCTGCCTCTCTTTTGCTCTTGTCATTCACATTTTCACACAAAGACACATGCATGCACACCCTTCCTCCTCACACTAAAGCTGTGCTATCATATGAAATCAAAGTATGAGTTGGAGCATGCTGCCGTATTCGTATTTTCATGTTTACACAGTTCTTTTGTACTATCGCTCTCTCTTGTTGACTCCTTATTATTCCCTCTTGTCCTTTTATTAAATTCATTACGTATCAAAGGAAGTTCAACTGAGTGATGACAAAATTTCACTTTACATTCATGGATTGGTTACAAGCATTCAAAAGCTTCCAAGTGCTACCACATCCTTGAACTGCATTCTACATCAACATCTGCACAAATGACTGATAAGGTGATGTGAAAGTGCAGGGACACCCTTCAACAATTTGAGCTTTTGAAAATGCCCCAAAAAACATTTTATTTTTTTCAGAACTCATTCCCCTCTTGGCAAATCTTTCCTTGACATTTTTCTCTTGTGACAGCTTGTTGGTTCTTTGTGAAGTCATGTTAAGGCACTGTGATTATCATGCACATTTTAAACAAAAGAAGCAAAGACCTCAACAAAGAATATTTAAAATGGTATGTTTCTAAACGAATAAATACAAAATGCAAGGTACACACAACAATCATGTACTTTAATTTAGACTCCAGAGCCAAAATTAAAAAGATATGTCTTAAGATCAGATTTAAGTGTACTTAATAAAGAAGGATTCACCTGCACACTAAAATCACAGATTTCTACCTGGATCGTGGCTCGTATTAGAGGAACTTGGTTGGAAGACTTAAATGGCCCATAAGACCACTTCACCATATGTTAATAAGAATTTTGCAGTATTTCACAGCCTTTAGTGAGGGTTGTCTGGGCTCCTGCCCTGCATCAACAGGTCAGAGAGGTCAGTACAGGGAAGATAAAGTGTCTGCCCTTGGCACTTGTGAGGAGTCTTGTGGCTCCCAGTTTGGAGGCTGTCAGGAAGATGATGCTAAATGACTTACTCCTTCATATAGAGTTACTAAATTTAAGATGGGAAGAAATAAAAGCATATAAAACAGTTGGCCGATCCCTAAATGAGAGAACTAGCATTTGTTCATTTGTCAAGAGTTAAAGCTGAATTGAAGATGACACCTAGATATTAGTGTATGTACATTAAGACAACAGATGGAGGAATTCTATATTTCCTTTAGCTGGAAAACCTATATTTTTGGACATCCAGTATTTAAAATCCTATTGAGATAGGGCATAGACATAAGGCTGAAAACAACAAGCATAACCACGTCTCAAGGGGAGTTAGGTTTTCTATAAATAGAACAGCAGGAGCATATGGAGAAAGAATGAAATAAAGCCTAAACACACCTAAATCCCCACTCCTTCTTTGTAAAGCCTCTCTCTCTCTCTCTCTCGCTCTCTTCTCTTTCTAATCCATCTCAGACAGTCTTGTGAAAAATGATGTGTTTGCATTTGTCCCTGCCACACGTTTAGCAGGACAAGACGAAACACCTCAGTCTGTTTAAATGCAATTACAGTGACTGATGACTCTCAACATGCACCCCATCGTGTCTCTGTGTGTATCAGTGTGTCCCAGTATATCTACATGTGCCTCTTCTTTATGTGCTCTGTGCTTGCGTGTCTGAAGGAGTGGAATTGTATATCTGTGAATGTACCTGCTGATTTGATTGTGTGTTCCCACTTTTTTGAGTATTATCTGTGGCGGTGCAACAGATCAAAGCCATCACTTCAATTTCTCTGTCCCTCCATGACTTGATTTGTGACAGTTTGAAAGCAAATGAGTGGCTTGCACTGTAGGACTGAGTGCTCTCTAAAATGTGATGTTTTTTTACTGATATGTGATCATGTACACCTGGCAGAATACTGTACTTACACAGAGGGAAGTCAACTGACAATGGAGCAAACCTTGTACAGTCTTGAACAGTTTATCTTGTCTTTCCTCTTTCCCCTCTATGATGTTTAGTTTGTTCAAGTAGTATGAACTTTTTCTGATCTGCCACCTCTATGGTTGAAGTCCAGCTAAGTTTAGGCAGCTCAAGACATGTGGTTAATGTTAAGGTTGCCTTCAAGGTAAAAAGACACCAATGCTGACTGTTGATGGGACATGACAAAATTTGTCCTAATTAAATGACAACATGATTTGACACCACTACTGTGACACCACGATAGTTAAGGTTTAGGTACTTATATGACTCGGTGGGGTTAAGGAAACAAAGAAACATATGTTGACTATTGGTATAGAAAATGGGAAGCAAACAGCGGCCTCTGAGGTTTTATTCACCCATCCAATCTTGCTTGACCTCCTCTTGCTGTGGCACCATAACAGCGTCACATTTCCTTCTATTTTCCTGATAGACGAGTCATAATTTCTACCGTCTACTAGAAGGCTTTTGTCACTTGAACATATATATACGTCCTTTTGGGGCATTTGCCAAAATGACTAATGCTGTCGTTTTTCTTGAGAGGACAGTCTTGGACATGAACCATTGTTTTCAGTGCTAAAGTCAAGAACCTTATACATCCAAATATCCAGACTTAACTACAAACTGCAATGGTATAACAGCGTCAAACTACTTCCAGGTTGCTTGACAGTAAAATCTTAATATCAGTTGTTTTGAGCATTTAAATAAATTACCCTTGTATTTGTTTTTCTAGTGAGGACAGAAAGTGGCAAATAATAGTCGTGATTTTAAATGAAACGCTCCTTAAAAATTGGCAGCCACCAAGGATTTTTTTTTTACAGCACAAGTCACACCAAACTGTGCAACATTTCACTGTTGAATAAGTTACTCTTTAGTCAGGCACTGAGCTCTGTGCCCTGAGCTGCCCCATTTGCCAAGATAGAAGAGGACAACACTTCCACTGGATAGCTTCCATATGTGTGAATGTGTGCATATGCGCTACCATTCCCTCCTTCTGGTATCACTGAAAAAAACACAGAGCAAAATAACAATTCACAATGGATTGTTATTGATCTTAACAGCCCTTATTCCCCAAAAAACACAATATCCCTACTGTTGTTTACATGGCTAATGAAAAGGAATATTCCACTAATATTCCCATTTACATGCAGAGGGTTTCCCTCTACTCTTGTGGGAACGGTAATCACAAGATCTCCACAGGCAGTGGAGTAAACCAGCGAGGTGAAAAACATTAATGAGCTGTTGCCTGATATTAAAGTGATATTGATATGACTGATATTACAATTATATAGTTACAGGCACATCCAGTACCTACGTTGTCCCATGATGTTTACTACACTGCTGAGTGTTTTTGGTGCATCACACCGAGTTGTCACCATCAGTCCATGGCTGCATGTCAGAATAATAACCAATTCCCTCTGTCCTCGTTGTGGAGAAGGAGCACTCTGTTTTTCCAGCCTGTCCTGAACAGCTTTCTACTCTCTTCTCATTCCTCTCTTCTGTCTGCCTTCCTGCTCCAGCATATGACATTTTGCCTGCGCAGGGGTACATTACACAACCAGCCCGTCATGCATCTCTATCCCAGCAATGCAAACTGTTGGCTAGTTGGTTTGTTGACAACGCACAGAGCTGAGGCAAGAGGCCGTGTGTCACAAACTGCGGTTAAAAACCCCAACTGAGATGCATATTATACATTATTATTATTATAAATGTCCGAAGAATGCTCCTAAAACCCAGATATCATCATCATCATATCCCACATGTCTTAATTGGAAAATGCTATATTCAAAATAAGGCCTAATTAGGAAAATCCAAATGGATTATGCTGTTTACATAATTATCAAATTCGGAATATTGCCATAGTCAGAATAATAGTGAAATATCAGTGTGCATATAAACATAGTCAGTGACACTTGTGTTTCCTAGCTAGGGTCTGCAGGAAAATGTGTTTTTATTTCAAATTCCCTGGTTAAGTAAAGGTTAAAAACGAGTCCACCCACCCACCCCCTTTCATCATCATCTTCTCTCTCTAATTTCCATGTAAAGGTCAACCTTGAAAAAGAGATTCAAACCCCAGTGGGGTTTACCTGTTAGACTGACTGAGAGGAAGAATTAAAAGAGAGGAATTAATTCGAGCTACAATCCCTCTTCCATCCCTCCTTATTCACATTCTGACTCACTCTCTCTTTCTCTCACTCTGTTTCTTCCTCTCTCTGCCTCCTTTTGGGCAAGGAAGTGCTGCTCCCATAGAGGGCTGTTACTTAACATACCTGCTGAGTAGAACTGGAGGGGAGAGCTTCTGCATGGGTTTAAAAAGTAATTAAGACACAGAGGTATAGCAGACACACACACACAGACACACAAGCACAGAAACTCACTGTAATACAGACGAGTCTATCATAGATTCATAAATTCCTGCCATTACTTGGTAAAAACATGGCAGACTACATGTTGGATCCTGACCAATCATAGCTTCCCATCTATCACAACTGGAAAAGGAATGACGAACTTGTGAAGATCGGTGATCGGAATGGCGGTGGCAAGGACTGACTTTACAGTTCCACCTGACACCATCCATCACATCATTCCTCTATGTTGCGTAAGAGCATCACAGAGCATGTTGTCGAAATTGTCCAAATTGGCGAGAGAGGGCAACAAACTTCCAACATGCTTTTCTTTTCGTCGGGGTGATGTGAGGGATCTCAAATGCTGCGTTGGTTGTCTCCCTCTATGACACACTACGCAGGATAAAATGAGCAACTGTCACGCCCGATGCTCATTCTTGTTCTTTATGTTCTGTGTCTGTGTTCACACTATATCAAAAAGACATTGTGTAGTCTGAGTCTGGCGGCAGTTAAAACCAAAACTACACTTTGCTAGATTTGCAGTTGGTGAAAAATTTAGGCTGTAATTTAGGTAAATCCACCCTTTAACTAAAATAACCTAAATCATACCTTAATGAAGTTCTAAACTTCAAAAAGCCCTTTCAAGAAGTGAAGATGGGCTGAGATCCGTCTAAAACTCAACTGGTCTTCACAAAGATAGAGGTAAAAAAAAGAGAAAAACACATATTCTACAGTAGGATGAAACATACTGTACATGTGTGAGGTACTCCCTCTTTGCAGTATAAGCACACACTCATATAATCAGACAGAAGTCATAGAGGAGAATGGCCTTGGGGGTGCCTGTGGGTTGGGTTTATGTGAGCTGAGCATCACACAGGAATACAGTCAAACCAGGACCAAAACAACATCCATGTTTCAGATTCATTGTGAGCAAGCAGCTGTAGAACCTGCAGTATAGCTCTGGTGTGGGCGTGGCCTGAAGAGCTCAAATGTAATGTAAGATCTTACATTCTTTACTTGAATGAACAGTGTAAAGACAGATTTATTGAACTCCTGCTCTCTCAGCTCATGTTTATATAACCCAGTGCTCAATGTTCATGCCTGGTCTCTAGGGTCTGCTGAAAGTTTGTCTAGGAAATTTAGGAAATCACTGACTGGAGTAGATGTAAATGAGGCAGGTTGAGTTTGAGTGGGTAAGTCAATTACGGAAATTGGACATCATTGCAAAATTGGTGATGTTTAATAGTCCATCCAAGGACTTTAAGGGTCAGTTAAGTGGGACTATTTTTTCAGCCTGCAATGAGATCATCCAGAGTAACAGGGACACTGTTTGTGGAGAAATATTTTTTTTTAATTTGTGATGTTTTGAATCCATTCACCTTCGTGATATTGGGTGGTGACACAAATCTCAAAGCCTGATATCTCAAAACCTCAGCGAATGAAGCCCAAGATATTTTATGGTTTGGGTGAACTGACCCTAAAAGACTGTCCTCACCAGTAAACTGGATAGACTTGTAGCCATGCACTGATTGCAAAACTAGATGTGGTTTCATGAGACTGTGTGTGTAGAGGAAAGTCTTTTTTTTAAAGGAAAAAAACATTAGTTAAACTGACTCCTACACAGTTAAGAAATCAAATTGTGTGGGTAGCATTTTGTTCCTGTTTTTCTACCTAGAGGCCCACTTTGCCGTCCCATGATGCTCCACTTGTCTAGCAGTTTATGTTAGCGAAATCCACACAGCTTTCACAGAACATGGGTGTCTGAAAGCACTCAGCAGCTGAAAACTACCTCTCTGGTTTGTTCTCCCTGTGGGAGTTTGTGTGGTAGACAGCAACAGATGTTACATACCGTCTAAACAAAGGTGGGGGGAATTCAATGTACAGAAAAAAACTGTAGGAAAGATAAGCTAAAAAGGAGGAAAAAGTGGGCTGTGGAGAGTGGAAATTAAAGAAAAGTATAAATAAGATTACAATTACTCTTGTATAATTTGTAAACATTAATGTAATGCTGTTAATTAATTATAACACTCTGATGTAATTATCACAAAGATAACATGGACTAAAATCAGAACTTTTACTTTGTTGTATTGTTAGAGCATGTATTTTTTCAAAATTAATTTGCAATATTATTTTCATTCAATGCAGCTAAAGGAAATTGGTATAAATACAAGTAAACAATAAAGTTTCCAGCATCCACAATTAACTGTTACCATTAACCGATGATACCCATTGCTATGGAGGTGAACAATTGTTATTCTGCAAACCAGTACATATAATCCAGAGAGGGACAGTAAGAAAGCAAGAGAAACAAATTTAGTCAAAGAGAAAATAAGAGAAGAGTAAAGAAAAATGCAAGCTGGAGACTGACAGAAAGAAATTACATAAATTAACCTAAGAAAAACTGAACGAGACGTGGAAAGAGGGGGAATACATGTGAAGATTCAAGAAGGGCTGAAAGGAAAAGGGAGAGGAGAAAGGAGCGAGAAATTGGATTTGAAGCAACAGTGCAGCAGCTTTTGAAGGTAAAAAGGCAGGCTGGCTGGTTGGCAGGCTGGGACTCACAGATAGTGCTAATAGGCATAATTCTCAGCTCAGTTCACACGGTGCTTCAAAAAGTGGTACCTGGCTGGATGTCTGACTGGCCGTCTGGATGGCTGGTCCACAGTTTGACCTGCTGTCTGGATGGCTGGTTAGGTTGGTGGTTATTTGATTGGTTGGCTGTTGGGCTGGATGGATGCTTGACCTGCTGACTTGCTAGCTGACAGACTGAATGGACTGATTGACTGGATGGCTGGTTGACTGATGATGTATTGTCTGGGTGACTGACTCTGTGACTGACTGACGGGTCTGTTGGATTTCTGAATCACTGGTTCACTTGACTGGTTCACTGACAAACTGTGGAAAAAAATATGTTTGATGTCATGTGCCTTGGTACTTCCCGCTGTCTCTACTGTCTCTGTTTCCCGTGGTCCATCCGTCTGTCTGTCTTCTTCTCTCTCTCACTCCCTGGAAAGGTTCATGACCTTATCTCCATGGTGGCTGTGCTACTCTGGTCTGTCTTGTTGTTCTCTGCTGCTCAGTTCTGGTACTCATGCTATGGACAAAGACTGAATTTCAGTGAACGCACACTTGTTTTTTGTAACTTGTGAGGGCATTGTATTGTGAAGGCTTATCTTAACATCAACCATAAACATACCCCTTACCCTAACTTTCATCTAAGCCCAATTCCTAACCATAACCCTAAAACCAGGTCTTATTAATAAATATATAAGGTATAAAATATAAAATCAAGCTTAAGGGAACCAGATTTTTGTTCCCAGATGAAGGACATTGTGACTGTTTTAACAGGTTTATGTTGCTGCAATACTGGTGTAGACACATTGTCTCTGCTACCTTCTATCTCACACTTACAGCATTACTTTAATACTAGTCTATTTAATCCCTTTTTTTAACATTTTTTGGCTTTCACTTCATCTTAAACTCCCTCAGGAAACTTAATGAAGTCATTTCTGTTTTGTTCTTCTGTGCTGTCAATCAGGTCTACAATAGTCTTGAATGGAACGAGAGGATAGAGTTCGCTTAATATGTATAATAAAAAGAGGGTGGACATGAACAAGCAAGTGAACACGTCAAACTACATATCTCTACAAAAGTTTGCACATCATTAGAATACAGATGGCGAAAGTCTGTCCTGTTATTCTGGACTTTACGCCTCAATGCTTTGCCAACAGTTGAAATGATACCATTCAGAGCTATTTGGCTGAAAATGGAGAATCCAATTTATTTAAATGTTTAATGCAAACTGTGTGATTCTTTAATTATTTAGAAGGTAATTGTGGCTCATAAATAAATGTCTAATTAAGCTACAGTATATGACGTGTCTTGAAAGTTGCTGCTTTGAATCACATGAAATGACTGACAGGCTTTGACAAACGGGGCACACACTGGAGCCAGTGGGAGTCATTCCAAGATGAATCAGTAAACTGTTGCTGTACTGGTGATTCCCCTGGATGTTAATGTGTGTAACTGTATGCATGTTAAGCAGGCTGTTCTTTTGAAAGCACATGCATCTTCAGGTCACTTCATTGAGATAAGGGTTACAAAAACACTTAAAAAGGTAGTTAAAGCACAATACTTTCTGCTTCAGTAAAATTAAGTTGAGTGACAAAACTGTTTTATCAGTTTAGTGAATTAATGGAATTGTAGACTGCATAGTTTGATGTTTTAAGCTACTTTTTTGCAGAAGAAAGAAGAAACTTTGACACTAAACTTCATTGGCGTGATGTTTTTACTCTGACTGACTTTCCAGCATTTATAATGCATGTCTATCAGTAACAGTATCTTATTTTCTGTAGTGTGGTATTGTGTGTCATCAATGTGGAGGCTATTATCAATGAATAAATATATCAACATTTTATTTATTAAATGCCGTAAATGCCTTTTGTGATCAGTTATGTTGCTTTATTTTCCAATTAAACTAATATTTAGCACCTTACCTTGACTGGCTTCTCCTCTTTGTCACATGCATTGAGCCGGTTTGTGACACTTATAGAACATGGAGGAAAAAACATTTAGTCTTAAAAAGTTATAGATTATTACTTTCAACATGTCTCTGAGCTCTGTGAAATCCTACATGTACAATAAGGACAATACATTCCTTGTTGTTTTCAGACAGCCCTCCGCCATTCTTACTTTGGAAACTTTCCATTTGCTTCTGTAACTTGACATCATTAGTGTTGTTTGTCAGATGCAAAATTTTAATTAAAGCCCAGCTATCAGGGACAATAATTAAACACAAAGAGAGCCTCATTTGGAGAAGAAAGGGAGGGGGAATATAAGGCTGTCTCTTCCTCTGGCTTCTTGTCAAAATAAAACCAACAGCAAGAATGTGATAAAAGCAGCGAGGAGGAGATGTGATAGCACACAAAAGGTGTCAGGTTGTGTTTTGGCGATGAAGCATATTCATTTGTGTTCCTAGATGAAAGGCAGCAGAGATAAGCAGGATTAAACAATGCAGGCAGGGGTAAAGAGAGGCACAGAAAAGTGAAGAAAGGAGTAGACAGACAGATAAAAAAGAAATACAGATACAGGCAGAGATTGAGAGAGAGAGAGACAGGAGACTGACCCAGATGATAAAATAGACTGGAGTAGTGTGGTCAGAATCATTACAGCATTATAAATAAAGAATATTGTGCTGATCCTTGCAGTTATGACTGGACTTGACAGTTAACAACTGGCTTTCAGCTGTGTCTTGATTGACTTGTCTTTAATGTTTGTAGAACACAGTAAAGACTAGAGATGTGCAGAGAGCCCAGAATTTGTATTTTATCTATATTTGTTGAGGCAGCAAAATTATTTGTTTGGATTCGTATTCAAATAAAAGTGGAAATGGATGTAACAACCCTGATATCAAAGTGTTAAAATATGTGTTCTTCAATAAACTATTGTAGTGAAGGAGGGTTCTCACACCGGATCTCGAACCTCCCAGACCACTGCACTGACCACTCAGCCAAAGGGGTCAGCTCTACCAGACACACAGACCTGCAGCTGTTTATACATCCATGACACAGAGACAGACAGCAGAGCAGAGCAAAGGAGAGACGGAGACAACGATGTAATCTCACTATGCCATGAGTCCCGACCTGCACGCTGTTACTTGACATGTTTTTTTTTTTTTCTTCCCAAAAACAAGTAATTTTTAAAATATAAATACATTAAAAAATAAATAAATTTGTGCTTTTCAAATATTGTATTCTGATTTGGCTCCAACCCTTGTACATACATACATTCAGGCTAGCAGTCATGTCATATCAGATGTGCTGTAAATATGCGCTCCCATCAGGGAAAAACTGCAATCACAAGCACAGCGCAGTATTTTTGTTGGTCTCAAATTGCAGAAGTGTACTAAAGACTTTGTTGGTAAATTCCCTGGAACCCTAATGAAAACAAGAATATATCACGTGTTGTATCTCTACATTATCATGACACTAGACTTGGAGTTGTCTTCAAAGAGTGAGAAGAGAAGGAATACAGAAACAGGATGAAAGAATAAGAACATGTTTCTGTGTCAGTGTGAGCATGGCCATTATGATCAATGGCCAAATTGCTGTTTGATAAATAATTCACTTTGCTTGCTTCTTTTCATCACGATGTGCAATGTGCCAATGCTCACATTCACATACATGTGCTCTACTTAGCAGCAAATAAATCTGTAGAATCAATCCACTTCAATGGTTAATGAATGACTTGCATAATTATTCATGTGAAAAGGGTTTATTTGAACTGTTGTTCCAGTTATTCCAGCTGTTGTTCCATTGTGCTAAAGCTGTAAATTGCTTTTTTGCGGTTGTTTTATTTCACACACGTAAGGATGACAACGATGCTGGGTCAAAGGCAATAAAGGTCTGTGGTGGAGGGATTGAATTGTCAATATCAATATCATGGAACGATTTGAAGGGGGGACTGAGAGCTGCTCAGGGTATGGCACGACAAAAATGAGAAGTGACTGGGAAGCTAACTGAGGTGCAAGGCAGCACCGAGGACAAGAAGGAAGGGGAGGAGGATGACGGTCTATTAGGGACAGGCCAGTATGACAAAGAGACACTGAAAATTGGCTTCCATTACTCATGAGTAGATTGGGTTGCACCATGTCATTGCTTCATTTCTTGTAGCTATCATCTGACTAAGACAATGCCTAAAAAGTACAAGAGGAATTTATTAGGGATTGAGAGAGAGAAAGTACTTAGAAGAGTCTATTACTCAGTTGTTCTTACTATCTATTCCCTGTCATTCATGTTGTGGCTAGATAACTTTTCTCTGGGAGGGAATCAAAACTTTGGAAACAAATTAAAAGAGTCGGAACTGCGGTGATGAGATACATAATATTTTACGCTGGATTAGAGCCTAATCCATGGTTAATCCCCTGAGAAAGGTAAATAGCTAAATGTCAGCTAGTATCCTGTTAAAACATGCAAATTACAACAGCCCTCCTCTGTTTTCCACTTAGCCCATCTCCCCGTTTTCACCCCTATATAACTGCAGCTATTAAATTTTATTGTTTCATTATGTACCTAAAAGTTGAAATAATAGAACCGCAGCTGCACACTGGCAAACCTTGTAAACAATGACAAAAACACAAAGGAAAGTGGCATTGCTTTCATAGTCTTGGAAATCTCCATTTTTATTGGTGCATCATATGCTAATGTCTGAACAGAAGAGCTGCCATTTATTTTCATACGAGGCTGTTATTTTCATGAACGTGAATAATTACAGTGCATAAAAACCCTAGTTTCATTTGAAAAGTCAAAATATGTTTCTTTGGGCTTTATTAAGACTCAATGAAATAATCATGCCAGTTAATGGATTTATTACTGTGGTGCATTACCTTGAAGGGATTGGGTACCATGGGTATTAGATTCATATACCTTTTTTTTTCACACAGTGCTTTTAGAAATGAGACGTAAATGCAATTAATTCAAAACCATCTGGGGATATGTGAACTGCATTACAATTTTCTGCCAACTCTTAATCATTTTGTCATTATCACTATTAATGTTAATATTCTCCCTCCCCCCTCCCTTTCTCACTCTCTCTGTTGTATAGGCCTTCTGTCATTCTCTGTGAGGGATTACTTCCTCAGCTGTGCTGTCAAGACGTACGGTTGTCAGGGGCCATGAGTAGCCGCTGTGGTGACAGTCTCCAAAACCCTTTGACGTGGAACACCTAAAATGGGGACAGGACTTGGTGCCATGCTGCAAGCTCAGCTCTAATCACCGTGAAGACACCCTTCTGTTCACCTTTCTCTCTAATTATATTTGGCCTGCTCGCCCCTGACCTGCAGCCCTTCCTGATTTGAAACTGCTTCCGCTGCCCTCCTCCCTTCAACTCCTTTCTTTTCCTCCTGTCTACGAGGCGACCTCAAACACTCCTAACGCAAACCATGGCCAGCAGACTCTGTTTCTCCTCTCTGTCTCCCACCCTCTTTCTCTCCCTTATGCTCCCTTCACTGTTGCTCCTGCACCTGCCTGGCATGGTGAAAGGGGACTGTTGGCTGATAGAGGGGGATAAAGGCTACGTTTGGCTGGCTATCTGCAGTCAGAACCAGCCTCCATATGAGACCATTCCCCAGCACATCAACAGCACGGTCAGTATGAATCTATCAATAGGCCTTTTACAACAGCACAGCCACCTCTATTAAACCATATGCCTTCATGCACTCTGAGCTATGATGGTGTCAGCCTAAGAGCACATGCTATTAACTGTGACGGTGACTTCTGCATACCTGCAACACAATGTAATCTTCTGTTCACTCTTTATCATGGATGTAGTTTATTGTGTGATTATCATTTGTTGGTTGTTGTAATAAGTATGATAATGATGGCAATTTAATAACAATTGTATTGTTCTTAGATACAAAAATTCCATATACTTAATCAATTTAAGCTGCAAAGTTATATTCATATGCCCAATGATGGTGACAAAAGCAGTAGTAATGGCTAGAATTATTACGTGGCTGTGATGATAGTATTAAAGCAAATAAATCATTGCTAAATATGTTAAATTAGTTAGGTCTGATCCGAAGAAGATCCGAATCATTGGCTACCAAACTGCTATTGGCTGGCACAGCCAACTGTATATATAAAATTGTGTAGCATTTGTAGCAGACAAGAACAGAACCTCCAAATGAGTCAGTGTAAGATAACCACACTAAAATAAACTGTAAAAGAACTGTAAGATATTTTTTAATCCATATTCTGCACATTTTTGATCACATTGTGCACATCTCCAACATGCTCAGCCAATTAGCTAATGTGTTGTGCTTATGCTAATGATTTATGTAGTGGCTTCTTGTTGTCTACATTTTTAAATATCAGTGCCAAGAATTTCAAGTAGTGCAATCTGTAATTTGCTGCATAAATGATTAAAGCTCAAAAGCTTGAAGATAATTTATGACAGCACCCAAAGGTAATGTTAACATGCGACTACATTCATACTAGCATCAACATTTACCTCAGTTACATAGCTCAGGATGGGTGCTCCGCTGCTTGCAAACAGGCTGTGATTAACTTAACACAAATTTTCATTAGATGTATCAGTTGGGAAATTACTCATTAGATGGCAAATTTGTGTGTTTGCATGTGTTATACGGTCTAGGCAGCAATCTTTGGCCGAGAGTTTAGGTCCTCTTCTGTGGCTACTAGAAGGTGAAACACATCACCTGAAAGTAATCTTTCCTCTTGTCTCTCTTAGGTTCATGACCTGAGGCTGAATGAGAACAAACTTAAGGCTGTGCTCTTTATCTCCATGTACCGCTTCACAAACCTTACTGACCTCAATCTAACCAAGAACGAGATTAGCTACATTGAGGACGGGGCCTTTGCTGGACAGGCCAACCTACAGGTTTGCAGCCTTGTAACACAACTCTGTTTTTATGTCTTTATGTCTGATTTCATTCACTTTACATTTCATTATCTGTATAAAGTACAAATCAAAAATGATAAAGGATTTTACAAAAGGTCCCTAAGACTTCAAAGGAGTCCATACCACTTTATATTTCTTTCTATGTCACAATATTCACACATTGGTTGGCTTCATTTGTTATCTGGCTGTTTCAATTTGTTGGTAACATGCTGTTGTAAATATTCAACATCCATAGAAAGGTGTATAATTATTTGTGTTGGCCTCATAATATAAATCCCATTGAGGAGACCACGCTGAATGGTCATGTGTAATGTAATCTGATCTGGATAAGGGCACTCCCAAACAGTTTACTGTGTATATTGTTATATTTTGTTGTATAAAGAGCTCAGGCTATTTTCTGATATCATCCAGCCAAAAACCTCAGTTCTCATATCCTGTTCATAGATGGTGGTTGAAAACTTTCCAAGCCGACACAGTTTGTGAGGGTATCTCAAAAACATCCACCAAATGATAAACAATTAGTTTTGTTGTATTATGGTATATCAAACGTTTCAAAAGGATACTTTCTGTTTCTGTCTCAGGTTCTTCAGCTGGGCTACAACAAGCTGACCAACCTGACTGAGGGCATGTTGAGAGGTCTGGGTCGAATGCAGTGCCTCTTCCTGCAACACAACCTCATAGAGGTCATTGCCACCAATGCCTTCTGGGAGTGCCCCAGCCTCAGCAGCCTGGACTTATCCTCCAACAAGTTGGCCCGTCTTGACCCGTCCACCTTCACTGTCCTCAACAGGCTGTTGGTGTGTGAACTAGCAGGAAACCCGTTCCACTGTGGCTGTGAGCTATATAGCTTTCTCACCTGGCTGGAGGCATTTAACAATGTCACCCACACCTATGACCGCCTCCAGTGCGAAACCCCTCGCCACTTGACTGGTTATCCTCTCCTGAGCCCAGTGCCCGGACATGGAAGAAATGCCCGTGCCCGTCTTTCGTCCGAGTGTCAGAATGGTGAGAGAGTTACAGGGATTTCCTCCACGGGACAAGATTTAGATGGTTCAGGGATAGGTTTCGAAAACCCAGACCAAGATCTGTACCACCAGCCAACCATGTCGTCCACTGCTGATCCCATATATAGCCATCAGATTTCTATGACACTTCAAACAGTCACCCTCTACACAGCTTCTCTAATGGTGCAGATCCCACAACCTTACAGTAAGATGTACATCCTCTCCCAGTACAATAACACTGTCGGTGCAGACATCATGCCTCTTAAAAACAAGAAGGAGATAATAACTTTGGATAAGCTGAAACCGCACACCAACTTCACCTTCTGTGTGGCTTCGGTAAGCAAATCTCAGCGCTACAACCACACTTGTCTGTCCTTTACTACACGAGCTATTGGAACAGAGAACCCCCGAACCAATCCATCTACAACTACACACTACATCATGACCATCCTAGGATGTCTGTTTGGCATGGTCATTGTGCTTGGATTTGTCTATTACTGTCTCAGACGAAGACGCATCCAGGAAGAGAAGGAGAAAGCTATAAGTGTGAAGAAAACTATTTTGGAGATGAGGTACGAGAAGTTTGATGTTTGTTAATGAAAGTCTTAAGAGCCACAACAGACCCCTTTTTCATAACTACGACTGCATGTGGAATGTTTTAGCTACAAAAAACATGGCAACTATTATGTGTGTCTCATAGGTATAATCGATTTCCTGGAAACAATTTTGCTGTGTCAATCAGTTCATTAGTAGTTTTTCTGCATTGTTTTGTTTGATTTTAATTACTGAAAAGCCTGATTTATTCATCTAACTACAATTTTTTTTTCCCCCAACCACACTCATTATTGAGGCTTTGGGCCATGTTATGCTATGGGCCATGCTATTTGTCATAATATAGTAGAGCTTCAATTAAAAGAAGTATTCTGTCATCCCATGGAATCACTGGGAGGACAGGATATTAAAACTAATTCATTTTAAAATAAAGTATAAGGTCCAACTAAATTTAGCAATCCTGCTTTTTGCAATTTTAGGATAATATGCAACATTATATGACAGATAACCAGATCAGATAATGAAACTGGATGTATTGTTTGTTCTGAATCTTTCATTCTTCAGGTATGGCCCAGAGGCGGCTGCAGCAGTGGCGAATGACCCAGGTGCCATGCAGCGTCTCCAGGAGCAGGCCCACCACCAGCACCACCATGCAGGAACAGGAGGCAAGCTGCCCCCATCTGCCTCCTCTAGCACAGGCATGCTCCATGGCTCAGCCAACACCAGTTCTTCCCGCCTCTCCACCTTGCCACAGGTGGAAAAAATGGCCTCTGCCTTCTCTGAGGCAATGGGCAGCAAGGGCAACTATATGGATGTGAGGACTGCAGGAGTGGCAGGGGAAGGCAGGGAGGGGGGGGTGGCAGCTGGAGGAGCAGGGGTAGGAGGAGAAGTAGTTGTGGATATGCGAGGTGGGGCTGAAAATGGGACAGAGGCTGGGGAGGATTCGGATGATGACGGCCGTGGCTCAGCATCAGAGATCTCCACCATCGCCAAGGAGGTGGACAAGGTGAACCAGATCATCAACAACTGCATTGATGCCCTAAAGCTGGATGCCTCTGCTAATGTTGTGACCACGGCTGAAAATGCCAACTCTGTGTCCTCCTCCCAGCCTCCAGCCTGCATCGCGTCCCTTCCCCGCAACCTCCTGCCCCTCTCTCCAGGCCACCCTGGAGATCAGATCATGGCCTCCTCTCCAAAGGTGCATCCTAAGTCTCACCCTCAGCCTCAACCCCAACCACATCCTCAGCCACATCCTCAGCCTCATCCTCAATTACATCAGCAGGCTCATCCACCTTCTATGGCCCCAGTGCCCCTGGTCGTGCCCCTGTCTGAGCGGCCAGGCATCAGTGGTGGGGGGTTCCTCTCCCCTCCTTACCGTGACCCACCCCCAGCCAATGCAGTACGGCCCCTTCAGAGGCAGTTGAGTGCTGACACTGCTGCAGTGAAGAGCCGTTGTGGTGCCAATGCTGGGGGATCTGTAAAGAGCACCAGGGTGTTCAGTGTGGATGTCCCTGAGCAGCGCAGCGATCCTCCCAAGTACCCGACAGAGAAAGGCAGCCCTGTGGGTTGTGGTGGAAGTAGTGGAAGTGGAGGAGGTAGTGGAGTAGGTGGCTGCAATGGGAATGGAATGGGAAACATAAATGGTGGTGGGGTGAGCATAAATGGGGGTGGGATGCGGTGTAATAACGGGGGTGGAGGTGGAGGTGGCATGGCTGGCCCTGGACAGCAGCAGCAACACCACTTGGAGGTTCAGCCAGACTACCACAGCTCCGAGCACCGCCACTCCTTTCCTGCACTCTACTATGAGGGTGGCAACGAATCACCCTCACCGGCCCAAAAGGCTTCATTCCTCAAGCCGCTGGGGCGCACCAAGAGAGATGCCACAGCCGCCTACTCCCAGCTCTCACCTTCTCGTCACCACAACTACAACTCTGGCTACTCCTCCAGTCCAGAGTATTCATCTGAGAGCACACTGCGGATCTGGGAGCGATTCCGGCCTTACAAGAAAAGCCCCCGAGAAGAAGCATCTTATATAGCGGCAGGCCATGCCCTGCGTAAGAAGGTGCAGTTTGCCAAGGACGAGGACCTTCATGATATTTTGGACTACTGGAAGGGGGTTTCTGCCCAGCAGAAGCTGTGAGCCGAAGAAGCAGAGTTGAATACAGTGAGGGGAATTGTGAGGTTGGATGCCAACAGCAGACTAAAAAAGGGGATAGATGTTAATGTAGCAATGTGTTTCCTCTGAGGTGTCCAGTGACATGGGTCATTCTGCTGGATCCAGAGTTAAAGAGGTATACTCTCTTGGTGTTTCCTTTTGGAATTGATTCTATGATAATCCACTGACATTTTAAGAGGTTGTTTCAGAATTTGATTGATTTCACTACAATACTGAGCGATAATCTATAAGAATCAAGTTGTTCACCAGACTGCCTCATACTGGGCATTTTGGTCCTTGCAGGCTTCCGTAGACCTGCTGAATCCCCACTAATGAGCAAAGCAAAGGTGGTGACAAGCAAGTGTCTTCTACCTCATTATTTGCACAGTGTAGCTCAGCTATCTCACCACAAGCAGCCCCATTCATGACTTAAGCCCCATCCCTCTTTTCTCTAATCCCATCAAACCACCATTCACAAAACAAACATTCCACAGCACCGCCAGCACCTGCTCTCCTATAGAAGCATCATTTAGGGAGATAATGAGGGAGCAGGATGAGGAATTAAGCGCGTTTGTTTTAGAATAGCCTGAATCTCACTCTTTGGGGGAGGACATTAAGTGATACTTATCGGGCTAATTGTTCTTCCTGGCAATTAGCCAGTGTAAGAGTAGGTTGGGGAGGCTTTGTGTTGAGCATGCTTATCGATTCGAAACACCTAACTACATATGTTCAATGGTGTGTGGGCATGTATATACAGTTTGTGCATGCTGGTGTGAGTGATTGCGTGTGGGCGGGAGAGAAGTGTTGGGGTTGGGGTTGAGTCGTCCATTATTGTCAGTCTCCTTCACGGTAGTAAAGTGGATGGCTTAGTGGAGATGCTTTGCATATACTGTAGATAACAGTCCAGTTGGGGAGTTGAGTGTGTGTGTGTTGCCTATCTATCTAGATAATGTGGAATAAACCCTTTCAAGACCTGCAGGCATTTTTGTCTCCTTGCCCATTTCTTATTTACAAGTGTAGCATATTTCTTTTGATAAGGTAAGCTATGAGGTAGGAAATTTACATTTCAATAGTGCGAGTTGTGCAGAAATTACTTTAGGATGGGTAACACAGGTTGGCAAGACAGGTGTTAGCTTCTATATTAAAGAACCTGGTAATCGCATTTAGGAATAGAGGCAGATTGAGAGCAGGTTAGAGGTTTGCTGTAGCTGCATCTCGTTTCGAACACACTAGTGTTATGGAGACGAGATAGAGTAGACTACAGTGTATACTCAGCCGGAGATGTATAAGCTCAAGGCGAGGCTGCACAGAAACTTAAAATATGTCAAATGCTCCCTGCACTACACAATGAGATAAAATGAATATAAGTGGAGTGAAGGCCCAAGGGACATCCTCTGCTTTAGACAGGATGACTCCCCATTCAGTATATATGACCCTGCTCTGCTCTGGGCGGGAGCTTGCTATGGACCAAAGTGCCCTTGGGAGGTATTGTATTTATCATATTTTCTTTACTTTCCAATATGTTTTAATATAGAATAAGACAGTCCCAATGAACATGACAGTATCTGGCTTGTTTTTAGTTTGGTTTATTTTATTATTTAGGATTTGAGTTTGGATATATGGGTGTTACAATTAAATCTATTGACACAGATTGGAGCAAGGCTTGGTGCTATTACGGACCAAACAAGAGACTTTGATATTAGACAGATGTTTTTCTCAGTTGCATTTCTACATGCACAGAGCATTCTGATACACAAATGCTGATAATTCTTGAGTATGTGAATGTTAATGCCTCAGCTATTCAAAATATTTTACGATCTTCCCCCTTGCATCAACATCCACGCTGTCAAAATATGAATTTCAGCTGGCTGTTTTTCTTTCATTTTCTTGACATTCTTTCTACCCTCACCACTGGTATCCTGACCTCTCTTTCTCTGTTGCGATACATCTCAATTGGAAAGGTATAAATTCTGTTTTTAAAATGTCTAATTAATTCATTCCCCTCTGTGTTTTTTTTTCCCTGCCCACCACTTCTGTCCAACTTAATGGGGTAAATTAATGAGTAATTTGCGGAGGTTGATGTTGTACCATCGTCTGAGGTCAGAAGAGCGTGCTGATATTATTAACTCTGCCAGACTGGGAGCCTAATTGAAATTAATGATGGCTGCCTTTGTCTGCTTATCTTTCTGTCTGTCCTTGCCTCCCTCATCAGATGCTTAACCATGTTCCACCTCTCTTTGTTGCCTGTAACTCTTGTCAGCAGGAATGGTCCTCAGACAAACGGTCTGAAAAACTAAGGTCAAAATTATACTTCACCATGACTGTGCAGGTTATGAGCAGGCTGAGGTGAGCTAGTCTGAGATCTAACCTCCTGGGCGTTTTTACATTTCTTTTGAGTCTGATCAGTCAGGAAGGACCAGTCTGTCGGGCCTGGAAGTAGTGCAGCTCTTTTTGATTTTCCACAGGGTTAACTCTGATGTCATCATCTTAACAGGGCTTGAATTCACCCACTGTTTGAGGTGTGAGTTTGAAGGGGAAAGTGAGAGCGGAGGATGGCATTTACTCTTTGACCTATAAAGACGTCTGTCCACAGAATGGACTCTATTCAAAAGGTCAGTTGGCAGGAGCTAAATCTGTTGTGAAGTATCAGAAGATTATGTGCATGTAGAACATGCCTTATTGGTCTTACCTTATTAGACTTACGTAAACTGTACACTCAATGGGACTGTTTCTTCAGTAGAAAGTAGCTCCAGTGAAAACTGTTCTCAGCAAGGTCTGTCACCTTGTGTAACCAGGACAATGTTTCTGGAAAGACATGTTGCTTGTTAAAAATTTAAATCATAATATTTCAGTGCTGTGGGCACCACAAACAAAATTCATAATATCTCAAAACCTTGGCAAATAAAATGAAGACTATTGGAACAGCTAGATACCCCGAATGCTAAATGAGAAAATTTGTTTTCTTATTTGGGTGAACTGACCATTTAATTATACCTGTAATGAAAATCTGTCAGTTTTTATCCTCCCAATTTGCTCACTATTTTAGCTTTTAATATTCCATTGTGTTTTTTACATTGAGTAATGACTTTCCCACTGACCTCTGTGTCATCTGTGGCAGCCAATCCAATAGACCCACTAGCGTTCACAATGGAATATCAAAGGCATGTCATTACTCTGCTATCAGATCAATAGAACTTAATTTGGGTGGGTGGGTGGGACCAAATAAAAAACAGAGCAAATTTCCTTGGGCACTGAGTTGGACATGAAGAGCCCAGTTTTCTATTTTTGCCTTTTGTTCAAATTCCACTTGCAACTGCCCTTCGTGTTGGGTCCAAGGAATCACCAATCAATTAGCTTTAGATTAGTACCACAGGCTATGCAGAGTTGGCAGCTTTTTAAAAATAATGGCTTCATTTGGTGGAATGGGGGGAATCGAGCTGAGGTTACCTGCATATACCCTCAAGGCCTTTCTCTAGATGTAAGGAATAACATTAGCTCAGTTATTCATAAGCACAGTGTGTCCAATTGTTATAATTTACACTGAAGAACATTACTCATTTCTGGCTAACAATCCGGTGTTCTTATTTGAACTCTCATTATTTAAATCTATACACTTAATCTTTAATTGACTTGTTCTCCCAAAAGACTTTATTCTGCTCTGCACTGTTTGTATAAAGGCACATATCACTACTACAATACATTCTAGTTTTAACATTCAGTCCACCCATGGTGGCCAAGCCTTGCTCCTCTTCCTCAGGTAACATATTTTCTATCCAGCCCATCCTCACAAGAAAAACGACAGTATGGGTCTAAAATTCAGGCCAGCAAAAATGACTTATGGTTACATTTTTGCCCTCTACCAGCTGTTGCAATTATGATGCTGTTCACATGACGTCAATATAAGGTGACTTCCTTATCAGGAGGAGGCAGGAAGGGGGGATGAATAGATAGTTAGTTGCTGCAGGAGACCACTGTTCGCATCCTGCTTCCAACCACGTGTCTTTCACCGCCAAAGATACTGCAAGTTGCTGCATCTCGGGTGTGTTTTTCCCCACAAGAAGCAGTGTATATCACCAGTGTTTACACCATACGTTACTGCAGCTTGGGTGTCCAAACCATGATCCTTCCCTAACCCTAACCAAGTGGTTTTTGTGCTTAAACCTAACCAGACCTTAACCACAGCACTGTCATTCCATAAAACATCATTATAATATAAAACGGTCCTGTTGGTGGTTTTTCTGGTCCCCATCTGTCCTCTAGAGGGCACTGAAGACACTCCTATAGGTCGTTTTGAGAGTCATTGGAAATAGACCTATTCTGTCGTTTTGGTATGAGGATGTGTTGTGTCTGTCTTTCCTTAAGTATGTTATCATCTACAGCAGTTATTTTCTCTTGACAGCAGGGTTTTTGATTTCCCTTCCTTACAATGAGGGGTGTCTGACTCCAGTCCTCAGGGGCCAGAATCCACCAGTTGAGCCTGACAGATGTACATACACTGCACCTTAGGGATTGCCTGTGTGTCTTCTCTCCAGTCTGGCCAATTAACAACAATGACAAATCAATGTGAACGGACTGACATCTCACACTTCCAGAAGAAAAGCTAACTGGCAAGAATTGAGACAGCATAACTTGTGGCAGTCTCTGAGGAGTAAAGTCAAACCCTCTCTATCCAGAGCTGTGAATCCCAGTGGTACATTGAAATTGATAATCAAACATGGTGTCTGCTCTGAACAAAACAATAAAACCTTTCACTGGGCCTCTTGTTGTCCTGAGTTGGGGTCACAGAGAGTCTAAGTGCCAAGAAATTTGAGTTATTGTCAAGATTATGGTTTTTGTGATTAACAGGTACTCTGGGCAAAACAGCTCTGGTGAATAAGCAACAAGCTTTTTATTCATCTAAGAACCAGAAGGGTAGTTTCTATTCGCCCCAAACTAATTCATGGGGGTTTTACACTGCTCTAGACAATTTTGCTGGCTGCCTCTGGGACTCATTGCTTAACAAGTTTGGTTTCTCATTTCAGTTTTGTAAGTTTTCGAAGTTCGGGTTTATTGAAAAACACAAATCAATAGTCATGGAAAATCAAGGAGCAACCCTCCCGATTGCCTCCCTTTAGAGTTGTAGTTGCTCTCAATGTGAAGCTCTGGCAGAGAAACTGTTGACTCGCAATGATTCCCTGGGAATGGCAGCAAGGTCTCTGCGCTCCTGTTTAATTAAACCTTTGAATCCATACAATAAGGTCTGCTGTAAAAACACAGACTTTGTTTTAATGCTGTAAACATTAAAACATTGTATGGATGGAGGCTGGCTTCACACTTACAGGATTAAACCCAGAAGCATTCCTCTTCCTATCCCCTTATGCCCCTTCCTCCTTCACTCTTAACAGGTTAATGGACCATAAGAACCAATGCTGTGAATATAACGTTTTGTCACATCTCCTGGAGTTTAATATCAGTATAGAAATTGGAGTCTTGGGACAGAAGTTATGCGATAAAGGGAATTCAACTAAATGTCCCTAGAAACTAGAATTTAATCTCTAACTTTGCCCTGGTACATTTATCTCCCCTTACAAAATTGTGCATTCAGCTATACAGAATAATATATATATATATATATGTTGTAAACATGTAAAATATAACTTTTTACATCAGATACATTTCAGAGGCTGCAGTTTGGTGCAATTTGAAGATTTGAAGAAGTATTTTTGTGCTATAGTGTGACAGGGTGGGACAGTCCTGCTTTCCACTACAGGGCTAAACAGGATTAGCCAGGGTTTAATTCACAGTTTCACAACTTTCTCTGATATCCTGCTGCTGTTTTGAGAAGAGTGATCAGAAATTATGTAATTTAATTTGAATATTTCAGTTTGTTATTGTTTATGTATACACAATAACAAGGGAATTGTTGAACACATTAATCCAACTATCGCACAGAACCAGTGGTGACAACACAGCATCATCAGTTTTTAGTGGCATGGCAGTGCTATGCCCTTTTCACCACCCACATGCAATGTTAAGTTTGTGTAAAGCAAACATGCCATGTATACAGATCTGCTGCATAGGCTTTTCTTGGGCTGTCTTGAACCTTGATGGGCAGAGTCAAAAGCTTTGAAGGCTTCTTTGAATTGTCTCCAAGGCAGACCTTCATCTCAGGCTGTATAGAAATGCTGCCTTCTTGGACTGGCAAACCTTCACCCCACCATGGCCACTATCTGAATCTTAATCACGTACGTATAACCTAGATCATGTATTTGACAGAGGTTGCTGGAGGCAATACACAGACTCTGAGAAAGTACTGCTTGAAAGCCTCAGTTCAGAGCACAAGCCTCCACCCTTCAAGAAGCACAGATTTTGTCTAAGTTCCATTCTACTGCAGCTCAATGAACAAGACAAGAAATTACAAAGATGGCGGTTCGATATAATGAAGCCAAGAACTTGTACTTTGAGCTAAAAAAATGAAAAATGTCCAGATGCAGTGCAACTGCCTGCTCACATCAGCCAAACCTGTTACTAGTTTGGCTAGTTTGAGAGGCTAACTAGCTAGGCTAGTTATGTGGCCTGCCATCCTGTTAGCATTAATGAACGGTCATTGTATACCTCAGCCAAGGAGTATATGTTTTTGTTTCTGTTTAGTTGGACCTGTCATAAACTCATTTACAGAATGTGAAAGAGGAACTTGTGAATAGTTTTGGTAAAGAGCCAGTAATCTTAAATGACTTCCTAAGAAATAAATACACACACAAAGTTCTGCACATTTCCGCACTGTACTTGAATGAAAAGTTATCTAGCACACATTTGCCATCATTTTCAATCAACATATGTATTTTATAGGAGGAAGAAAGAATGATAAATTTCTTTTATATATTCTATGATTTAAATAAAATAATAAGCCTTGGCAGAGGTATGCCTTCCTTAAGTATGTTCTACTTTTATTTAGATTTTTACCAGAAATCCTTTGTCCATCACCTTTTTGCAAGCCATTAACACACGCAACTCTTGGCTCTTTGGCTCTGCCCGTTGAGGGTTAACTAAATAATTTATTTATTTTTTCCTCTTTGGAAATGTTATACCCCTGAGTACCATGTTTGTATCTAACTGAAAGCTACACAGGGATCTCAACTCCTAGCCCCTATATGCTCTAGGTTGTCTTTTCCCTAGCTAGTTTTACTGGCTCTAAAGAGGAAGCAGGACTGTGGTTTATCTGCAAACAATGCTGTCTGTCTGCTGTTGAGGTTGAGTCGTTAATTTGTTGATTCATTTGTGGGGTGACCTGATCAGTCAGTCATTTGACTCATCGTCAACCGAATGAGAAAGACTGACTGAGGGAGAGTTCCCTTGTGAAATCAACACACAACAAAAGTGGAGGAGTTTCTACCGGTGGCCAACTGTGACAAACACACAACCACACACACACACACACACAGACACACACACAGACACTAATGTAGAGAATCAATGAATATACTGTATGTGTTTGAATAGATTAGAGTTACACTATATGGACATACAATGTGAGAACACACATAACATATACCTTCCCACACATACATACATTCAAATACACACATATTTATACATACATGCACCTTCCCACACACATTCACACACACTGAACATACTATATTCACACCTGCCTACACAAAATATGGACAGAATATTTCTATCCACGTTTACAGACACAAATGGTCTTAAAAAGTGCCAAAACGGCGAGTTTTATGTGGAGGAGTGGAACCAAACATCTGTAGAAATGAACTTAACAGCCCGTGTTTTGTTTTTTTTGTTTGTTTGTTTTTCTTGTGATGTATTTACTTCCTTGTGTAATTTATGCATTTCTTTACTTCTCTGTTTGTACTTTCAGTGTTATAGTTCTCACGATCTGTTCAAATCTTCGTCAGCGATAAATTAAATTGCACACTTGTGTTGTTATATTTTTGGGTTCTCGTGGGTCCCTCTGATCTGTCTGATTTTAAAATTACAACAAGGAGTATTCACTTATTCAATTACATATTATAATTTCCCCTCAACTGTAGAGGCCCTTCAACTCCCTCGAATCAGTACAAAGATTAATCAAGAGCACAAATTTTAATCGATTGATATAACCGGATTTATATGTGAACATTAAGGATTAGGTTCAGTATTTAGTCAGCCTTTTCCGTTTTTGTAGATAGTTGACATTTTGTTTTTCTTCAACTTTACAGGTACAGGCACATCTAACCATCTACACACACACACTCAACGGGAGCTGAAAAAATGCCTGTCACACAGAAACTGTTGATGTCAACTGTTTATTTGAAGGACCTTGTTTCTTAAGGAAAGGCAGAGGAAAAAAAAAAAAAACAGCGTGAAGGTCTGAGTGTGTCCTTTTTGAAGATTGAACTGGCTCTGTTGCAGGAATTAGTATTATAATATGAGTTATATATGTGTGTTTGTGCACTTTTGTGTGTGTGTGTGTGTGTGACTGCAACTGCGCATTTTATCTGCTTTCGAAAAACCTGTCGTGTCTGACAACGCAGCTCTGCATGAGTGCGTCCTCAACATGAGACTGGGTAGCATTTATAATGGTATACGTGTGTGTATGTGTGTGTGTGTGTGTGCGTTTGAGGGATTTTGTTATGAAGGTCCGTTCTGTCGAGGGAGTGATGGCTGAGTCTGGGTATCTGAAGCATTTTTAATTAATCTGCCTTTCAGTCTGCAGGGCTCTTCAATAGCGCTGTGCTCATTTACTCACTTGCTGTCACACAGACACACACACATAAAAATACACAAACTCTCTCGCTCTGTCACACGAGCATAGGTTGTAATTGCATGCTGTCCATTTCATACACACTTTTCTTTCACACATTTTCACTCAGAATGCAAACAATCAGCCAAACACATGGATTTCATGTCTCACACATGCAGTGATTGTAATTACACACTGCCATGCCTGCACACACACCGCTCACCGACACAGGAATATCGTCTCTTATACTGTAATTATTCATGCATGCACCGCACACACTTACACACAACTTATTCTCCTCGGCACATCGCAGTCATTTCCTCATCCTTCTGGTTGAGTGAATTCCCCCCCTTCCCTTCCTTTAATGCTTTCACTCCTGACCCTCCTGCCCCTTGTTGCCTTATTAGCATTAGTGCAGCAGGTTAGGTTGCACTCTGACAATTAACATGGTTTGCTAGTTGCCCCAACTCCTGCCCTGCCCTGCTGCAGGGGGCGGGGGCAAAATAAATATTGTCTGACCCCATGCAGAACTGGGTTAAGTAAAGGGAGTCTTTGAATTTTGGCTTTTACGCCCTAGTGTTGCAGTGACTGTTTGAGAGAGGTGGGCGTACAGAGGAGAGGTAGACGGACACTAGACTGCAGAAGACACAGTAAAGAAAAAAAAAGTGACAAAACTAGACAAAATTCAGAGAAATGAAGGGAGTTTAGAGAAGCTTATCCAGTACCACAGTGCTCTGACACAAGTCCACAAAGTAAATTGCAGCACCTTAGCTTCTGTGCTACTATTGCGCCACGGTCATCCTAATCTCCCACTGTTAAATCCCTTTTTGTGAATGACCTTGACACAAAGCACTGGGGAAGAAAAGCAGAATTGTACATAGAGAGTCTACAGTTTGGCTGGATGGGAACTGACTATCAAAAATGCCCTCGAGCAAGGCACTGAAGCTGAAAACCCCAATGGTGCACCTGTATTGTGGCCAGACTGCGGTTGTGCTCGGCATCTCCTACATATGCATTCACATACCACTAAAACATACATATAAATGATATGGCTGGTGTTATTCTATATTTTTCTTCTCAGCAAATCCCTTGAAAAGATCTGTTAGTCCGTCTGAGCCTGTACATAGGTTCATTTTAAGAAAATTTTGATACGCATGTAGTGAGTATTCACTGCAGCAGGGTAGTGAATGCGGGGTTGTCTCAAAATACACTCTAAGCAGTCATTTTTTATAAAAAATAAAATAAAATAATGTGGAAAAATTGGCTTAAAAAACAGAATTCATTGTAAAATGATGTCACTCGTACATTTCGGCAGCATTGATTCCATCAGTACAACATAATTATGTCATAGCAGAATGTTTGCATTAAGAGAAAACAGCAGCAAAAGCAAATCAACTCATCAAATAGGATCATATTATAAAACAAGTAAGAGTAATAAAAATAATATGCCTATTAAACGGTGATATACGTAGCACAGCAGTAGTGCCACTATTGCACAATAACCCACAACTGTGAGTGTATTATATAATATACTGAAGTTTAATCACTGCCATTTGCCTTTAGCCTTTGAGACAATTTAGCTCAGTGAGAAAGTTTATGTATGTCTGATGTCTGCATACATTTACACTGACAACACAATTTTCTTCTTTCCAACGCAGCGTCTTGGGACTACAGTATAGTCGTATCTAAGCTGAAGTGGGTGTAGACAGTTTTTTTTTTTTTTTTTTATAGCAGAATAGTTCTGCCTTGTATGGCTTCATGCACACCTCTGATCAGCTGTAGATGTCATTCAACAAAAGACATAAAGGTATATTCAGGTATATATTAGGTATTGACACATGTTAAAATGTATTTCATTTGAACGCAGCCTCTACATCCATTTCAATCGCTGCCTTAATGCTTTTTCTTTGAATAGCAAAGCCTTGTTTGTTGTCATTGTCTTGGTAAAAAAATAAAAAATAAAATAATAGTAGCATGAAAAAGTAACAATTCCCAGCTAAATCCCTGTTTGCTAGGGGTCCATGGACATGTCCATGTGGTGAACACTTAAGAGACAACCTAAAATACCAAAAAAAAAAAAAAAAAAGTTTTATCCCAATGCCTGACAACACTGGAGTTACACTGAGTCCTAGCAGAATGCAGCGCAGTGTATTAAAATATTAACAAAAACAGCAGCAGTATGCCACCCCTTGTTCCTTGAGCATCACTTAAATAACAATTGCTTTAGCAATTACTGACTCCAGAACATGATCTGAGGGAAATGCATTTATGCCTTTGGTTGCTCTCTGGAGCAAACAAACACTGCAAATTTAATAGCAGGCATCCAAATAGAGAGAGAGAGGTGGAGAGCAGCTCCAGAATGAGCAGCTGTCTGGGTGCAGAAAGCATGTGAGATGTTAGGAAACGGGCTGTTGTGCAGCAGAAGAGTGCTGTGACTGTCATGTATATGCCTTGATTTTGTGCATGTTTGTCTCTCTAGGGGTTGACCATACTGTTATTATTTGAATAACCTTAAGTCTGTGATGTTGAGTGGATACAATATTGAGTCTCCATCTTTCAGGTGCAATCACTTTCCCTGTATCTCATCTCAGTAATTCAATGCATTACCCAAAATGACTTTACACTCTTCAGAAAAAAATGCTTGTGTGTAGGTGGTAAAACTACATGAGAGTAAGAGTTTCCAGTCGACAAATAGTGAGAGTTTCCCCTTGTTCAAATTGCGTTGCAATCTGTAATCTCTCTCTGCTCTATGATGGATTTTTCCCTGTATGATTGCTTGGGGTTCCCTCAGGAAATTTGTTAGCAGAACTGGTTAGTGGATGTACAGTCTGATCGATCAATCACTGTCATCTGATGAGCTGAGTCTGACAGGTTCTGACACATCTTGACTCAAAATCAATTGAGTTACTATATAACGGTCTAAGCAGTTGCTTCACTCACTAAATATATGGCTTTTGCTGTGTGATCTAGCATCTCAGCTCATTTTCAATGAAGGTCAGCTTTATTTTATAAAAGTGTAATAATTTCCTCTGACGTTATGCAGTCAGCTTTCATTTCAGGAGAGGAGACCTGCCTCATCCATGAAATGCTTCAGGAAACCCTGTTGGCAAATGTTTGTGCAAAATGGTGGCTCTAGAAAGGCCCTTGCTCTTAAATGATAAGCACTGACCCCAAACCTGACATTTACTGTTGGTGTTTTAAATCCCTGAAATGTTCTTACTTCTCTATCTGCAACTAAACTCAACTGTAGCTGAAAATACCACAACATCCTATCTGTTGATTATATGAGAGATATTTTACTTCTTCATTCCTCACAGCGCATTGGGTCAGTGGTTCAGTGTGATGTCACGGCGCGGTCCCCCGTTGCCGGGCAATCGATTACAGGCAGCAGCAGTGGTTGCCGGGGGCGACGGGCGGAACAGTCAAGGTTGCTAGGTAGCAGATAAGAACACAAGCTCTCATTAATTGCCTTCTGCTGCTGTGGCAAAGAGAGTACAGGATGGTTGGATATTGCCGCGGGATGCTGGCACACACACACTTACACACATCCGAATACACATAGGTATACATACTGATATACACACATCTAATAATTTAATGACCTTTCTACCCTGGCATCTATCAATTGGATGACAAGAGAGGACAGCTTGGAGCAGAGATAGAGTATGCGGTAATAGGGAGTGGTTACATAGAAAGATGGAAAAATCATCCCAAAAAGAAAGAGCTAGATTATTTTTTTAGGCAAAAGTAGTGGATTTTGCCTCTAGTGGAACTAAAGTGTAATGCGATATCTCCGTGACCATGAACAAGACATGTAGAGCAGGCATCACATTCACCATTATTTCATGGGGCATGTTTTGAATTTACAAGTTACATATGAGCTGAGTTGAGCCATGAAAATGTCGGATCAGATGCTCAACATCAAACATTTAATGCCTGGGGGAATCCTGTGAACATCATTACGTTTGCAGATGAAGGCATCTTTCCCTAATCTTAACCAGTTGAAGGCTAATAAGGACAATTTTGTAGAAAAATGCAGCCTCTAGGCAGTGATGTCATCCCCATCAGCTGCGGTTGGAGACATAATCTGCATGCTCCTCTGACAGTGGAGCTTGGAATCATTTGATGTGATAAGACAGTCTTCGTGTTAGTGTGCTATTCTGACTTCATCAAAGCTGCACTGTGAAAAACAACGTAACACCACTGCCATTTTGTTTGTACAGGGCTTTAATTTACAAAGCACTCATTAAACTGGCAACCGTATACATCTGTCTTCTCTGAAACCCATATTATGTGAAAGGAAGCCTGTTTACAGAATTTAAGCAGAATTTATCCAAGTACTTGCTAATCTGTCAGACATTCAAGTACTAGCCTCAACCGAAAACTGGCAGAAAACACTGCCACACTGGCTGCACTCTCTCTTGCTTTCTCACACACACACCCCGTTCTGTTGGGCACGGAGGCGGTACACGGGTCCTCATTTCCACCACCTCACTTGATGCAATCATCCGCTCCTATGGTTTCTGCTATGCTATGCTGACGATACCCAACTCTTCCTATCATTCCCGCCAGAAGACCTCACAGTCTTGGCATGGATCTCGTCATGCCTTGCTGATATCTCAGCATGGATGAAAAAATGCCACCTTCAGCTTAGCCTCTCTAAGACTGAGCTCGTTGTCATCACAGCCAGTTCCTCTATATAATAACAGATAAATGTCCAGCTCAAATAAACCCAACTCATGCCCACAAAGTCTGACCGAAACATGGGTGTCATGATTCATTATAGTTAGTTGTTAGTCATGATTGTTGACCGACTAACTGGTAGTGTCAATTTGCCCTGTACAACATCAGGAAGAGTAGACCCTACCTGTATGAGCATGCAGCACAGCTCCTGGTACAGGCTTTTGTAATAGCACACATCAACTACAGCAGCTCCTTCCTGGCAGGCCTTCCCGCAAGTACGTTCAAACTTCTGCAGATGATCTAGAAGGCGGCAGCGCATCTGGTCTTCAACCAGCTCAAAACAGCACATGACACCCCCGCTGTTCATATCCTTTTGCTGGCTCCCAGTTGCTGCTGGCATCAAATTCAAAACCTTGACATTCGTTTACAAAAAGCAACTAAAACTGCTCCTACCTACCTGAACTCCTTGATTCAGGTCTACGGTCCCTCTCGCTCACTATGCTCTGCCAATGAAAGGCGCCTGGTACCACCACTACAATAGGGTCTTAAGTAGCTAGCCTTCTCTTCTGTAGTTCCCCAGTGGTGGAACGAGTTACCAAACTCCATTCGATTGGCAGCGTCCCTCTAAATCTTTAAGAAAAAGCTAAAGACCCAGTTCTTTTGTGAACACCTCCACACCCGATGGACTGAAAAAACGTTGATCATTTTTTGTGTTGTATGTACTGTATGCTAAATGACATTGTAACATTGTAACATTGTTTCACTCATCTACAAATTGATGAAAAGTGAAACACTGGACACCTGTCTTTTTAACACTCCCCTAGTTTTGGCAGAATCAGGTGTCAGTTTTCAGAGCTTGCCTTGTTGGCCTCAGTCTACTCCCATCTTACACTGACAACTAACCTCATGTACCAACTTGTTGAAAATGAATCACTGGTTCGTGGCCCCTCTCATAGCTTATTAAAGATCCAGTCGTCTTGCACATCCTAGTGCTACTTTGTGGCAGGATAAAGGCTTAATAAAACCTTTTAGCTGGAGCTCAAAGGGAAAATGTTAAGCCCCCAAGACTCATGTTCTTGGCTTACGGAGGGGGAGTGTGTTAAGCACTTTGTATACCAGTATACAACAAGCAAGGTTTTGCTTGAGTGATGCTGTTAAATACGGTTAGGCTTGCTCACTCTCTCAACTTGATTAAATCATCTCTCTTTATTTGCAGTTTTGGTTACAGAGGCCATGATCCTAGCCTTTACATAGACCTGAAGATGAGAGGAAATGTGGACAAAGGAGTAAAACAGAGGAGGAAGTGTTCAATGGGTCGCTTGAAGGATATGAAAGGACAGAAACAGCACATAATGTGGTATGTGCTGAGAGGAAGAGGAAAGAATATAAAGAAGAGGCATTTAGATTGAAACCCAAACAGAGAAAGATAACAAGGGTTGATAACAAGAGGAGGAGTGAAAGGAAAGAAGCTGAAAACAGAGAAAAGTAAAGAAGATGGCACTATAAGCATGAATGAGGACTTAAGATCAGGGTCTTCTTGAAAGTTATGTGTACAGCAGTACAAATGTACCTGTTCTGAATGGTCACATTTGAAGGCATAACAAAAAGCCATAGAGAGGGACGAGAGGATTGTACAAATGGGGATAATGGGGCAGACTTTTGAATTTGAGCTTGAGAGAGAAGTGGTCAATCACTGCATGAATAGGGCGTGCTTGTCAAATTGTCTATTTCAGAAAGTTATAAGAACTGTCAGCCGCAGCCCTCCCAAATTCTAACTTTGGAAAGGTGAAGGGGAGAGCATTTCAGATGCCTTTGATGTTCCAACAAGCACTTACTCTGAAGCATACCGATGCCTTTCTTGACCTGTCTAAAGCTTTGTCTTAGCCATATTTTCCAGGTGAGAAAAATGCCTGTCTGACTCAGGTGGCCCCTGATACCTACAACTGTGGAGATAACAAAACTTTGCCCAGCAAATGATGCTCCATGTGAGTCCCTAGAACTTCTATTTTCAGCCCTGGTTTCCTTGTCATAGATCAAATTAAAAAAAAAAAAAAAAAACTTGGGTAGATCAAAGAAAACAAACTGTAGGTGAGATGCATCCTGAAGGCAAAGGGACGGGAAGATGAAGGTTGTGAAAGAGGTAGGAAAGTAGAAATATGGCGGTAATGACAAAGAATGGCTTAGAGAGAGAGGAAATAAGGAAATAGACAGAGGGAAAGTGAAGAGAATTTGATGGAAGTATAGCTGTGAGGAAGAAGAGAGGGGAACAGAGTAGAGGAGGACAGAAAGATTGCTAGGGCAGATACTAAAAGAGTAACCTCAGAGTCAAGGCTGCACACTTGGAAATTGCTCTTCTAAGATAAGGGAGGCAAAAAGAGAGGAGGAGAGGATGGGGCAAAGAAAATAAGAGGGAGAAATGACTGGAGGATAGTACGAAAGAAGATGACTTAATGTATATCCTGCTCGATATCTGTTTAGAGATGATTACTTACAGGAAGTAGGCGAACAGAGGGTTATGGAAAGTCGCATCAAGAAAGTTCAACAATCCTGTTTTTATAACCTCAGAGCAAGAAGATAGCAGAGCACGAGAATATACAGCAGATCAATGTAAGGAAAAAAAACTGAAAGCATGGTAGAGGAGGACTGGTAGGTGGGAGGTAAAAGATTTAGGCCATACAGCATAAGAACATCTTGGTTTCTCAATGGGATATGAACTCAAAAGATGGTGACAGATTTTTTTTGCAGGTCGTTGTACATGCTATCCCTTTTCATTTCTGTCATTCTCTCTGGATGCCATATACAACTTGAAAAAGTTAAGTAGCTGTGATATTTCATATAAATCAATGTCCATTTTGCAGCTCTTTATCTATACAAAGGCTATGAAAGCCAGTTTTGTTCAGTTTTCTGTGGAAAAATGCTCATGACATACAGATAGTCAAATTTGACTTTAATGGCAGCGGCAACAGCCATAGAAAAGAAAAGAGGGCACAAACAGAAAGTCACACATACAAGTGATCCCCTGATGTCTTAAGTGCATTACATACCTGCTGCGTTGTGTTACGTCTCATCATTTGACATGTGTTTATTGATGCCCATAATACACACCTTCCATCATGAAGACGGAAGAGGTAGTCATGGTACACCAGCCGGCATGTCTTGCTCTGTGATGGTGATTTGACGATGCCTCTGGCAGATCTAAACGTTGCTCAATTATATTTGCTGGGAGCTACTAGTACAGTGTGCAGATCCTTTTTTCTGATTTTTGCCACTCGCCAGCGTTTGCCAATCCTGGGAAGGAATGGTAATAAAATTATTTTCCTTATAGACCGCCAAACATCTGCATAACTGATGACAGGACAACTCCACCTGCAATCATGGATTGGAAATTGTAAAACTTTTTGGCTTATGCGCCAAGTTAGCAATTTTCATTTCAACAAATGGGTGCCATCTTGGAATTTGGCATCTAGTATTCATAATACATCAATGGTAGACCCGCAGTAACTGCTAATGATGTGCATGAAGTCACCAAAGATGTGTGATACTGTCATTGGTCATTTGTCCCAACACTTTGTTTACATTTTCCTGACAACCCACTTCTTGTGGTTGTACGAATAGCAACTGTTTTCTCTCAAAAGGTAAGACAGAAGCTTAAGCGTTGTTAGAGTGTACAGCGAAGAGGTCAGGGAGGATTGTTTGAGTGTCTGACTTTGACACCAGAGACTTGGTTTCTTTTTACTCTGCCCAAGATCTTTCCCTAACACTGATCAAATAGTTCTTTCAGCTAGGACTACAATCTTTCCCTGATTTTAGCTAAGTAGTGTTAATTGCCTTAAACTTCACTAAGTCTTAACCATCAAGGTAGCAAACACGAAAAGCTCAAACAGGTTTTGGAGTGCATCCTAATTTATTGTTTTGGTATACATACAGGCTACACTGTTTAAACTGACAAGTGATCTCTTGATGATTGATTGTCAAATTCTAATGAAGTCCTCTGACTACATGGATTTACATATTAAATTGCATTCCACTGTGCAGTAGGCGGTACAAAGATGGGGAGAGATAGTAAAGGAAGCATTCAAGAATTCCAGAAAGGGAAAGAGTGTAGCGTATTATGAAATATGATAGAGGCAGCATGTCGTGCTCCAGGCAGAATAGTACACTTAGCATGCAGCGAGGTGGTGGGTGAAGGGAGAGAAAGAGAGGCAGAGAGAGACAGAGAGAGAGGACGGGACAGTTATTTGGAGACAGATGGAATGAGATTTTTCTGAAACAGTTCTGAGCGCCGCTTGGACGAGAATCAACCTTCCCCCACTTTTTTTACTCTCCCCCTTTTTCCAAACGCCTATCCCATCTCCTTCTCTTTCACCTCATCTCTGTCACTATCTCAATCACTCTCTCTCTCTCTCTCTGGCTGCCCTTCCTTCCCCTCCCTTCCCCCCTCTCCCTCCCCGCTTTGCAGCTGAAATGACACCATGTTCCTGGGGTTTTATCAGAATATGTCTGGTATCACTGGTGGAATGAGGAACTGTGTGTGTGTGTGTGTGTGTGTGTGTGTGTGTGTGTGTGTGTGTGGACTGTGTGAGCACATGGACTGATCATGCACACTGTTCTGTTTGCGTCAGACAAACTGACACGTGCTAATTTATGAGTGTACTCAAAAAATACAGTGATGTGTGCTCTTTATTGCTTGTGCACACAGAGTATGTTAGTTAGTCTAAGTTTAATGTGTAATGTCCACTGCACATGAGGATGTCTTCTATACATGTTTATGTGTATGTGTATGTGTATGTGTATGTGTGTGTGTGTGTGTGTGTGTGTGTGTGTGTGTGTGCGCGCGTTTCCTCCTTTTGACGAGTGCATGTGGGCGTTTCACTTGATCAATGATCCTCCCCTCCATCCTAACATGGGGCTTGTTTTGAGAGCCACTTATCCAGATTGGACTAAATGAACAGAGAGAGAGAGAGAGAGAAGGAGAAAGAAAGGGTGGGACAGATGCATAGGGAGGGGGCTCAAGATCAAATGCTGATAAAACAGCAGGTCACACACATACACACAAACACACACACATACACACACTCCTGTCCACTTGAGACAGAGAGATAAACAAACACATTGAAGGTGCAGCATCACACTGAATCAAGATTTGTCTTACACCTAATCTAGTATAAGTCCTCCAACATTTAATGACAAAATAGGTTGGTTGTTATTGCCTTCCAATACAACTCGTGAGCTTTTTAAGATTTGATCTGTCACCTGGTTGTTGTTTGAGCTAAGTTTAGGCAACTACAACTACTTGGTTTGGTTAGGGAACAACAGAAGTCCTAGTTAAGTGAAACAAACATTGACTTTTAGTAGGAGACAAGATGCAAACATCATTCTCTGGTGTCAAAATTAGACACTTTGTACGCTCTACCATGCACCCAGAGGACATATATGTATGATATGCATGATATTCCCCTTTAAAGATGTTGACTTTAGTGTTTTTATCTGAATCTGGCATTAATTATTAAATCATTTATTATTTTACATGATAGATTAAAATTCCTTCCTCATTATGTGAATGCATTTCTTTCCCGTATTTGAATTGCCTTTATGTTTGAAAAGTTCTATACATGTAAGTCTGCTTTGACTTTCCTTGCTAACAAAAGGACAAGTTGAGATGGTATATTTTAAAGGTATCTGATTCTCACCATAAAACTGAGGTCATTGTCCTGACATCACCATAAATCTGTTACAAAATCTGTTTTAATCTAAGTTTTGCCTGTGGCATGTAAGCTTTTATTGTAAGAAATGTTGTGCTGGGATGGATAGATGCTAAACCTTTTACACGTCACTGTCTGTGAAATACTGTGCAATAGTAACAGTTGACACAGTAATATATAAAGTGCACATAAACAGAGATGGTAAAAAGCTACGCCTCAAAAAATAGAAAAGGGAAGTGCAAGACATAGAAAGCAAAGTGAACTATACTGTATACATATCTTAGATAGCTGCTGTATAAAAAAATATAGTATTTTCACAATATAAAAGAAGGAACACAATAATTTGGCCCAGCTATGTCAGTCACCATTAACAGTTTTATCAGCTACAGCTGTCACTTGTTAGAATGTGATCTCTCAGCTCACCACCACGATTCCTTCGCAAGTGATGTGTTCTCACTGTTACTTCAGCCTTTGTCAAAATGTGAAATAAGATTTTAGCGACATGACAGGTAGCATAATAGAATGCCACACATCAACATACGAGTGGCTCTCTGCAAATAATAAACGTGAAATTGTAAGAGGAGGTTTAAAATTTGGAATTCAGCACAGACAAGGGGGTGGGACTTCTTTGTAATTATTAGAATAATCAACTGTTTGGAGAAAATACTTAGATTTCTTTCATTTTAGTAGCCTCAGTCTTTACTCATCCAACTGCAGTATCATGAAAATGACATGACATGGAAACTTGCTCAGATTACAAGCTTTTTGTTCTTTATTGTTTGAACTGATACTTTAGAGAAAGACTTTAAAGCCCACAAGTCCTGTTGTTGTAAGTTGAAAAAATGCTGTTTTTTACATTTAAAACACATGTATCAACCAGACAACAGGGGTATATTTCTAAACACAAGTAGTTTCAAACTATGGAGTCTTGACCACTTTTCAGGATCCAAAAAAAAATTTCCTGAGTTGAAATATTAGCTGAACAGATTTACACATTTTCTCAATTCTTATTTTGTAACGAATGGTTTCTTTTTGGAAAGTTAAATTGAAAATTCAAGTTTTTAATGATGCTACACAGCTTCAGGATTCATTACAGTTGTGAATTGGTTTAGAGGCACTGGGTTGTCCTTGGAAAAATACTCTAAAGAGTCAAATTTGGTTGAAGATTTGTAAATTATGATTCTCACAACAGTACAGCTTTAACCTAGTATTCTTACAAGAACCTAACATCTTAATAACAAAGCTTTGTTTTACACATCTTGTTAAATGATTTTTTGTGTCCACAGTTACAGTAGGTCCCACTCCAGAAGAAAATACTTAAATGCTTCTCAGAAACAGTCACATAATTGTGTTTCATGATTTAAATCAGTTCAAGAAGATATACAAAAAACATTTTTAAGAGGTATATGGATAAGGAAGGGTTGTGTTAACTGTTTTTATGTAATTGACAGAGGGTAGATATTTGGGTTGTACATAGAATTGGGATACTTGTTTATAAATTGTATATGAGTTTATGGATGAGTAGTTGGGAAAGGGGGTAGGAATAAATAGGTGTATACTTCTTCCTACTGCTTTTTGAACATATAATATTTATTTTATAGTTAATGAGAATTTGTTCATTGAGTTTGCCGTGTAGGTTTGTTTATTTAATTTTACTGTTATTCTTATTTTATTTTTATGTTTTTTTTATTTATTTTTACATATTTGAAATAAAAATCAACCAACCAACTTTAATCATATAATTCTAATCAGTCCATTTAGCCCACATCTCGACCTGTTTCCATGGCAATAGCCCCAGGAAGCACACTGGTAAACTCCAAATCCACCACATTTTCTCACGCTGCTGAACTATCGTCCCGATCTCAATTAGTGGCCAACAATAGTCTTTCTGAAATGATCATTTGCTGAACGAACCAATCAACATATTTCCCGCCCTTCGTCTTAGGGGAAAATTGTCTCTCCCTGCCAGCTATTCACAGCTAATTCTGCCTTTTGAGTGACCAAGATAGATGTTGGCTCTCCCCCACTATTCTCGAGTAGTGTCACGCTCTAGCCGTCCTCTCACCTCCCCCTCATTTCCTCTCTTGTACTTTTCTGCTTTGCACTTGATTTCTATTCCTTCAACAGAAAGGCAAATCCCTGCCAGTGTAGTGCATGGGACCAGTAATTGGGATTTATTTACTGTTTAAATTCTAGTCTTTTTAGAGATGTGGTGTGAGAATTGTAACTTCCAGCCCATGCCTATCACACCAAACTTCCACACCATCTACAGTAAAATCAATAAATTATCACAGAGAAACCTGTTTACGCCTAAAATACCTTAAAATGGAGCATTGCATCAGTTCAGGCAGAGTTTGGTTCTGTCTCAGTAAACTCTGGTGAGCTTGTCATTTTGAGCCAGTATTTAGGCTGTTAAGAAAGTCCTGTGAGGAGCAAACAACTGCATCAAGGCTGCCTGAAAAGACGGGTCTTGATTCACTTTGATTCATGATGATAACACAAAGCTGATAATCCAGTGGGTTGTATGATCATGGATGTGGCACATGCATGATTCTAAAAACTAACCCTGACAAATTCCCTTGATTTGTCTGCTTATCAAGGCAACTACTTCTCCCTTTGTGGTGCGGCACAGGATGCTTTGTTCCTTCATATTTCTTGCCATATTTAGTCCAGTTGTAGTCTTGACTATTGTTCACAGTCAACTCTTCAAGCATGAAGTCTTATTGACCATCTGAAAAGATGGTGAGGGTTGACCTTACTGGTCCGTGTAGTACTGATGATGCAGGACAGGTTACCTGAACCAAAGAATGAGAAATAGGTTGCCTGTCAGTTTATTACAACACTTGGTTTGTTTGAAATTAATCAGTTTGAACCCTACATGGACTAGAACTAAAAGGCGACAATAGATATTTTTCTTTTGACCATCCCATCCCATGAGTTGCCAACAATTACTTGTACCTGATCAAAAGAAAAACAGTTGTTGTTGGCTACCAAGATGATAGATATGATCTAATCTCTGGTGTAAAACTCTTTGGATGCCCAACCATCCACCCTAACTTATCCTCTGTAGCTTTTTGCTATGCTGTAATCGCCCATTGAGTGACACAGTACTCCACTTAAATGAAGGAAAGGTTTATGTTAATATTGCACTTGTCAACCATCTGTCAGTTTATTAGAAGGCTGATCCAGTCTTGTGGAAAGTAATTGTTGGCCGTTCCCACTGACGAGCGAAGGCCAATTACAATTTGTCATTTGACTACATGAAGGGAACGATGAGTAAGCAAAATTCGAATTAGTAAGAAATGACTTTAACACTACGTTATACTGTATCTACATAACCACCACTTCCTGTATTTGATTAATCCTCTATCTCACTTGCCTTCCTTCATCCTATTACTTTCATACCTTTTTTCCTCTTTCATGTTCTTACAATGGTATTGATAGAAGGCTTATATGGCTCCTGTTGCAAGACATCACGAAACTGCATCAACTGATGTGTTTTGTACAGCTGACTGGCAGAAGAGATGGGTGAGAGATGGTCAACAGAGCATAAATAGAGAGAGAAGAGAGGGGAGTACATTTTAAATCACCTGAATGATGATAGTAATGTGTGTTTGGACGATGGGGGGCTATTACAGGCAGTTGCATTGTATTAATGGTGTATGTGTGCGTGTGTGTGTTTGGTTTAATTACCCTATTTCTGATAACTGTGTGTAATTGCATGTGAAAGCCATTTTGTGTGTGAATCTGTGTATGCGCCTGCAGTCTTTTACACACATTGCTCTGACTTTGCTGTAACCTCGTATCAGTGTTATTATTAATGTCAGACTTTACTCCATCGAGGTGTATCACACACAAACACACACACACACACATATATACACATTCAGAAACACACGCTCAACCACACACAAGTTAAGAGAATCACAGAGCACAATGCAGTGGTCTTGCCACAGGAGTAAGGTGAATTAGTTTCTCATTGTTGTCATGCAGAAGAAGATTGAGATACACTCCAGGACACTCACACGCAAACATTTCACACATTTCACATGCACACCCCACGCAATGCCTTGTTGGCTGTTTGTCTGCCTTCATTAACATCAGTGAACAGATTTAGCAGTGTTAACCATCCGATACACAGCTGAATGTTTTAGCTGTTTGTTCATCCAGCGAGGCTGTTAAAGTCGGGAGTTTGAATGTATTTTATGCTCAAAAGTGGAATAGTCAGAGATGAGTGAAGAACTAATTTTACCTGAGCCCCTTTTCTGATATCAGATTATGCTTCTTGTCTAATATTAACTGGCGGCTGGAAGTCTTTGCTGGCAAGAGCGTCTAATCTGCTCAGGAGGTTACAGTTTATCTCTTGATTGTGACACAACACAGAAAACAAGTAAATTGTAACCCTTGCAGACTGCAGAGGCCATATTTTCATCCAACACACACACATATATATACATATATATATATTTGGACCCAACTCACTGTATGGCCTACATAGGGTGAGGTTTGTCTGTCCGTCTGTTCCTCCATTGGTCTGTCTGACACTTTAGTTGAGAGCAAGATGTTCAAGATCTACTACACAGATTGCCATATGACACTTTCTGTTGAGATTCTTCATCCCCAGAAGATGAACCTTTACTTTTTGGCTCACTTCCAATCTTTCCTCTGATGCCACAAGAAACAAATTTCTACATGCACATAAGAAATATCAAACTGTAAAAGTCAAATGGGCAGATTGCACCCAAACTCCTCAGAGGATGAATCCTTAAAACGTGGACAATCAATTACTTTCCCTCTTGCACCAACCTCAAGCCAAACATTTATACATAAGGTCATGGATACAATGCCATTACATTTGCTGAGCACATCCATGTTCCCCAGAGGATAAACATCTAGAATTTCAGCTTTTTGCCACACTTAAGACAAACTTTACATTTTAGGGCAACTATTGGTAGGATTGCAGTGACTGTGTGACATTTAGTTTATTTTTGTTGTTGATCATTTTACAGTTGGAATCACTGCCTGTTTGATACGAGAGGTTTCAATTTTTTTTGTTACAGCGATGCTTCCTGTGATTCATATTTTAATATTTCATAAACACAGATGATTGAGCGTTTGAAATGATTGTTTTGTCAGCAGAGGTGAATGATTCAATTATTCGATGATGTGTCTCTTTTTCAACCAGTTGATCTCATTTTGGAACATCCTTACTTTCTAACATCCTCCTACATTAGCCAAATAGTGACAAATAGATTTGTGGACTTTGATCTCAATACAGTTTTATGTCTTTTTTTTGATAAATATAAACCTTTCTCTGTAGAAAAGGTCAACCCAGAATCCCCACAAACCTTTTCAGTATCAGGCCCGAATAATGTAATAAATTGTGTTGGGGTGTAGACATGTGTATATATATTAGGACAACCAAACAAAAAGCAACTGCCAGTTTAATAACCTTTTTTGACCAGTTAAAAGGTTTGACCAAGCGTGTTGTATGATGTTTTCTCTTCTCTCCTTTTTCCAACAATTCTCTGCTGAACATTTAATGTGGATTACAGTCCAAATCTGGACCTCCAGCATATTATCAATTCTGAAAGCATTACCTAAAGTATATATAAATATACACATCCTTGTCTTTAGACAGGTAGTTTGCCCAATCAGTTGGCTGTGTTGCTCCCCAAACATTTACTGTGTCTCTCATTCTGATGAGCTGTCATGAGGCTGACTTTGAATAGGTTTTGTGTGATGCTGTCACTGTTGTTCCCTGTGGATCACATCCATGCCAAATTCCTTACATCCTGAACATCAGTAAAAAAAAAAAACTTCAGACAAATGGAAAGATTTTGACCCATGTACTCAGAGAAACTAAAACAAAATGTATGATATACCCTATATATTATCACTTCAATGTCAGGAAAAGTTGCATATCAGCGTCTTGAGTTTTTATGTATAATTATCCAAGTGTGCATAGTGTTTCTATGTTTTTTTGCTCCTCTTGCTCGTTATGCTCCCCATTCAATCTTATTTTTATAAACCTACCCGAACCCAGCAACTCATTAACACTGACATGCCCACAAAATAACAGAGTCACAGTCGACACTAATAAAGCCTTTTATTAGTGTGCCAGTTGTTTTAGCTCGTTATGCGGAGCGACAGATCAGAGGGGAACCATGACACTGTAGTGTGACATGCATGGAGATGGATGAGATTCAGACAATGAGCTGAAATATGAATATCATCTGTCTCCAGTGTACTGCACCCACTAACAGACTGCTGTATTGTAACATTCACAGCCCCATATCTGCAGCGGTAGCTATTTCTATCCAGCCTACAGTCTGTTCTTTTCTGTTCAATGTTGTTTGCTTTATTTTGTGTACTTTGATCTATTTCTGGTGTGATTTTACAGCAGTTTGGTTGCCTGTTCGGGAGCCGGTGTGTAAATTTAACGAAGAAGGCAAGCAAACAAGATAAATCTGTGAATTTTGTACAAACTGTAGGAACAAATGACTGTTTTTCTACTGAGCCTGTTATCTCTATATGTTTCTTTGGTGGAGGGGAGGGTGGGAAGAGAGGGATAGCGCTCTATGTGTTGAGGGTGGGGGGGAGGGGAAAGAGGGATGAGATTTTTCTGTAAACGGTCGGGGACTGTGCAATGACTACTTGTAATTATTAAGAGAATCCAGAGTATAGAGGTGGAAAAAATGTCCCTTATGACAAATGAAATAAAGTGTTATATTTGCATGATTTCCTGTATTTTCATCGAGCAGATATATTGTGTATTCTGAGTGGATGTACGTCACATTAATAACTGTTTAATTATGGAAATGGAAAAAAAATACTGTCACTTTCTTCTGTGAATATAAATATACAGTTTTCTTAGCTCTTTTATTACTAACATAGCTGTTGCTGAATGTTTCTTGTTGCTTACACTCTCCGTTATCACACTTTCATTCTTGTCATGCCACTGCAGTATCTGATCCTTACATTGACAAATGTGATATCTTTGATAATTCCAAACCATGCAGCACTCTTTCAAAGTATATTTATTCTCTGAGGCACTGGAAAAGCCTGTTCCTCTGAGCTTTCAAATGACACCGTAACAAATCCCCCTTTCAGCCCTCTCCCATGAGAGACAGATTTACATTTCTGAATCGAAGCTTCAAACGTCACCTCAACGCCACCAGAAGAATATAAATGCATTACACCCAACCCTTTCCTTTTTAGAATGGCTGCCACAGGGGAGGAGTCCTTCTTTGACATCATTCAGCTCCTGCATCCTAACAACCTTACAAATTAGTCTGACAGTATTTTTGTTGTGTTAAACGTGCCAAAATGCAAAGTCAACCATGGAACCACAGGCTCTATAATGGGCTCCTTAATGTTCTTGTCTATGAACCTTGTACTGAGGGAGAGGAGGATCAGGGGAAAAAAAATAAAAGGTATGTGTGGGGAGTGATGCACAAACTGAGATAAACAAAAGAGAAAGGAGCTAAGCAGGAAACAGAGTTAGATTTAAGTTTTAGTTAATTAAGTTTTAAGTCTGTGTCTTTTAAGTCTTTTTATTTAAGAAATGATAAATGGCACTGAGCTTCTACTCAGCATGATATTCACTCCAAAACTCTATAAACACATTTTCCACTGAGGAAAAAAACAAAAAAACACAAGGGACTGCATTGTTTGACACAATATAAACAGTAGAAATTTGATTGGACCATGCATATTTTTTGCTGAAGGCCTTTGGGACTGTGAAGTGCTAATGCAATCAACACATTGAAATCAATAAGGAGCTTACTTTTTTGAGAAGAAGTGAACCAGTCTGTATTCTCATCTTGTTAACAAAGTTGAAGTTATCAAGTCTTATAAGTAATTTTGGTAGTAAATTTCTCACTTTTTTGTAACATTGCAGGCATTTAATTTTAAAAGCCTTATGTAAATCTTCCCTGAAGCCAACACAAATAACAAGAAATAAAACAGAGAGAAAACTAACAGAATTGACCACAAAAAATAGGAAACTGAACTAACTAAATAACTCTAACTAACCATATAAGCCTAAAAAAGGTAAGCACTAACTGGAGCAAAGGTAGCTTGTCATTGGCTGAGCAACCAGGATCTAAAACATCAAGGTATGTATAGTAAGTACAAGTGGGGCAAATGATAAGGCTGAGAAGTAAAGGCAAACTATTGGCCAGCAGGATTCCAGCTCAGGCCAACTCTTTAATCAGCACCCTGGACAGTGACCGTGACACTTTCAAAAAATGGTTTACATCTCATTTTGGGAAGATACCCTCACACAGTTTAAGTGTAATTAAATAGTAATGCTTTTGTAAAGCACAATTTGAAATGAAAACATTGACTGAAGCCACACTTGTTTAATTGCCTTCATATTAACCAGGCTTCTTACAGCATTAAAACTGGACTAAAACTGGAAATTGAATTGAATGGACAGCTCTATTGCACATCATACAAAAACTAAACATGTTGAATATTGCAGCTCATGTACTCCAGTAATCTGAATTACAGTTTTGAGTAGCCACGAGGCTTTGAGAGTTTTGTTTTGCTGGTGTGAAGCTGCCTGTGGTGGAAACGACACTGGTGGCCTGCAGCATTAAACAGAGATGGGCTGGTAGATGTGAACACTTGACTCTGCCCTCCTCCTTGATGGGAACTCATTGTGTTCTGACCTTTAAGTTCCCTCGATATCTCCCTCCATGTCTCTCTCTCGCTGTTTTCCTCCCTCCTGCTATCTCGCTGTGAGGGCTGGGGACTTGACAGCTGATTTGAAGCACTGCAATGGCACCAGCATTTTGTTTAATGATTTCTCCCCCTTTTCCTATCTCCCTTTCTTAGCCGAGTCTGTCGTAATATGTTATGTCTTTCACCTCACTCTCTTTCTTCCTCTTTATGTTTCCTATTTTACTGCTGCCTATCTCCCTCCCTCTGTCCATTGTTTTAATGAGAGTGAAAGAGGGGAGCGTGAGAGTTGCATATCAGTATGCAGAGCGTCCACCCCCTCTCTCAGCAGAAACCTGGTATCTGGGCCACTGAAACAATGGCTGCTCTGGGCGATGGGGATAAGGATTGGAGACATAGACAGTCCACTGACATTTCATATCAGTTCCTCATAAAAAATGGCAGAAACAGAGAGAGACAGAGAGAGAGACATGGGGAGAATGGTACAGTCACAGAGCAATTTTGAAATATCACTCAAGTACTTGATGTAAAATCATCTGAACACATCATTTATTTATTTTTCATAATCTGCACATCTACTATCACTTTCTTAATCAAGTAAAATTAGCATGCTTAAATATATGTTTTATGCTAAGATTATAAAAACACACTAGTTTGGGAGCATTAGTTGGGCCTCTATTATCATCCTCTGACTTGGATGGGGACAAGACAGGATAAGGTTGTATTCGGACCAAATCAGGTGGTGCGGCCCACCGCTGCAGGGTCAAGCGGAGGTGTGTGGGGATGTCGGTGTGTTTATTTGTGCTCTAGAATGTAACCGCTGTGAAACAATCAGAAAATAACGTTTTGTTGATCTGATTCACTGGCTTTCTCGCTACCAGCACTCCCTCTCTTCATTCGCTCTCTAGCTTGCTCAACCACAGCTGCTCTCTCTCTCTCTCTCTCTCTCTCTTTCTCTCGTCTTAAAATTAAATGAATTAAAATGTGTCGGGCAGCTGACAGTAAAGTCTAACTTTACGTTATCAAACGAAGAGAAATATCCTCCCCTCCTCCTAGTAATGTCTTTTTACTCCCTCATGGCAGAGTTTACAGCTCTGATAAGTCTGATCTGCCGCTGTGATTGGCCACCGCAGCCTTCAACCACAGTGATGTCAGGTTTTGTTTCTCCAAAAGTTGACTCTGGCTCAACTTTCCAGCTGCAGTCCGGTGCGGCGCCACATGAAACGCACTACCCCCATTCAAATGAATGGGAGAACTGGCATTTTCACCGCACCACCTGATTTGGTCTGAATTCGGACTAAATATGCAGCTCTTACAAGCCCCATGTGTTGGTAGCCATGTGAGTTACATATGCAATATGTTACCAAAGGTAAATGCACATTTGTATAATAAATGATTCTTTGTAAATGTTCCCCTTACATGACCTTGCCACAAGGGATGATGAGTACCTAGGTACCCCCCTACCTATCTGTACCTCCTATCCATGTGTAACTTTTCCCAATTGTCTCGTTTTACCCAACATTTGACCTTCATGGGGCCCATAAAATGTGTCCAATTCGTACCTATTCCCATTTGTCTCTGCAGATTCTCAATCAACCAAATAGAAGTATATCTAGAAGTAAAAATCAAAGGCTATTATATTTTATGTTTTGTTTTATGTTTTACCACTCATCCAAGAAGCGTCTTGGGGGTTGGGGAGTCGAGGCACTAGGCATTCACATTTGGCATTTCCATTTCCTAATCTTACTGTCTGACTCAATTTTGAACTATCTTTGACCTACTTCATGGCACGCCAGTCTTATCAGGATAAATCACAAAATGTTTTTGACTCAGAGTGATTAATTCAAATGTGCAGACTGATGATGGTGAGATAATGATTTCTCCACCCATTAAATTACAAATCAAACATTTATAGAATAAATGCAAAATGTCTTCAAAACAACAAGCACCCCATGCACATATAACAAATAATGCTGTGTCTTTTGTCTCTTATATTATTTGTTGGTAAACATGCATTTACCGTACTGATGCCACCTCATATGATTTTTCCTGTGGCTATCATTTATAACTTGCCAAGTTGCCTACTGCTTTAAAGTTTATATCATGCTACAGTTGCACACTGCGGTAATTAAAACCAACACTCCAGTTCAGTTTGCTCAGACAGTACCACTTCCAAACACATTCAGTTAACAATCCAAGATGGCAGTATGTCAGTCCACATCAGTGTTAAGTGTCATCTGTTTTTACTAACTACTTTTTGTTCTTTTAACATTCATACTGACGTAAAGCAAAGTATCTACATTTGCAAACTTTATTTTATTAATTGTATGAAGATATCTCTTTCCTGGACCATCTAATTGGATATAAAATGCTCTGATCCTCTGAATCCAACTCTCCTGGGTCTCAAAGACTTCCTGTGCCTCTCAGTCTCCACCTGGCCATGTCACCACATCTCCTCCTCCCCTCTCCCCATCTCCACTCCCCTGCCTGCGGCCTGCTGTGCACTCACATACACCTATACATTCTCTGGACAGAGACAATGGCATTTCTCATGACTTCACTTTGTGCAGTGTCTGTGTGGGACTTATGAAGAAGTGATTGTTCCTGGGTGAGTACATCTAACAATGTTTATTCCGCGCTGGATATTGCTCATGGATGCACTTGCTCCATGGCTGTTGTACAATCCGTACAAACCCCAAAGTGGTAGGTACAGGACATGAACTTATCATGGAATTTAACTGGAGACTTACCCTAACTTCCAAGCCTTCTGGCTTTAAATAACTACTTTGCATTCAATGAGAGATTTCATTTGGATTTAACAAATGAAATGTCAAAGGAATCATCATGTAATGTTGCTAAACAGGGATGGTTGAATGTTTTACTATTACTTCTATCTGATAATGTGCAACCTAACCCTGGCTCTGAGCTGCAGTGTATTCAGACACCATCTGATTTTAAATCTCAGTCTGGTCTAAATTAGCTCATCTCAGTGTGCACAGCTTGTTATCCAAAATGGATATGATTAAAGTGTGGGTTAAATCAACAGTTACAGACGTTGCTGTGATATCTCAAATTTGGCTGACAAAATCAGTTATTGATAAAGATATTAACATGGAGGGATACAATGTTTATTGTGCTGAGAGGCCAAAGAAGGTGGCGGTGTTGCTATTTATGTGAAATCAAAATTTCACGTCAGGGTAGTTCTGTCTGAATCAATCTGCAAGCAATTGGAATTTCTGGCAGTGAATGTGAAAATTGCTAAGGGCCTCTGTATAGCTGTTGTTGGGTGTTACAGGCCCCCATCTGCCTTAAATGATGCCTTGCAGTCTTTGATGCACCTTTTATTCAGACTAAATTATACATAGCAAAATTGTTTTAGCTTAACTGGGACAGGCTTAAGCCAGTATCTGACGATTTTAAATATTTTTGTGATTCTGTCAGTCTTTCCCAGTTGATTAATTCTCGTCCAAATCTTAAATGCCCTGAGATATCCACCTTAATTGATGTGCTTCTGACTAATGTTCCTCATAAATTTCCAGTTGTTGGTGTTTTTTGCAATGACTTAAGTGGCCATTGTGTTATTGCTGCTGTCAGGAACACCAAGGTCCCTAAATTAAAACCATGCATCATTTGTAAGAGGTATCTCAAACATTTTAATGGACTCCCTGATGTGGAGACAGCCTGGACATTTTTTTAATGATGTTTTTATACAAATCATAAATACACACGCCCCATTCAGGAAATACAGAGTAAAGGGGCGTGATAACCCCTGGTTTTCCTTTGAGCTAGTAGATACTAGGGATGTGCAGAAGGCCCGGTATTTGTATTTGTATCTGTATTTGGTGATGCAGCAAAATTATTTGTATTTGTATTTGTATTTCAATAAAAGTGGAAAGAGGCTTAAAAATCATGTTTTTGTTTTTATTATGCTTTTAATTTTAGAAAATTAAAGTGTTACAATAACACTGGGATCCCACCGGGTGCGTGTGCACCGCGTTTCGGCTCTGATGCGGCTGCTGGAGCTGATTGCGGCCACTCTAGCCAATGTTTGTGATCCCACCAGGCACACCGGGCACCATTTAAAAGGCGAATGGCTTCCCCTCAGTCAAGACGCTCCGCCATGCAGAGGACAGAGCAAAACCGCGACAGATGCGGCGCACACACACCCAGTGGGATCCCGGCGTAAGTGTTCATGAATAAACTACCTTACAAAGGAGGTCCTCACACCGGGTCTTGAACTGGAGTCTCCTAGATCATAGACGACTGCGCTGACTACTGAGCAAAAACTCATTGCCTCATTGCAAACCTCTACCTATTTATATACCCATAACACAGAGACACTTCAGCGTGTAACGGGTAGGGAAGAGCTTCAAAGGCAATTCTTGCTTTGCACTTTTCATATATTGCCTATTTTTTACAACCTAACTTTGTGGAAAGGGGAAGGGGACCAACAGGTTATGGAGTGTCCCTTGGGAGTACTTTGCATGTGTCAGTAGCTCAGCTGATGTCCATATTAGGAAATGTGCATCATGTAGCAGGTGGATGTGACTCCTCTCATTGAGACCTGTTGATAGAGGTAACAGTGGAGCTGCCATAGCGATGTAACCAACCTGCACACTGGTATCTGACATGTTTTTTTTTCTTCCTGAAAACAAATCATTTTAAAAATATTTGTATGAAACAAATATTCGTAAAAAAACCCATTATCTGTGCTTTGCCAAATAATGTATTTGTATTCAGGTACACCCCTAGTGGATACTATTCATGAGCGTAACTTGGCTTGGGCTAAGGCAAGGACAATAGGTTCTACTACTGATTGGCTTGTTTTTAGAAAACTAAGAAACAAATGCTCCTCTTTTTTCAAGAAAGCCAAATTAAAATATTATTTGTCTGTCACCACTGAAAATCTAAATGACCCTAGGGGGATTTTGGAAAACCATAAAATCCCTTTCTGTGAACAGAAACTCTCAAACTGCACCTACCTTCATTATGAAGGATTCTGTTGCTATTCATGACAAAATGGAGATACTGAATTGTTTTAATGAGCACTTTAGACGTTCTGGCCCTGACTCTACTTTTTCTGCATCTGTGAAATAGAGGTCTTCAAGTGTCAAAATGTTGGACTCAGCCCGAAACAGACCTGTGGAAAACCTACCCGAACCTGACGTGCATGAATTCATTTTCAAAAAAAATGTGCTATCAATTAATTTGATCATTTAACAAGCAGCCGCAGTGGGAAAGAGCAGCAATATTATAATAATAATGCCCTAAGACTAAATGTAAAGTCATACCAACAAAAATAATTTGTTTATATGCTTCAAACACAGATAAAATATAATATAATAGGTAAAAATCCCATTCCACCTCCTGTACCAACAATAAAACCTTCACTAGCAAACTGGGTGATAGACAGACAAAAGAAAATGTTCTAATTTATTTACTCTTATTTATTTAATTTAAATTAATAACCAATGTAAATCAAATTCCAAAATTAATTTAACAGCATAAATCTTGTGGATGACTAATTATCCTAAAATAAGTCCGGCTTCACTTCCCTTGTCAGAACCTTTTTCTCATTTTTGTTGACTATTTGCATAAAACAGGAGCAAACAGCTGATGTTTCAGTTGGTTTTACCTCCTTGTTCTCCTTTTCCTTTTACTTGTTCCTCACGTCAATTCACTTCGTAGTTTACATTCTCCTCTCACTCAAAACACACTGTTTTCCCCTGCTTTGATTGTGACCTACCACATGGTCAGAGCTGATATTGCATACACTTGGGTATCCATTTGGGTACTGGACATAGGGCTATTGACATACAGCTCCCACGACAGTAAAAGAGACCCAACGTGACCCAACCAGATTAGACTGAGTAGAATTTGGACCTGGTCGAACTCGGGTCCTGGGTCAGGGATTGGTTCCTCAGAGCCGAGTGGACCATTGAAGACCTCTACCTTTTTCTGTGAACAAAGTTCATAAAGCCCTAAAATCTTTAGATTCTAGAAAACCCTCAATCCTTACTTTTTGAAATTGGCAGCTGATTTTGGAGTAGAGCCTCTTGCATATCTTTTTAACCTTACAGTGGAAAATAAGGAAATTCCTAGAATATGGAAAACTACTTTGTTGTACCTTTATTAAAAGGGGGTGACCCAACTCTTAAATAACCATAGGCCAATATCTAATCAGTACCAGCTAAAACTGTAGTTTTTATACACCAATGCCATTTGATCAACATATCAATTAGGCTTTAGAAAAAAACAAAACATAGCACCATCACAGCTGTTCTGAAGGTGGTAAATGATATTTCTGTTGCACTTGACAAGAAGTAACATTGTGCATCACTTTTTATTGATCTGTCCAAAGCTTTCTACACAGTCAACCATGATATTTTGAAACTTACACTTCTTAACTCAGGACTCTTGGAGCAAGTAATCACTTAGTTCTCAAACTACCTTAGTAATAGATCTCAGTGCATTAGATGTTTTGATATGGTATCCATCTACAAGAGTGTACAATGGGGCTCTGCCTTAGGTCCACTTTTATTCGCTATTTATATATATAATCTGGGTCAAAATGTGTCAGATGCTAATTTCATTTTTATGCTGATGACACTGTTATGTGATGTGATGTAATGGGATGACTGCTGTGCATCAACTCTTGTATAGGCCATTGAATACTTGCAAAATGCTTTTATTGTTCTCAAAATTACCCTACTTCAACTCGGTCTTAGTGCAGATAAGACCAAATTTATGTTGTTTACCAACTCTAGGAACAGGCCACAAAATATCCCCTTAATGGTCACCCTTGAGGGAAGTGGAATAGAGGTTGTTGACTTATAAATACCTGGGTATTTGATTGATGCCTCCCTCACTTTTCAGCCACATATGCAGTACTTGGTGAAAAAGCTCAGACTAAAACTGGGATTTTATTTTCTAAATAAATTGTTTTTCTTTTAATGTAAAAAAGCAACCAATTGTATACCAACTGTAAAGCATGGGCAGGATAGCCTGCTCTGGCCACCAACAGGCTCTTTCATTGGTAAACCTTTATATATAAGGCAGTTCTAGGTCTCCTCCAATACTACCTATGTGTATTCATCATGCAGAAACATGCCGGACAATACTCTTTGTGTTCTTGGGACTTCTTTATGTTTTCTGTCCAAAATGCCTGTACAGAAATTGGAAAAAGGGAATTTGTGTATTCTGCAACCTTGGCATGGAATACGTTGCTGAATAATTTGAAACTCAATGAATTAATCTTGTTAAATGCTTTTAAATCCAAAATGGAAGAATTGGAGGCAGATTCCTTAAGATGTCAATATTTTAAATTTACCTGGTTACAGCGCAGACACTTTGCTGCTTGCTCTTGCCTCTGCTTGCATTTTTCTGCCGATATTCTTGTTTTTCTTGTGTGAGAAACTATGGGCAGCAGCTTGTGGGTACTTTTAATTCACTGGGACTATAATTTTTTGTAGATATAGTGGGCTATTGCCATATTTCAACATTTTTATGACCTCCTCAGTACAACGTGAGCGTGGCCTACCAGCAGCACAAGTCTATACTGCAGTGATTGGAAAAATGGTGCTTAGCTAAAGCTAATTACCAGCAAGATGCCCCCCTTTTCCACAGATGACTACTACAAACTTCTTCAGAAGATTGCAGTGCTGGAAACCAAAATTCACTACACTTCGCTACTTTACCATGGACTCAAAACAGTGGACAAGAGCATGCTAACACAGAGCTAATTAGCACCAACAAGACTACCAAGAAACAGGAGGACTGTGTAAATGTACAAGTGGTAGTCCTCCCTGGAACTCTCTTGGTGCAAAATAATTTCCCTGGGGAGGAGAAGTAACAGGCTGAGCCCAGCGCCCTGAGATTTGTGATGTGACTGGCTGGCCTGCATTATCACCCAGGCAGAGCACCTTTTCAATCCCTGTTCTTAGTGGGACACAGCCGTAGACAGCTGTAAAATGGAGAGTTAGCAACGAACCTCCCCAACAACCAAGTGTGCAACCGGAGAACAGATTAGCCTCTGGATCTCCATCTGATGACCTGGATAACCTCTCATCTTCACACGGCAGGGTAAGGACTGAGAGTAAATCAGAAAGTAAAAGGCTACAGGGAAAGCAAATGACTGGGCCTCAGATTCTGATTGTGGGTGACTTTGCTGTAAAAGATGTAAGATGCATTTGCAATAAAATCACCAAAATACTCCCAAGAATATGGTCTCTGACTTGGCTGAAAGAATCCTGCACATCGTGGCTGCACACCCAACTGTGAAAAATATCATAGTGCACATAGGGAACAATGATGTTGAAACAACAGTCTGAAGTACTGACAGAAGACTTTATTGGTCTGTTTAACACAGTCAGCTCTTGCTGAGGTGTTTATCAGTGGCCCTGTACCACCTGTCAGAAGAGGAGTTGAGAGATTCAGCAGATTGTTGGCACTGAACACATGGCTTTCAACTGCATGTACATTCAGTGCATTTTATTGACAATTTTACATACTTCTCTAGTTCAGATTATGGAAAATAACCAAATATGTTACCAAAATTATGCAGATGACACACCAATTTACATAACCATATCACCAGGGGACTATGGTCCAATACAAGCACTGAGTGAGTGAAATGAACACTATCAATGATTGGATGTGCTAGAATTTTCTTCGATCAAACAAGGACAAAACTGAGGTATTGTTTTTTGGAGCCAAGGAAGAACAATTAAAATTCAGCGCTCAGCTTCAATTGGTAATGTTGAAAACCACAAACCAAGCCAGAAATCTTGGTGTAGTCATGGTAGCATACCTGAATTTCAACACTCACATTAAGACAATTACAAAGTCAGCCTATCACCTTAAGAACATATCAAGGATTAAAGGACTTATGTCCCAGCAAGATTTGGAAAATTTGTCCATGCATTTATTTTCAGTCGACTACTGTAACTGTGTCTTTACAGGTCTCCCTAAAAAACTGATCAGAGAGCTGCTGATTCAGAACACTGCTACTCAAGTCCTCACTAAGACCAAAAAAGTGGATCACATCACCACAGTTCTCAGATCTTTACACTGGCTTCTTGTCTGTCAAAGAATTGGTTTCAAAATACTACTGTTGATGTATAAAGCTGAAAACAACTGACTGGTTTATGGCCAAAACACATTTCTGAGCTTGTGCTCCGTTATGAACCATCCAGACCTCTCAGACTGTCTGGGACTGGTCTGCTTTCTGTCCCTGGAGTCGAAACTAAACATGGAGAAGCAGCGTTCAGTTTTTATGCTCCACATATCTGGAACAAACTCTGCAGGTCCGCTGCAACTCTCAGTTCTTTTAAATCAATGCTGAATACTTTTCTTTTTGCCGCTTCCTTTTATTAAATCAAATAATTATTTATTTCTTACACTGTAACTTTTATTCTTGTATTTTATGTCTGTCTTATTCTTTTTTAGCTTGTTTTTGTTTTCTTGTCTCTTAGCTCTGTAACGACTGTTTTTTTAAATTGTATTTAAATGTCCTTTTATAGTGAGTTTCTTTTGCACATTGTCTCAGTGCTTTTACTGTTTTATGTAAAGCACTTTGAATTGCCTTGCTGCTGAAATGTGTAAATTGTGTGTATACATGTTTAAATAAATTTGCATTTCCTTTTCTGTCTGTAACTATGTGTTTTTATTCATGCTGCTGAAAAATAATGGTTACATAAAAAAAAAATAGGTTTCAGACTTTCAGGGGCTGCAGTTCTTTCACCAAAAGGTCTAAAGGCATTCACCCTCCACATAAACTGTTTGCAATAACTATATTTTGCTGTGTTTGGGTTTCTTTCTTGGCCTGGTACAAATTGGTCCTTTAATAGCCCCCCTTTTGAGGGCTAACAACACCCCTAAGAGGCACAGGGAGCCAGACAACTCCAATCATGCATCCTAACACTGTCATCATCACACTACCTGTGAAAAATATAGTCCCCAAGACTTAGTGTGTGCAGCGGAAGGCCAGACATAACATGTTTATCACTGACAGTTTCAATTAAAGGACCTGTCATTTATTTGGCATTAGGGGGCTCTGTCTTCATCATGGAACCAACAAATTATTAGGACAAGCAGAGGTAGTGCTTTTCCAATGCCTTTTAATTTAGTGCATTGACCTCTTTGACCCAGAAGGAATTCCTCAAAGAATCAGTTGTGCCAATTGATTGCAGGCCGACACTCAATCTCAAAATTAGGACTTTGTTCAACTCTTATTGATGTAACATACTATAATAGGGGGAAGCAACACAATCAAACACTACTCAGTAATTTTGTTTCAGTCAGCTAGAAGGAAAATACGATGTGATAAGCAAACAGTCTATAAAACACTAACGGACAGAAAGGTTCACAACAGCAGACATTTGTTTGATTAGTTTTATACTCATTGTTAATTTTCTGCTGCAGTAATAATTTCAAAAAGAGACAGCTCTTGGCGTTGTAATTATTAGCACAATGACTTTTAATCTCTCTCTTTGTGTACAAAAGATCTGTTTCTATATTTGCAATAAATTTGTATTGAGAAAAGCCCATTTTCGATTGAGTCCCCTCTTTATGTGCAAATATAATTTTATGAAGAGCTGTAAATGTGCTGAGAATTTAACTGTGGAAGCGTGAAAGCTAATGTGCAGCCCTATTACATGTTGATTATTCCTCCATTAAAGGCCAGGCATTGTTTTATTTGAAGATGACACATCACCAGCCTCGCTCTATTTAAGTGAACCGTGTCAGTCTCATTTTATGGGAAGTGCATACCTGTTCATTCACAATGCTGTGTCAGCAGCTATAAAGCCAGACACTGAAACATTTACTGTGGCCATCCTGCCACAATGACCACACACACACACTGCTCTCTGAAAATTGCCTCCACCGTGAAAACAGGCAAATATGAACGGTGTCATTTCTAAATCCATCTCGGGAAATAAGCTGCACTTTCTCTCACTCAGCCAGTTATTGGTATGAAAATAAGCAATTTCTGCATAATATAGAGATGGTACATTTCCTTATTTAAGCCCTTGGTCTAGGAAGTGCTCCACTTTTTGATAATAGGGTGAGATACATTTGAAATAGTAAGCCATGGATCTCAAGAACTTGATATTGGACAATTCTGCAAAATCTGTTATACAGTTTTTGAACATTAATGCAAAGTTGACGGTTTTTTAAGGTGCAAATTAAAGTAAATTTTCACCCGTCCGCACATCTAATTCTGAATGAGTACTATAAATTTGAATGCAGGACTTGCTTCCAATGTGTAGTGCTTTTACATTGCAGTGTTTACTATATTTTTTGGCCATCATTAGTGAAACAAGCTTTGAACACAAAACTGACATAAAACCTTTTAAAGTTGATATGGTAAATAAATATCAGCAAACAGTTGCCTGTTTACACATCCAGCAGAAACAGAGAAACATCAGGATTTATTTGGAGTCATATTTTTGGCCACCTAACAAATGTAAGTGCAGTATTTAATAGCTCTTTTTTAGCCTTTGCCAACTCCTTAGGGAAAATATCTGGCTCTTCAGTTGCTAAATGCTACATTATGTTCATCAGCTAGCTGCTAGCTTTGTGTGTCTGCTGTTTGGTGCTGGGCAGGTTGCATACAGTGGGTTTATCACCCCCTTTTCATCAAAAACAATTACCTGATGCAGCTGGAAACAAGATTAATGGCACTGAGGCTGAAACAAAATAGTAAAGATGCGGGTGTAAAACCAAAACAACGAGCTGAAAGATGCTACGGTATTCCATAGAGGTGAAGGGAACTGCAGAGTATGGTGATAATTTTCTGTGAGTTTGTAGAGTGAGCCTTTCACCTTTTTTCCCTTTGGTGATAATATTTCTGCACTTGTATGTTTCAGACTCTGGCTCAGCTGCTGTAACACCTGAATTTCCCCCACAGGGTTCAGTAAAGTGTTATCTTAATTTTAAATAGAGAGAGACTTTTACTTTTGATTTATAGCCTTGTGTGTTGCAACTTTCAACTTACTTACTTTTTCTTCCACCAGTTGTCTGTCCTTGAGTCAGTCAAGTTAGTGAAAGACACTCAAACCTGTTGACTTGCCCACTGGTTGCCCTGGCGAAAAGGCAGTAGCAACTTGAATACAGCAGGAAAGTCTCAAAGTGTCCTTACTGGAGGGTTTTCTTGGTCCTGACTGTCACTCTGTCTCTTAGGGGACAGTTTTTGGAACAGGTGGTTGTCAGACTGTGCAGGGTCAGTAGCAAACCTTTCTAACCTTTTTCATCACCCTGACCACGATGCTGTGCTTTCATTGACAGTAGCTGACAGGCAATAACCGCCCAGTGACGTGGACAGCAGCAGAGCTTGTCCTTGGTGTGACAGGAGGCGGAGGAGGAGTGGCAGGAGGTAGTTTCATCTCAAAATCCTCAGAAAGTCTTTCACAGACAAGGTTCACACATAGACCACATGAGATTACTTATTATGGTTATCTTCTTAATTAGAATCTAAGCATGTTAAACCCCTTTCCACTTTTTTCCTTCTGTTAAGGGGAATCTTAAGCACACAATGATATTTTAGACATTAGTGATCTTCCAACTTTGTAGGAGCAGTTTGGGCAAGGCTTTACTGTTTCAACATGACAATGCCCCCATGTAAGGTCCAAAGGTCTGTAAAGGTCAACAAAGAAATAGCTCTCTGAGTTTAGTGGAGAAGAACTGGACTGACATCCCTGACCTTACCATCATCCAACACCTATGGGATGAACTGAACTGGAACGCTGACTGCGAGCCAGGCCTTATCACCCAGCATCAGTGATCAACATCACTAATGCTCTTGTGGCTGAATGAGGGAAATATCCCTGCAGTCAGGATCCAAAATATTGTGCAGAGGCCTCCCAGGAGAGTGGAAGCTGTTCTTGTTTTATATTAATGCTCATGGTTTTGGAATGAGATACTAATTAATCACACATTGATGCCAAGTGCCCACATACTTATGGCCGTATAGTGTAACTTTTTGTGTATGTGTTTGTACTTGTACATGTTTCAGCACTCAGCACCCACATTTCAGGAAGGTAGCAGTTTGATACACACTCTTTAATCTTCCCCTCACACCGGACACACTCAGACGTGCTCACACACACATCTAGCATTTCATTACTTATTGGTACAGCCATTGACCTGACTGTGCGATCAATTTCTGCACACAAATGCTACACACACACACGCAGAGTCACAGAGCAGGGATTAATCAGAACTTTGACCCAAACACTAATTGCAGACCCAGCAGTATTTCCTGCTGATTTGTTATCTCTTTATTGTGCAAAGTCTGTTCTTTTTCTCTGAAACAAGACTCTACATGCTGAGAGAGAGAGAGAGAGAGAGAGAGAGAGAGTGATACAGTGAGAGTAATACCAATCAGAGGAAATCAGTTTGGAGTACATCCTCCTATCTTTCACTCTTGTCCCCTCTACTCGTCTCCTCTTATCTCTCCTTTTATTATCTTCACCCTGCACTCACCTACTCTTCCTCATCCTGACTCCACTTTACCTGTAATTTCCTCTCCTCTCTCTCTTATTCTGTCCAACTCTGCCCTCCTCTCCCCTCGTCTTTCAACACTGAGAGTGTTTCATAGAGTCAAGAGTGTTCATGGAACCTCTCGTATAGTTCTGCTGCTTGGATGACTATCCTCCTATATCCAGTGGTTCAAGTATTACAGACCGTCAGTTTGCTTAAAGTCCACGTGTATCAGTGTGTTTCTTTTATTCTCTTTACATGTGCAAAACTAGGTAAACACTCAAATATATGTGATTCCAAAACCATGGGCATTAATATGCTGCCATAACAGCCTCTGCTGCCATGTGAAGGCCTTCCATATGATTTTGGAATCCGGCTGGAGGGATTTTCTCCCATTCAGCCACACAAGAGCATTAATGAGGTTGGGCGCTGATGTTGGCAGATGAAGACTTGCTTGCAGTTGGCATTTGAATTCATCCCAGATGTGTTGTATGGGACTGAGATCAAATTTTTTCTGCACCAAACTGGGAAAACAATTTCTTTATGGAGCTTGCATTGTGCAGGCAATTTCATGCTGAAACAAGGGGCCTTCCCCCAAATTGTTGTCACAAAGTTGGAAGTGCACTAATGTCTAGAATTGTATCATGTAGCATTAAGATTCCTCTCAACTGGACCTAAGGGGCCTGGCCCAAACCATGAAACGTCATAGGACCAATCATACATGAAATAACACATATTTTTATGGAGGATTTTTTTGGTTCTTCCACTGCATGTAAAATATATGAGTTACCGTAAAATGGAACTAAAAACCAAGGTAAACCACAGTGAAAGCACCACCGCACTGTAGCTTTGTATTGCTGTCTTTGTGTCTGATACACTCTGACTTGGTAATCTTCGGATTCCAGAAACAAACCGAACAGCTAAAGCAAGAGAGCTATGTTAAGTTAAAGGGTTTTGTGGCTGGGGAGCCAAGTGTAGCCAAGGCTACAGCTTCTTATTTCCGACCTGTTTCCTGTGGTTGAAAAATATCAACTTTAATGAACTGGCATCTTGGAAATCCTAAAATATTGAGGACATTATCTATCTGTTCAGCCTGAGAACTGTACTCTTTTTCTCAGTGCTTCTTATCTGTGCTCTGCCTTTTTAAGGTCATGTAGATCTTTATATAGATCACCGTTACAGATCTTTTGTCCTAAGAGTTCAAGGTGGTTTAATGGTAAATTATGTACAAGTTAAGGTGTGAAAGCAAAGCATTGATTCATGGTACTGCATTTTTAAAAGTGCAAGTTTATTTTCTTTCCCATTGACATTTAAGATGCATTTGGAATACCATCAAAATAGCTTTGGGACAAAGGCCAAAAAAAGAGAGGAAAAATGATACATAGGGGATGTATTTCAGTCGTTTGTGCTGACAAAGAAAACTCCTTGCATGTTTCACAACTTGGACAAGCTTGAAGTTTCCACAAGGCTAGAAAAGGAAGCCTTTGTTCAGAAAGAATATTCTGCTTTGGGATGTTTTGGTTTCTGTATTCAAACAATACACCCGGTCATACAGACACTAAGTTTGACAAAGTTTTTTATCCCCAAAATGCCCCAAAAGTACACCTGTTTTACCTTCTTTCACACATGAAAAGCACACTGTCAAGAAATGAAGTGCTGATATCTTCAGAAATTCTTTTCCTGAATGCTGACATAAATTTTTTTTTAAATTGACAACTACATTTTTAATGTTGTATTGATTATTTTCATGAAACATTTATATCAAGTAAATAAAAGTTAAAATGGAATCTGATATATTCTCCTGTGATGGAGGCAATCTGTTAAATACAGATCACACAGGAGCAGTTCTGTAATAGTCTGTCTTTATTCTCACTCAGATTACAAAGTTTGAACTACATGGTTTTAGTTACCAATACACTACTTTATTAGAGTTATCCATTTCTCATTAACCCTTAGGAGTCTTGGGCTATTTTGGCCATTTTTGCATACGTTTGAATTTGCCTTTATATATCACTATAAAAATGTTTAACATGCCAATGTTTGGTATCTTTTTTTTCAGCACAACATCACCTATCTGACCAGACAATTATTTTTTCACTTTGACATACTATATCATCATATTGGTCCAAAAAACACACAAAACACATAAAATCCGATCAGGAAAATTGTAGTATTTTCACTGTAAGAAACACAAACATGTTCAACAAAGCATTTTAAAGGTTGCAAATGTAAACACAGGTTGCAAATGTGAACATATAATGGTAACACTGAGATAAAATCAATCTATATACATCTATTTACAACAAAAAGCAGATGTAACAATAGGCGTTTTTTACTTTTTAGTTATGCCACTCTTCAAAATAGTTGATGTAAACTATTAGACACAGAACTGTATTACAGGCCTTGCAAATATAATATGTAAAGGTAACACTGAGATCAAATCAAACTATAGAGAGCTATTTACAACAAAAAGCAGGGGTAGCCATAGGCGTTTTTTTTTTCTTTTTCAGCTGTGCCACTCTTCAAAACAGTTGTGGGTGTCCTGCCTTGACACCTTCTGTGGTTACTATTGTTATTATTATTATTATTATTACATCATATATCTATTAGCGACTGACACATACGCAAGTGATACCATTCCAATTGGGGAGTGGGGGGTCTGTGTGTGGGGATTTGTGGGTTTTTCTTTCAAGGCCAGTGGGAATCCTGCATAACTTTCCACTGCAACAGTGGAGCTGCTTTTGTCATACTCCCCCTAAATCATCAAACACTCAATCCCCTGACAGGTGGCTGTTAAAAGTTAAGTTGTTTCATCTTTGACAGAAAAAAAAAGAAACTCTGATTAGCTGGATTCCATGACACTTACAACAGACATCAATAGTGGCAAGTTTTCAAAAGGTTTTCAAAAAGTAGAGTGTCAAAACATCCGCAGAAACTTCTCAATGTGTCAATATGTTTCAGTCATATTTTTTGCCATGAATACAGCAAAATACTCAGTTTCCCAGTCAAACTGTCCACTGTGGAAATGTATTTCTATCCATTGTAACCATCACGACTGAAGAGAGATGCAGTTTAAATTACACATCATGATGATAATGACTGAAACATAAATTCTTCTTAGTTCCATTAAAACCAAATATGTGTATAATTTGAAAATGTCTGATTTTGCTACCCCCAAGTGGAAGTATCAAAAATCTCCATAACTTCATGGAGCACACACCAAAGTCAGCTGCATGAAATTTACAATTGTCTCAGTTGAAAAACGTTATAATCACATGAAAATTCTATATATGTAGTTGAATTAGGTTTGATGTTAAATTTCATTACCGCTCTGAGTAGTCACACCACAGTAATGACAGGTGATGAAAGAAATGAAACAGCCTCCATCACGTTAAGTACATCGTTTATGCACTTCTGTTTTCTGTTTGTAAATTATGTAAAATTAGAGGAGTCCTAATTACATGTAAGTTACAATCAAATTATGTTGCATGGTGTTGGAAGATGGAAATGAAAATCCTGCATTTGCACCGATGAAAAAGAGAAAACAGAATCACTGCATTCTCCTCTGTGTAGCCAACTTTCTCCATTATGGACATGCGGTTTACACTGTTTTATATACATTGATTTAGAGTTCATCATACAGACATACATATTTGATTGCAAGAACTATGGTAAAAATACAAACACACAACTACATAGAACAACACAAACGTGTACACACAGAGGATAACAAAGAGTGGGTGGCAACAGAGAGGTGATAATGTCCATATAGAAAGAGTCACCCACTAGTTTCTCTTATAAATCCTCACCCTTACCCTTCCTCCTCTTTACTCCCACCTTCAACATCCTATCCCTCCAGCATCTTTGCCAGACCACTCTCACTCAGACACTTTCTCTCTCTCTCTCTCTCTTTCTATCAGACTAAGTCAGTCTAATTGGTGTTTGGCCATATCAATGACTTGGCAGCCAACTGCTCGACCCGCCCTGAGCCCCACTGGAACCAACCTACCAATTAACTTCTTATTATCCTGACAAAGGGATGCTTTTTCTTCAGATTTGTCTGTGCAAGAAAGAGTGTGTGAGTGTGTGTGCGCATGCATGTGTGTATCTCAGCGTAAGAAAGGAAAAGAGAAAGCTGATGTTTGCTTTCATTTATTTATGTGAGTATACATGCATGTGTATTTCTGTGTGTTTTTCCATTCTGTAGGCAGGTGGTGAATAGTAGTGAATAGTGAATAGCGCCTCCAAAACTTACTAATCAACATGTTAACTCATTTATTTAATCTATACAAATACTGAAGTGAAAAACTAGCAATTTGTCTCACAGATAGTAGTCAAATTAACTATACAAACAATAAAATATAGCAATAAATACAACAATAAGTTGACTGATCACCAAAACAATCTAAAAGACAGCAGCAACGAGAGAAACCAGTACATTCACAACAGGAAACACTCAATTTAAAAAGCAATACGATGTTGTTTAAATAGCAGATGGGGAAAAAAAAGAGATCATATACCTGTTAATGCCACCTCTAGGGAGGTAAAACCTCTGCTTTGATGGAAGCAGAAAGTGTGTAATAATGTTTATCAGAGAGTGTTTGTGAATGGGAGTGTTTGAATGTAAGGATGAATGACAGTGTGTTTCTGTGAGAAATGTGGGTGTCTTGTGTGAAAGTGAGCGTTATGTAGGAGTGTATATGTGTGAGTTTGTGCAAATCAACCAGTCCACTGAAGCTATCAACCCTTCTCTCTGAGGTCATGATCCTTTCATCTCTATTTTTTCCCTCTTTCCTTCCTCCCACCTTTCCTCCCTCCATCACTTCCCTGAAGGAAGAATTGTTGTGTTTTCTACTGGAGCAGCCGACACAGTAAAGAGAGCTGGCCCAGTGTTAATGTCCTCCAAGGTAGTAATAATTATTTGTTCGACTTGTAAATTTTAATCTCACCTGTGTGTGTGTGTGATGTGTAGTGATTATTAATGCAGTAAAGGATGCGTTACACTATGATAAAATTAACTGTTTTGAACACACCAAGAGCTCTGAATTCTCCTCCTGCATGTGCATGTATTTTCAAGAAAACTCGATCATATCTTTACATTATCAATCAACATGGGTTCTATTCCATTCATGCTTTTTTTTGTGTGTGTTAACCAAAAATACAGCAGAACAGCCTCACGACATTGCACACATGTAACCGAATGAAAAGTTTGGTTTTGGATTGAATACAACAAAAAAAACAAAAACAAACATATAACTTTTTTCCACCGTTTTCTGTCATTTCTCAGCTGATGGTGTCTAATAAAGGCATAACACGCTCAAAAATACTTAAATGGAACAAATGCTGTGCATACAAATGTGAAAGTATCAGGGAAAGTCATTAAGTGAATAAAGGTGCCAGCTGTGTCATTTTCCAGTTCCACCAAATTTAGATCCATATCACCTCCTGCGAGCTGGACCAGCAATGACCCAAACTGCAATAAAGTTCACAGGTATGTACTGCAGAGAAAAAAAAAATGCTTCCTCAGCAGTTTTGTTCTCCAACTTGTTCTGGCCAGTATCAACTTCAGCCTCAATAACCTCAAACTTTTCAGCTCATTTGATATTTCTAGTCACATAGAAAGACTGTTATGGATTCAGTTTGTTCGATTAAGTTAAAGTAAAAAGATTCTCTAGTTTTATGTGTGTCTTTGGGGGAATGTTGTTGATTTGATGGACACTGTAGCGTATTATTAAAGAAACCCGACTTCTTCTACTGTATGTATCCCAGTCTGTATTACTGTGCATATACCACTGGGCTATTTATTAATAATCTAGTAGCCTATGTGCAGTCTCTGTCAATTAAACATCTAGCAAACTTTTCTAACTTGGTCAGTATATTGAACATCCAGGTCAATTTTTTAACATCTTGGAGACTTTATATCCTTGTAACAACCAACGAAACTACACTCTGTTGTGATTTAGCTGTGGTCCAAACATCAGAGCAACCAGGAGATAAAACAACGACAGCGGCTGATATTCTAATAATGTACTGACTGCATAAATCTAATCCTGTCTGAATGAGGTATTATTCTCTTTTCAGCTCCGGCTTTGTCCATCAATTTTCATTATTTCAATCCCTCTCCATTCCTGCAGATCTTTAGACTGCATTTCTTTCTTTATTTGTCTCTCTTTTTCCATCCGCCTTGTTGTTTCTGTGTCTCTGTCTACCTTTAAGTTTTATTCATTTCACCTTTGCACCCTGATATACTCTACTTTGTTTCCACCCCCTCTTTCTCCTTTTTATTGTCTGCCTTTTTTCCTTTCATGCAGCATTGTCTCTCTTCCTCTCCCCCTTCTCCTTTTTTTTTACTGTTTCTCTTTCTCCCTCTCTCTATCTTTCCTTTTACATCTGTCTCTCTACCCGCCTCTGACCTCTGTGTGTCCATCTACATTAGTTTTATTCAAGGCTTTCCTTCTTCATCTCATACACCCGCCTCATCTTTCTGTTCCCTTCAGAGCCAACCTGACAACTTAGTTGCTCGGTGTGTCAATATTTTCTCTCTCCACTTATATCAGATTCTCTTTGCTCTTCCTTTCTTTATTTTTTTTTTCCTTTCCATCCATTGTTCTGTCCTCCCTGCACCTCTGAACTCCCATCACGCATCTCATTTTGTAGTTTTATACCATCCTGTTCACATTTACTGGTTATTATTGGTTCCTCAGAGGGGATTGAAGGTATGGTACTGTAATAATATTTATATAACCTTTATGACTATGATTTCAAATTGTTACGTAGGTGTTAACAGATTCCACATTTGTTGTGGTATTCTTTGTTATCAGGTAGTACATATGAAAGATATATATGAAAAACCATAGCAACGGAAAATGACATTTTCTGACATGTCTGTCAAAACCAGATTTAAAAGCCTTTCCTAAATGCATCATCTCTATGAACAAATCGTTTTGGCATTTATTATTGTTCAGATCAGTGCCTGAACTGGGCCACCAGCCAGGTGCCAGCGCTATCAGTCTGTCAGCCTGAGCCGCTGAATCTCTTAATTGTATTTCCTTAACAGCTGACTGTGGCTCATACATCTATAATATCCTCTGCATGTATATAGGAAGTTGTTTTGATGACCTAAATGTAGCTCTCGACTCCAACAGACGACTGAGTTGCAGCGATGCCCCTCAGGCAGAGAGAATGCTAATCTCAGCCATAGGTTCCTGTAGATTTTCCTCTCTAAAGGTTTCCCTTGATCCATTGAGATGTGAGTACAGTATGAGCGGATGCTGGATGTAAAGGAAGCCACAGCAGCTGGATACAGGTAAAGTAATGCTGCATGTTGAATACCTGGAAGTAGCTTTGATGTGATCTGTGCCACCAAAGTTGAATTGGTAATTTATGAGTGCTCACAAAGACTCAAACCACCATCAAACCACAGCAGAATGCCTCTATATAGATAAACGGCTAGTTAAGTTCTTGCATGCTGTACATTTCGCACATGAACAGTTCATGTCAGTTCATAATATGTGGACTACATAGATTGAGAAACTCAACTCTGCAACCAAAAAATGATGCCTTTGGTGTGCAAGAAGTAATAGAAACAAAGATTTAATCAGTCGGTTTCATTTTAATTTCTTCTGCACAAAATTGGATTTGGTGTGGAAATAGCTTTGTGTCTTCGCCTTGTTAGATGTTTGACTTTCTTCACTAGCCACTCTTTTACTCTAATATCTCCACCATTTGCGCTAGACAGGTGGCAAGCAACCATTTTATGTGAGCTTATGAGCTGGAAGCAGCTGCCTGTGGTTTTATATGGGTGTTTTATACGGACCGCAACAATAATCTTAACACAGTAATTTGATTTTAATGGACAGGACTAGACAATGACTAAATTTAAGTTCTGAATTGAATTTTTTACAAACACTACATTTCAAACAATTAAAAGTCATATAGTTTGTGACTACAGCTCAAGGACTGTAATGTTTGATAGTCAAGGTGACAAGGTTATGTTATTGAAATAAGAGAAAATATATTGTGGTTCTGCAGATAATGAAAAACTGACAATGAGTCTATTGCGATAATAGATTGGTTTTAAATGTCAGCAGTATAATGTAAATGTTACTTGATCGTGTAGATAAAACGGGCTATATAAAGATATATTCTGTTTAAATATTGATAGTAGCGCATTTTATCATTATGGAAAAATGTAAAGATAACGAGTTAATTCCAATGTGACTGAGGGGCAGGATCTAAATGTTGAAAAGTATGGATGAAAAAGCAGAATAAATCAAATGAACACACTTCTTTCTCTTTAAGAGCAATGCACTTTGAACGACATGCTATCATATTTTTTTCAGTCAGAAGCAGTTTCACCTCAAAAACCTGTGAGAGGACACCGACGACCTTGTGCGGGTAGCAGAGAAGTGAGCCGAGCACAAATACCCATAATCCTCAACACCAAAACTATCACTGCAAATTCAGAGAGGCACCAAACTGAACACGTGCAAGGAAAAAAAAAAGATGGCCAGACTTTTGCCTCACATCCCATTTTTGATACTATAAACTTTTTCGGAAGTAGCCGTTCAATTCATTTACATCCAGTAATTACCTCTCAATTATGTAGTGATATTGGTGGTGGTGGAGTCAGCCATTCCCTATTTAGTAGGGTAACCATCTTTACAGTGGCTTACTGTTGTGTGGAAAACTACTTGCGCCACATGCAGCATGAAATTAGTCTGCAGTTGCAATTTGATTTGACTGACTTCTCTATTAGAACAATTAGAGGTTGTTTGGCTTCACTAGTCTGACACACCAGTTGCTCTGCTGTTGTATTTCTGACAATGTAGCCGCTCAAGGAGTGTTTGCTGTAGTATTAAACTGCAATTGTTATCACCGCCAGTGGCTACAGGTGTTTCCAAATCAACCAGGACAATAAATTTAAGGATTACCCCATGTGCAACGTATTCCATCGATTGAATTGAAGAGGATTATGGACTGTTGCCTCTTAGCAAGAAGGTTCTGCTTCTTTCTGTCAAGTTTGCATGTTTTTTTTGTGTGCAAGTATTTCCTCTGTGACTGCACCATGATGCTATTCTTCTGTTCTTTAATAATTAACAGCACAGAAGGCCTGACCACTCGCTTGGTGAGATGTTACGCCTTGTGTAACCTTGCCTCTCCTGTATTTGATCATTACTCAGAGCAGGGGCGTTGTGTATTAGGATGATAGTATATCTACTGATTACTGGGTGTCTGGTTAGCCAATAATGGGAGTGGCAACTAGCGTGAGCATCCACAGTTGCTAAATAGTGATGGATGAATAGGTAATAAAATCTTGCATCAATTATTAATGGACTCCTTTGTTATTAATCACCTGTAAGGCCGTGTGTTCGCCTCTTTGTGTTTATTATATGTGTGTGTATGTGTATGTATGTGTGTTTGTGTGCTGAGGGAGGGCTCTTTTCATGAATAATGAACGTTCAATTCTCACCTCAACCAGGGATTTCACACCTTTCAAACTCAAGGGAAGGGTGGGTGTATGTGTATGTGAAAAGGACAGATAAAAAATGAGATACGTTGTGTGCGTTTGTGTGTGTGTGAGAGAGAGAAAGCGAGACCATGTGCATGTAATAGAGAATGAATGTGATAGAAAAATGCATAAAAATGAAATCAGTCTCGGTCAGTTATTATCCATTTGTGTGTGCATGCATGTTTGTGCACTACATGCGCAGGTCTCTAACTACGCGCTGCTCTGAAGTATTGCATTATTCAGATGGAGGGTAAGAGGCGGGATGAGCTGTTACCTACATCATGCTTTTGCGATTATGTTTGGATTTGCGTCAGAGTGATGGATTCCCAAATGAAGAAGCGTCTTCTACTCATTTCAACTTGTTTCTCCCGCCTGCGGAGAGAAACATACACCGCCGCCTGCCACGCCGGAGCCCATTATGGAATCAGCTACTGCTGTTTAGAGCCTGTCAGGGGCTCCAAAAACATACCCATTATGTAATGTCCTACATAAAAATACCTCTTTCCCTCTTCTCCATTGCTGATCCTTTTCTTCTCACCTGCTACTTTGTTTTAACCTGTTTTTCCCCTGTTTTTGCCATCATCACTATAGTATATTAATATGGTAACTTTATTTTTGATGGTAAAATGTGTTTTATGTTTGAAGTATGTTATAAAGGGCTTCCAATTACCACAGCAAATTTTCTGTGACACTATTGACTGGCTAATTTTCATGAATCATAAGAAACCTGAAAAAATGTGACTGGAACAACCCTAGCTGTCATATTATTACACTCTGTGCTTGTGCTGAAAAATCAGTCAATTAATTATTAAAAAAAAAACCCCAAAGGAAAACATAAAATCAGACACAAATTCAAACAATTGCTGGTTCTAGCCTCTTAAACTGTGATCTCTTGATTTACATATAGTAAAAACTTTTTCAAGACATTAATGTTACTTAAAGGAAAGTCTAGTAGATTCTTACATTTCTTACACCTTACTTTACTCACACTTTGCCAATAACCACAGTCAGAAGTCCAGCTAAAAGTATGATTTAAATTGTAGCACCAACTAATTTAAATTGAATTTGACATGCCAGGGTCATTTCAATCTCCTCAGGTTCGTAAATCTGCTGTTTCACACCACTCCTGACTTTTGCACTGAAGTAGCAGCATCATTTCTAGATCACATTATATGATTGATAATCTCTGTGGGTGAACTCAATTCTTGCAGCAATGAAAGCAATAAGATTCAGAATGTGGAAAATTACACAAAAGCAAGCACACATATAAAATAAGCAGAACAAGAGATGGTGAGATTTGGAATGTGACGCCAAGGAAAATAGAGAAAATAGTGGAAAAATAGTGAAGAAGATGTTGCAACTAATGTAAACTTGGAAAGTGTTTTACCGGTTTTGTTGTGCTTGCTGGCGATGCTGTATGGCACATTATCAATGTTGGGTCTCTGAGTTACTACAGTCCCCAAGGAAATCACCTAAAAAATCATTAGAAATGTCCTCTATGAATCACATTACTACTAAAATTCAGTTCTGATAATATATGCCACAGAATAGTGTTTTTTCTCTCTCTGAATTAGATATCACAAAACATACTGGGTTAATAATTACTAAGAACAGGCAATGTGTTTTGAAACCAGCCCTTATGGCACCTAAACAACATCGCCTCCTAATTAAAACCAGCCTATTAGAGCAGCTCTTACAGTGGCACTATGTGGTACACTAACACACAAACATCTCATATTCTGCACCCTATAGTCACTGGAGAATGCTTACATACCCTAACCTCCAAGCATCCACCATTAGCCACCACATTAGCCATTAACCCCATGCTGAAGTTAGCTGAAGCAATGCCGCCTGCAGCATTTGGCGGTTAAGTGGGAATAATGGTCCTCCAAATAATCAAGAGACTAGCTTGATTTAAATAAATAGTTTCATTCTGTAGATAATATAAACTGTAGTAATAAACATAAAAATATGATTAACTTGATTGTTCTGAACACACTGCTGCACAGGAAGCAACTGCGGTGTGGGATATTAGACAACACACTCATTAATGGGTTAACGGCACCATGTCTGCTGAACATACAAAAGTATCTCAAGATGCCATCATGACTGAAATGAAATGTGTTTGTATTTTTCAGATAGAATTTACTGAATATTGCATCAGTATTGCAAGAGCTGCTTTGAATAAAATCCATTGTTTCCTCACAAAGTTGCTCAGTGTGTGATGGCTCATATTCTTTTAAGTGTATAAAAAAAGAGCACAAGGGGCAGTTTCGGTCAAGCACTTTAATCTCTAAAACAGTCAATCCATCAGTGTTAATCAATCCTGGAATATAAAGCTATGAATGTGTAATTGGTTGCGAAGCAAAGTCTTGTGGTAATGAGGGAGATCTTTGCAAAATACTTTACAGTACACAGTCATACTTAGTTCCTATGCATTAAAATTTATTTTTGAGGTCTTTCTTAACTGATACAACAGTGTTTGACTATTCTTATACTGAGCTTCATAATCACAGAGAAGAACAAATCCCTTGGGTATTTTGCTATAATAGATAATGTACATTACACAGAGCACTAGCTACACCTCTTCAAATAATCTTCAAGCTCTTAGCTCTGCCTAACAATACAAACTCATGACAACCTGATGGATTTTTTTTCTGGAACACCCGAGCCTAATTGGCCACCAACCCAAAGTGAGTTCAGACTTCTCCTTGTTGTCATAAAAAAAGTTACTTATTGAGCACAGTAACCAAAAAAAAACATCAATATTCCACAAGGAATTTCACACGCAAAGAAGACTGATATCAGATTCTGTGTCTTGGGAAATAATTGATTATTTAACAGCAGAATTAGTAGGATAACCTATTAAAGCTTGAAGTATTGTATACTTATAGCTCTAATATAGCTCTAACTCTGCTCGAAACAACTCAGCTGAGGTTCGGGTGATGCTGAGTAATAGTGCTGAAGCTTTTCCCGTGATTTTAAAATTATCGTGTGTCTCTTAGTAACTTTATCTCTAAGAATGTTGACATTGTATGCAGAATCCCTATGCATGAGTCAATACCTGGTCAATGGCTCTTCAGTACTGCACTGTACATGCCACCTCTTGCCCACATAATCCAGAAACACAAGTGGTTCTGTTTTAATCATAAGGCCACTTGTGTTTACGAGCACAATGACAAGTGCAAGGACTTTGTGGGCATCTCCAAGCACACTGGCTATTTTCGCTCATGTACTGTATGTGCAGCAACAAAAAGGCTGGGTGAAGAAGAATATAGACTGGAGGGTGTGGCGATTAATAAATGCAGACATTAGCTCAACAAATTGAAAGACGGCAGTCATATTTTTGTCTGGAAGGTACGAAGCGTTGAGATGTGAACACAGGCAGATGTTTGAGTTATTTTAACTGTTAATAATAGTTCAAAGATGACAGAAATAAGTGATTAAAAATGTTGGTGAAGCCATTTATATGATCACATCAATCTGACACTATTTCAGTATGAATTGTTTTGTATTTCACATTGTAAATGATTACATCATATTGTAATTGATGTGACAGAGGTGTTTCTGCTGTGATGCGTTGAAAGAATAAAACACGAGACAACATTTTTGATAAGAAAATAATTGGTAAGAAGGCAATGACACAGATGATTGATGAGTTATACCGACCGGTCTGATGTGTGTAGAGGCGCCTGTGGTGGTTATTTTTCTATCAGCCTGGCGTCATTTGCATGTGATTTGATTAAAGTAAAAGCAGTGGACAGCCATGCGTAATGGCACTGTGATCTTCTTAAATCGGATGCTGCAGATTGATCAACATATCTGTCCTGCTGGCTTCAGATGCTGGAAAGATTTAATGAACTGAAGAAAAAGCTCTTCATATAACAGCTGTGGGCAACGGATACTTTAAAACTCACCCATGTTGATTTCTAGATAAATGTAGACTGCTTTTACCACATTAAATGTTATTTTTTAAAATGCTGATTTAAGCACACTCATGGAATGGAAAGTGTTTAATTAAAATAGTTCATCTTATTTTAAGCATCATTCCGTTATTGCTGCAAATTTGCATCAAGTAAGATGACACGATTCTGAGACATCTATCGTCAGCCAAAGACCCAGTTTCCATTGAAACACCAACAACTATCTTTGGGCTGCTTCATATGAGTGAATATCCCTCAATAATTGCACTTTTCCACCCACTTGTGCACCATGCGTGCTGTGCTTGGCACTAAAGTATCACACACATGGGAAAAGCGATTTACAAGGTCAGGAAAATATTTGCTTGCGCTAGTCATTGTGCACACAGTTATACCTCTTCCGGTACCATGGAGACTTCATCCCTGTCAAATCACAGGTCTACTGCATCAAAGACATAAACACCTTCACTACGACAAAGTAGAAATCCTTGTTACTAGTACCTGTGCAGCAGAACATATGCATTTAGCCTATTTTTCCCTGAAAAATATTACACAGGTGTCATCACTCAAACCTTACATTGCATAGCTACATCGCCTACATCTCTTGGCCAACTGCCTTTTATCGCCTGAAGAATATATCCAGAGTAAGAGGCTTCTTGTCTCAGGCAGATGCAGAAACTTATACTGGGACTATTGCAAAGCCCTCCTCACTGGTTTACCTAAAAAACACTGTGAGCAGACTGCAGCTAATCCAAAGCGCCGCTGCCAGAATCCTAACAAGAAAGAACAAATTTGAGCACATCACACCTGATCTCTGCATTGGCTCCCAATTAGTTTCAGAATTGTTAACAAAATGTTGTCTATAAAAACCATAAACTGCCTTGCTCCACAATACCTCTCAGACCTACTTATTCAATATGAACCAATAAGACCTCTTAGGTGTTCTGGCTCAGACTGTTCTTTTTCCAAGAGTTACATTTTGGTTTTTGTGGTCGCAGCAGCTGCCAACTGTAGTCTCAGCATGAACATCTCAGGAGGTCAGCAGTTTCTGAGATACTCAAACCACATTGTCTGGCACCAGCAATCATTGCCTTTCTTGCTGATACAATTTTCTTTTGTTTAGAATTCAGCCTTTGTACCTATCCAGAAACTCAATACCTCACTTACCCCAACATGTCTAAGAGCCTTGTCTCTAATGAGTTGCCCAGTTTAGTCTTTATATTTGTATTTGAGAGCATAGTCTCTATATGAAGAGTTCATCGATCCCTCTGCAAAGAAGAAGAGAGTTGTGTGGTAGGAGGCCATTAAAGTGTCTCTCGATTCACTTTGTAAATCACTGGGACACACATAGCGGAGAGAGATGCAAACATTTCATGGAAACTAATCAGGGTTCAAGTAAAAGATGCATAGGCAGTGTGCGTATGTGTGTGTGTGCGTGCGTGTGTGTGTGAAAACTACAGCTCCTGGCTGCTACAGTAGCTTGAGGATAATCTATAATAAAAAAAAAAGAATCGGTCATGTGGAGAAAATGGATTTTCCACCACGCAGTTACACTGTAATGGTTACTGCAAGGTATACCTTTATGTTGGTGGGTGTGCTCTTTGTAATTGCATGCATGTAAGGTTAAGATGAGTGTATGTTAGTGTGCTTGTGTATGTGGTTATGAGTCTATATATTTCTAATTGCATCTATGTATCTCTTTAAATGTACAAATGTGTGATTTTATGTGTGCGTGGGCACAAACATGCGTACGTGTGATCATATGTGAGTAGGTGTGTACAAGCGGAAGAAGGGTAATTGCTTCTCGCTTAATTCCTCCCTCCATCCATCCATATAGGAGCTGCATCCAACAAAGGAAGGAGGGAGGCTGGTGAGAGGAGTCGTTTGTCAGCCATGTTGAAACTTTTCTAATTGGATTTCCTTGGCAGCGGTCTGCGATGGCAGTGAGCAGAGTTGGAGAGAATGAAAGAAAAATGACAAAAGTTAATTTAACATCCTTGAGATGAACTTTTTTCCCCTCTTGTTTGATTTAACACTATTTAAATTTAAATGAGAGACCACAAGCGAGGGAAAAAAGGGTGTGCATGCAACCAAACTTGGAGGTGATGAAGCACGTTCCTCTGATTATGACAAGAAGAATCACTCAGACCAGCAACAAATACTTACTAGTCACATTCAATATGAGTGATTCTCAATCATGGCAATCAAGATCCAGAGCTTTCATTCCACCCATCTAATCAGGCACTGATTGACATTTTAGACACCAGGGGCATGCAGTATGTATCTCATCTGATAGAATAACAGCTGTTATCTAGTCTTTGATGACCTGCATGAGGCCTTGGCCACTTGGAACTCCTTTAAGTCTGCACTCTAAAGCTTAATTTGTACTTCTGTGTTAAAGTGTTACGCTGTACTTACTGTAGCTATGTAGGCTATATAGCCTATAGCTATATTGGCTCTGAAGCTAGCTGTCGTGCATCTCCTCAAAAACATAACTACATGTTGGGGATACAGTTACTATACCACACAGGGACTGCAAAAACTGTGATTGGTTGGCATGGGCTGCTTGTCTTTTCACCTACATATTTCTGATGGTGGTGAAGATTGTTGATAATGAATACAATATTAAGGAAGTTGAAGAAAGGCTCCATTATCGTCTTCATTTCTGTGATGTTCCTACTGTAAACTTCGTTTTCACTGGGACCTCTATCATAATAAATTAAACAACATAAACATAATAAAAGTGTCAGGTGGGGAAGCAGGAATGGACCCAAACACAGAGGCCAGAATGCAGATTAGATGAAAAATTCTCCTTTAATCATGGATGGTCATGAACAGGCGAACAGAGCTGAACAGAACTTGACGAAACAAAACAATCCAACAAAGACTCTACTCAAAACCAGACCTTAAATACAGACTAAACTAATCAGGGAATGGGGAACAGGTGACGAGCCACAAGGGCAGGCTGGGAGTGATTGGCTGAGGGAAACACAGGAAGCAGGGCAGGGCTGACGAGACTGATGCAGGGCAGGTGAGGAGGAGTACGTGAACACACAAGGGAAACACAGTAACAAAACTAAAACCCAGAAAACACAATACTCTAAATACAACCCACACCAACCTGTCCAAGAACCATCATGAACCTAAACTAAAGTATACAACACACCAGGCTAAACAACAAAAGGCAGTCCAAACCCACCACCCAAATATAAAGCCTCATGTATGATAGATTTATCTAGCATTCTGGTGGAGCTATGAATGGGAGAAATGAAATACTGAACCATAGATCAAAACCTTCCCTGTAGGTATCTCAGGTGGGACTCCTCTTAACCCCATGTGTCAAGTATAAGCCAAGTTCATTTTTCTTCTTCACAGTAGTTTTTTATTCTATTTCATACTGAACAGGGAACTCACTGACCACAACAATTGGCTTGTCCTCCATTTAGTTTTAAGTACTTTTAAATGATTCAGTTCCACAGGAATCAACACGAATGATCACTGTAATGTGTAATGTATGAAATTAAGGAGGAGGGGGGAGGTTTGCTCTCATGTGCTCCTGGACTTTCTTGGTTAGGGAGGAGGTGTTTAGGGTCCAGGTTTGACTGTAATGTGCACCACCAGGAACTTGGTGGTCCCAACTGAAGCTACAGATGTGCTGTTAATGTAGAGGTGGGGTGTGATGACGATTCCTCCTAAAGTCTACAATGAATCTTTTGTTTTGTTGACATTTAGGAGCAGGTTGTCGGTGTTGCATCAGTTCACAAGTTGCTTTACTTCTTCTCTATAATTCGATTATGACTGTCGCCTGATGAGGCCTACCACCTTTGTGTCGTCCGCAAAATTAATGATGTGGTTTGTGCTGTGTTTGGCACAATAGATGTGGGTCATCAGGGTGAAGAGCAATGGACTCGGGACAGAGCCCTGCAGGGCTCTGGTGCTCAGTGTGATGGATTTGATAGTGTTTTTACTAGCCTGTAATGACCCTGTGTTAATATGCAGTTGTATTAATGGCTTCAACAAAATATATTTTTAGTTATTTATTTCTATCATTGAACCGTTGGACTGTTGAACACACAATCTGCCATTTACTTCAGATTTGTGTTGCTGTGTCTTCATGTTGTACCACTCTGCACCGTTCAGGCAATGATATGATTTCTTGAAGAAGCTCTCTCCATTTTTTGAGCTGTTTTTGTCATGTGTCACTGTGATTGGCACAGCTGTCACAGAGCTATGAGACCAGTTATGTGGCTGGCTGGAGAGTGTATTTATCCATCACCACACCTTCTTGTTTATATTCATACCCTTTTGCACTTTGCACTGCTGCACATACATGAAGCAAAATAGCAGGTGTGCTTGGAGACGCCCACACAGTCTCTGCGTCCAAAACCTCCACCCAATGCTTTTTATGCTTGCGCAATCCACAATATGATCTCTCTATCTCTCTCGCAAGACCTTATAAAATCCTTGAAATGAAAGAAATGTTTTTCATTTCATTTACGACTCAGATCAATGCTAAGACCGAAGCCAAAGGGCAGACAGCGCAGGTCCAAACAAACAGGACTGTCCAACACAGACAGGCAGCCAGACAGATTAACAGCACCAGCATAATTAGCTCCCTGAGCTGTGTGTGTTGTTTTATTATGCCTGCCAGTGGTCAGGAATGCACACAGCGAGCTGATGGGAGAAAGGTATTCCGGTAAAATGTCTCGGTTTGGCACTCTCATCTGCCTTCTTTGGGTATTATTGTTATTGCTGTCTGACTGCCTGATGAGAATTACTGAGTGTCTTTGGTTGCAGGGCAGATTCTTGTGTACTCTTGTAGTGGTTTTTATAGCTTAAGTTTCAGAGAGTAAACTAAATACTTCAAGAATGACAATTTAATAACACAGTTAAAGTAAATTCTTCATATTGTTTTAATCTGTTTGCGAGATTCACAGGATTCCAACAGTCTCTCATCTTCTCTGAAAATGACCAAGAAAGGCTAATAAACTAAGATGGTGGCCATCTTCAGAAAACTACCTACATAAAGAATACATACATACATACTTTTACCACAAAATACATTATACAATTTCAGTATTGGTCATCATTATTAAATGTTTGTTTCCTTCATGAATTAATGATTAAACAATAATGCATTGATGTTTTTTAATATACAAACAAATTTTAACTGTAACTGCAACGTCAGTGTTTTTGAGGAAAGTCTAAGGATACTAATGACAACTGTGACTCATACTTTATCAAGCTCACTCTTTAACTGTACCCTAACTACTGTAATGTTTGACAATATAGCATTAGTGGCACGGATATCACATGAATCTGGGTACTACAACTCTGCTGAAAATCCGACTTCATGAAGCTATAAGTCTAAATCTTATGAGTCTATGGCATCACTGTGTGTCCAAGATCCTGTGTATACAGTGTGTGTGTATGTGTGTTCAGTGACTATATTTTAGGACACTTTCTTCAACTTTTTTTCAGCCACGTTGTTGTGTTGTTAACAACTTGGTGTACAGAGGCTAACAAAAAATACTGCCCAATGTGGTATAACACTGTTTGCTCCAGTAAGGAATAATTCTTTTACAGTGAATGCATGAAATACTGTTTCTAATATACATCATCTTTGTTATTGATGCATTTCTTTATGAAAAAAGTACAGGATCATGCAACACGCTGCTTTGCTTTGCATCATGGTCTTTATTTATACTGTTGGTGCTTTTTTTGCAGAAGCAACTGGCTCACTGCACACTTATTACAGTACATTAATCATTGGATATGAAATACAGCTTGTATATTTTCAAGGTGAACTAATTGCAATATTCCAACAAATCTATAGGATACTATCTTTCCAAGTTCAAATTTATTTCATATCACCATTTCATGGTCACAAATGCAGTTCAAATTGCTTGGAAGGGTAATAAAAAATTAAAACATAGAAGCTGACAAAGGCATGCATACAGACACATATACTGTACACATATACCTGCACAAACACAATAACACACTTAAAGGGTGTTATTGTGTTTTATTGCAGCCTGGATCATACCCTTGTAGCTCTGACCATCATCCTTGTTGGCAATAACACCACTGCATCCACCAAGACATTGGCTGAGATTTGGGAATGGGACAACACCACCATAATATAGGTCAGTTGGGGCAAGAAACATGAGCAGCCAGTCAACCAAACTTATTTGGAAGAGAAATTGAAGGCTCTTTTTACTAGTGTCAGTTGTAAACATCCATCTCTGTTTACTGATTATTTGACCAACTATCAGCTTCTTATTTTTGTGAGATAAATACACAGATGCCCCAAGGCCCTGATAGTTCTTTCCTATTTACCTCCATGTTTGTGGTATGCAAGGTCATGTTTTATCCATGCTGAAAGTGGTACTGCTTGCTACGCTGTTACAGTGGTTTACTATTCAGACAGATAGATGAGCACAGATATAATTCTAGGGGAAAAGATGACGGTGGTTATATAGAGGCAATAAATATGTTTCTTCATGATGAATAAATGTACTCTGCATTGCTGGACATGGCCAAAGCAAATGTGAATGAAATGCCTGAGATGTAGGGGTTATTAGGATATATATTTCCAGTGTAAGGGATTAGCATAAAAAGGCGGGCAGTGTGCATACTGATGAAACTCTCTGGAGATCTGTACACTATTCAAAGCACCCACTCATATACTCAATCGCAGTCTGAAATCAAAAACACAACTCTGAAAGAGATTATTTATTTGACTGTCAGGTCTCATGTGGGCGGATAAAGTTTATGAAATATGAAATGCAAGACCAAATATTGTGAGTGGGCTATGTATATTAATACTTAATACATAAAATAGCTGATGTAGCCAACTTCCATGTGCTTATATGCAAAATAAATTCATTGCACATTGTTGCATATGACTACTTTGCCCTCCCTACTACAGACATTTTGATAGTAGACAGTTGAGTTCAATAAAAAAAAAAATATACTTTGGTTCAATGTTTCAATTTTCTACTGCATAAATAGGGAGTCAACCATTGACAAAAGAGTTTTGTGTATAAATTTAAGGTGCAGTGTGTAAGATTTAGTGGCATCTAGCTAAATGGATTTGGAGGAAATGGAATATAATATCCATAAGTATGTTTTAATTAGTGTATAATCACCTGAGAATAAGAATTGTTGTGTTTTTGTTACCTTAGAATGAGTCCTTTATATCTACGTAGGGTGCCTCTTCCACGGATGATGCACTGCCCTGTTTCTACAGTAGCCCCGAATGGACAAACCAAACACTGACTCTATAGAGTGTTTTTCATGAGTTTGGCAGCCACCGTAGGTTCTCCTACATGCTTGGAAGGGGAAGATGAAAGAAGAGGTATTCAGTCTTGATCTGCAACCTCATCCCTAGATGCCACTAAATCCTACACACTGGTCCTTTAAAAGAGGTAGATTACCCAAGTGAGTTTAGGCTGCCTGTCTAACCTGCTTTGGCACAATCACGTCTCTGGAAAAAAAAGGCATCATCAAAACATATATCAAATGTTTTCATGGCTTTAAGAACAAATGCCCACCCTAGAAAAGGGTTCCTATCATGTATAAGGTTTCTTTTATTAGTTGACTGTAGTCATAAATAATGGATGAAATTTTCATGTTACAAGTGCATTGAAATACCAGAAAGTGAATGGTGCAATAGATTGCACCCGTATTGCCATCAACACACCCTGGGAACGTGAGCCATGAGACTTTTTAATTAGCAGCCTCAGTGTGACACTGAAATGATATCTATGTATCTCATATCGACTTTTTTTTTCTACCTTTGACAGAAAGAAACAATGTTAAATCTCTCTCTTGTCTCTTTATATTGGTTTGAAGAACATTTGTTTTTGTAGACAATTTTATCTCCATACTCTCCATCTGTAGTCTACAATATGCATGTTATATTTACAGCTACTTTATTAATCTCATTATTTGACTCTTCTGAATCGGAAATAATGTCAAAGGATGATGATATCACCCGTCATGAGTATGCCGGGCCTGCCGCTGATTAGGTTTCTTTGTCATTGCTGCCTTAGTTGGCTTAAACAATAGACTGTGCAGAATTTCTTTGTCTGGTTTACTGATTTGATTTACCAGACCATGACTGATGTGAATAGCAACAGAAATTCTCTGTGCTTGACTTGACCTGCTTATACTAGTAGGTATGTGGTAAAAGGTGTGTTTTTTCGTGCATATTGATTTGAAAAATGATCTGATTCTTTCTGAATATTCCTGAATATTGTTCAGTTCACCTTCTAGTTGAGATTTTAGTAATTGTTGTGTAATTATATGTTTTATTTCTGATTTATTTTCTACCTCTGATGTTGTTTATGATTTTTGTGTGACTTGGCTGCTGTAATGCTGCAAATTCCCCAGTCTCTCTTAGTACTCTATCCTATCTAATGTTCTCGGATCTATCTAGCTCCTCTCATCTGATGTTTCCAGTGTGTTTAATGAAAAAAACACAGCTGTTTTATAGTATAGTGTATAGTATAGTGTTTATAGTATTTTTATATTATTATAACCCACTGAATGATTTGCATCATTTCTAACACATCTCTTTAAAATTCACCGTATGTGAGACCTCACGTCTTTTAAGAAATGCAATAGCTATTGTCGATAAGTGGATTACATAGCTGGAGGTCATCCATAAATATGTCACGACATGAAAAGACTTCCTCTAAAACACCTCTTAAGATGCTTCTTAAGATGAAAATACAGTCAACAAAAGGAAAAGTTCTTAAGGTAGAGCAAATAGACATAATGTGCATGAATTCAGTCAAGCATATTCATTGTTAAAAATGCAAGACTAGTTTTGACCTCAAAGCGTCTTCATCAGGGTAGATATAATACATTAAATCTCAAGACTCTAGACATACAGTTTTGTCCAATGCAGTAGTTATTTTATTCCTCTTTTTTCCACTTTTATTCAGCTAATTTCCACAATGAGTGAGACTCAACGTGCAGAATTTGAACTTACATGATATTACATGCATGCACCACTGTGACCTGACCTCTCCTCTTGGCTGTAGCCATTGCGGGATAAGAGGCTAAGCTGATAAGATGGTGTAAGATGGGAGAGGACTCAGAACCAGCCCAGCTGAAAATCAAATATCAATTTCTTCCCATCTTTGAAGTTTTTTTTTTCCTATCTTTCTCTCTCTCTCTTTATCTATCTATCTCTCTTCTGCACTACCCAAAAGAAGAGATGAATAAAGCAGAAAAACAAGACTGAATGTAGTGAAGTATCTCTGACAGGGCAAAGTTTTATCAAATATTAAAGAATCAGATTTGAGCAACTTCACTGAGGTTACTTGTCGGTCGTTGTCCTCAGAGCCTGGGCAATGTTCGTCCAAGGCAGCATTACGCACCATGTAGCTGGAATCTCATTAAAGATGGGGGGGGGGGGGCTGCAGCTCCTCCCCATCTTCAGATTTTCCAATTGTGTGAGGTTACAAATGATGTTACATCCATCATGGGAAGTTCTATATTGTTTCTGTTAAGTATAAGTCATGTAGTTGCTTAATCAAGTCAGTTTTATTTATATAGTGCCAAATCACAATCTTTAAGAGACACAGAAGCACAAAAACAACAATTATAATAACAACAATAATAGAAATAGGACGAATAATAATAATAGCAGGCGTGGGTGTCAAGCAGGACCCTGGCAGCACGGGGTCCACAGCCACAGTCCATATGCAATCCATAACCAGGCGGTCCGCGACCATGATCCATAGAGACCTGCGAGATGAGAAAGCACAAAAACTCTGGGGAAGAAGCCAAGTTAGTAGCATGCATTAATGGTACATGAATGCATACAGATGGAGAGGGAGGGGATGAGAGAGGAGCTCAGTGCATCTCTGGCAGTCTAGTTTTTCTGCATCTTTATGAGACAGGATGTATGTGCCTGATTTTTGCAATATTATGTAGCTGAAAAAAGGCAGTCCTTGAAATTTGTTTTATGTGGGAGTTGAAGGACATATGCTGATCAAAGATAACTCCCAGATTCCTTACATTGGTGCTGGAGGCCAGGGTAATGCCATCTAGAGTAACTATATAATTACATAATGAGTTTCTGAAGGGTTTAGGGCCAAGCTCAATGACTTCAGTTTTGTCTGAGTTTAGTAGCAGAAAATTGAAGGTCATCCAGGTCCTTATGTCCTTAAGGCATGCTGGGAGTTTAGTTAACTGATTGGTTTCATCTGGCTCCATTGATAAATATAATCGGGTATCATCTGCATAACAATTAAAAATTTATGGAGTTTTTCCTAATAATATTACTTAAAGGAAGCATATATAAGGTGAATACTGGTCTAAGCATAGAACCTTGTGGAACTCTGTGTTTTTTGCATGCATGGGGGATTCATCATTAAATGAAAACTGAAATCAGATATCTGATAAATAGGACTTAAACCAGTTTCATTCAGTTCCTTTAATGCCAATTAAATGTTCCAGTCTCTATAATAGGATGTGATGGTCAAGGGGTTTAAATGCAGCACTAAAATCTAACAAGACAAGTACAGAGAGAAGTCCTTTGTCCGATGCAATTAGGAGGTAATTTGTAACTTTCACTAGTGCTCTCTCTCTGTGCTATTATGCACTCTAAATCCTGACTGAAAATCCTCAATTAAACTATTGTTATGTAGAAAGTCACACGACTGTAGTACTGAGACATGGCTTTGAATTCAAAGCTAAAGGAATCACTTCCTTAAATTTAGCTACAGCACTATTAGATAGACATCTAGAGATGACATTTTTGTCTAATGGCATGTAGTCCAGTAATAGGAATACAAAATTATTCAGCAATGGTCTGATGAAATAGGATTTTGTGGAAAGACTATTAAATGTTCAATTTTGATGCCATACGTCAGACCAAGGTTGAAGGTGTGGTTAAAACAGTGAATGGATTTATTTACACTCTGAGAGAAGCCAATTGAGTCTTATAATGAGATAAACGCAGTCCCAAGGCTATCATTATCAACATACACATGAATATCAAAGTCACCTACTATAATTACTACTATAATTATAGTAATCATTATTCATTATCATTATTAATCATTATTATCTGTACTTAGGACTAAGTTTGACTCAGAGAATTCAGCGGTACACTATAACAAATAGAACTGGACATAAAGTTTTCCAGGTTGGGTGAGGGATATTAAGAACAAGGCTTTCGAATGAGTTATAATTAATTTAGGTCTAGGGTTGATTATTAGGCTTGAGTTGAAAATGGCTGCAACTCCACCTCCTCAGCCGGTGTCTCGAGGAATGTGAGTATTAATATGACTGGGGGGAGTAGATTCATTTAGGCTGACATATTCTTCATGACACAGCCAGGTTTCAGTAAGACAAAATAAATCAATATGATAATCTGATATTAAATCGTTTATTAATACAGCTTTAGATGGCAGAGATCTAATGTTTAAGAGTCCACAATTAATTCTCCTATTTTGTTGTACTATTGCAGTACACAGGGGCAGACACAGTTTCTACAGGGTTTTGGTTGGGTAACTGCTCTAATGGAAGCGCAGAGAAGCATGTAGGACTGTAGCTCTGCCTCCTGGTCTACTTATAAACTCAGCCATATTTCTAGATATGAGAGCAGCTCCATCCAAAGTGGGATGTGTACCGTCTCTCCTAATCAGACCAGGTCTTCCCCTGTAAGTCCGCCAATTATCTCTAAAGCCCACATTGTTTGCTGGACACCACCTTGACAGCCAGCAGTTGAATGATGACATGCAGTTTTACATATCATCGCTGGTCAGATTTGGCAGGGGCCCAGAGAAAACTATGGAGTTCAACAGTCTTTTCATATGTGCACCGACTCAACATTAATTTTAGTGACCTCCGATTGACGTAGCCAGTCAGGAATCATTACCACCAACGTGAATAATGATTTTACCATATTTATGCTTATCCTTAGCCAGCAGTTTTAAATTAGATTCTAGGCATACATTTGACTATGGCCACCAGTGTCGCTAATTTCAGGATAGAGAATGACTACTACTTCTTTAAAAGTGTCCTATCTAAGCTCTTTTGTGTCTCTATTTTTGTAAATTTCATTGAATTTCAAGTAAATTGATAGTATGTAGTTTTTTAGTAGGTTGCCTAGGAGGCTCTCAGAAATAGCAGCGTTATTGTGCACATATCTCTGTGTATAGAAACCATTTAATTATGTGTTTCTTAACTGCTTACCAAATGAATCCTCGTGATTTACACATGTCTCTGCTCATCTCCCTGTCTCGTCTGCGCACACAAACTTGACTGGTGCTGGCAATGACCCCATGAGTGCAAAATTCCCATCATGCCAATTTTCTATTGACCTCTCCAAGGGTGATTATCACCCGTCTGGCATGCTCTCTTGAATCAGTGCTAAGCTAATGGCATGCGTTAGAATGAGTGCAAGGAGAGAGATAGCCACTTGAGTCTCGGCTGGGCAAAGCAGGATTTTTACAACACAAGGCAGATGCTGTTGTTATTTGTCATCCCACTCTTTGGACACATGTCCTCATAATCCTATGGAATAATAGGGATTTAAACTCTACACTGTATTATAATACAGTGTAGAGTTTGATTGGTTTGGGTTTTAGCCTTGGTCGTAGTGATGCTCGCACCTCGATTTACACATGTGCACTCACAAGCCTGCAAACACACACACACGCTCACAGCAGTACTGCCCAGAAGAAGTGAGACTGAACACAATATAAATTAGACATAATGTATGGCTTTTACTGTAGAAATGTCAACATGTTAGATGCTTACAGTTTGGAAAACAAATGTCTACATTACAGATTATCCTTTTTTAAAATCTTACTATTTCATTTTCCTGAATTTTATCTTGCACGCCAGATAAAGTAAAGAGACCAATATTCAAAGATGACAAAAAGTATAATACATATATGTCATAATAATAATAATAATAATAACAGTAATAGATAGTACTATAAAAACAGTAATAGTAATATAATAATACTCTCCTCCAATCACACGCAATTGCCCACTGAAATGTGCATGTACGTAGCCAGCCAATCAGGACAGACCTGTCTGAAGGACTCAAAGCGAAGAGATGCTTGGCTGCGGCGGCGATGAGGCCGGGACACGACAGGCAGGATCGAGCTTGCTGGAGCGTCGACTCCATCTGTGGAGAGGTAAGATCGGTGAGCAGATTGCAGTCACTGAAGTGAGAAGGATGTGAGCGGCAGTGAGATGCCGCCTTATATACTGTGTGAGACACACATCATCGGTAGGCGCTTCCTGATTGACCAGCTACATAAATGCAAATTTCAGTGGGCAATTATGTGCTTGTGATTTGGGAGAGTATTACCCATAGAGTCCAGTAGAGGGCTCCACCTCTGTGACATAGAACGAGGAAAAAGAGGCAGAACTAACATGGGAAATAGAAAGAATGCAAGGATCAGGCTGGATTAGGGATCTGATACAAAATGAGCATGACATTTTTCAGATAGCTCAGAGTCAGGTATAGAAAGAGAAGTGGAGGGACCATTAATAACTGAATCAATTACCCTGAATAGAACTTTAGGATTGTGGTGATTTCTGGATATTAATTTGAAGAAATAAGCCAATCTCGCATCCTTAACTGCTTTCTGATAAATTAACATTTGGTTTTTAAGGGTGTTGTGTGCTCTTTTGGACTTTTTACCTACCAATGAGGTTCAGGTTTTCAACAGTGTTCTACCAGGGAAGGTTATTTGATTTTTGTTTCCTAGTTTTAAATGGTGCAATTTGGGCGAGGATGGACAGTCACTGGTCGTTAATTGAATTTAACAGCATCTGGATTGAGAGGAAATTAAGTGGAATTGAGGGAAGATGAATTAAAAATATTACAGAATTCGGCTGCAGAACCAGCATTGAGAATGTGAGAATGTGTTGCAGGGTGGAGACTAGGAATAGAAAGCGAGTGAGAGAGAGAGAGAGAGAGAGAGAGAGAGAGACCAGATGAGAAATCTACAGTGTGACCTTTAGAATGTGTGGCCCCGTTAACAGATTAAATAAGGTTAAAAGAGTCTATAAAATCTAAAAAAGTGAGAGGTGAGGGAGTGGGAAGGACAAAATACATGAATATTAAAATAACCAAGAATAAGCTCCCTGTTATATTTAGGCACAACAATAGATAAAAGCTCAGAAAATAACATATTTTTAAGGCCTATAAATTATGATGCAGAGTAAAGGGGCAGTGATAAAGAACCTTAACACTTCAAAGGAAATAGAATTACCAAAAGTAAGACGATGGCACTTAAGACCTAACTTATCAACAGCTAGACCACTCCCTCTTCCAGAAGACCTGGGAATGTGAGAATATACAAAATCAGGGGGCGTGGCCTCAATCAGGGGAACAGTGTCCACTGGTCTTGTTAATCATAAAAAAGCCCAGATTATTAGAAACAATAAAATCCACTGATGATAAAAGACTTTTTACTAAGAGATCTCATATTCCATGGGCCAAAATTGTTTGGTGACAGAGCAGAGGAAGAGGAAACGAGCATACAGCAAATAGGACGTAATTTTTTAAAAACTTATTGCAAATCACAGAGATAGCAGAAATAGAAGATGGCCAGCAGGGGGAGTAAGGGGCAGCACCGGGGGAGAGGTAACTGCTTTAGGTGAGACAGGTCAGGTGAGAGCTGAGGTGTCATCTCAAGTGTCATTAGATAAATGTGCTGCAACAACTAAAGAAAATGGTTTTAGAGATATAAGGATATACTGTAGACTGTGTATATTTATGAAATATAAACAATGGTCAGCATATTTGAGTTATTGGGCCTGGGTGAGGGAACCTGGAAAACACCCATATGAAACTTTTGATCATATGGTAATTCTAAAAATTTAAATAAATGAGTGTTCAGTGTATAGTGTAAAAAAGGTTTTACACATCAAAATGTTGAGATTTTTAGGGCTAGCTACTAATATCATCATAGAATTCACATATTTTGTGAGCAGTCACAAATTATCATCTTACATTTCACTTTTTATTAAATGATTGGCATCAGTTCACTACACATATTGTGTAGTAGACTTCCCTGTGTCCTCCTCAACTATTGTTGTCATCCACTCAGTGATTTTCAGATCTAATTTTCCTATTCAGGGTCATCATGACATGATCTCATGTAACAGTATTGAGCATACTACACAGTTTGTAAGGGTCCCATCAGGAGACCACTTTGTGTCTGACAACTGCCAGGAAATCCTGAACTGTTTTATTTTGATTAACTCAATATGCACTTTATGTCATGTACGTAATTGCCTTCATGGCAGCCAGAGACTCACTGCTCCAGTACTGGTACAGTACACTCCTGAAGGAATGGTTGTTCAGTTGACAAGTGGCACCAATAATGTACTGCTGATCAGGAGACATGTGATTTTCATCAATAATATTCACTTCTACTGGGTATCATCTGACAATGGCTTAAGGGGCTGCTGTTAAATAGAAGACATGAGAGGAGAAACACTTAATTAATCCCAGAGAGACCACATGATCTCCCGCATAGCGCCCATAAAACAATAACCATCAATTAAAATATGAAAAATAAATGTTAGAATGCACAAAAGGGGGATGACTTTCACTATTAAAACTGAAACGAGCCCACAATGTGTTACTGTATTGTAATGAAATATTCCTCTTATAGTATATGATGATGAGCTTTGAGGTTGGTTGCTTGGTACCACACTGGTGCTCAAAGGGCTGTAGCAGTCAGAGAAACAGCTGTTTGCTGGCTAGCATACAAATATACGGAGCTACTTTGACATTGTTTTTTTAAATGTCTACTTTGTAACTTTACAACACTGACAGCATCATATCTGACTAATGACCATAGTAGAGCTATGTTCCAAGTGATTTAACACTAACCGCATACTGCCTTTCAAACATCAAACAGTGATGCAAAATAACGTAACCATTTGTAATGCTTAAACCTGCATAAACTGATTTTTTGGCCACTTGGGGGCAGTGGAAACAAGTTGTGAACACAACACCGACATATCATCATCATCATCATCATCATCATCATCATCATCATCATCACCTTTTAAGTTGATATGGTGAATTTGTTAGCAAATAGTTATTTACACACCCAGCAGTTATGGAGTAACATTATCATTAATTTGGAGTCATGTTTCTGTCCACCTGGTGAATGTAAGTCCAATATTATCATAATAACATTATATTAATTTTCTGTTACTTGATCTCTATCAACTCCTGAAGGAAATATCTGGTTCCCTAGCTGCTAAATGCTCCACTATGTTTACCAGCTAGTCACTAACTGTCTTTTTGCCAATTGGTATAGTGTACAGTGGGTTTTTAGAGCATCACTCGCTGGTACCATCAGCTCACTGCTCGGTTTCACGATGACGTGGCCGGTGGCATTACTTCCTCCTTAGAGAGTAATGGCCCGGGTCTGCTCATAGACTTGGGAGAGAAGACACCAAGCTTGCTCCCCTCCAGTTATTTCTGTGGGAAATATGGAGGGTGACGGACACACTTATGAAGGTATTATTGGAGCAGAACACCCTGAACATCCTGGACAGGAATTTGTAGCTGTAGAAAATAGTCAGACATGTATCTATAAATCTGAAGTCACAGAGAAAAATGCTTTAGGAATTGCAAACTTATAGAATCTTCTTTTTTTCTCTCACACAAAACACAAAAGAAGTTACACTTTCTCAAAGATGTCATTGGAGGTGCACAAATCCTATTCTATGATTCTACAAATTAAGAAACTCATGAGTTCACATTCTTGCTACAGTTGGTAATGCACTTCATAGACAGGCCCATATTAAGAAGCTCAAACATCATTAGATTATTAATACCAAAGCATCAGTGTGTAAGCAGCATGTTATTGTTGTAGCTGCTGGAGGTGGAGCTAGTTTCAACTACTTTATATACAGTTAGCTAGTTTAGTCCAGTGGCCCCCAACGTAGGGGTAGGGCCCCTTACCAGATAAATCTGAGGGGTCATGAGATGATTAATGGGACAGGAAATAAGAAAAAGCAAAGTTCTGATACAAAAATCTGTTTTCAGTTTTTGGACTTTTTCTCTAATCTTTGATTTTTGGTGAAATATTGGATCTTTTGAACATTTGTTGAAATTAAACCATGTGAGATGTTTGAGGGAAAAATCACTATCTGGTGGAGCTGTTAACAACCCATATACATCTGACTACACACTGCTTTTTTATAAGATGTCAAATGCCAAAAGGGTTGGAAACCACTTCCTCGTGATAATAGGCATAGCAGGTTTTTATTTCCTCTTCCTTTCATGCCATTTTATGCCTGCTCTGCACCGTCTCAACCTCCGAAGCTCTTTCAGTACTACTAGCCTCACCCCCCAACTCTCAAAGTGCTGTCAGTAGATACAATAATGCTGCTTCTACAGGGAGCCAGTAGAAGTGTATGGAGATTTTAATTAAAACATGCATACTCTTGACATCTTATGACACATTGTTGCCTATCCCTTAATGTTACAGACATTATTGTGACAGAATGTTTTTCTCCTCTAGGAAATGCCGCTGAATCATTTACTGGACAGACTCTACAACAGACTATCAAGTTTCCTCGATTGTGCCCCTCTGGACCTAGATTATCTAGAGTTTATATGTTCACAGAAGCTTGATGTACTCAGTGCAGTATCAAACCAACTTAAGGATCCCTCAAGCAGTGCATGATGTCCTTACTGAGGTGCATTGCCTAGTCTCTGGGCAAAATGACAAGGAAACATAGATAACAGTTTCCCTGGAGAGGGTAAATAGTGGCCACCCAAAAGTTATAATATGTAAGAAATATGTGTCTGAGCTTCTTAATATGGGCCTGTCTATGAAGTGCATTGCCAAGCTCGTAGGGGTTTCTAGGTGGACGCTGCATAGACGTATGACTGTTTGGGGTTTCTGTGTGAGGGATCTGTACAATGACTTAACTGATGATGAACTTCATCCTGGTGTCAGCCATTCACTCCAGCAACCCACATGCTGGGTACCAAATGATGATGGGATTGCTGTGGGCACAGGGACATTGTGTGCAGTGGTAGAGGATTTGTGCATCAATGCACAGAGCTGACACGGCAGGGACTGTGTCAAGAATGTCAGAGTTGCAGTGTGTAGTACGCAGGACACACTCTGTCCCAGGCCTCAGATCGCTGATGCACATCGACACAAACCACAAACTTATACGGTTGGTTGTGTTTGTCAAATAGAAACCTATTGCAGGACTTGTTCACAATGTAGGAAATAAGGTGATAGATAATTGCACCTAATTTTCCCCCCCGTCTCAATTAAGGTACAATATGGTGATATTCAGAGGAACTGATTGGTAACTGCACTTACAGTAACATAACAAGTGTAGTTGTCGTCAACTTGAGTACTTCTCCTGGTTCACTGTCCTCTGCACACACAGACACACACAAGGAGCCCTCGTTGAAACACAAGAGAGCAGTGGAGAGGATATAGCACAACCCTAAATGACAGCAAAATTCAGTAGAGACTATGTTTATTTATGTTATTTACCTAATTTATGTACACTTTTTTCATTTCAGCTCAGTGTGAGAGTCTCTACTACTCATTAATGGCCATGCTACTTTACTCTCCTCTACTTTGTCTCCTCTCCTCTGTTCTGAGGAGCACCAACGGGCAGGGCTCAGCCCTCCATGTGTGTGCTATACACAGCGAAGCACATGAGAGACAGATACTGTCATGGATGTATGAAGGGAAGTGGATACAGCGTTGGAGGCGGGGCCCTGTTCATTCCTATGAAACTTGCTCAGTTGCACATGAAGCCAAAAAAGCCACATCCTGCTGTGAAGAAATTACCTGGATGAAAACATACTGCACATGCTCTATTGGTCACATGTGCCCATGGGGCATGCTCACTAGAGATTACCTGTTACTCCATGACTGAACAAAATTATTTTAAAGAGAAGCAAAGCTTTAATTATAACAATAAACCTTTTCAAATTTAAAAAAAGAAAAAAAAAAAGAAAAAAAGAAATTTGCAACAAATTAATGAACAGGATCTTAAACTGGTGGTATGTGGCTGGCCACGGTAGGGTCTGGGAGCAGCAGGGGCCTCTTGCTGTGGATCATGTGCTTTCACTTCATGCACAAGCAGATCCGATTCCTCTGCAGAGAAGCCTCCTTCTTACTACCTGGCAAATGCACCATTATAAGAGCAATCCGCCAAGCTGCAAGTGCACCTGGCTTTTAAAGGGAATGGGAGATGACACTGTGATTTTTTTATTGCATGTTATTCCCAAAACGCACCTATGATTAATTAAGAGACTAAGTACAACCCCTTTGAACCATGCACCTGGTGCTACAACCATTTTTTCTGCTGTTAAACTAGCAAAAAGTGGATTTAGACACACCCTAAGTGCACTTGTGCCATGCACTTCAGACTGTGTGCTTAGATTGTTAAAATAGGGCCCTAAGTATCTACAATACTGTCAATTGTTAAGGAAAAATAATTTTCAACTTTCAAAACAATCAAGAACACTTTCCAGGATGTAGGTATAGATGTGTAAAAGACTAACATGAAGACAACACTACACTAGTATATCCTCAGAGGCTTCACCAGATGATGCAAATGACAATTAAGTCTCAAAAACAAAATGGTCAGATTACTTTGGTTAATACTATGAAAAGCCTGTAGAGTTCAGTAACAAGTGATATGGAGCAGCTGCAGCCTAAATGATGGAGAAGTAAGCTTGTAACTGGAAGGTTGTCAGTGTGATCCCTCAGACCAGCAAGAAACATGAAATGTCCTGGACTTCTAAAGTCAACTAAGCAACTTGAATCCAACAGAACATATATCTGGCTTACCAAGGATAAGACAGAAGGCTAAAAGCTCAAGAAACAAGCAGGAATTGAAGATGCCTGTAATACATGCCTAGCAGAGCATCACCAAAGAAGATAAGAAGCAAATGGTCATATCTATGGGTTTCACACTTCAGGCAGTAATCAAATACAAAGCAGTCCTAGATATAATGGCATCATTTTAGATTCCATTAAAATATCCTATCAATTGCGCTGACATTCCTACATAGTTCACCTGTTATGGATGTAAACACTCTAAAATTAAAGATGACAAATGTACGTCTTAAGAAGTGGAAAAAAAAGCCCTCTAAATCTTCTCTGATGTCTATTTTAATTTTTTGGCTTGGCTCATCTTCTTTGTTCCACAGCCATTGCCTTCTGTATTGATCTGCTGCCAGTTCTGGATCTATGCTTTCTAAGCTGGAAATGAAAAAGGAAAAGTTGTTTAAATCCATAATCCATGTTTCTTACTTACACCCTAGCTGTAACAAGATGTCAGAATCAACGTGGTCTGCATTCCTTGCGCACTCAATGCACTTAAGTCAATACAGTCCACATGAGTAAATGTAAACCACGTAGACTCAGACTCAACAACACTGAGTCTATGAGTCTACGTGGTCGATACATGACCACATGGACCATGTGCACTCAACACTCAGTCAGGTTTTAGTATCTTTGTGACTGGTGTTTCTGTGTTACATGAGGTGAAATAGCTTAATGATGACTGGACTGCCCGTTATCAGATGAAGTTAGATGTTGACAGTCTGTCTGATCCATACCAGCTGCCATGAAGTATGTTTGGTTCACCCACCGAGTTGCAGGTCACTGCCCTACTGACACTGTGTACAATGATAGCTACAACGACCGGACTGATTCTCCGTCTCCGTACACCAAGAATGACTGCAAGGCTGGTTTGATTTACTGTGGTTCAGTATGGAAAACACCCAACAAAGATCACTTCTTTCTGAAGGCAGAGATGAGTACAACAAGTATGTGTGAGGGTATGTTTGTTCTAAGTAACATAACACCATACCAAAAGCGCTGCAGCCTTTTACTTTGTTTTTGTTTACCATGTTTTTAGTTATTCCCATCTTTTTAATCTTAATTTCAGCAATTTGTAACTATCAAAAAGGATGATAGAACCATTAGTGTAGCCTATTAGTTATGTATTCATACTTAGTATGCTGCTAGCCTGTCATCAAAATCACCCAAGGACTGTGAAATAAATCAAATTCACTGTTGGACACTAGAATAACCAGAGTTTTAAGACTCTAAAAATCAATTGCCAACATAGCGGTGTGTCCACTAACTCACACTATAAAGCTGTAAAAGTTGGTCGTGTCTAGAAGGTTACCACAGAGCTGTGATTCACCACCAAAGGATTCGAGAGATTTGTATGTGTTGTTTCTTCATTGTATGTGTTGTACAAAATAATGATATGTTATGATGTGAAAACACTGTGGCTAAGATCTGCTTAGGTTTAGGCACAAAAACACAGAGTTAGGGAAAGACAGTGGTTTGGGTTAAAATGATCACTCTCATGAGATCTTTTGCAGAGAACTGTGAGTCTGGGGTTGTGCTCTAGATATGACCATAAAAATTGGACCGGCAGTATGGTGGCCACAACAGAGATCATGTGATTTTAAATGTCAGCTGAAAAACCTCTATAATGTTTCCTGAGTTGATTGTTGACTTATGTCTGTGTGATCTGATTTGTCAGCCACATTTATGTTCCTCCTTCCAAGACCTGCTTGCAGGAGCATTGCCTCTTTGTTGGGTGTTTTATCTGTGTTTACTGGTTGCAGACAGAACTGCAGTTCCATAAACCTTACCACTGACATGCATAGGGGATCTGCTGACTTCCTTTTGTATTTCTGGCCTCCAGAATACAATAATGGGAAACATCTTGGATGAAGCACAGAAAGTTATTAATTAGTGAATATCTAAATATCAAAGGACCAATTTTTTTAAATAAATGCAACTTTTACAATATTTTACATTGTAAAATTCTACATTACCCCAAACCCCTGTAAATAGGAGCATTTTATCCACTGTCAGTTTATATACATGCAGTGTATTGATGTTGTGAATATAAATGGTGCTGCCATGTGTTTACATTTCTTAGTGGGAGTGGGGGATAACTACATGATTTTTCTAACGATCAATACAGTACCATCCCTCACTGATGCACACACATGCTGCAAACCATTTATCCTGGAAAAGTTGGAATATAGCACAAAGTATGCAAAAAAAAAAAAAAAAAAAGGCATGGATAAATGATAAGCACTGGGTTTCCTAATTTAGCTCACACTGAGCATGACCATTAAAAAGAGACTATGTCTTGTAAAAACATTTATTAAGGAATGTTTTGAGATTATGATTATAAAAAGGCTTTGAGCTGTTGTTAAGGTAATACAACATTACCTATTCTAATCTTACTGTAACATAAAATTTGATTTCTAATGATTATTAAAACAAGATAATTGAGATAAAACAATTATTGCATTGCATTCTGTTTTGCAAAGATTCTCCCGTTTTGTCTTGTATTGTCAATTATTGTTTTTGAAATCCACTGTTAAAATCGTGGTTATGTTTTTTGCCAAAATCAAACAGCCCTACTGTTACACTCACTTACATTTGCATCTCCCGCTGCACTGTGGCTGGTCTTGCAGGTCTGCTGCTGGTAGGCCCAGTAGCAGTAGGCTGAGCAGCAGTGTGCTGAGGTGGGTGAGGTGTGCTGTCCCTTTCATTTCTTATGCAGCTCAGTAGCACATGTACTGCTGACTCAATGTTTGTTGTGTTCTGGTAATTTTAGTGGGGGTTACTTGTAATTAGATGCATTTGGCAAGTGGAAGTGTGTAAAATTTGAGAGAGAGCATGTTTACCAATAACACAGACTCACCTTTGCACAAGTTTAAAAAAAATGTATCGTAGATGATAAAGACAGGCCATATGATATATCTCTAGGGCCAAACAGACATGTCAGTGGTACTTCAATAATGCAACCTTTTAAAACCTGACATCATAAAAGTCCAAGGCCGTAGTGAGTGATCCCTGTGAGCCTCTAGAGTTCTCCTCTCTGAAGGAGTCATTCAAGACAGCTTTGCTACTTGCACTGACCTCAGCTAAGAGAGTGAGTGAACTGTATGCCCTGTCGGTTCACCCCAGCTGTTTGCTGCTTTGTGGTGACCACAGTGGTGCTACTCTCAGATCAAACCTCTCCTTTGCTCCTAAGAACATAAGGAGTTCATTTAGGTTGAGAACTATTCAGCTAGAGACATTTTGTCCTCCACCCCATGGGGATGCCAGGGAGGCAAAACTGCACCTCTTGTGCCCTGTACGTACGTTGGCATGTTATGCTGTACACACCGCCTCCTTTCGGCGCACTGAACAGCTGTTCGTGTGTGGAGAGGGAGCACCTAGCTAGTTGGCTTTGTGAGTTCATCTCCCAAGCTTACAGGCAGGTGATAAGGACCCCCCCACTGTGGTCTGAGCACATTCCACACGTGATGTGGCAGTGTCTTTAGCCTTATTCAGTGGGGTGAGTGTCGAGGACATATGCATGACAGTGTCTTGGTCTACACTTTGTCCGTTCCTAAGGTTCTATCTCTTGCACATAATGGGCTCCTTTTCAAGGTCTGTGCTTGCAGGTGCGACTCAGGACTTGTGAAAAGGATGGTGTGTGTGTCATCTGTGGGACACCTCACCCCCCCGGGCAATTATACACCCACATTCTCCCCTGATCCAAGATAACTCAGGTAATGACTCGGGAAATGGGGTGTACAGGGTGTCTGGTATTTGACCTGTGACCCTTGCGAGCTTAGGCCATGGTTTCATCAAATTCATGTTCATGCTACTGGGCTGGGTTGGGCCCCCTACTGCTCCACTTAAGCAGCTGAGTTTATAAAGTGGCAGGAGGGCCACGGCGACTAACCTATAGCTGGTTTGGCTCAGTGAGGGAGTGTGATGACATGTCGCAGCAGGGCGAACATTCATCAGGCAGAGCCTGTGTGAGATAGAACAAAGGTTACGACATTTTAACCCTAGCTCTATAACCAGATTACAGCTTGTCCAACAGTTTAGTCATCAGAGCCTCAAAAGCCTGCTGAGCAGACTTCAACTGTACTAGAGTCTCCTCAGGGTGCCGCCGTCTGGCTTCTTCTGACTCTCGCAGGAATTTCATCAATTCATCATCCACCCTTCTAAGGAGACATCGGTGTGGCAATTGGTGTTGCTGGGCTAGATGCAGTATCAACAAATTCTGTGACACTGATACAATGTCCTGGTGCCTCAGGTCTGCACCCCTCTAGCCCCTCTGTTGTCCCAATAGCAGGGAAGGCCACATCATGTTGCCCTCCCAGAAAGTCATCCAGTTATCTCTGAATAAAACTGGAAGCATATGGCTACTTTTATTATTATCTTTCACTTTTTGTATGCATCAACAAGCCATTTCCTGGCCACCATATAAGGGCAGAAAGACTGTGTGAAATGGCTGCCAAACTTTTCTGCTGCATCTTTCCATAGCTGTTTTTTATTGGCCTTGGCAGATTTTAGCCGTGCATTCAGGTCTTTTAGAGTTTTTGGGCTTTATGTGGCATCAGTGGTCTCCTGTCTAAAACACACATAAAAGTAACAGGTTAGCATGCACAACATTGTTAACATTATTACTATTCTTATTATTATGATTATTATTATTATCTAACCTGTTATGGTGTGAAAGTCTCCAGTTCCAACCATGTTTGCCATGATTGTGAAGTCCTCATTCAAATAGTACGTGGTGGAGTCTGCTGCATTGTGGTATAATGGACTGGGGAATGGAGTGCTCCTTTGGGGATCCGCGAAATGTTCATGTTCAAGTCCAAATAAACTTTTAAAAAAACACACACACATTATTAACACCACAGCAATGATAGAGCTCTGGGAAAGTTAATTCACTCATTCATTTACCTCATTTATTTATAAATTAAAAAATATTTTGGAACAAAACAATAGGCTACCTCTCCATGTTCAAAAATCAGTCATTTTCCACATAACTAAAGATCTAAGAGTAATGATAAAGCAACAACTGGTTTGACCAAACCTAACCTCTAACCAATATATGGCCCACTTTACCCTATTGTTTAAAAAAAAAACAAACAAACTTAAAACTTTTTAACTGGAATTTCCACTTCCAATTAGTTTTTTATTTCTTATTATTTTTATTTCATGGGGTAGGTGCAGTGGGGTTTGCGCTAGCCAGGTTAGCTATTGTTAGCCACTGTTAGTAATACCAGTTGATAACAATGCATTACGCGGTATTTTGTGCATACAAACACTGTAGCAACATGTCCACAGATACTGTAAAAGTTGGACACTACTGTGTGTACTACTGATTTAATGAGACACAAACAATAATAAGTATATTACTACAGCTTTCACATACTGTAGATGTGCAGAGCAGCCATCTTGGATTTTGAAGACAGGGTTGGTGAGATTCTTCTGACTTTGTGAATCGGATATCCAACTATAGGGGGCATTCCAGTTGAAATTTCCAACTGGGAACTCAGAAATTCCTACTTTCCTTTGCAAATGGAGTGCACCATAAGACTGCACTGGTGATCTGTCATTCTCATTTAAAAAATAAATGAAAGCCACTGAAGACTGTATGTACAAGGAATCATATGATATAGTAGTCTGATATGTAGCACACAAGGGATTTAGCATTAGCAATAACAAAACTGGGAGAAAAGATGACAAAAAAACAAAGAACATTACTATTTTGAAATGGTGCATGTCTCAGAAAGTCCATGAGAGAAGTATTGTGTAATAACAGAAGTGCATCGTTTCATGAAATGGCACTAGAAACCAGGTCCCATGGTGGAACTTATACCCACACATTCACACAGACACGTCTGGAAACTCGTCTATCTCCAGGAACTAAAAGCTCCCTCATAAAAGACTAATTTGGCCATTACTGCCCTTGGCGGAGCAAGGCGATAAGACGGGTACGCATGTGAGTGGCTTACATGCTGTAATGATTTCTGAGGCATGATGGCGGAAAGATGGCTTCCTCAGGGGTTGTGGAATGGCTACAATGCTACAAAACATGGATATCACATTATTGAAACAAGAGTCTGAGGAGGCTGGCTGGTTGTAAGTCCTCATCTGGGAGGAGAAGCTGGAGAAAGAAAAAGCAAGGCGGGGAAGGAAAGGAAATGGAGGAAGCCAAGAGAAAGGGGTTTGTGTTTTTGTGCAAGCCTATGCATGAATGTCTGTATGTGTGTGTTTTTATGGAGGCGTATCCTCTTAGGAGAGGAGAACTCTGGGAGTAACTCTGGGAGGATGAGAAAGCGGGAGATCGAGAGAAGTCACAGAAGAAACAATTGGTAAAAAAATGACAGCAACCATTTGTGTATGTGTGTAACTGCGCACATGCATGGAAGAGTGAGTGCCTTTATGTGTGTTAGCAGCTTACTCTCAGTGGAAAAGACGACTCTCTGAGGGGAGACTGAGAGGTAGAGACAAGACAAAGCAAGGCAGGTGATGGAAAGTGTGTGTATGTGTGAAGGAGGGGTAAAGTCTATCCCCATAAGAGAACTAAAGAAGAAGAGAACAAGAGATGGAGGGGGAAAAAGTAATGTAAGAGTTTTGGCTAAAAGTAAAGAGAAACCCCAAAGTTAAAGCATGTTTGTGTGAATATTTGCATGCATGAGTGTTACAGAAGCAGCTTTGCAGTACATTAATCATATATGAAACATTTCCACAATTATACATTGCCTCGGTGTAATTCTAATTATCCATTCGAGGACGGCAAGGACTCACCAGTTCGCCGCAGGGCTCAAATCAAAGACGACACAGAGAGAGGCGAGAGGAAGGGGAGGAAGGCAACGTAATGAGGGAGCGAAGGAAAAAAAAAGGTAAGTGAGAAGAAGAAGAAGAAAGCAAAGAAAACAATGTGTTAGTTAAATGTTAATTAACCAGAGACAAAAAAAAGCAACACATAGGGCACCGCATTATGAAAGCGAGGATGAAAGAAAGGGGAAGTATTCAGAAACGAGGGGAAAATGACTGAATGCATTCAAAACAAATACATGAAGGTGGGGAGGAAGTGAAGGCGGCAGGGAGGCTTAAGGATTAACCTATTAACGCAGCAGGTTTGTCATGCTGTAAGCCTCTTAGGAGGACCTTTCCGAGCCGAGAGGCGGTGAGAATGTCAATTTAGGCACTTTCTCTGCTAGTAATTACGCTCTATCTCTGGGCTAACGGCTTATTTTGCATGCGGACGGACAAAGAAAAGATATTAAAAAAGAAAAGAGATTCAGGCAGAGAACATACAGAGAGGAGATTCCTACAGTCAGAGGCAATACAGTTGCTGTCTAGTGTAAGTATATATAGGATGTGACGAGATAAACTCCTCTTAAATTCTCTATATTTTTCATCTTAAGTACAGTACTTCTGCAGCCCCTCTCAACTGTTGGCTTTTTTATCATTTCTTTTTTGAAGAAATCTTGAAGTGTCAAACTGCTATATTGGAGCAAATCAAAGAACAAAAAAGAAAATTAAGAGTTTTTTTATACGCTGCACTACTAAAGCAGATGTGCCTCTTGAAACCAAAATTGCAGACAGATGACAGAAATGAGATATATTTAGGATTTATGCAGAAACTTCACTGCAGTTTTTTTTATGTCTGGTTTAATTATGCTACTTTTATCTTTCACAGACCGTAATGTCGTAAATTTTGTTGAACTGATCTGTCACTAAGCACAATAAGACTCAGGGCTAAGTGATTAATATCTTCCATATGTGTTTGGAATATATAGATATACTTATACATATAGTATAGATTTATGAAAAGACATTATAACTTGTTGATGCAGTCGTTCCTTGGCCAGTGTGAGCCAAGATAAATTACTAGCCTACATCAATGAAAAATGTTTATACAAGGGAGACTGCTGTGGTAATGCAACAGGATGGTAATGATATGTCAACCTTTGCAGTTGATAGATAAATAAAGTTTTTCTATTTGCCAGAAAACAGTCATTATTCTTGTCTGAGCAGGTTCCAAGGTGATTTTTTGGCAAAGCCTTCCCTGTATGTTTTTATGTGTTGTATTCAATGTGAAATTGTGACTCAAGGTGTGCTCCAGAAAGGTAGTGTTTTACTTCCATAAAGTCGGGACTGATACAATTCTAGTATAATAATAATAGTAAGAAGAAGAAGAAGAAGAAGAAGAAGACACTTCTTAGATCAAATACTAAAAAGTAAGTGCCATTTAACCCAACAAAAGCTCAGGATAAAAAATGTTCTTGACCTACTAGCAGCAGGGCTTATGTCAATTACAAATGCGAATTACACACCAAATATTACACATCAAATATGGTATGGCTATGACTTCTTAAATTTCAAATGAAAAATGCAACCTAAAGGGGTTGCTAGAAAGGCTGCAGACTTTAAAACTCATATAGTGCAACAACTTGTGTTAAAACCGAAACAATACAAGAGCCTACACTCATGTCAGGTAAAAAAAAAAAAGAGGTCTGGACCAAACATTTAACCCTCCTGTTATGTTCCGAGTCAAATTGACCTGTTTTAAAGTTTGAAGATCTAGGAAAAATAGTTAAAAGTATTTTTTCAGTATGAAACTTTTTCTTTTTGCCTTAATTAGTGTAATCAACATATAATATGAAAATGGTTCATCTCATATATTTGCAACCACCCCCTGCATGTTTATATCACATAGATACTGTTCGGGTCAATTTGACCCAGCAGTCAAACTGGAGGTAAAAGGGTGTCAGAAATGTCAGATTATTTTTTTCTTTGCAACTGTGAGACATATTTCATCCCAATCACTCACACACACACCTAGACAAACACACACACACACACACACACACACACACACACACGTTCATATTGCGATTGCTTGTTTGTCATATTGTTGTATTGCGATTTTGTTCATTTCTGGTTCACAAACAGTTCATGCATGTAAAACAAAATTTAAATGTTATGTTTCAATGTTATGTAAAACTATTGTGTTTCATATGTTGGTCTTTCAAAAGCAATAAAGTGGTGAAACATTTAAAAAAAAGTTTGAACATGCATTTTTTAAAATGAAAAACGAGTGAATTATCCTAATTGAACCATTACCTGTTAGAGGTAAGGAACACCATTGCACTAAATATTGATAGAATAGTTAGTAATGGAGTTAGTAATGAAATATTCACACTGCTTGTTAGGATTTTTTTGGTTTCCGACATCTTTTGGATAATTAAACATGCACTGGGTCAAATTGACCCGGGAACACCATTGCTGTTCCTGACAAATGAACATAACAGGAGGGTTAAGTCATAACTGCAAGACAAAACACAGACAGTTCTGGCTCACAGAAGTTTACTTCATCTCTTTTATTTATTTCTGAAAATATAAAACAGTTGGTGAAATCTGTCGGTGACATACAAGAAGTTATTGTAATGCTGGCTGGATGAATAATGTGTGCAATTCATCTTACAGAGTGTGTGTGATGGGAAAAGGTTGTTTCATAACCCCAATGTCACACTCCGATGCACCTTCCCTCTTTTCTTTCACACAAACATCCAAGCCAGGTCGGCAAACACCCTCACCCCAAACAGCGCCGATGATATTGTACTTCTAAATATAACATCACATTTACATACTGTGTTTATTTGTAATTTAATATTTGCATAATGTCTCATCTGTAATGCAACATTTACATTCTGGTTTAGTTGATACTGTTTCATGCATAATTGTTTGGCTTTTATGTGTTGTGCTTTCACTGAGGAGTCATGTCAAACAGAGTCTTCTGTATAAAATTAACCTTTTCTAATTAGTTTATAAGAACATTCATAACTCATCAAAATGCACGTTGTTCAGCTCGTATTTGCATATTGGGAACACCCTGTCAGTTATATGTGATGTATCATGTATGATATATCACATTCAAGGTGATTTCTAAGTCATTTTTATTGTCTTACATTTTACTGTACATTGCAGCAGGTGGATGAGGTTTACGATAACGTATAGTGTCAATAATGAAGATAACATTTCAACTTATCAAATATTTCCCTGTGGTTTTAAAAGTTTTCTACTATGCATTGTGTTGTGTAGTAAATTACTTCTATTTCTCATTAGCTATGACAAACCAGACGGAGTACAGATGGTTGTCAAATGGGAAAAAAAACAACAAAGTGTCTTAGTGCCGTGTTGTTTAACCACAAGCCTGCAGAACAGCTTCAGTGCTCCTTGTCATATTGTACAAGTTTCTGGAACTTTCCATTCTTCCAAAATATATTCTCTCATTTGGTGTTTTGATGATGGCGGTGGAAAACATTCTCTAATCAGGATGTAACCTAATATAGAAACATCATTCAGATATGAACAGATAATGTACTTTGAACATCTTCCTACTTGCCCGTCAAGCAATTTGCACACTTCGGAAATTGAACTCACTCTTTCCAGTGACAGCGGTATCTGCATAAATCTGCTTAGGAATTTAAGATCTTGCCTCATGATCATCGGATTCAGACTGTTTCTTCAGAATCAAAAGTAAGCCAGGTGATTGCTGTCTGTACATCCATACATAGGTACAGTGCAAACAGGAACTACTAGCAGCTAACGCAGCATGACTTCCCATAGAGCAAATTCACTGAAATGTAGAAAGTTAATTCTTTTTGCAATCTGACAGGTGGAAAATGTCGAGCTGAAGTTAAGGACATCTTGGAAGTGCAAATGCTTTCCACTGCAGCCTCGTTACACACTGTGTGTGAAACAAGACATTCTTCACTTTTATATATCTTTTTCTTCTTAAATAAAATAAGCAAATTACCTGCAAATACATTTTTACTCCATATGAATATTATTTGAAAAGGGGTTTGCTTTATTTATGCTAAATTATGGGAGTTATATGGTAGAGGTGGTACAAGAGGCTTGTCCATGCTTGGTCAGTTTCAACTTGGTTGTGATGCATAAAGGTGGAACGACTTATAGGTGTGTGTGTGTGTTCATGTCATGATCTTGTGCTGTGTGTCTCTGTCTCTTTCTCGATATTTTTCTCTCTTTCAATCTCTGAAACACACAGTGCATACTCACACCCACTGTCACAGTTCCTCTCTAGTGGTATCACAGTTTCTTTCTCATACACAGAATGAATCATTTTCAAGCATGATGGAACGGCCTGGATATTGATTGTTATCCAGCTAAGGTTTTATTACAGTCAGAGAAGCTTTAGGTAATTTCATCTTTTATCAGACTCTGGCAATAACCAAGCGCATGCAATAATATCAACAGGTCACTGTCACAGCTCACAGTGACCTGTGTGTTTCCTACAAAATATGGGAATACAGTCTACAGCATACAACTCAATCAGGCCAAGTAAAGCATCACACCTAAAGTCTACATAAAATGTAAATCGCTGAGATTACTGCTTAATGCATAGTTTGATTTTCTATATCAAAATACAGTCTCCATCTATGTAGACGGATAATTACTTGTACTCTGTCAAATTGATGCAAAACTAGGGGGTGCCATTATGAAACCAAGTATAAAACCAAACCAACCAAATATAAATTTCTGCCTTTTGGTTTCTCAGACGAGAACACAGGGCATGTGATTTACAGAGCAGAAATGTACTCTGCAGCAGACAAAAAAAAAAGCAATTTAATTTCAGTGGGACATTAAGGATGTCTGAGATTGAAAACCCTCATAACAAACCCTGCCCCATGACCAGTTGGTTACAATAAAAGTAATAAAACATGCAGGAACCACCGGGTAACATCTTCTTCAACCTAATTTAATAAATCCCTTTTAGACTGAAATTCAGATCACCATCAGACTTTCTTTTAGAATTTCTATTACCTGTGTGCAAGGTCAAGTAGTCACAGAAGACATATACCAAACATTGCAAGGCTCAAAAAAAAGAAAGGCCAACTAGACACATTTGTTTTTAGAGGAGAACTGCCCTCCAAATATAACTGTTTTCAAGGTAAAAATGACCTGCACCACCAATCACAAAAAAGATACAAAGGTAGAATGGGTGCAGGTACAGTGTGGTCACCCTGTGCTAAAGGGTAGTAACTGCATCTTGAAGGTGTTTACATACAAATATTTGATACCAGCAATATGCATGATACAAATGTATTTAAGTTACAGATTGCCATGTGCTAATTTCATAGTTGGTGTTAATATTGGTCCAATGCTACGGGGAAAAAGAAACAAACACTGGATTTGCTAACAAATATACACCGAAACATCATCTAAATACTAATACAACTTATGTACAGTATATCTACATCTTATGTGGCATGCGGAAAGTAAAATTAGTGACAGTTACCGCTCCATTATAGCATTATTGTAGTTTATGTTAAAAGGGAGGTATTATGCTTTTCCTTATTTTCAGACATATGCATAATGTCACAATATTGGATATTCATGTTAAAAGTGGCCGACGTGTCAAATAACAAGGTAAACGTATGTAGCAGTAATCCCTGTGAGCAAAAAGCAGCAGCTTCAGACTGCTCTGAACGCTCGGTTTTCGATGTTTTTTCTACTTTCAGCCCAAGCTGATGTCAGCTCAGATTTCTTTATATGGACATCTGCTATGTGTACAGCGCGCAAGTTCGCTGATCCGCTCCGTGAGTAGTTACGCCAAGCCACGACGCCATTACACAACACAGAAAAGTAAAATAAGTAGTTTACCTGTTGGAGGTGTGCTGGTTGTCTGCAGCTCTTCATAAAACATCATCATCACTGTGGCTGTTTCTGCTTGTACTATTCCTCCCTGCATTATGTCTAACTGATCCGCTGAACACATAACTCCAAACAGCTCCATATGTTGTTGTTTTGACTGGATTTTAGTGCCGCTAACGAAGCTCCACTAAGTCAGTGAGGAACACATTTTTACTTCCTGTAAATTCTTCACAATAAAAGTCTTCCATTAGTTAGTCATTTAAAAGCTTTTAATTTGAATAATAACAAAAGCAAAACAGTATATGTATATGGATATTTTTCAAGGTCAAAGTTTTGACACTAAATTGAATATCTTGAGCCTCTGTTCAAGAAATTTCAGTTTGCTCGTCATGGGATATACTCAATTTAAGTACTTTTTTTGTAGGTTAGAATTAATTTTGTGAAAAAGATTTCATCAGTGAAAGGCAGCTGCTTTATTGCAAAACTAAGTCGTGCTGTGCACTCTTTATTTACTAATTTAAGTATTTGGCAAATAATTTTCTTTTAATATGTCATAAGCTAAGTGCATATGTGCAACTAAAACAAAAGTAATAAACTGGGTTATTCAAGGTGGTGTGTAGATGCTCTCTCCTGAAACTGGTTTACTTCAATAACCTGGTTCAGAACAGAACTCTGAATCCAGGTGAACTAAGCCACACTGTCTCTTCCTCTCCTGTGCCGGTGTAACAGTCTCTTTTGTTGCTGTTGTTGTTATAATCCATCCTTGTCTCTCCTAATGTCAGCTCTGTTGCTTCCTTCCTTCTTTACGCCCTCTTTGTCCCTCTTCCCTAATTTCCATTTTGTTGTTATTACTCTGAGACATCCTCAGTCCATCTCTTTCTTTTTTTCTTTTGGTTTTACACCGATTTCAATTTGACTATAAACATGTTCTTATCTGTAACAGCCCAGGGAAAGAGTTGCTTGGAAATTGAGCGTGATACCAACTAACTCATGTGGAACAATGTCACTCTGTTATTAACTAATTCTCATTAACTAAATCTAATTAGCTTGATTCTTCCAGGCTACACAACGTAAAGAATCAATTCAAGTTCATTATTTTGATGTTGTAAAATATCAGTTTTGTAGCCAAGAGCATTTTCTGCAAAGAGAAAATATATTTTATTGAGTTTTTTTAAATTATTGTTGTTAGCTTTATAGCAGGCAGGCACATTGACTTGTTTTTGTAAACATCTAAGAAGAGCCACAGACTTGTGCATGTACTGTTGAATTGATAAGGTAATGATGAGCAGGTGTGCCAGCCGCAGGTTGATCAGGAGCAGGAGGAGGAGGCCGTGACCATGGACACCCAAGAACAAACACAAACACAGAGAAACAGACAGGGAAAAAACAGAAACAGAGAGAAAACACTAGGATCATGGTGAGATCCATGACACTCCTGTAGCCGGGTGTGCTTTGCATACTGTGATGCGAATAAGCAAAATCAACAGTTGCAAGAAGCTAGTTGGATAATGACCTGACTGGCTGGATATCTGACCTGGACTACCAACAAAATATGTTGCCTTCTTTATATTTGGATATGATCTTCTTCATAACCTTACTTCCTGTGTTTACATTCTTGCTCCTCCACCAGACACATATGAGACACCAATGAGTGGAGTGAATGTTCTCATGTGCTAGTTCATTTCATTGAGATCACCCAGTGCCACAGAGAGCGTGACAGTGGACGGAGGAATCTGGCAGAAAAGCATACACTCAACCAGCAACTTTTGCCTTGGTGCAACCCAGTAGCCTGTACCCTGTAGACTTGGCATAAAATCCAGTCTAGAAGAAGCACTACAGGCATTTAGCTTCACCCTGTCTTCAGTTTATTTCATCTCAGTACTACTAACACAACCCCTTGCATTTTTTTCAACACAGTGATTTCAGTTTTAACATGGCCTTTGCAAAACCTGATATATATTTAGACTGTTTTATTGGCAGACTGAGATCGACCATCCTGAAATAACTTCAACAATCTCTTCATCTAAACCATCAACCTGTCTCTTAAACTCCATCCAACTAGGCTGCTTAACAAAGTCTTACTCTTAGTTAGCACTTCTTTACTAGATATGACCAATGTGTCTTTAGTAACAGGCTATAAACCACAGTCCTTTCTTAAAAAGCCTACTCTTGATTCAGGCGTTTTAGCCAACTATAGACCTATATCTAACCTTCCCTTTCTCTTTAAGATCCTTGAGAAAACAGTTGCCAATCAGTCCTGTGACTTTCTACATAACAGTAGTTTATTTGAGGATTTTCAGTCTGGATTTAGAGTGCATCATAGCACAGAGACAGCACTGGTGAAAGTTACAAACAACCTCCTAATTGCATCAGACAAAGGACTTCTCTTTGTACTTAGTGTTGCATTTGACACCAGTGACCATCACATCCTATTACAGACACTGGAACATTTAATTGGCATTAAATGAACTGCATTAAGCTGGTTTAAGTCCAATGTATGCATTCATGTACCATTAATGAATGTACTAACTTGGTTTCTTCCCTGGAGTTTTTGTGCTTTCTCGTCTCACAGGTTTCTATGGATCATGGTCGTGGGCCACCTGGTTATCGATCACACCTAGAACCCAGGTCTGCTCGAGGTTTCTTCCCATTATAAGGGGGTGTATCCTTGCAGCTGTTGCCAAGTGCTCGCTCATGGGGGATTGTTGGGTCTCTGTAAATGAAAGAGTAAGGTCTAGTCCTGCTCTGTGTGAAAAGAGCCCTGAGATAACTTCTGTTGTGATTTGGCGCTATATAAATAAAACTGACTTGACTTGACTACAGAAAATCATGTCATTCACCATCTCAATTCAAACAAGTTTTAAGCCCTTTTGGTGTCAAACTTCTACTTTTTCAACCCATAACTCTCCAGCCATCCCTCTTTAGCCATTCGTACAATGACATAATCAGAACAGGAGGTCGTAGCAAGGATAGCATGTAGAACATAGCCTTGAGCGGTGAGGGTGGTGGGGGTGTGGGGGCATTTATATTACTGCTGCACGAGCACTGTGTGACTGTGCTGGAAAAGTGAATGTAGAACGCAGGCTGCATTCTGACAGTGATGCTATTTAACACAATCATCTGCCCCCAGGGCCAAAGGTCTGTCCACATTATGGTGAAGTGGTGAGTGCAAGCCAAGAGTAGTGTGTGTGGTTATGTGTGCATATTTACACACCAACCTTGCATTTATATTCCTGTGTGTATGTTTGTGAATGTTTAAGAGTCCATTGTGTATGAAAATACATATTTATGTGCTATATATCCACCGCATCTATATTCCTCCATATCTGTGAATGTGTGCATAAGGGCATAGCAGCGGTTACACTCTCCAATTCTATGTGAAAAGCTACTTCGATTCAGTGAAAAGCAGGGGGTCGGGTACAGTCAGCCAGAGATGATTGTTGTTGTGAGTCTCACAAATGCTAAATGCTGGTTCTCCCATCTCTGAATGGTGGATGGCAAAAAAGCTAATTAGAAGAGAGGACAAGGAATCGAGGAGGAGGCAGGAGTTTGAGAGACAGAGAGCAAGAGGAAAGCAGAAAGGAGGAAGAGTGAGAGAAAAAAAGTGGGAAAGGTGTTATTTTTAGTTTAACCTTGTGAGCTTTTGTGAGTCACAGAGCTGAAGCAAAGGCCAAATGGCTGCTGACAAACTGTCATGCACAATTTTGGAGTGCAGTCAAATGTACAGTAAAAGTACACAGGCGTATTACAGCTAGCTCAATTCTCACCTGCAACTATGAAAAGAGCAAAACGTCTCTGGAGACTTCACTCTTTGGTGTTTGCAACACAATTAGAAAAAGTGCTCTAATTAAAGCAGCAATGGAAGTTACATTGCCCTACCTGTTTAGTGAAGTAGGTTAGAAAGGGCTTTTTGTGCTCAACACACCTAAAGACACACACATTTTAATTAGATGTGTGGGGGGGGTCTCAGTTAGTTCCTCCGAGGTTGTTTGTGTTTATTTGTACATGTGTGTTTGTGTGCAAGTGTATCTCAGAACAAATTAAAACATTCCAGCAAAGTCAAAGTAATCACATACATTTGTCACCGGGAAGCTCTTCACAGAAGATGACCAAACATGTGAATGTGCAGACACACACACTTTAACCCTCAGCTCTAAACTATAATACATTCAAAATGTAATTTCACTGCCTTCAATATCTGTATGAGTTAATCAGCTCTATGATATGAATGTGATTGGATCTGACACGGGTAATCAAACATAATCTGTCTCTCTTTCGACCTCTTCTCTTTTTCCATTCTACTTAATCACTTCCCACTCACATCCTTCTCACTTGTCATGTTAAAATGCCAAAGCAGTCAGTGTCATAGGATAATGCTCAACTGTGACAGAAAACCACCAAACGCAATCTTGTATGCTTTTGACACCTGAGGTGATTTCTAGACATGACAAGGATCAGTGGCACTTCGGAGGAATGTGACACGTGTCAATACAACCTATTCTACTGAAATCAATGTAAACTTGTATACCAGCAATAGCTATGTGTGTGTAAGTGCAGATGGACATGACATGCCATGACAGAAAGCAGCAGTGTTTTTCGCCTTGACCGACTGCTTCTTTTATTTTACTTGTTTGTTGGTATTAATGGTTAAATTAACCATTAATTTAAATTAACAGTTAAAATTGTTGGTGGCAGTCCTCTTCTGGGGTGTTGTAAAATAGATTAAAAAAAATAAAGCTTGGGCGATAAAAAAAACTCCTAAATCCAGTACAGTACTCCCAATTCACTTTGTATGCTGCAGTATACTCATATTCATTCATCAATGAAGCATAATGTAGACTGTTATATAATAGTAGGTTCAATGCAATGGCATCGTGCCCCCTCAAATCTTTGAGATTGGATGGCTTTAGAGAACATTCAATTCTATTTTCACATTAAGTGTTTTTAATTAGCCTTAATATAGTATACTGGTTCCTTCCAGCAAGAAAGTACTATGTAATATCAGCAGAGCTAGTGGAGCCACTCAGCTGTGTGGATTTGGAAGCCGTTTAGAGTGGTTGCAAATTGCAGTTGTGTTGTGTAACCAATATCAGCTCAGTATGACTTGATTAATTCTAAATTACTCAGAGCTTTATAATTTCCCTATTAAAATGATTTCAGCATCGGTGATTTTAACTATAACACACATGTAATTAAGATTGTTAATTGACACACCCAGCCCAAAGTGTGGGCTGGGTGTGTGTCCCCACTAGGTCTCATTGTAGGCCCACAGTGTGCCTGCAGTATGCCCCTAAGTGGGCCCAAATTGGGCCCCACACTCAGCCCACACTTTCGGCTGGGTGTGGGCCCACACATGCCCCACATTTCAGGCCAGTAATAGGGCCCACAGTGGGCTGCCCCTGTTTAAGTTTATGTTTAGAACACTTACATTTATTCACAGCCAGGTTAGAAGAAAAAAAATGAAGAAAATAAATTGAAAATTGAGTACAAGCTTGTGGATTGAAACCTGAATAAAATGCTAAAACACCTTTATTTTTATAAAACAGAACAATGACCACATAGAGCCACATTAGAGCACAATAAGTACATAATAAATCAATCTCCTCAGGGGCATCAGTAGATCTCTATCTTCTGGTCCTTCTGTTCATGAGGAACCACAATGTTAAATACTTGTCAAAGTAAATAAGAACAAACAAAAAATCAAACTGGGTCTTCAGCAGATCAAAACTTTTTATAAACAGTGACAGGAACCACAGCCAATCAATTCTCTTCAAGTAAAGTGACAAAAACCAATATGTTTCATACCACATATACAGATTTAAATTTTACGTTCCAGTCCTTTTGGTTAACTGCTTTGGGCCCCGCACAGACTATCCCACGGGGGGCCTGTGTTGGCATTCTGTGGGCAAGCCCACAGTGGGTTGCCCACAGAAAACCCTCATTGGGGCCTGAAGAAGTAAAACTGCTGTGGGCCCTGCAGAGGCTAACCCACAGGGGGGCCTGTGTGGGCATTCTGTGGGCAAGCCCACAGTTGGTTGCCAGTCATCCCACAGTGGGGCCCATGTTGCATACTCCATGTTTCCCAAACCCATGGTTTTCTGTGGGAAACCATGATGGGGACCCAAAAGGGCAAGACCGCTGTGAGCCCTGCATGGGCCCATGTGAGTTTTCTATGGGCAAGTCCAACTGTGGGCTTGCCAACAGAAAGCCCACAGAGGGGCCCCAAAGGGCAAAACTGCTGTGGGACCTGCATAGGTTTACCCACATGGGGTCCATGTGGGATTAGGGTGGGTTTACCCATCCCACACTTCCCCACAGTAAACTCACATATACCCACAGTGGGCCTTATGGGCATGTTTGCTGGGATCACAGTACGTCACCCAAACGTCAAGTCTTGTGATTGGTTCACGTAAAAGCGTCTTTTGTCAGATGAACATAACCCTTTACATGCTTGTCCATGCATTCACAATACAGCTGTACCAGCATTGTCCCTGAAATGTTACTAGGTCTTGAGGTGGGAAACTGGCGGTACAGATTTCCCTGAATATCGATCCCTGCTCGCATTCACACATGACCCCATGCAGGAAATGGTCCTGAACATTTCAGGGATAGACTGCATGTGTGAAAGGGGCTTTAGAGATAGAAAGATAAAGACTTACTGTATGAGGACAAGCTGTGTCAGAGACAGACATTATTATCCACTTGAGAGCAGCAAGGCTACACTGATTTTTAGTGCAGTGAATTCTAGGAACTTTGGAGTTATGTCAATTCTCAGTATTACTCAATTGAAGATAAACTTTTCCATGACAAAGGCCGCAGACCTCCGAGAACTGCATCCTTCCTCTGATGCTGTGGTTACCTCCTGTGAAACAGCTAAGTCTGCAAGTGCAAAGAAAATATCACATAATTGAAAACTGTTCAAAAGTAAAGGGAGCTTGCTGTGTTGTGTGGATTGTTTTGAAGGTAATTTTTGACATACACTTGCCAATTTCTTCATAAGGAATTTAGCCGAGCTTCTGTTGAATGTTAATTGCTTGGCTTAAGGCTTCAAAGAAAGGCTGCTGGAGAGACTCATTAAAACAAAAAGAACAAGGCAAAACACAGAAAAACCCAGAAGGAAGCAGCTGTGAGTATGCATTGACTCTTAAACTCTGCTCTGGAAAATGCATAAAACTTTAAGAGCAATTTTAAATAACACTCTTAACTACTAAGATCTAATGTTATTGGGAAAAGGGACCCTGGTTGGTGTGTCCGGATTGTGTTTGAGGTGGACTTGAAGCACACCTGACGTGTCCAATAATCCACAATTCCTGCTTTTTGCTACCATTAGCACATTACTACCCAAGGCACATGTACATGTGGGTGATGTTTATGGTTAGAGTTATATATTGTATAACGATTCAAGCACACATCAATCAATAAATCATCAACTTCTCTTGAGACAAAGTGTTGCAGTTATTGGTTTTGCAATAAGCATCTAAAATCTCCATTGAAATTGAGATAGATGGATTGATGTTATTATTATTATTATTATTATTATTATTATTATTATTATTATTATTATTATTATTATTATTATTATTATTATTATTATTAAGGTACTGTGATAATTGATGGTATTCTTTTCAAATCAATTTGCAATTAAACATATAATTGATACAGGTCTCTAATTTGGATCAAGTGTGAAAGAGTAATACATGGAAATTTCCGCATAGCTGGTAACTCAGTTCAGTTGATACATAAGAATATGAGACGTTAATTTAATGAATTTAGTTTCAATCCCATCAATTCCAGGATCACTGCTCTCTCTTAAGTTGTCAGTGACATTCAGACCTAAATAGGAGATATTTTCTTAAATTAAAAAGAGCTGTGACAAGACAAATAAAATTAAAGGCCATGTTAACAGAGCTAGAAATTAAATTAGAACTGATACAGGAAAAATGCTGATTGAACACATATGCAATTAGGAAGCATTGATCAGTATTGTACCTCTTAATTTAGCAATAGCTAATAGCATATCATAGCAATGATATGTTCTTACTCAAGTTGATCAAATCTTGATTAAATCCAAAACTATTGTGTTTATAGTGTTTATTAAAAATAGCTGGTACAAGATAAAAAAATAAGAAAAAAAAAACCCAAACTGGACCGAGGAGAAACTTGTGTCATTATATGAATATGCTCAAAAAACATGTTGAAAAATAAATACCATTGAAAGGAGTATTATCTGGTGTGAAGCTATAAATAAATCTGGCAACACGTAACGGGGAAAAATGATGTATCAAAACATTATTCTTGGCAATTTTTGCTCTTTTTTTTGTCAATACTAAAACTGCCACGTTGGCAAGATCTATAGTCGTAGGTAGTAGCAGGTGAGTGATAGACACTGTGGTAAGTGGAGAAATGAGAGATAGCAGGAAACAAACTAGCCAAGAGAAAATCATCATCTCTCTTTCTTACTGATTTTTGACATTTTTTTACCAAAGACTTGAAGACATAGTTCATGGTCTTTGTCTTCAGGTTTTCTTTTTAAAATAGTAATCACTTGCTGATTATAAATGTTTATTTTCTGAAGAGCACTGCAAGCATGTGTTTTTCTTGGGTGAAACACAAGTTTGTCTGCTTCTCTCCCCTTGAATGACAGATTACCGCCCACAGCCTAACGTTGACTCTGAGTGGGACCACGGTGGTGCTGTGTGCATCACAATCCAAGAGCAATTTCCCTGAAATGTTCTCACACCATGAAGATAATCAGGCCTTGATTGCGAGAGATATTGCCTACCACTCACCAATAGTGACTAAAAAAACAGCCAGTGGCATGAGTAATTATCCACAAATATCCAACAATGAACATGTGCTCTGAAAACAGGTGGTTTATTGTTTAAGCAGACAAAAGACTCAGCTTCCCTCATCATAGCCCAGGCACCATGCAGCCAGATGTGGGGCATCCTCTGCCATGTTTTCAGAGCCATGCTTTTGTGTGCGCATTTGAGAAAGAGAAAGAGCATAAGAATGAGCGTCTTAAAGGCATTCATTCATTCTGACATTTATTTCAGTTACGCCGCCAGCCTCAGCGGGCATCACCGCAAGATATCCGTGGAGGTAATCAATTTACAATGTGCTAATCTTCGTTGTGGTATGCTAATGTGTATATGGTTAAATGCAAGTTAAGGTAAGTGATTCCAGGGAGCTGTGCAGGCCAACATGGCAGTGATGTTGCTGAGCTGTGTGTGGTAAGTTGAGGTGTGATGTTTTCTTATGAATGATTTGGACAGACTTTGGGAGGAGGACAGTAGGTGTGATTCATGAAAAGCTGGCACTTCTGACCAGCTTTGCATCTATTACAAGTGTTTTCCCGTGAGTTAGCAGCACAGTGTGTGTCTGTGTTGTTCCTTTGTTTTTCTGTGTGAGCACACTTTCATATACCTATATACTTGTGTGCATATGCATACATGATTGCAAGGATTTGAGGTCCTGGTGTTTACAGTAGGCCGACCCGAAATTATAGCTGAGATCTCAGGTAAAAAGGGCTGGAAATGCAGGACTTTTAGTGTGTGTGTGTGCAAAATCTGTAAATATTAAAATATGCACTCCTATAACATTGTCAGATTCACAGTGGACAAAATCGATCTATTGTTTTCTTTATTACACATATTATTTGTCCCTGTAAAAACCTGGTGCCTACATTACCCACTATGCAACTATTTAATTTGAGATTCAGGCGGGTTATGCTAATAGCCACTGATGTAGCCTCGAGCTGATAGCTTCAAGCAGAGATGAGGAGCAGGCTACACTTCTTTCTAACTCCACACCCCCAGAATTTTTTTTCATTTTCAAACTTGAACTTCAGTCCCAACCAACACTGCCTCAAGTGACATCACCAGAGGCAATTTATCAGACTTCTTGCAGCTCCCTTTGGAGCCACAATATGCTTTATATAACTTTTTCACATATGCATTAGTACTCCTCAAAACCCATGAACAGACAGGTTTGTACTATGTCTAAAATTGGCGGAGTTCCCCTTTGGTCAGACATTTAGGCCTTCATCCCAAAGAGTGAACAGGAGAATTCTACAGGTAGCCCATTAAGTGTAAAAGATATTGCCCTTATTTTGCCAGTTAACGTTCAAACACATTGCCCCCTTGCTGCAAACAGAAAAATATGTCAAATTTGTTGTGACGGATATTCCTTCCCTGCCACATGCTGTAAAAAAAAAACAACAAAAGAATCAAAAACACTGTATGATTGGCATTATTTATTTTAAGAGGAACTGTTTCTGTTTAAAACATATTACCATACAACCTAATTAATATAGAACAATAACATCAGGAAATTAGCCACAGACCTGCTTTGATTGCACTGATTGGAGTGTTTTTGAGGCTCAATCCACAGCCCTGGGCAAACACTTTGACATCTTACATCAGCTTTTGTGAGGACATGTGTGTACCCACCCAAACTTTCTGCACCTTTAATAACAATAAGCCCTGGTTCACAGCAAATCTCAGGCAGCTTCATCAGGCCAAAGAGGAGTACTACAGGAGTGGGGACAGGATCCTATACAACCGGGCATGGATCCTGTCCTTAGACTTCAGCTTGGCATTCAACACCATTATCCCAGAAATTCTCCTCACCAAACTCACCCAGCTCACTGTGCCTCCCTCCACCCGTCAGTGGATCACAAACTTCCTGACAGACAGGAAACAGCAGGTGAGGCTAGCTGAAATCATATCCAGCACCTGAACAATCAGCACTGGCGCCCCTCAGGGATGTGTGCTCTCCCCACTGCTCTTCTCCCTCTACACCATTGACTGCACCTCAGGAGACCCGTCTGTTTAACTTCTGAAATTTACAGATGACAGAACAGTCTTCTGCCCTCTGGTAGGACAGAATACTGTACACCAAAACCACCAAACACAGGAACAGTTTCTTCCCTCTCACCGTCACTCTGATGAACAGTTAACCCGGGAACTGTGCAGTAACCCTAAAACACTTTAATACCCACTGTACCTAAAAATTATACATTTATTTTAGTCTAAAATACAACATGTGCTATTGACTCACTACTGTATATCTGAACAGGCTCTATATACTGTACATAACCACCTACTATATGTATATAAAGTAATGTATTAATTAACATTTAATATTTATCTCAGCACTTCACCTGTATATAGCCATTCCTTGTATATATTTCTGAAGATTGTGTTGTTATTCTGTGTAAGTACATTAAGAGCCACTAAACCTGAGTCAAATTCCTTGAATGTGTAAACATATTTGGCCAATAAAGATGATTCTGATTCTGAAATTAGAACATTTTAGTAATTATCTGCAGTTCTGTGTTCAAAATCAGACTTTATTTATGGCATAAAGTCTTCTCAGCAAAAAACTCCCTCTGCATAAAGTACCTAAACACACACACACACAATATTCTACTATATCATTGTTCTAGTCCTTGAACTAATCTTAACCTAATTCAAACCTCAACCCTAAATCCAAGTCTTTTTTATAAATATCATCAGAACCTTAAGTTGGTCCTCACAAAGACATGAGAGCACATAGACACTTATTTATACATATATACACTGGTACACAGACATTTTATACTTAATTTCCTGATGCACAACATATTTTACTAGGCTAAACATAAGATTAAACAATATGTTATTTTATTATTTAATACAACCATTTCCTTTGGCGACTTCTAAGGACAATCTACCTCCAAGCCTTTTTTAAAATTTCACCAAAGCCAAACAAACCTTGACAAAGCATGTCGAAAACTTGTAAGAGAACTCTGTGCCAAAAAAAGGCTTTTGATGTTGTTCATATCCCTGGAGCTGTAAGCTGAAGACTCAGAAATAAATACTGTGCTAAACTGTTAGCTCTCAGTTGGAAACTTGCACCACCAGCAGCCACCTCTTTGCTGCTGTCTGATGGTGAACATAAACCACTTGCTAGTTGTATCGTGCCAGAGGTGGGGCAGTGATAGATACATGCTGCAACAGTAGAATTGTCAGGGGTTCACTGTCTTAGTGACTATTCATGTTGTTCACCTGCCTGATCTCTAACTCTCCTGTCATTGCAGATCCTGCCACACCCATCTGGATCCCATCAGGCTTTTCAGTCATCCTCTATATATACACTGGTCCATATTCACATGCTCCTTGCCAGATTGTCTAGTGTGTTTGCCTAGCTTTCCAGCATTTCTATGTCTACCTGTTCGCTTGCCTGTTACCTGAGATCCTGCCTGTTTCTCGGTCTTGAGATTTGCCCAGTCCCTTGGAGTTGTCTGCCTGGTTTGTGACCCCTGCTTGTTTTTTTGGACTGATTAAAGAATATTGGACTCTGCTCCTGTCTCTGAGGTTGTGCTTTTGGGTTCTGAGTTGTTACAGTACAATCTGGCAATGAGCATGTGAGTATGGACCAGTATATATAGGGAATGACTGATGAGCCTAATGGGATCCAGGTGAGGAGATGGGTGGGGGAACTCAGGTGAGGGGAATGAGGTGATTGCAGGGCAAATGGGTGTGGCAGGATCTGCAATGACAGGAGAGTTAGAGATCAGGCAGGTGAACAACATGAATAGTCACTAAGACGGTGAACCCATGACAAGAATATGTGTGGCTGTTGACAGGATGCCTAAACTTTAAAACATTACTCTAGCAATTTTCAATATTTCTATTTTTGTTTTTGATTTTTTTAGCATGTCTACCACGTCATTGCATTCCAAAATGATGGATCTTTTATCTCTTTTATCAATAATTTTGCTGATTTTACAGGTTGCACAAGTTCTCACATTTCTCAGTGACCCATTGGTACTGAAACAAACAGTCTCGTAGAGAAGAAATTAACTGAAATTGAAAAAGATAGGAAATTAACTGAAGTTATGCCCCTGGTCAGCATAAAAGTTCAGTCCAATTTCACCAGCATCTTGTGAGATTCATCTAGAATTGTTTTCTGTGGAAGAGAAAAGGGGGAATTGGTGCATCCATACAACATTATGGAAACAGGTATTTCATGGAAACTATTACCCTATCTTATAGTGAAATGTCTTATATTGTAACTTAAGTCCATATTGGAACTTTGGAAGTATTTTTTTAGTAAAACATCTGACTTGGATATAAAATTAGTTTCTCCTTCACATCTATGTCCAGTGTCAGATCGTTTGTTGTGCTGATTTTAATACTTACAGTGCATATGGCTTCTATGTGTAAAAAATCTGTTTCTGTGTGATGGCAGTTGAGTTAAGTTGAAAAGAAGAATCCTTCACTACTGCATCATTTCATAGTATAATATGAACAACTGTAGTTTTTTTTTTCTTTTTTTGTGCTCAGTCAGCCAGAATGAAAATGTGTTTTAGTACTCATCATGCGTAAAACTCTACACATAAATAAATCAATTACAGAGTGAGTGACATTTTCAATTCACACCTCTACTCAGCAACACAACAAGCACTTTGTTGAACAATAACACAAATGTGATAAAATGTCAGATTTGGTGAAGCATTGGTGTGAGTTTGTGTTTGCGCTGAGACATGACGCAGCCTGGTGATTTCCATTTAAATTTCCCTTTGGTCCTCTCACCATGTCTCCTATAACTGCTGCTGTCCCTGGTGGCTCTCCAGAGCAACACAGTGCATTCAGGAGGTCAGTCCTGTTTTAATAGCCTCTCCAAACTGAGTCAGCTCACAGAGTCAGCTCAAGGGCTAGGTGCTGGTGTAGTGTTAACCACAACGGGCAGCAGGATTCTGGTGATGGGAAAGCAGATCGTCCTCCAATCAAAACTGTACTACTTCCCTAAAAGTCAAACAGTAGAATCCCATCTCATGCTTGACTTTGAAATATTCAAGGTTACTTAAGATTTCATATCAACAGTTCTGACAGCCGGCTCATGTGGAGTATTATTTAAATGTAGAATATGTACAACAATAGTGTTTGGCGTCTAGGCTCTGACCTCATCGCTCCCCGCAAGGAAACATTTATCTCACACAGCAGGGGGGGGGGGGGGAACAATACTAAAACATTCAGAGCCTAACACCAGCCATTATGCGGAATCTGCTATGTGTGGGCCTTGGCACCAGCCACCATGTGGCCATTCCCCTTCTAATCACCTCAGACTATGAGGGGAATATACTGTCTAGTGAATCTGCTATGTGTGGGCCTAGGCACCAGCTGCCGTTTGGCCATTCCCCTGCTAAGCACCTCAAACTATGAGGGGAATATCGCAATCGACCTGATATGCAGCAAATGGCTGATACACTCAGCTATGCAGTAAATAATAAAATCCCAAATTCATGGGGGTATTTTTTTTTTCTTTCTTTCTTTTTTTTGTTAATCCATCTCTGTTTTGGTACCAATCGTGGCTCTACTTCAGGTTGCAGTGGTAAAAAGGTTTTGGTAGTAATATTTTCTCATAAAACATGTTAATAGTATATATTACAGTTGTTAATAATAACAAAATGCATAATTTGGTTATTTCATATTTCCCTTTGCCTCTAGCTGTGGTGGTGTTTCTCTTGTTGTGCTTTGTGAAAAGCAGCTGAAGAATTAATACAGAGGCAACAATGAATAAGCCAAGCATTGTAAAGGATTTGGGATTTTATATTGAGCTTTGCCTAAATAATGCAGACATGGCAACAGTTATTTTTTGCTTGAACAGATATCTTGCCACCATAGATTCCTTCAACCAGTCATATCCTTCAACTACAGAGTTGGACACATTGTCAGGTGGGAGATGCCATCTTTGAGTGCCCGGTGGATGACTTCATGCCATAGCCAACCAAGGAGGACAGGCTACACATTGCTTAGGGCTTTCATCATTGATGGAATTTCCCCAACTGCCTTGGATCCATCAATGGCAAACGGGGTCATCCAGGTTATCCCCAACTATAGCTCCTTGTTCAATAACTACAAAGGGACATTCTCCATTGTCCTGCTTGCAGCTGTGGATGCAGAATACTGCTTCCAGGTCATTGATGTTGGTGGGCATGGCCGGAGTAGTGACAGTGGCACCTGGAGCCAACTCCAGATTCAGTGAGGGTCTCATTGACGGCACCCTCGACTTCTCTGAGGATGCTGAGATCACTAGAGCAGAGCATTGTGGGAGAATGCTGTTTATCCTGTTGGGAGACAAGGCCTTCCCTCTCTGCAGGCACCTGCTCTGTCCTTTCCCTGGCTCCAACATCACTAAAAAGGACAGCATCTACAACTATGGCCTCAGCTGTGCCAGGCTGGCTGACAGTAAATGGAGCTTCAGGATCCTCTCCTCTCTGTCGCAGATGTACAGAGGAGTCATTGAGGTGGGCCCTGACAAGGTGGAGCATTATGTGAAGGCCACCTGTGTCCTACAAAGTGTTTTTTTGCGAGAGTCAGCCATGAGAGACAACCACCGAGCAGCCACACAACAACTGGCAGTGCAGCCTCCTGCTCTTTGTGATGTTTGCAGGACCTCCCACAACAATGCTACCAGGGAGGCTCTCAAGGTGAGGGAGGCCTACAGGTCTTACTTCAATGAAGAAGGTCCCATTTCATGACAGCACTTGCTGTAGTCTGTCCTTAGATAACCAAATGCTCTTTTAAAAGCCACCCACATAATTTAAAAGAGCAAAATTCCACAAAGCAAGTTCATTTAAAGAACATATTCTATAACATAGCCACTTTCCAATCACAGTTCAACACAGTACTCATGTAATATAGTTGTTTGCAGCAAGGTGTTTCAAGAATGTATAGAATAGTTGTCTAGGTTGAAACACTAGCCAGCCAGGGAGTTAAAAGTACATGCTCCTTGACATTTTGGTGGTCTGGTTGTGGTCAGTGCATATGAAACTAATACATTAAATGTAATTAAATTAAATGTAGTTTATGAATATGAAACTACTTTGTATTAGTGGATAAAGGAGGGTTATAAGACTAATTGTCTTTGCTGTGTGTGACAGCCTATGGGTAATAGATTTGCCTGTTTTGTCCCAGTGTTATTCTGTTACTCCCTCTTAATCTGCAGATTAAACACAGGAAGTAAGATGTCTTACATAACTTTTACAGCAAACATGCTTAGAAGTGATTTTGCTGTGAACTTAATGTGGTGTTAGGTAGCCATTGTAGTGCGGACGCAGCAGGGACACACTACAATGCAGTCCCACTTTTTTGTCTAACTTTGATGGTTATTTTAGAGCTTCAGTGCAACTAATCTGTTATCCATAAAAGTGAACAGGGGAACAGACATCACAGTATAATTTATACAATCATGAAGCTGTAAGCAAAATCAAAGTACTGCTGGTTACCATTATAACTATAACATAACCATTGCAACTCTTACCCTGCTTCATAGATCAGCTGGTGAATCTTTAAGTTCACTAATGCCTTTTGGGTTTTGGCAGGCTTTTCAGGACTGGAAGCAAGCTTTTCAAATACAACTCATCTTCATCAACTGCAGTATTGGTGGCAGCAGGGGGGTTGTTTGTTGTAGCAGGAGATTTTAGTAGGGCATTAACAAGCTGGGATTCAAACTCTGTTATTTCATTTGCATGTGACCTTCTCCTCTTGCCCACAGGAGGTCTACTCTCTGGATGCTGCGTTCGTCTTGAACATGGTGTTACCGGAGCACCTCTCAACACATCACCTGGTTGGCTGACAGCTGCCGACTGGCTGGCTCTCTCAGATGCAGCTGCTGGTTGTTTTGCTGGCTGGAAGGTAGGCTAGCGGGTAGGCTGGCTTGCTAGCTGATACAAAGCATCGGTCTGGCTGGCTGATCCAGCTACTGACTGACTTTCTCTCTCAGCTGCAGCTGCTATGTGATTTGATGGCTGGGTGGAACCTTGCTGGCTGTCTGGTAGGGTCCCATCTGGCTAGCTGAAGGGGAGCAAGAAACCCCATCACAGCTTCACGGCACCTTGGCAGTGGCACAAGCACCACTTCTGCTCCTCTCCTTCTCTTTCCTCCTTTCTCTCAAGTATCTCTGAGGTTCTTCCATCTTTCCATCTTTTACATACTTCATCTGGATGGAAACAATGTTGGAAAATAAGATAAATAAATATAAAAACATGTGCTTGTTTTGACTCTTCAATGATTTATTAGTATGTATAGTTGGTATAATAAACAATATGCAAAATGCCAGAGCTCTGCAATAATTACCAGCTTTGTGTAACTCATAATGTTCAGTTGTTTAGTGTGTCAACAAGTGTTGGACATTTCTGTGGCTGTTGTTTGTGGTATTTTATAGCTAATAAACCCTTTGTGTGAAACCCATAACAGCTAAAGACATTTAGCTGGGGCATGGAGTTTGACAAACTCAACTAATCACATTTCGAGTGCAGTGTAGGTCTGGTTAGCTCATCTCTGCTGCTTATTTACCCACCGGATTCACCAACAATAGCTGCCACCTTCCTCTCTGTGGTTTCTATCCTGGTATGTGGGGAGAGTGCGGTCATAAAGTTCAAGAAAGCCAGAAATGGCTTTGATTAACCTCTCCTCCATTGTGCCCACAATATCTATACCTTCCATGTGTTTAATTACATAACTTCCTGTACATGGGCTGTGGTTGTACACACAGCTGTTCAGAAAGTCGCCGGTGCTATAGCTTGATTGGCTATCTTGATGTGAGAATTTTTCCTTCCTTGTTGTCGCACCACCAGCTTGGTCCACATCACCAGGTATCCGAACATGCTTTGTGCAGCAAATGAGTTCAGTCAGTTTGCTTACAGTGGGGCTGCACCATCAAACCTCCACAAAGCAACATGATCAGGCTGATATGCAGCGGGTTTGCTTTTGAAACCCCAGAATACCATAATTTTACATTATGTTTGCTATGAAAACCTTAAATAATGTAAAAACATCAAACACTATTACACATGTGTATTGAACATTTTATTCATATTGAACTATCCAAAATACAAACAACAGCATCTGACAGTTTTCAGCCTGGTTTGTCAGGCCAGTGTTAAAAATGGTAAATGGACTAAATAAACCAAAGAGAAAACAACACAGGGTAGCTTCAGAACTGTAGACCGTCAGCCCCCCCACCTGCTTTTAACCTGATAGTATGATTTCTGTCTGTCATCACAACTCATTGGTCACACAAAAACACATCAACACGATGTTAAATCAGTGTATGGAGTGCATGTGGCTGAGCAGTGTTGCATAAAGATCATCCTATTATTCTGTCTTGTGTTAATTTACAAAAAAAAGAAAGAAAGAAAGAAAAAAAACTGGCTCTCAAATAGGAGCCGGCTCCCATTGTTTACTCAAAGGAGCCGACTCATAGAGCCAACTCATTCGCGACCGACACACTAGTTGGGCTGCCTGAACTAGCTTGCAGGCGTTGCTACATTAATTAAACCCATAATGTCTCTAAAATAGTTTATTTGCCCTGTTAATGACATGTCTCAAAACATGCAGAACAATGTTTGTGATTTTGTATTTTTCTCCATCCCACTTGTTTGCAGCTGAATAAATGCCAGCATTTATAATCAGGCAATTAGCCAGAAGAAAGCCAGCAAAGCACTTACTGTATGTACTTGTTGTGCAATGTTTCTGTGCCCTGCAGAGTCGACAGCTGCTTGTGAAGCACTTCACAGGTCTTTGTGAAGAGAGGCTGCATTAAATAACTAGAATTATTGACTGGAATGGACATTGACCTATTTTGAAATGTATCGTCTGTATGTTATGGAAATCTTGAGCTTGTTAATTCAAAAACGCCAGGAATTTCAGATGTCTTAAGCCGAAGAATGTATTTATACTTAATTAATTAAGGAGATACTTGGGGTTCAGTCAAAGTGCAGTTTTGACACCGTGAATGCAACTCCAAAAGGCTGCCAGAAAGCCGTGAGCAATGTCTAGTTAAACTTCAGATAGGGCTTTGTTTACCAGACGGCGTTGGCCCGAGTTATAACATAATTTACTTTAGCGCAGGTTCCCATGAGAACAACCAGATAGAGAAGTCAGCCTGACTCAAAGGACAGACAGCTGGCTATATGAAAAAATTCCTTCACTCTATAAGTAACTATCTGATGACAGAAGTTGATTTGATCCAATTCTGTCCTCACACTGACGAGCTCTCTTAGGTTAGTTAGTTAGTTTCCCTGTTCTTCCACCCATGACAATAATCTTCAACATGGCACTTTTCAAATTAAATGTGTCCACAGCAGAAACACAGGGTTTGATGTGCCCCCAACTTCATCTTCATGCTTCCCAACATATTCAGAAGTGTTCATAGATGGGAAGCCAGTGAGGGATAATTTTTGCTCAACTATCTCGAGTTGGGGGCAGAAGGTGGGGATATTTCCTGGCATGAACCTCCCACACACTCCTCTCTAGCAGGCAAAAATAAACAGCTGTTTGAAGAGCCACATCCTCCGCTGCTGTATTTTCTCCTCTTCAAACATTTGAGGGCAAACAAGAAGTTTTTAGAACCGCAGAAACTACATATTTGCAAAATTACAACCTCAAATTACAAATTCTGAAAGTTGGTTCTGTTTATTACCACAAAACATTTGAATTTTTTTCTGTACAACCACTGTGAATTCTGCCTAATTGGCTGTTTTGTTCCTTTTGTGGCAAAATACAGAACAGTTTCAAAGAGGAATATATTTTAAAGACATAGTAGGTCTTGTTAATTTGTTCACTTTCTGCTCCTTATTTGCATCTGTGAGTCTGTGAGTTGTTTTTTTTTCATACTAATAATGCATCATTTCTTTTCCCCTCACTGGAAAGCAAATTGGGAGTGTGTGAACACAAAAAAGTGTATGATTGTACATTTATTATGTCTCATTAAATCAATTTGAAGCTACTTCCCCTTGAACCTGCTGTGTGCTGCTGATTTCCTTGTGCTGCTTAGCTTTTAATTCCTTGAGATACAGCAGGGAAGCATCAAAGTCATCTCTTCTTTGTTCTGCTTCATGCAGGTACCAATGTTACATTTTTAATTTCTGTTCAATGTTACCACAGTTTCAAAAAAGATTTGAAAAGTTCTTCAAAACCAAATTAAACATATTTTGTGGTGACACAAAAAGTTAGAAAAGAGAATAGTAGAAGACGTTTCAAATAGTGATTGTAAAGTGACATGCTGGTGTAGATATTTTTGATGGGGCCCAAAAAGTAATACACTTCAAAGAAAGTGCAGGAAAGAGCAAAGGATGTGTGCAGAACTGAGAGAAACAATGAAGAGATTAAAGGTGCAGAAAAATGCAGAACCTTTGACTATTTCTTTGTGAAGTATAAATGATGTAAAAGGCAGAGATGCATCACAGTTCCTGTCCCAAAAACTTGTGGTAGCACCTGCACAACAACAGTAGCTGCAGTCATCTGTTGTGTCTACAGTGGATCTTTTTCAGCCATGGTACTGCTGTGCAATCACAAGCATTTTGACAGAGTCAACAATACACATTACACACATTCATGTAGTTGCAGGTGTAAATATAAAGCAAAGACCTGGAGGGCCTAGGGGTTAGGACACCAACATTTGTTTCATGTCATTCCCCGTCTCTCTCCTGTCATTTCTTGACATTTCTCTACTGTCATCTATCAGATACAGGCGTGCATAAAATCCCCCCCTTCCCCAAAAAAATAGTAATGAAAAAAAAAAACAACCTCAAAATAAGGCTGTCAAAGTGCTGAAAAGTGAAACATAATTGGTGTCGACTGACAACCTATCAGAAAAGCTTACAACCTCTTACACCTCCTCTTTCTCAGCTACTTGTTCTATCACCTACTCTGATTGGCTGCCTGCCTCCTACATCCGGTTCCCCACCTGTAAACCTTAACCTCTCATTTCACTGTCCTCTCTTGTCGGATGTGGACGTGGACATGCTTGATGTTTAATCAGCTACATTACTCCTCACTCACACTCTGCACTCTCTTTGCTCTGTGTTGTTTGTCCCTCTCGAACTCTCAGCCCTCCCCTCGCCGCATCTCCTCCCCTGCCCTCCTCACTTCACATTTCCTTCTCCTCCCTCCCTTCCCCTCCCCCTCAAGACCTCGTGGCTGTGAGCTGTTCGTGTTTGTCAGATCCATTAAGAGGAAGGCGCGGTGGAGGATGGAGGGGGAGCCGCCCCGGCGTTTGACCTGCTTTGCCCTCCCTGTCACCGGGCGGTCGTGGCAGAGCCCTCCGGGAGGTTCTGGATGTCTGACTGGGTCCTCGTGGCATAAGCCTGCCTAGACAGTAATTGGCTGGCTTGAAGCTTCGCGATGGGGCCCTCTTCTGACAGCTGGTGGGTGGATGCAGCAAACCAATTAGAAAAACAGAGAGAGACACAGGCTAAAAGAGAGAGAGAGAGGTGCACTGTGTTTCTGTGATTTCATGTTAAGAGTTGCTGAAATAGTGAGGAGACAAGAGAGAACAGTTTGTACTTTTACCCTTCCAAATCCACACCAGCCATAAGTGAGACACATGGAGACAATCCCTATGCATTCATATACTACCCCACCCTCCCTCCCCCAACACACACAAACCCCCCCACACACGCACAAGGCAGCAAGGTACTTCTCTAAATACAGTATATTTTCTCACTAAGAACCTTTTCTTCAAAGCACAGAAGCAGTTTCATTTGCGGGTACAGACGTACATTGTGAAACTCACACATACACACGTTAAAGAAAAGCATAAACACACAGACATGAAAGAATACACACATTCACATAGATTATAATAATTTAAATTGGGGTGTGAAACTCAATAATGTGTCAGTGTTTATAGGAGTCCACATCTGTTACATCCTGGAGTAGGAGTAAATCATCAAAAACACACAACAACAAATAGTTCGGTTCCTTGCTAGAAACTGTTGTTGAATTAGCTGTGTAATTAGACAATATGAACAGAAGTTTGACATGTACAGTACTGTCACAGTATGAATCGTGCCTTGAGGCCGAGAACACTATACAAACGATGTGATTTTATTTTTAAGATCTTCACCGTGTAAACAGCTGATAAGTGCAAATATTTGCCCTTTTTTCCACATTTTGATTTGATGCAGCGTGCCATTTGCATGCTAATACATATATACAGTGAAATATTTACAAAATATTTACAACTAATATTGCTCCCTTGGGGAAGCTTGCTTTGAGCTTCACCACACTGTAGATCAGCTCTAATTATAAAAAGCCAAAGCAAATCATAAAAACAATAAACAAGTACATAAACCCATGCAACACACAAACACAAATACACAACACAGTCTAATCCAATCCACTCATTCCAAACAGCCACAACAGGATACCTGTTAGCGCTAAGTAGGTTTGCTGCTAAAGGAATACATGGATGTTTATAGCTCATACATACTCAATAGATGGACTCTGGTCAGGGTCCGGATCGAATAACAATTAACCACAACCTGATCCAGACCACCTCACCTGTTATATTTCAACAACCTGCTAGTCGCCACAGTTTGATGTTGGAGCTCCAGTTGAAAAAGTGGCTTATTCAGAACTATTCAATATAGAAGAAGAGAGGTTGGCAGTGCAAACCGGCATTTCAGGATGACTGGACTGAGAAATATGCATTACTTTTGCCCAAGGGAGGTACAAGACTATTGTGCTTGATTTGCAATGAAACAGTGGCCATAATGAATAGTTGTAATGTAAAACACCACTATGACACCAAACATGACAAATTTGATCATAACTATCCTCTGAATACAGAGGTAAGAACAACAAAACTGAACCATTCGGTCGTCATATCTCACCTTTAGTAGAATAATTGTAAAATCGACATTTTCAACTTAATACAGTAAAGAAGTCATACTGCAGCAAAGTCACTAATGAACACTTACACCAGTGTCACCACCTGGCCATCACACCTTTTTATGTCCACTTGGTTACACAATGAAGGTGTCATTTCTCCCATTAATACAAAAATGCTGTTTGTAGTTACTGGACATAGTTTAGAGTTTTTGTATTGAAATATAATCATGTAATGCACCCTTACTAGACCTTCGATATGGTGGAAATTTGGTAAGTGGACCTCTGTGACTGAGACCACTGTTATAGCTGTTTAGCATACATTGAGGAACCCTAGTTCTTCTACCAGAAGCTCATTTTCTTGCACCGTTTAAGTACAGTCTATGAGGGTACCTTGAGAACTAGATAATCTTTAACTACTATACCATTTAATGCATTGCAAATTATAGAAATCAATGGTTTTATCCCAAATTCACTCTTGTAGCAAAACATGAACTTCAGTCAACAGCCGTACTGTCCATTAAAACAACTTATTTTTTTAGTGTTTGATCATACGAGTAATGGGGCTTTATTCCCAGATAGCAAAATTGCTGTGGCCTAGATCCAGCCCACATCTGACACTTTCATCCCGCCCATATACCACGTGGAATGATGCCACCTGGGCGGTCCGCTCCTGTTTCCCAGCTCTGGGCCACAAGCAAGCCATATGTCAACCAAGAACAAACCGAATAAACCAGAACTGGCCCACATCCAGAATACACATACCTGAGAGCACCACATGTTTACCAAAAAGGCCCACATTTGATTTGGGATATTTGGGCCATGTTTGTTATTTTACACGTGGGCCATTTTAGGCTCACATCCATTTTGTCTGGGCCAGAAGAAGGCCAGCAGTGCCGCATCATTGTCTGAAGTGGCCCACTTCCGTATGCTAACTGGGTTTGCAGATCAGGCTTTAACTATTTCTGATTATAAATAGACCAACTCTACTATCAACACTGGATTCTTTGCAACTATGCACAAAACATAAAAATAATATTTAACTGCTACAACCCAGTGCTATAAAACCAGCCATTATAATCATCACTGTAGATCAATGGGTAAATTACCTTTGCAATTTTATATTATATATGTATGATGTGAAAGTGACTGATACAAAGTGACGAGACATGAGCACAGATTTGATGTTTATCTTTCCAAGTCCGTGCTGGTAGACTGCCAACAATACATACTGGGAAACGTGACAACACACACACACACACACACACACACACACACAGTAAAGTTCTTCAGCACAGAGTGTATCCTGTCACCAAGGACCTAGTCATACTTCAAAGTGGAGTGACATTTTTCTTGGTACAGACACACACTCTCTGTAAAGTTCTTCCCTACAGACTCACTGTTTTATGTCACTGAGGACCTGAGCTGTATTTCAAGGCAGAGAAACACTTTACTTGGTGTGCATACACTAGACTTGCACAAACACACACAGTCATGCAGCAGCTATAATTGATTACTGACTCCCTCTTTGCTCTGTCTCTTTGACTCTCTGATGTGCGTATTATAGATCAGAATCACGGCTTTAATCTCTGACTGAATTCACATTTTCTCTCACGTAGCTTAGTCTGCTCCACTTAGAAAGACAGACTTTGTTGGACCTCATGATGTGGTTGTGCTTGCAAATGTTGTACTGTATGTGTAACACTGTTTTGTTAATTGCATTGTAACAGTACAAAATGACTACAGAACATGTAGATCTTGTCCAAAGTTTTCTGCAGGATGTGCAATTATACAGTAACTCATTTTGAACAGTGTTACTTTAGGGTTTATGGGCAGAAATTCCTGTAATGTTTATTTTCTATTGACATAATAAACAGCATCTCATCATTTCATGTGCTCTCTTCAGTATATTAATGACTTGACAGTTGTTATAGTTGACAGTACTGTCTACAATATTTATACTGCTGCAAATGTAGGCCTAACCATAAATCCACAAGGTTTAGTAAACACAAGTGTCCATTTGCAGAAATTATTGGTAAAATTTGACATTATCTTGTGTACTTTCAGTCTTTCAAGTCTGTCGCATAATGCACCTGGAGCCTGGCCACAGACATAGGGTTGCCAACCTTCAAGGATGGGCTTGGCCCTCCTGGAAAGATTAATACATTTATATATATTTATTAATAGTCTACTATAAAACATGTTGAAGTAAAATGCACTCTGACAAACCATAAAACTTTGAGTAGTTTTTAAAACAAATCTAATAATCAGCCACTGATGCCACTCTCTCACAACACTGTTGTGAGAGAGTACCTGTGTACTGTGAATGCCAAATGTATGAGTTTGTTAACTATGAGCTGAAAGAAGCAGAAAGCACACGTTGTCACCATTCTTTCTCAAATGCAATCTACAAGCAATGAAGGCAAACGCCCCAGATTACCAAATTTTTCTAAGAGGGAGCCTTGTAATTGCCATCAAGGTAGGACAAGTGTACCACCACAACTATGCCAGCACAGACTGCGCCAACAAGATGCTAACCAGACTGCTTCCAGATTCTGAAATCACAAAGTATTTATATATCATACTCCCAAACCAAATCCACTAGCATCCTAGAGTACGATTTGAGTCCCAAATCTCAGGAAATTTTCTCTTTTTCTATTGGATCTGATACTTCAAACAAGGGTAGGTAAAGTTTTCCCCATTAGCAGTCGGCTACATTACTTTTCACCAATTCAGGGGATCCAGAACAACCTGCTAGACTCCTACAAACATAAAAATGAAACCAGCGAAGCTATTGCTGCACACATCATGGATATTAGTACTTATAATATCTAATTAACTTAATTTTGCTCAGAGTCGGTCAGTGTAATTGAAAATTGGATTAAAAAATGGAACAGTCTGGGTCAAAAATGTCTCCTGTTATGTTTAGAAACATGTAAATTGTTAAGTGAATGTCAGTGATTGACAAGATTTTTATAACTAGACCGACATCTATTGTCACACAGGCAACTTATTAAGAGCAGGTGTCACATTTTCTTATGGTTTTTGGACTGAAACCATGACAGAAGCTTTACTGACGTGCTTTTGGCAGAGTCAAGTGTTGTATAAATTACAAGGGAAACTTTTAGATCTATCATCATTAGTGAATTTAAAGTGTGAGAACAAGTCTCCGATTTCATATTCGGCATTGATCATATTTTGTTTTGAGAGTCAAATATTGATACTCAAGTATCTATTAAGTGATAAAAAGCTGAGAATGAAGGCTCGCTCCTTTGTTTACGTCATCACTGTTGACTGTTGACCTTAGCTTAACTCCAGTACTACTGTAACTGTCTATGAAGCCAGTTTTAATCTTTACTCAACCCATCCTGATGCTGAATCAGCTTCAGTCTTCTCACTTCTACTCCTGTTCTTCTTCTTTTGGGGATCCAGATATATATGTCAGGGACGGAGACCAGTTCTTGCCTTTTCCAAAGCTTTTGCACAACTTCTGTGGCCCTTCCTGGCCCAGTCTAGTAAAACAACTCACAACAAATGAACACCAACAGGGAGAAGAACAAGCACAGGGTTGGAATCAGAGAACAAATTTTGACAATTGGTAAAAGTCGGGTCAAACACTGGTGTGATCTTGTCCTCACCTGCCATTTTACAAGCATTATTAAAACAAAGCTGAACTAGGTCCTTTTGGAATTCAGGTAATAACAACATAAAATGCAAAAAAAGAAATGTAAATTCTTGTTAGAAGAGGTCTAGCTTTTAACAGGCTTTCAGTGCCCAAAAAAATGTATTTCCTAGGAACACAACACAAAGTAACAATATGCTTTTAGGTGCTTTTATTGTTGGAGCAGATACAGCAACAAAAAGACACCCAGTCATGTTCAGATGAAGCACTCAAGTTGACAATGATTGCATGAAAAGAATTTCCATATTCCGCTGAATAAAAAGGTCAGAGGCAGAAGCACTCAGAACTGTCATCCTTCCTTTTTTTCTGATCTGGGGTAATTACTCTTTACTCTCACTTTGAGTGATGGATGTGCTTGATGCACTTTTTGTCAGCAGCAAAAGCAGACTAAAAAGTTTTCTGCTCTTCTCTTCCAATTTAGAGACATAGATTTACACTGCCATATAAATATACAGTATTTTTTATTTCCAACTGCTTGTTGAGCTTCTTATTGTTGATGTCACCTTCTAGCGTTGAACCAAATCTCTCTCTCTCTCTTTCTTTGCCTCTGAGGACAATGATGTCCCCTAGAAATTACATTATGTATTAGGCTTGGGTAGTATGTATTTTTTCATACCTTCATTACTTCCTGACATTTCACTGGGGTATATGGTAGATGACTGTATTAGTGTTTGAAAAAAAAAAAAAGTAAAAGCTGAGCGGATGGTGATAGAAGTCATCGTAGCATGTATGACATTTTCTAGTGGTGATGCACGGGTCAGGGTTTTTTGATACCTGCATCCACCCGACCCCATTATGAGAGCCAACCCACATCGCCTGACCTGCAAAAATGTGTATCAATCAACAATTGACCGATCTGACCTGCAAACCGCCAACTGTGCAGAAAATACTTTATGAATATGAGTGCTTAGGTGGAAGTACAAGGCAAAAATTTCACAGATAAAACAATTAACACTGTCTCTTACCGTTCATTGGGTAACACAGCGGAGAAACGGCTGAATAAATGTCAAGAACAAACTTGCTGAAGGCCAGCAGATGAATATCAGCTCAAAAAAAGGAAAGTCTTGCAAGTTTCATTTACCACAAACATAACAAGTGTCTGTGAATGTCTCATGTTTCGGCCGAAGCTTTCAGTGAAGTTAGTCTTTGAATCGCTGCTACAGACAGTGCCACTCTGCCATTGCAACCCACATTGTGTTCGGAGGGGGGATTACATGCTGCCTTCATGTGCTCCTCATAAACTCCAGGGGTACTTCAGGTTTGCTTGGAGCGTATATTTCCAATTCAAATCAATTCTATTTTATTTATATAGCGCCAAATCACAACAAAAGTCATCTCAGGGCACTTTTCACATAGAGCAGGTCTAGACCGTACTCTCTAATTTACAGAGAGAGAGACAACAACTGCCCCATGAGCAAGCACTTGGCGACAGGAGTAAGGAAAAACTCCCCTTTAACGGGAAGAAACCTCAAGCAGAACTTGGCGCTAGGTGGGCGGCCATCTGCTTTGACTGATTGGGTTGAGAGAGAGAGAACAGGGTGGGGATACAGAGAAGCAGAACAACAACAGCAACAACAACAACAATAGATACATGACTAGCAACAACAAACAGTAACAACAACAGGAACAGCTGGAGAAGGACAGGAGAAAATTAAAATTGTGTAAGGGCTGATATAATTGTTACTTTCCAATCTGGTTCACCACATAGACAGATATCTGTCCATAATAAACAGGATTGGAGGCTGATGGCTCAAAAAATGTATACACAAAATTTTGCACAAGATAAAAAACAATTAAAAAGAAGAGCAGGAAATGAGCAGGCCTAAAGCTACACAGTGGCAGTTCTTAAGAGTGTGCAACAGGCTAGACACTGACACAATCACTTGATATAAACAGCAAAGATGCACATGAAGAAATTAGAGGCTACTGATACATTTAGGACCAAACACACTCAGTGGTGAACAAAATAAGATCCCATAGGGCCAAATACCACTGCACATGTTAAGAATCACAAATGACTGAAAGAATCAAAAATGAGCAGACAAAAGGGGGGTCTCCAAATTTATGTGTGGCCTACAACTCCCAAATAATTAAGCTACAGCTCAAAGACTGCACAGTGCCTGTTAAAAATATTGCACACCGACCAATTTAAATAAATGCCAAAAAAGAAAAAAACAAAGACAACAAGAAAGAAAACAAATTTAAAACAAAAGGCCCATTACTCTAACCAACTCTTAATATGGGGAAAACACAAGCAAATATTGCAGAGACAACCAATTAAATAGTTTGTCATTGAATATGTTACAGATAAGTCCAGTATGAACATTTTCTAATTTTACAGATACTGTGCATTCATTAAAAAAGGGGATTTACCAATTTATTAAACTTAATTCCTGAGGCATAATGTTCCTTTCAAAATAACTATTGCTGCAAATTAGTAGTATTTAAAAGGACATATTATGCTTTTTTGTGATTTTCTGTTATTTATATACTGTTATGATGTTGGATACTTATGCTAAACATTGTCAAAGTTCCAAAACTTGAGGTTAATATATGTAAAAATGCTCCATGCAAGTCAAAAACCCGGGCTTCAACCTGCCCTGGATGCTTCTTTTGCAACCTTTTTTTTCTACACTGCAGATGAGCTGACATCGGCTCGTCCTGCATGCCCATGAACGGCCGTCTGTTCCATAGCCTTTGATGCTAAGGTTTTCCATATGTCGTTGGCACTGTCTACTCTCATATTTCTGATCGGATTTCTGCTTGAACACGTAAGGATGTATTTGAGAAGTTGACATTTCTAGTAAATGTGTAAATTGGCTTAGTGGTTTACATCAATTTTTCCACAGCATATTTTTTTCCACCAGGTAAGATGAATAAAAACAACTTGGAATTGATGGCATCACATCAGGAGAGGGTGCGGAGGAGGTGTACAACAGCACTGATACACGCACACACACACACATACACACGTGTCTCACAGTTTACCTGCTTGAAATGATAATGTAAGCAACACAACAAGGACAGCTCCTCCAGTATTTATACTGTTGTAGCGGTATCACTCAGCCGGGAGCCCCAGGCAACAGATAATGAAGGGGAGAGGAAGACAAAAAAAGAGGAAGATAGAGTGACACATTAAAGCCCACAAGAAAACTGGTAAAGCTCTTTCCAACCTAAAATCAGTGCATATAGGCTATGGTATTCTCCTAAACTTGGATTGGTGGTAAAAGTATTTTCATTTACATATATTTTCAATATATATGGAAAATATGGAAACTTAATTTAAGGGATGCAGGTTCTTAATACATTTAGGGCCAACAAAAGGCAATGACAACAATATATGAATAATATCAGAACATGTGTGTATAGCAATGATTAGCAGCAGCCAAATAAAGGTTTTAATACAACTTTTCTTCTTGCTCTGTCCAAAAGCCTGATCACACCAGAAAGTGGCGCACGGTTTATTCAAGTGTCCTCTAAAATAGGCACTAGAGGTGCTAGAGGATATGTTTTCTACTTTAACTGGAGAGCTAATGGCTAACATGCTAGCGAGGTGGCAATATTGAAGCGCTGGTCAGTCACAATAGCTCTCAGATAACAAATGACCAAGCGAACAAGATTGCTACCTGACAGTTAGCAAGCTTGTTAGCTTGGACAATAACGAGACAATAAGCTCGCAGTTTGTTCGGAAGACGTATTTGTGCCGTTGACTCCTGTCTCATAACTGTCTGCAAATTATTCCTGTTTTGTGGACTCTGACAGAGGTTAAATAAATGTGAGTGGTGCAACAGAACTAATAAGCTCCAATAGCTTCCTTCATTTTGGATTCACCAGCAAGTTCCCTCAATGTCAGCACATTAGACACAATTTGCTATTGGTGAATTGCATGAATTTACATCTGGAAGATCACTAAAGTTGAACAGTTTTTTTGCAAATTGTCGTCACCATGACAAGCAAATCCGGTTATTACTGCGATTCAAGTGAAATGTGGCTGTTTTGAATGCTGGTGTGACATTTCTTTTTGATTACCTTCAATTTTATCTGCGAAAGCACTTTATGGTTACTGCATGAAAAACTGATTGAGCACTTGCTTCTGCTTTTCCTCTGGGTTTAGAGAACTATGAAAACAAAATCTGATTAACTGAAAAGCGGTACCATCTCTGTAGAAAAACTCAGTTAGAAATTTATTGTGTATACCTAATTATAAAGCTACTGCAGTCTAATGAAACAGGTCTTAAATAAATCATAAGTCCATACAAGTTATAATCTTCAGCCACCAAACTGTACAGGTTGAAGCATGTTGTTGAGTTCTGTTGAATTGCTTTGCTTTCTATTGTGGTGTTTCTGATATTATGTTTCCTATTCTGTCAAGACGAGTCTGAAGTGAGTAAGAACTACAGCTGCTAGTCAAGTCTAAAGGCGATTTATTTGAAACTTGTCTCAAAAATTTGACTGCCCATGTCTGAGGAGCATTACCCCCAAAGTCAGGTGTGACATTTTGAAATGTTGGTGGTAGGATACACTTTGCTCTCAATACTACTAGAGATGAAACGGTCACCATAATTTGGTCACTATAATTGTGATTATACAGCACAGTGGTTTGTAATACTCACAGAGTGGATTTTACAACTCTGGAAAGTTATCACGCTGCAGCTGTTTACTAGCGCGCACATGTGGAATGTGTCTGTGTCCACGGACCTCTGAGAAAAGTACGATTGGAACCACGTGCACGTCCGCAAGACCACAGCTGTCTGTGGATGCAGAACGCAGAAAGCATGAATTGGCCTTTAGTCCTTTTCGAAGGCTGAGAAATCTCCGGTGCACTCTCACTGCCTTCCGCCGTGTTTACATTGATGTAAAACGAACCCACGTTGCATGCTGCGTCTGCGTCTGCGAGACTGATGTAACTTTGGTTGATGCTGTACAGTATTTAGCCTGAGTTTTCAAAGCACTGTAATACTAACCACTGGGGATTTTACTGTGGTTCATGGTGACACCTGTAACCGTTTCATCCCTAAATACCACTCAGTGTGCATCAGGAGTGGGTTAAGTGCACTCAGTGATGGCATTTTCCAGAGAAGGGACTCGCTTTTAATGTCACTTGGTGCCATTTTTTGACCCGTCTGTATAGGAGTGTATGTTATTCTTATCGGTGTCTCAGCCTATCAGCGTCAACCGTGGTTGAGGCTGCTTGCTCAGCTTCCTCGACTTTGACCAAAATTGAATAGAATGCAAACAGAGGTCCAGTGTTGTATTATGGCATGTAGGGTTAAGTGACATAATGGATGGTGAATACAATCAGACATTGCAGTGCACGGTGCATCAGGGAAGATTGTATTCCTGAATTACTCTTGGAATTGTGTGCACACAGCAGCTTCTCTCTTTGGAATCAATGTAAACGCTAATGACAAATAAATGACGGGAAAGAAGTTCAATGAACCTAAAAGAGATCAAGGCAGGGAAGAAAAATCCTCCCCAGCATGATGACATTACAATCCAGTCTCACGGCAGTTCATGAAATAGTCACAAATAGTCATGTACATGCCTATTTTCCTATTATCTTTAACATTTGTCAACACAGAAATACAAAAGTGTCCTCGATAACCTCAACAACACGATAGGTTAATGTTATGGCCATCAGTTTTAATTATTTCTCCTTCGATTTTGAGAAATAATGGGGTTTTTTTTGTCAGTTTTTTAAGGGTTAGGCTAAGGGAGGGCATTGTGTTGTGAGCAAATGTGGTGCGTTCAACTCCTGTTTTCAGTTGTCTGAAGTTGGTAGCGTCGAAGGCGTCAAAGTTGCTCATTTAATTTTATATTTCCAAGAATATGTGGCTGAGAATATTCAATATGAAATCATCTTTCTTAAAACATAGTCTTCCTCAATTAATATTGAGCCATGTCATCCAACAAAGCATTCTAACGTGTGTGTGTGTGTGTGTGTGTGTGCGTGCATATCAATGCCACATTGAAGACGGGTTTATCAAACTGGACTTTACATTTCACATCCCTCATTTAATCCCTGCACTTGTCACTTTAATATATTTCATCAAACTGGACTTTAGATTGTGTATTGCGTTCAACCTCGACTGTTACATAATTTAATTATTTATGCACATGTCACATTCAATTATTGTTCCTTTGTACAGTTAATATTTCATTTCAAATTTTATTTCCCATTTCAAAACTATTTGTGAGGGTTGGCCGAGCAGCCAATGAGGAGTTACAGGCAGAGTTCAGCAGTCTGAGTGAATTTTATTTGCCATCAGTGGAGTCCCGTGCAGATATTTACAGTGGACATAAATATCTGGCCAAAGTGGACAGAACCCCCCCCCCCTAAAAACTAACTAACTAAAAATAACCCTTTTCTCAAAAATAGGAGAATACACACACAAAAAGAAATCAACTCTAAACTGCACTTTGGCCATTCCCCCTGAGATCAGGCCCACGGCAGGAGCTGCAGACTGAAGCTGTGTCTGTGTCTGTATGACCAGAAGCCTCGAGTCACCCCAGACTTCTCCCTTTTATTCAGGTGGACTCCACCTACTCAAGAGGACAATATCAATTATCTCTTACAAAACACTCACAAGGACAGCAGCGTTAAATAACAATATACTGTCAAATAGAAATTCATTTAAGTTCACTCTAAAACATGTTTTTCCTTAAAAAGAGTACTTTAACATTCAAATCCCCAAAACGAGGCACTCTACCGCACTTAGTCTCTTCCCCTGGGAACCCCTCTACTTAACCAGGTGGACTGCACTAGCTTGAGTTTGCCAGTTCTGGGTCTGACAGAGGAGGAGAAAGTGCAAAACAGGTGAAGCACAATTTAAACTCAATAAACTGAGTAACATAACTACAATGCGTTTTTCTTTTTTTTTTACCACAATATTTTAATGTGTGCATTGTACAAGTCGATGTTAGCAAACACCTACACACTAAGTAAACAAGCTGTTAGATAAAAATCTCTGACAACAACAGGATTGAGAGGAGAGGGCTGCTGATGTGTGTGTGTGTTACTTTAGAGCACGGGGCTTGTGACACTATTACTATTCCATTCTGAAAATAGATATTAAATTTTCAATTTAAGTTTAACATTACATTGTTTATTTCATTATTGTTATTATTAGCTTTTGTCAAGTTATATTCTTTTGTGTTGCATTTTTTTGGGAGCAAATGCCAAAACACATTCTTTTTATGCTTTCGTTGGCAAATAAAACAGATTCTAATTGAATGATGTCATGCTGACAGTAAATCCCAAAACCAAGAATCATAAAGATACAAAAAAATCACCATGGTTGTGTAAATAGTAGCCTATGCATGAGTCAGTATTTGACAACCTGGGAATGAGAACGGGTTGGTTTTTTCAGCCCTAACCCCAACCTAAGCCCTTCAGGCCTTCCTCCGAGCCTGTAATAATGCCCTAGACTGTCAGCAGTATTGTAATCTCTAAAGGTGACTTATTTTGGTCACTATTTCCACTAAAAAGACAAACAAAAAGCCTAATTTTATATATTGGGCCTTCAAAGTGCTCTCTGAAACTAGGCCTTGGATGGCTTGTGTCCATGAAATGAGAAAATTAAAATTTTGACGTAGAACTAAACCAAATACATCATTGGAAAAGTCTCGGTCTGGAGAGTAACATATGTCAGTAGGAAGATTCTACATGGCTCCTGCTTTGAAATACTGACCTTTGAACCTTGACCTCAGTGCATGTTTGAAGGCTTATAATTCAGCAACAAAAGGGTCAGCAGGGACCGACTGTGTGACCTCAGCTATCAGATGAGTGTAGTCAACAACTAGGGGTGCTGTCAAATATGGGTAAAATATGCTTAAAATAAATTTTCACCCAGATATTTAAAATCTGATTGCACAAATGTGTTTACCATCCCCTTAAACTCCTCAGTGTACTCTCAATTCAGTATTTACAACTTCCAATTCTAGGAAAAAACACTATTTTTTTAAAGAAAAACAATACCCTAGGGCTGCACCATGTAGCTCGATACAAATCAGCATCACAGTTGTAGTTCCTCCAGTTTAGGGTTGTAAATAGGGTCGTAAAAAGATATATCTACTGAATATATCAAATATCTAGTATAGCTGAACAAGTAATTACACTGCATCTAGATGATATGTGATAAGATATTAGTTTAGTTTATTTCAGATATTTTTGCCAAATCAGGAGTCAAATGTGCCAAGTCCACCCATCATACAGTAGGCCCACACAGTGACCATTTTCCTCTGATGTCACGCTCAGGGTGGGAACCGTACAGCTCTTCCGCTAATGCGTTGTCACTTACACACTGTTGGCTTAGGTTGTTAGCACCTGCTACCACCAATGTTACTGAGAAAAATACATAAAACAGCTGGCAAGCTGTTTCTAAGAACTCTTTCTAAGAAATGGAACAAAACTAGCTGATGCATCATCGCAGACAGGCTAGAAATAAAGCTGTAAATATTACGTAGCCCGATTCACTCAACACTCCACAGTTCATAAAAACTCTGATTTCACATTCAGTGGATCTGTCAAACTGTCAGGTTTTATCATGTTTTATGTGAGTAGCCACTTTCAGAAAAGGACAGCAATATTAAATCTCAAAATTTTTGAATGTAGTTCTACACACAACAAGTCACGTCTTCCGGTCCTCCCACCAGAATGGAACAGTTGTGTCCATGTATTGATTAAATTTCGTGACTATCTGGGTTGCACATTACCAGGGTTAGGATTTTTTCCCATGCTGAAACAACACATTCATTGGTATTGTGAGGTGCTTTGAACTACGTTGATAAGTACATTGAAGCTGGAATATGAATAAAAATTATATTAATGCAATGAGTGATGGCCCTCCTGCTTTAGCTAGGTCTGCTGTGTGTGTTTCCCTTTGTGTGTCTGCATTGCCTTGCAGGTCCCTGGTAGGCGGAGTTCATCAATGCAACTGTGAGCACCTGGCCAGTCTCCCAGGAGTATTTAAGACCTGGCTGCCCCAGTCCTCTCTCTCTCTTTCTCTCTCTCCATCCTCCCAGCACCATGTTCTTGTTTAGTTGGCTTCAGCTGTGTTGCTAGTATAGGTTCAACATTATACAACACCCTCCAATCATCACTCATTGCTATGTTAAGTAATAAACTTGTACCTTTCAGTTTAAAACTGTAATCCTATTTTTTTGTCATGGCTCACATTGCTCTTTCACATTTCCAGCTGTCAAACCACATCAAATAAACACTCTTTAGTCCTGGAGGCCAACCTCATGAAACATGCATTTTGCTGTTTTTGTTAGAACATTGTATTGTAATTCACCACCTTTTGTATTTGCATCCTGCATTGAGTCCTGAACTAAATCATAAGCAGTGTTGGGCATAACATAACTCTTTCAGTAATGCATGTTGTAAGGGATTACAATTTGTAGTAGCACTGTGTTACTTTGACATATTGAGTTGGCTTTCTCACTGTCTTACTGGGCGTTTGATGGAGGGTTAATATCAGTTTGGTCTGTGTGTGGTCAGTGGCCAGACTGGTCCGTGTGCTAGCTTAGCACAGGGGATGGGGGCAAGTGGTTAGTCTCTACCAGAAGAGGAGAAATGCGACTCAGCTACTGTGAGGTAAGGGCCTCCGGAGAGTTGTGTGCAGTCAAGAGGGCTAAGATAGCTGCTAGATGAGTTGTTTAGAGTTGTTTTAACGCAACGTTCATCAGAGCTTGGTTGAGTAACAAAAGCAATGTAATGAGTAAAGCTGGGCAGATACTGTGCAGTTGTGTTAACTCGCACTATATGTTTTAATTTGCCTTTCTGCACATCAAACAGCAACCTATCTGGCAGAAATTTGGCTGGATTCTAAAATTAGCTGGGGGCGACCAAATCAGGGTTTAATCTGGCTTAATCCATACAACGTCTGTCCGACTTAATGTAATACATTACTTTTGCTGCTGAGTAATTACCAAAGTAATTTTTTTTTTTGCAGTAGTGGCTTTCCCAACACTGCCTTGCACACCCACACAGATGTTTTCAGTTATTCTGATTAGACCACTGCTCAGGTTGTAGTGGGCAGACAGCCAATCACTTGAAAACTAGCTGAAAACATCTGTGTGTACTATGGTTGTTTTAGCCTTTGTTCAAGGAAGACTTATTAGGCATAAAATATTCATATATCTTAGCTCTTTAGCAGTAGAACAATAATGTATGGTTGGTTCAAACGCAACATGTCCTATGTTTAGGTTTTCCTGACATACAATGTCTCTAACTAGCAAAGGTAGCTGTGGCGTGATGGTGTTATACATCTTAAACCTCTAAAGACGGTCAGGTGTCATAGTGTGACTTTGACATGGGGTACTGTGGTTTGCATCCTACCAATACAAATTGGTTCCTTTCTGACCATCAGTACAATCTTTCTCTAACCTTGACAAAGTAGTTTTAGCTGCCTGCATTTTAGTTGCCACCATATCTTAACCATGCAGGTAGCAGAACAGAAAACATTACAATATTATCAATCAGATTGGACAAACTAAGAAATGGTCCAATTTTTAGTTTGGCATGAAGAGATTTTTTTTCCTGTCACACCCCAAGCGGCTTCCAAGGACAAGTTCACAGATACTTGCTCAGTGCCATATCACTTTGTAGGCAAATAAAAGCATCTCACATTCATGTATCCTGTTTTAAATCTTGTTGTCAGGCTGAGGATGCACACCAGTAACCGTTCCTCAAGCGTTATCTCTGAACTCCACACCACCCCTATACAATGTGCTAGGTGTGCTGTTTTCAGTATACAGACAGTATGATCTGTCTGCTGTGTCTCTTACCACTGGGATTGATGAGATTCCATCTTTATATCAAATTATGGATCAGCATGAGCACAGAGGCCATCTCTTCAACATGACATTAAGCTCTGTCCTGGTCTTTTTTTTCCCCTTTCTTTCTCTCTTGTTCTTTCCCTCTCTCTCCACAAACCAATCACTCTCCCAAATTGCATTTTACGGACCCATTATGAATGATGAAAAGGCACTAAGAAGACCTGGCTCTCAGAACAGCTTCAATCATGGAGAAAATGCACAAAGTAATGCAGGTTAACTCCTGTCTCACACTATAGGCTCTCTTCTGAAGTCAGGTTAGCCAGTGAGTGAAGTGACATATATTGGTAGAGCAAACCATCCTGGCATGCAGCTGGTGGACATATTTTCAAGTTGGGACTATACTCTTAGTGAAATCTGAAGTGTTTTAACTGCGTACTGGAGACTTTTGTTACCCGACTTTAGCCTTTAAGGCAACGTAAGCACTGCTATAAAATGGCACAGAGCCTGGAGAAAGGCCTCAGCACTCAAGAGTTTCATAACTCTTGAGCACTCAAGAGTTTCATAATAATTGAGTGCTTAAAAGCACTTAAAAGCCTAATGTAATTTCAAAATTGCACATGTGACATGTAAAAAAAAAATCATCATCTTCAGTTGAGGGGAAAATACAGATACATGGCTTTCATCTAAATTCACAAGCCTCCAAGTCTTATCTGCTGATGTACACGGCAAAGTTCAAAGGAACTGATTCCGAGCAATAGATGACAATCTGCTTCCCTAAAATAATACGGTAAAGAAACATTGAAGTGGAAAAAAAAAAAAGACAACTTGATTTATCAGCATGGAAAACATTTGGTGCCAAAAATTATATAAATGCTGCATATTCAAAAACAGAGGGCTTGATCTTATCCAATTATTTTGTTAGTAAGATAACTGTTATTTTTACACTGATAACAAGCTTCATGCCAGCAAATCATTTTGTAAGAGAAGGTGGCATTTGCTATCTGTTTAGTTTTGCTGTGGATGTCTAATTTCAAAATGAAATGTTTAGGTTTTTCTTCATCTATAGCAAACGTTGACTTGATGGATAATGATTAGAAACACACTTTCCCTGTAAGATGGTCTAAAACAGCTACAGCTTTCCAATTAAGGGTAAAGTGTGGTATTTTCAGGCTCATTAGTCCAAAAAAAAAGTTAGTGTCATAAGCGAGAGATGTAGCATCGAGAAATAAAGAGAGAGAAAGAGAGGAATCCCTTTGAAACAGCAAATCTTTTCCCTCCTGTCACAACATCTTCTGTCCCTTCTCCAAACTATTTTTGTTTCCCATTGGGATGATGTGTGCAGTATTTTCAAAGGAGGGTTATAATTGAAAGCACTTGTCTGTAGCGTGTGCCAGGGTGTGTGTATGAGGGGGGGGGCTGCTAATAGTAAACCATGACATGGCAGATGGATGAGTTGAATGAGCACTGTTTGTAAATGTGCATGCATGAGATTGAGATTCACCAGAACACCCCCCCTCTTCCCCCGCCCCCTTTTTTATAGAGTATTTTTGACTCTAATTTTTGTAGCGAACACTCAAAATTATCTGGAGCACAATTGTTGTGTTTGGAGTAACGATGCACACTTTATTTGTTCCTTATCTTCAAAAAAAGTGCGCTATTACAGACAATTATCTGAGTTGTGTGTAATTATAGTTTTATGAATTTCATGCAAGTCAATATTTCTGTATCATAATTTCATCATGTAATTCTTGATGTGTATAATTACACTAGGTGTGCTCACCTGTGACAGACTGAGATTGAGACTGAGGCAGAGGAAGATGAAACAAGGACTGTGTTACTCTTTGATACAATATTTAATACATATAGCACTCATTTTAACATAGTGTTTTTCCAGACAAAATATACTTCACTAATGGACTGTACTTTAATGTACTTTTTTCTAAAAAAAAACAGGAAATGCTACAAACTGTGGCTTTGGAACACCACTGCCAATTAAGCCTAATAAATGTAGTGCTTTTTTTAAAATAATTTTTCAAGATTTATACTTTGTGTGTGTAAGTTTAAAGGTTAATTTACTATTGATTAGTATTTGGAACTTTCAACAATTTATTGGAGCGGTCTCGCCACCGTTTTTTTATCTCAAAAAACATGTTCAGCTATGAACTACTACTATTACATCGTTCATTAGACTATGGGGCAATACGGTCTACCAAAACTACACTTTCCACCCAAAAAATTCAAGTGATTAATGTCTGCATGTTAAGATAATTTTGTCACTTTCTAGTTGTAAAAAGTAGGATGATAATGGTGACAGCAGCAAAGACTGTGATGATGAAATTAATGAAAAATTATGCATTGTATTAAACTTTATAAACTATTTTTCCTCTAGCCCAAGTCCAGCCCAATTTTCTTTCTCTCTCTCTTTCTTTCTTAAACTTTGAGTCTTCTTAGGGTAGTTCAAATGAAGAGCATAGATCAGGCCAATCAAAATCATCAGTGCATCAGTCCAAAATCTGTGAGACCTTAAAACGTGATCCTGGACAATGACTGACACACATGGTGTATTTCAAAAGGGAATTCTGGCAGGCAGACACTCTTCACTGACCACTGCCACAAGAGCCACTGCACCCTCCTATACATCCTGTGAAAGGGTGTGAGTGAGTTTGTGCAAACATGAAGTTGTTAAAATTGTTTTGCTTCCAAATTTTAGTAGAAGCGATACTACAATGCTGTAGTTAGTCGGACTGAGCAATTATTCCATATTATGCTTTTCCAATATAAATGTATGGTGACCAAATACTCAACTGACAGGTTGGACTTTAGATGACCGAGGCAGTGGTAAACGAATGTTGGGAAAAAAAAACTTTAAACAGCAAAGTCATTTATAAAAGGGGAACACTTTCTGTACCTAGTAGAAAACCCAGACAATCAACTGTTTCGCCATCAACTTGGCTCATCTTCTTCATCCCAAACTCACTGATAGGGATGGCAGAGAGATTCAGAATATGGTGGGTTTGAGTGATCAGATTGTGGTGACCTTTAAGGATGTCCTAAAATTTCAACAGACTTCAGACTGTAAAATAGTTTTTTAGAGAGGAAGGTGATCGAACCCTCTGTAAATTCTAGACCAGTTACCAAGGACAGCATAAAATGCTATTTTATTTCTACTCCCAAATCACTACTACATTATTAAAATCTCAAAGGCTTTCAAGGGTCCCCGTATGTGTGCAAGTATTGTTACACGGTATATAGCAACACTTTGAGTCACAGATGCTGAGGTTATTGTTCTGTATCCTCTGACCCCGTCTGTACTTGGGGAGATGGTTATTTGTGCCAACTGTAACAGCACTTGTCGTTCCCCTTTCTGTTTGAGCAGACACAAAGACGCCTACAGAGAGATCGCAGGTTCATGTCAGCAATTGCGAGTTGGATAAAAATGTGAAAAATGCAAGAGGCTGTACTACACAGCTATGAGTGAGGATGGTAAACTGTACAAGTGAAATTGCCCTGTGACCCAGAAGCTGAGCATGAGGTGCACCGGTGCTACGTACAACCTTTACCGGTGGATAAAGAACATAATTGGTATTCTACGATTTTGAAACATTTATACATGAATCAGGTATGCACAAAAATGCTGCATGGCATAAGGTGGAGAGCTCAGGGTGTGGATTGCGCCAAAGAGTTTCTCTTGCATTTCAGAAGACCTATGTACCAAAATACTGTGTTTATCGCTCACAATGCTGGCGGTTTTGACAGCTATCTCCTTCTCAAGGCCATGGTCAAGCAGGGTTTAAAACCTTCCTTGGTCATGTAAGGTAGCAAAGTCATTTGTTTCACAGATCTAGATTACAGGCAAAAATACATAGACTATCTGTCTTTTTCTTTCCATACATCTAGCTGCCATACATCAAACATTAGGTTTTGTTGAGAAAATCAAGAGATGTTTTACGCATAGTTTTAGCTCCAAGAACTGTCTCAACTATGCAGGGCCCTACCTGTCACTGCAGTCTTATGGTATAGACCGAATGACTGCAGAGGAGAAGTGAGATTTTCAGGTATTACATTTTATTCAGGTACTTTTGATTTTGAGAAGGAGGCTCAACATTATTGTCAAAATGACACTGACTTTTTTGATGGCTTGTACCATATTTCGTAGAAACTGAAATGGAGCCTTCCAGCTGTGTCACAATTGCTTCGGCACGCCTGAAGGTGTCACAAATTTCTTACCTCCTAAAAGCCTAGCGATACTTTCACCCAATGATTACAGGCATCAATTCAAAAGTTATTCAAACACCAGCATTCAGTGGTTAAACTGGGTATTGTACACTGACAGCATCTTCATTCAGCATGCCTTAAATGTGGGGGAAAAACAGCTCAGGCGCAAGTTTGTAGAGAACTATGTCAAGATCAAAGGTGTAAAATATGCGTGGGAGTGTCAAGGGTGTTTTTACCTCGGCTGTCCATCTTGTTTTCAGCCCCCCCTGCAGTAGCAGTCCAATAAGAAGAGAAGTGAGGAGAGTAAAGAGAAAGAGAGGGAGAGATGACGGAGGCAGCGGGGGGAATGAGTCATGGTGCAGGTGCCCCCTCCTCCTCTCTGCCCCGCTGGCCACTTCAGTGTTGCTCGTGCTGCCAGTGTTTTTGTCGGTCTGCGTCTAGCTCGTGCTGAAGCTGCAAATAACTCTTAATGAGCTAATGTTTTTGAAAAGAATATGTTTTTTGAGGAAATTACATTTTGTGGTAATTGGTGCATGTTGTAACAGGATTATCCCCCTTTTTATCAAGTCACACTTATTCTGATTGAGTGACAGTGATTGCATGTAGATGAGTTGATCCACCAAAAGGACTCATGGGAAAGATCGATACATCAAAAGATCAAAATATCACATTAATAAATCTGCATTATGTTTATTTCCAAACTTTTAGATTCCTGAAAGTAAGAAGAGAAATGGAGCACAAATTATTCAAGGCAAAGTGTACTTTTTTTTTAATGAAGGAGATGATGCATTTTTGCTCCACTTGTAGTAGCATGTGTGGATTTTGTGAAAAGCTTCGCTGGAAAATATTGAACCTCTTTGCTTAAATTATTGGTTAAATTGCCCCATGTGGTTCAGCTGGACTCCACTGAATGTGTGGCAGGCTACTTTTTAGCTGACAGTTTTTTGCTAGAGGTTAAGTAATATCATAGGTAGGCTTTTGCATTAAGTGTGGGTGTGATAAGTCCAAACAGTACCAGCATTCATGGTAATTTTAAGATTGTAATATACACCCATTGTATTGTAGGATCAGTATGAGCACAATACAGTACTACCTATAGAACAGTTATGGACGCATCATGGAATTAATGACCTATCTTTCTCATAGAGAGTCCCAAGATACAGATGGGCTTGGCAAAAAGAGCAGAATCACTGTAAGATCAGAATCAAACTGTGCAGTTCTAATAATTAGACTCACTTGGCTCCCTGCTAACGCAGACAGCTGACAATCTTTGAAGCTATTTCTAATTTGGAAAGAAGCTATCTCATTAAAGGTGAAGTGTGGTATTTTCAGGCTCATTAGCTCTGCGCCGGAGGACAATTTAAGTTGAGAAGAAAAATGTGTGTGAGAGTTATGTTGTGAGTGTATGACAACAAGAATGCTTTGGATGTTTTTCTTGCTGTGTTTCTTGCTTGTTGTTCATTTCTTGCTGTGGTGGTGTCCTGTCTACATCCGCTTTTTCTTTTCTTTTTTTTCTTTTTTTACAAAAGAAGATTATTTGTGCTATTTGTATAAGTGCTTTTCTCCTCTCTTTTATAACATTGATCATTTTGATATGAGTTCCTGTTCGAGAGCATTTTCATATTTAATGGAGCAAAGCCAATTCAAACAACCATTTCCAACTACAGCGCTACACTCTTATGTATATACTCATATGATAGGCTCTTCATGCAATGTACAAATAGCAAGTGCCCCCACTCTTAAAGGGCAGATGTTGTATGTTAAGGGTTTATACACTTACACATATTCTGCCAAAACACTGCTGCCCACATCTGCTGCTGCTGCTGCCAATAAAGTCAGTGTTTATATATTCCAGATTTGATACAGGTCATGTAAACAGCATATTCTGTTTGGATATTCCTGATATGCTGATATTATTCGGGTTTTAGGAGCATGCTTTGGGCATGTATACAGCACATTTGGAATATGCGTCTCAATTGGGGTTTTTACTGCAGTTTGCGACACACGGCCTCTTGCCTGTTTAACCCTGCACAGGCAAGATGACATATGCTGGACCAGGAAGGAAGACAGAGGGGAGGAATGAGAGGAGAGTGGAGAGCTGTTCAGGGTGGGCTGGAAAAACAGAGTGAGGCTTCTCCATGACAGGACAGAGGGGATTGGTTATCATCCTGACTGACAGGGACGACTCGGTGTGATGCACCAAAAATTCTCTCAGCAGGGTGGTAAACATCAGCAAAGTCCTACAACTTTTGAACAAATTTCGTCAAAATCTTTGACAATACATCCAAGAAAAGCATGTTGATGTGTGATTTTTTTCTTTCTTTCAGAATTGTTTTTTGACATCCCTCTCTCTGCCTTCTGCTTGTGAGGTTGGTTTGACTTCCTGGCCCAGGAGCCACTGGGTGGGGTTGGAGAGGTTGTCAGGAAACTACCTGCAGCTGGGTAGATGCACAGAAGGTGTGCGCATCCTCCTGTTTTTTTCCATCTGTTGTGAACTCTTATGGTTTAAAAGTTGACATGCCATATCCTGTGCTACTTTATCAATCTCCAAACTCAAATTCTCAATCTCCTGTGACAAATCTCAAATATCCAATATGTGTAAAATGCTACAAAAAGTACATATTAAACTCAAGCAAACAGAAATGCAATTCATAATTCATCCTGTCAAAACCTTCTAGGCATGTCCCTGAGTATTTTTCATGCTTGCACATACAATAGTGAACTGATTTGCTCAGTAGTTGAGTGGTAAGGTGGGTGACTTTTAATGCAAATGTTAAGAGTTCAATTGCAGTTTTTGCCATCCTGCACGTGGTCTGAATCTTTACATCTAGGACAAGGTCTGACACTTCTCACATAGTAGCAGTATTTGTGTATAAATTACAAGGCATGGGATGCATTCCATATCTTGAACGAAATAAAAATTCAATACAAATGTAGTCATGAGAAACACATTTTCACTGAAGGTCATAAGCTATATCAAATGTTTTTGAAAGTAGATTTATATACCTCAACGGAGCATCGGAGCAACAGAGTTTTGCCTCTTTTCAAATATTCTTGGCAGACCAAGCAATTTGTTTGTTTGTTTTTCTTTTTCCCAGAAGGAGCAGCATTTCTCTGCATTGTTAGCAATTTCAATTTGAAAATAAACTATTGTAAGACATGTAGCCTTGTAAAATATTTTATTCATGCGGCATACACAGCACTGGTTAGAATAAATCCTTGAAATTTGGAAAAAAAAACAACCTTTGAAAAAAAAAAAAAAAACTTTTGTAAGAGACACATGTAACCATGTAAAATATTTTATTTATGCAATATTTAATACAAAAACATGCAAATTGAATTACAAAACAAAAGTCAAATTTCATTAACCACAATAACAAAATTCTATGTAGAAATTATTGTATGCTACTATAAAAATACATAATTATTAAGGATTGAAGCAAGCCAATATAACATAGTAAAAATAACATGAGAATGCATATCAAGAGTGACAGTTAAGACCTCCAAATGTGTTTACGAACATCACTGATGACCTCCATTTGAGACAAAAGCCTTAACATGCCACTGAGTAATTAATTACTCACGTGTAATTTAGCCACTGACATACACATGTCCTGCATGATTGGCAAGATATTCAATCTGGAGAGACAGTGAATGAAGTAAAGATAATTGTTTATTATAACAGATGATATGGTGATAGTTTAAGTCTTGTCAAGAAAGTCTTGAGCTCTTACACTCTACAGGGAGATTTTTGTAATTGAGGGGCATCAGGTCTGAGCAGCAGCATGATGAATCCCCCTGTGGAGTCCAGATACTGGTGGTGTTAGTAGCTGATGACTCCTGCGGAGACTGATAAGGCTGATGAGGTTGATGAAGTGATGAAACTGAGGAATCTGCAAAGACTAGGAGGTAATGGGGAGGTGAAGGGGTGCACATAACAGCGGCATGAATGCACTACAGGCAGAAAGAAAAATATTTTTTAAAAGACAAGCAGCAAGATGATAGGCTAATAATGGAGGTGTGTCGCTGTGCTATTGGATAGATGTGAATGGTTATCTCAGTTGACAGCCCCAGCCAATGACAGCAAAGGAAATAATGAGTGAGCATGCCTTAGAGATGACAATGACAGGATAGTATGAGAAATATAACTACAGGCCTATGCATACAAAAGATAGTCCTGACTGAACTTTTGCTAAAGCTCCAGTAGTATAATGATGATGTCTGCAATGTGCCAAAATACCAAACAAGTAATTAGCTTCTCCATTCCCTTTAGTGACCTCTTGAAACCAAAAGTTCAATATGCTCTGTTGCTATTCAGTTGATCTACTGCTGGCCTCTTGATTCTCTTGCTTTACTCCAACCCCAAGCCCCAAGCTTGGTGGTGTCACACTTTGCCAAAAAGCTGGTGTACTTTGGATTGGTTTGACAAACTTGTATCCATCATCAAAGTTCAGAATTTTCTGAAAAGAATCCTGGTTTGTCAACATCTCTGAAGTAATGTTAGTACAATGGTTTGAGTTTCCCTTTATCAAAGCAATTGACAAATTTGATATGACTTGGTTAATCTCAGGTAGATACTGTGCAAAGAAGATGTAGCCCAGATTTCTTGTAAACCTACCATCAGTATTGAGATTGTGTGCATTGAAATACTTGCACAGTTTCAATTTCTCTTCCCTTGGTTCATGATAAGTACCTTTTCCACTGGGAACAGAGTTTGGAAACACTTTGCTTCATTATTTTCATCAAGTAGTATTCTGACAGGACTGTTCCCTTCTGCTGGAGCAACAGAAAACACAAAATTGAAGTACTGATAAAAAAACCTCTTGGGCCATATCAACTGGTTGCAAACACATGTCCATCAACATGCCATGTTGTTGTCCATAAAAAAGAGATTCATCAACGTTGTCATCCGTTATTGCCTCAGGAAACTCATCATCGTCAGAGATATTCAAAGTCATACAGCTCTCTAGCTCTTCAGTTCTGCTCAATGAATTACACCAGACATGGTCAATTGAAATGTCCTCATAAATACATGCGTTCACACACTGATAATTCATAATGACCTTTGTAAGTCCATTTTCTCTTCAATTTCACGCATATCAGATGATCATCTGTTCTTAGAAGTAAATTGGAATTTTCTGCAAAATTTGATGCAACACAAACAATTGGCCCATGCACTCAGTTTTGTCCACCTTTCAGCAAAGCAAGTGACTTCATTAGTGGAATGTGTCTTGCAATTAAATGCTGTCCCAATGTGTTTAAGATGTTCAGATCTGGTGGAATACTTTCCAGGTGTAAACTGTTTGCAACACTTTGAGCAGGGACTTTACCAACACCAATTTTTCTGTGGCAGGTATAGCAAATCCAAAGTGTACCTTTAGGTCCCTTCTTAAGATTGCAATTCTCAGCAGGTCCCACTACACTGATGAAGGTAAGTATTAGCTATAGAGGCCATAGCAAGGGAAGCAACTTTTGGACTTTATGTTGCCTCTTTCTTGCAATGCAAGACTTGCTGTCTGAAAAGAAGGCAATGACCGATTGCACAAACATTCAGGTCCTGGGCTAGTTTTGCCTCGATACACTTAGACAACATTGTCCATGACCTGAATTTCTTCACATTTCTTATGATCCCTTTCTGTATTTTCTATTTTCACTTCCATACAAATTTCAACATCTGTGGCATACTTCTCTTTGCTGGCCAACTTTTTCTCCATGGAATAATCTTCATCCGTGGCATATCTCTCTTTACTCAGCTCTTTGAGTTTCTGTCGATGCAGTTCATCATCGGAATATTGCAACACTGTTTTGTCTTTGACATTTTCCTTGTACACTTCATCTTTTCTGTAACGCTTCACTCCACTTTGATCTTATCCTGTTGAAATTGTTCATTTTCTTGGCAGGCCTTTCTTTTTCTCTCAAGTGTCCGACATGTTGATACACTACCAGACTGGCAATTTTCTGCAAATGCCAACACAATTCACAGAGCCTGTTATTTTGACACAAGTGGCAACCTCGAAGTGACATTCATTCAGATTGTTCAAATAAATTGCTCAGCCATGTGATTCCATGTTGGTAGGTGAATACTTCAGCCACTCGCTGCAAGTGTAGGTAAATATAGGAATGCCAAATAGATCAGCCGGTGTCTGTATTTCAAGATCAGTTACCCAAGTTTCAAAATATTTCATTCGTGATTCTGTCACATAATGCTCAATAGAGGTATATCCATGTCTAAGACTTGACAAAAATCTTCAAGAATGTACTGTCATATGTTTCACAACAGCAAGTCTTATCTTTCTGTGATTTGTTCCAGTTTCACTTACCACATATGATAAAGACCTGAAGAAACAGTTACCATCTCCTGCAATTCTCTTAGTCTGACATGGCTGCTCCATCTCAATTCCCTCTTCTATATCAGCAAGTCCACTTGTAACAGGCACAAAGTTCATTTCTAAGCAAAGGGCTTTCTTTTGCTGTTGTGTCAAGGGGAAAAATGAGAAAGTGTTCTGCATCTCATTTACCAAAACAACTTCACATTCATCATTGACCTGACTTGTCTGGAACTTGACGTTTTCATGCAACTCAGACACTGACTCACTGTTAGCTGATTCATCACTTCTCTGGAAATCTGCACTGAAATCAGCTTTGAGGGAAAACTGCTCAATAGCATATCCCTTCTTAACAACCCTTACTCCCGTCACTTCAAACTGAGTATTAAATGCTTTCAGTGATTCTGCAAGTTTCTTCATATTCAGTCAGTAAACTTCTATGGTACACTACAGCACTTGTACCTTCTGAATCAACACAGCCATCAGTGTTTTGTGCATGAGAGTCAATCACAGCATACAATGCCCCTCATCTAACAACTACACAAATTGTACCCTTGATAATTACAAGACAGGAATCATAGTTCACAAAGGTTCTGTTCAGAGCTTCATCAACAGTCACAAAGAAACTCTCTAGTCCAGAATTTCAACACCTAGAAATCTAATCAATGGATCAGAATAGTCTATTAAACATTCAGTATCCTACTGATACTCATTTACTTGGTGAACATAGCCACTTTCAGTGTCGACAATTATACCTTCATTCTGCAACTTGCTGTACAGTTCATGCCTTGAAGCAAAACATCATCCAGCTTCTGTCTTAACCAAACAGGCACATTTGAGATTGTACTCTTGACAATCACAGACAGACTAATTGTACCACATTGCTTTCCAGCATTATTGCCAAATTGTTCCTGATGGAAGGGTCCTTGCAGAGCAGATGTTGCAGGTTCAAGGACAGCACTGAAAGGGTCACATTTTGAAGTGCACTGAAAAAGTTCTTCAGACAAAACAGTGACAGGAAGTCTTGTTGAAACAGTAGAATTCATGTTTGAACAACTCGTTTGAGAAGTTTGTTTGAGCATGGTTTTTGAGATGTTTTTGAAACAGTCTTTGAACAAGTTCTTTGTTTTCCGTTTTTGGGCTTTTTGTTCTGTTTTTTGGGCTTTTTTTTCCTTTCATTCAGTTGGCAGTTTGAATCAGTTGCATAATCATTGTCAGGCTGCTCCTCTTGATCAGAGGTAGCAACCTGCTGCTCTTGATCTGAGGTAAAAACCGTCTCATATGGAGATTTTTTCAAAGGCAGCATCATTTGATCAGTGGCACAACACCTCTCGGCTGCCTCAGGTTTTCTCCCATATTTCTTTCTGGGCATCTGGGGAAAAAAATGAAACACAATAATTACACAATAATTTACTAAATACTACAAACATATGCAAAAATGTCGTTTCTGCCCCTCTACTCAAACTGTATAATAAACAGATACAGTTGTATGCAAATTACACTTCTGCCTTTTGGAACAGCTGTGCGCTCCACAGGGCTACAAAGATGAGATGGAAAAACGTCATCCATCGCATCCAACCTTGCGCTGCTAAACTTGACAGGTGAGATAGTACATGCTTTAAACACTACTGGTGACTAGACTATTGCTGATCATTTTTACTTGTTAAAAGGAAAACCATACACATATAATGAATCAATAAACATATCCTAATTGTTTCAGTTAATGCATAATATAAACATAATAAACCTGCTGGTGAACCATTGTCCTTTTGGGTGCACCACAGGACTTCTGAGGTTCCCCAGGTTGGTTTGTCTGTAATGAGAAATAGCATAGTTTGTATTTAACATGCACCCTTTGACCATTACTAAGGTATACTGCTTGGGGAATATCACTTTTTTTTCAAAAAGTCAACCTATTACCTCCCTGCCCCTCCCAACGAGTGTCTACTAAAAAGGGTTCAGTGGAGGTGGCACAATGACCTCCTCCTTCACAACCACTTTTGGACTGAACTTTCTAGCAGGCAGTGATGTTTTTGGGGGGAACGTGTGCCTTTGGTGCTGTTTCGAGGTGCTTATAAGCAGCACTCCAGAGCAACTGCACCAGGATGTCCATCTCTGCACTATCACTGAAGTATACGTGCAAATATATGTAATTAAATATTAATTTACAAAACAGAAATTTTACTCCGATTATGTATCTTCCATGAACTGAATTTGACATAGCAACTACAAACAAGTGTACATCAAACTTTTCCATTTGCCATATCACAACAATATATTCTACTTCGACCATCTCTGCTCCACAGATCAAGGCGGTTCCTCACACCAAACCCATGATGAATGAATCGGTTCGACTAAGAAGATATGGTCTGTTATTGGCCTATCACAGATATATCAGTATCAACGTATGTTGTCTGATATGAAAACTTTTTTTACAGAACATAATGCAGAGACAGATGCTTGGGGTAATTCAGAAATGGTGTCACCACATAGGTTTTTAAATTTTTTAATTTAAAAAAAAAAAAGTTATCTAGGCAGCATTTTATGTATACTAAAATATCAGCCAATATATCGATCTTGAAATTTTTTATACATACATATACAATACATTCGTATTGGCCCCAGAAATCTAGTATCAGTCAGGCTCTACCTATTATACATGTAACTGTACTTAAACTAAAATTGTTTTAAACAAAACCATATGTGCCGTCTCACAATGAAACTCCTGATGCAACAATTCCTGCTCAACCACCTCGATGTCTAAACGTGGAGGAAAGTCAACCACAAACACCTATTGAAGAAAAACGTCATAGCCGTTAAAATGAATATACATTATTCTTCCACAGCTCATGCAACCAAATTAATTATAGTACCAGAGATATAATAAATAACAATAATAATAAATGCAGAAAAAAATAAGCCTACATTAGGCCAGTGACTGCAAACACTTGTCAGGAGCATGTCAAACTCTGTCCCTGCCTCAGTGATGGTGCTGCTTACTGCCAAGCAGTTACTCAATGCCATGAACAGCATTTACCACCTCAATTCTTAATTCAGCCACATGGGCCCCCAGTGTCAACATGAAACCGAAGGAACTCTTTACGAACCCATCTACAATTGCCTATAGATGGGAGTCCGTAACAATCAGTACAAACTGGAACAACAGAGGGGATTTTTTTTAGGATGAAATTAACTAATTATTCCTCAAATTAAGTATTTTGTTCATAAATTCTGAAAGAATAATATTTTCTTATCTTGAGACTCAGCTGGAATGACTGACTTGTGGCGACGTCCAGGGAAAGATGAAATTGGCCATTCTTTCACAGTATGGCAGTAACCTGTACAGCAGCCTATTTATAAGCAGACAAAAAGAAACCAAGACAAAATGTAATGAACCTTTACAAATCATAAATTATGCAAACACAACATTTATACATCTTCCTACTAGGGAAATGGAACAAAACACAGGAAAAATACAGTTTACATCATGCAACAAGAATATACACCTTACATATACATAAAGAAAACATGTCATGAAAAAACAGTTGGCTACAGATGTGTACAACTGTCATTGCAAGCCTACTGAGGTTGAATAACCACAGTACATCTATTCTTCATACTCCTCTTGGCTGCCTGGGAATAACAATACAACTTTTCTCAAGGCATGTAAAATGTAATGTAAGCACAATTGATTAATTATGAATTGCGTGCTTCATATGAATTTGCATCTGTTTGGAATAGTCATAAAGGCAGATTTACCAACTGAATTTAAAAACTTCTCAGTCCTCCTATTCAGGTTGATCACAAAAAGAGGTGAAAGTGTTCATCAGTAGCCTTTTCAAACAGCTGACACTCATTTCAATAGGACTTTGTCCAGGATGGTTCTTAATTCAAATGGATATCTAAGTTGTATACAGTACTATGCAAAAAGATTTTGGCACTATAAGTAAAGTGAGAATGCTCACAAAAAATTGCTATAAATTGTTTTACTTTATCAATTAACTTCTTACAAAGTTTAGTAAACAGCAGAAACCTAAATGAAATCAATATTTGCTGTGAGCAGCTTTGCCTTTAAAACAGCAGCAGTTCTCCTCGGTTCACTTTAACACAGTTTTTCATGGTAACTTGCAGGTAGGTTGTTTTAACCATCCTGGAGAAAGAATGTTCTTCTGTGGGTTTATTATTTAGGCCATCTCAGGTGCTTCTTCATGTAATCCTAGATTGACTCCATGATGTTGAGATCAGGGCTCTGTGGGGGCCATACCATACCATCTGTTGCAGGACTCATCATTCTTCTTGTTGCTGAAAATAGTTTCTTTATGTCTCTAGCTGTATGCTTGGGGTCTAAGGTGCCTACAACTTTTGCACAGTACTGTATGTAGTCACTTCTGTACCTTCCATTCAGGTTGATCACCTGAAGACTGGTAATAATGTGTATGAGTTGCCTTTTGAAACAGCTGATTTCAATAGCAAACCACCCTGAACACAAGGGATGGATGTTGGTTTAAATGAAAACTTAGAGGTTGTTTTTAAAAATTGAAAAATAACATTTTGAAAATGCTTGACTCTTCCAGCCAATAGACCCATTTTGTCATTTTTCTGGATCTAAGAAGTTCCTTTCTTATTTCTGTGGTGGAGCTTTCCTAAATATATGATGCTTGCTAATGTTTGTTATCACTGTATTGCATCCAAAACACTAATCTGAGCAAAGTAAAAATTTAACAAAAGAGTAAGAGGAGAAATTCAGTGCTGTATTTGAGAGCATTTGGCTAATGTTCAACTGGATGCCCTGTGTGTTCAGTCAGATGGTCGTGTTACCGTGAAATAATTTGTTTCACTATCAGAATTTGATCCATTTGGTCTGATATCATTTGGAAAGTCTAGAAGAGCCTCATGATTCAATTCAGGGATGTGATTGGCAAAGGACAAAAAAGCAGGGAAATAATATACAGAGTGCAGAACACGGCACGCTAGGGCACAGCTGCTAGATTGTTGGCAAGTCCTACTTATCAATGTAGCAATTCATGCATGCGGTCTGTTTTCAAGTGCTTATTGAGGTCATATTAAGTCGAAGGTTGAACCTGTGAAAATTTCTTTTTAGTTTTATTTTTCTCTGCAAAAAGTGTCAGTGCAGCAAAAAACTGTAAGGTCCAGAATCACCAACAATTGGCAGGTGGGCTGCAAATTCCACCCACTACTGCAGCACAAGATCACAAATTGGAGGGCATTGCAGTTCAACATTCAGTATCTACTGCCAACTATCTCAGTGTTAGGAGCCTGCATTTTCATGTGGCCTTACACATTCTATGACTTTTAGCAGCCCTGCAACATAAAACCTGGTAACATCACGAGGTGAACAGGATCATCATATTAGCATTTTAATTGTTAGTTTTCAAGTATAAAACTGTAGTACTCTGCATCCTTTGCATCTATATTGGCTTATTTTTTGGCTTATGTTTTTTATTATCACATCTGTATTCATTTTGGAATATACTTTGAACTTTGAAGTTCTTGTTTTCCTGCTGTGTTGGATATTCACACCATTTGTAGTTTCCCTGTCTCTGTGTATATCTGATGCCTCTTTAGCTTCATTGAGAAAGACCTGGCCTGTCACACAAATGAATGGTGGTTCAATTACACCTTGGTGAGGTTTGCAAATCAGATGCTGATCAGTTTTTTAAATATGCATTATTTATTTTTCTATTGGCACTCATTTCACAGCTACATATAAAATTTAATTTTTCTCCTAATATAGAAATATTATTTTTTGCTTGAAATAATATAACAATGTCTAATATTTAAAGTTTGTTTGGTTTCACACACTATCTTATGCCCTATATGTTAGCCTCAGGGAATAAAAGGCATAGTTTAAAAAAGGCCAAATGCCAGATAAAAAGATTCTTTGCCTGATTCTCTTCTGCTGGGTTTTCCACCTCTGACTCCTCTCCTTGTCTCATTGTCCTCATGGAGTGCAGTGTTCTCAGTAAACAAATGGATAGTAGTCCAGACTACATGCCAGACGCTGTGTGAACTCAGGACCTGCAGTGGTATAATAGTTTCTGCTTTCTTGCTATGTAGTCTGTTTGCTAGAGCCATACAATGGTAAATGGCGTCATTATTAAAAAGTGCTTTTATCCATCATGCTTTAAAATTTGACCCTCATTCACCTATTGATACACAGTGATGGCAGTGTACTACAATGACAAGTGGTGTCTGATCACAGGGATCAATTTGGGGTTCAGTATTTTGCCAAAGGACACTTTGACATGTGGACGGGAGTTGCTGAGGAACGAATTACCTTGGGTCGGTGAAGGTCCGGGTCTGAATTGTGTCGGGGTGCTTGGACCCCTTTATACTTGCCTGCAAGTCTAGTTATATTTGATTTTAAACCATAAAAAGCACAATCTACCTCTTTAAGTAAAAGAAAAAGGAAAGAAATGGCTCTATTAAATAGCAGTCATGACTGGTTGATATAAAGAATGTGATTTGTGTCAGAGTGACTGATTTTTTATAGGCAAAATGCTCTTAATTATCTTAAATATGTAATAAAGCAAGTTAATCACAAGCACAAAAACAAAAAAAATACACAAAGAAAAAAAAATGGGTCTACAACACACACATGCACGTAGGTGGCAGTAGGCACTACCATCTGTAATCGCTCCAGTTGTTAATTAATATGGTTCTGCTCTGTGCTCACAGTTCTGTCTAGCTTGCATTTATGAGCCAGAGAGACACTCGGGGCTGTTGCTCATGTGCCCGATTTTCAGCGTGGGATGAAGACACCGAGAACATTTGTTCCTGAGCCAGTGAACAGAATAAATGCCAGCTCTGTAATGAATACCTGTTTTTATTCCTCTTCCACTGTTTGCAAGAAACATCTTTACTAAAAGTATTGTGTAAAACAAAAAACATGGACAATAAAGAGAGAAAGAAAACGGAAATGAGCACAAAATGTACTTAACACCACACAATAATGCTGCACATAAAGCTCAACGACCAGACTGTGCAGGATGTTATTTTTTGATAGATACGATGAATTTAAAATAAATTAAATCTGCTTTGTCATGGAGATCAGGCACTAGACACTTAAACTTACAGTAACACTGAATGATGGAAAGTTAATGTTCATTTTCAAAATGAAAAGCTCTGTAATAGAAGCTCCTCTTTATATATAGTTTAGTTTTCTATCCTCTTGATTTTTGTTGTTTTTCTCTCCAGCTTGCTCTCTTAACACAGCCATTTGTCAGTCCACAGTTATATACAGTTTCAGTTCTGAAAATCATATTATCTTTTTAAACAAAACAATCCGCCGACGAGGTCCTATCTCAGCACAATTTGCCTTCTCTTTCAGTCCAGAGAACACTTTGTGTTTCTGTGTCTGTTTGTGCTGTAAGAATGAAACTAGAGTCAAACGGATACATCAGCATGACTAGTACTATCGGTCAATTTCAGCTTATCATGGATAAGTTTCAGATATGTTTGTTTATTTATTTAAAAAGTGATCCCTATTAGCTAATGCCCATGGCACCAGCTAGTCTTCCTGGGGTCTGAATCCAATACATCATATCCTTCATATACATATATACAGCATCACATTTATGTTACATTATGTCCATCACATGTGCACCCATAATTGTGTTACATTAAGAAAGTGTTCTCAAACATTCATTTCTGACTCTGCTCACCCACTGAGTAGAAGGTTATGTAAGGACGAATTAGTCTCAGAATTAGTCTCATGACTTAGTCTCAAGGGGCGTCACCAGGGAACAAGAACAAGGGCAAGGCGAGTTTATTTGTATAGCACATTTCAACAAGAGGGCAATTCAAAGTGTTTTATATAAAACATAAAAGGAATCAAGACAGAATATAAAAGCAACATCAGGCAATATAAAAAGACATTTAAATACAATTAAAAGTATTAAATTGGAAATAAAAAATAAGCTAAAATAGAATAAAACAGAAAAATAAAAGTTTCAGTGCAGTGTAAGAAATTAACCCTCAGATTTGGTTTAATAAAAGCAGCAAACAGAAAACTCTTCAGCCTTGATTAAAAAGAACTGTTTATCCCAGATATGTGGTCCATAAAAACTGAAGGCTGCTTCTTCATGTTTAGTTTTGACCCTGGGGACAGAAAGCAGACCTGTTCCAGACAACCTGAGAGGTCTGGATGGTTCATAACGTAGCAGAATATCAGAGATGTGTTTTGGACGTAAACCAACAGCAGTATTTTAAAATCAATTCTTTGACAGACAGGAAGCCAGTGTAAAGATCTGAGGACTGGACTGATGTGATTTATTTTCTTGGTCTTAGTGAGGACTCGAGCAGCATCGTTCTGAATCAGCTGCAGCTGTCTGATCAATTTTTTAGGGAGACCTGTGAAGACATCGTTACAGTAGTCGAGTCTACTGAAGATAAGTAGACAAGTTTTGGACATGGGCAAGTTTTTCCAAATCCTGCTGAGATATAACTCCTTTAAGGCTCAAAATTAAATCAAACCAAAAGTTGTAGTGTGTGACAAAATCCTATTTCAAAGGTCCACTTACTAGCTTTTCTTTGAGCTCTCTTGGTCTTTCCATGACAAAAGTAAATTGTTCTTTGTCAGGAAATTAATTTTGCTCAAATAAAGATTAAACTTAAAGCAGTCAGCTTCAGCTAATAAATGATATAAAATAAAACAAAATTAAATAGACACCCACTTACTCAACATCACTTCAAATATCAGTTAATCACTAGTCAATTGAGACTAATTGAATTTAAGCAAAGTGCAGAATGGTTTGTTAGAAGTGATAACAGGAAGTACAAAAACAAAAGCTTTTACGGGCATAAAGAACATATTGTAAAGAAGTTATTGTTTTAAGGTTGAAAAGATGTTATTTACTGTTTATTTACGTGTTCTTAACTTGTATAAAATGAGGTTGAATACCAACCAAGGGCACTGACTGTCATTAAGGATCGGCTCAGTGTCTAAAACCCTGCGCGCATACTTTCCAGTGGAGCCTGGTCCAGAGCCAGGTCTTATTTTTTTATTTATTTATTTTGTAATGTTTCTTTTATATACTGTTGACCTGAATGTCCGCTGGGAATAAATAAAGCTGAAACTTAAACATGACTTGTTGCTCTTTCAAAAAGAACTCAAGGATAAAACCTTAGCCACTGTAGCGAGACAGCGGTGGCTGAGACATGCTGAGAAAATCTGGGTGGGTTGTCTGAATAATGTATGCACTCCCCTCTGTCAGCAACCACCAACAAGATGCCTTTGAGCCAACCATTTTAGGATAATACCTGTCTTATTTCAGGCTTAGAGTTCTGTTTTTCTCCCCTCAGAAAAAAAAAAAAAAAAGTCTTTTGCTGCTGATTATTCTTTCAAAGTAAGAAAAACTTCCACAACCTTGACAAGTGCCTCAGCTGGATAGTTCATTATAGTGAACATCAGTCTTTTCACTTTTTTTTTTCTCTTTTAGCGTTCATATTACTATGCACATTTTGATATGCTTTTCTCACAGTCTATCATCCGATGCAGACAGGAAGAAATTGACCTTTTTGTGATGATATGAACCTCAGCAACACACTTACAAACTTCATTTCATGTTTTTTTTTTTTTTTTTTAAACAATGTTGTTAGATTGGACAGCTCAGTCTGACAACACAGTGAAGAGCATGACTGTGGTTACACTTTGGCACTTCCCTGATCTAAGAAGTTTTACTTTACTGTCACACATAATGCTGCTGAAAAAGCACATTCATCCTCATCAAATCTCTTAAGTTTATCAGGGTTAACAGACAAATGAGAAGTTGTCAAACCTCTACGCTTATTTAGGCAGATAGAGATGAAAAATTAGCCGTCAATAAACTGCAAAGGCAACAGATTCAGCAGGACTACGATATTAAATTATATTGGTAGACACGGATGAAAATATGACTTTTGAAAGTGAACTTTAAACAGTGTGTTTCCGCATAAGACGAGGATCATCCATAGATATTGTACTGAAACATCAGTTAAAAGCATGGTGACATTTATACTTTAATTTAAAAGATTCCAAGAAGAGTTTTTTTTAAAGTATAAAGCAGTTTGAGGATGGTATTTAACATGACAAGAGTCACTCCGAGCATAATTATAACTGTGCAAAGTCACAGACACAAATACTTCAATTTCAACCAAGAGTGTTCACTTCTTTTAAATCATAAAAAGATAAAAACTAGACCCCCCTTTTTAAAGCCATAATATGTAACTATTCTGCATTAAAATGTCTAAAAACAACTAGACCTATGTTATATATTTTGTTGAGTTGTGTACTTACATTATTCCAAATGTTTCCAACAATTTTCAAACCCAGAGAAATCTGCAATTTTAATCAAGGTAACAGTTCATTTCAATTGGTCGCCTGTTAATGGCGTCATACACCCTCTACCAAAGAGTATAAGAGCACAAGATAATATGTCAGTGTTGTGGTTGTCCATCAAAAACTGTCATGAATTGACTTTTATTCGGTTTTAAGCCACATTTTTACGATAAACTCTTTAGATCTTGGTCGTTTTTAACTATATCTTTTAACCAGATGAAGGATTTTAGTCATCAGTCAGACATCTTGGTCTTAAGTTATCAGAAAAACAAGATGAGCAAACATTAGCAGTAGCTCAGCTAACAGCCCCTACCCGACATTATGTGCCTGCCAAACAGCATTGGAGAAACACTGATTTTTTACTTGAAACTGCTTTATTCAGACCTCTGTGGATAATTCGGCTCCCGGTAAAAAGATCCTGAATGATGACCGGGAGAAGCTGGTTGTTTAACAATAAAGATGACAACTCCCATGATCCCAAGCTACCGCACAACGTCATCAAACTCTATCTTTTGTTATCGTTTTGATTGAGAGACCCCTAGCAGCAGAAATTACATATTGTGTAGTTAAGGATTGCTAAAACAGAAATAAGAGTGTGAGAGAGTTTAAAAATACAGAGGGATGATGAAGTATGTGCTCTCAGATAAAAGAAGTTAAAAATAAAACCCTCAGTGGTTTTATTAGAAAAGGGGTATTTTTATAACATCCTGTACATTTTCGACTGCATGCTTGTAGTACATTAAGTGTTTCATAATTCCAGCTGTATATACAGTACTAGTCAAAAGTATGAACACACCTTCAAGTGTGTCCTATCTTTTGACTGGTACTGTGTGTATTTTTCAAACGATGGACAAAGTGTAAATGTTGAGAAATCAAACAGTGGATGTGTAAAATACAAAGAAATCTGTTTCAAAAATGGCCAAATTGAACTGTTTAACATAGATAAATATGAACAAAGGAGACTTAGTTCCAACTTTGGTCCAGCATGGTCTGGATCATTTATTTCCTTACAAAGATTTAAATTTCTTTCTGTGGGTGTCTTGCTCCCTGTCATTGCAGGAATCATACTGTCAGTGTGTGGATGACAGTTAGGACCCTGGACAGCGCCTGGTTTCACTGAGGTGTCAGGATCAGCACCTTGGACAGCTGCCATGACACAGTTTAGTGCAGAATGATATAAATGATCCACCCGAGCTGTGCAGAAAAGCAGGAATGTGTTATAAGTTGATCAAAGTGTTTCCATATCATCTTTAAAAATGTGCTCACAGCTTTAAACTGTCTCATTAACATCGTTTTCACGTGTAATTTAATTTATTCCTCACTTCTCCTTGTCATGTGGCCACCATTTTTGGGCCAGTTTACTCACAGTAGAAGAAGAGAAGGTTAGCGCTCATTGACCCAATCTGCCACTAATTACAGAATCCCCTACACTGCCTGCAAGGCTTGCCTTAGGGGGGGAGAAAGTCCTTTTTCAGTCTGGCGTGTAGTATTAGATGGCTGGTGAGTCAATTATTGTTAGATCTTATTGGTAGACACAGGAGAGTCTGTTACACTTGGGCCCTAAAAGAGAGAAATGAAAGAGACAATTTGGAGAGGAGGAAGTGCAGAAAACAGAGATGAACAGGTGAAAGGTGTTGTAGTCTTTTAAAATATGGAAAGTTATGAAGATTGGCTTTTGAAGTGGTACCAGTTGCTTGCTGCTTTTTTTTGCGCTGAAAGGGAAACTGGTCAAATTATTCATTTTTATAACTCACCAAAATGAATAATTCCATTAATCCTCACACTAACATATGTCAGTACATTTCAAAAACATGTCACGTTAGCTGTTTTATAGGACGAGAGGAGGAACCCACAGGGAAAATTCATCACTCATTTAATGCCTCCTTTAATGTTTCATGGTTACTTTATGTAAAGTTACTCACACCGCAATCGACTATCTCACTTTGTGTGTGTTTCGACTTGCTTTATTTGCATGAATTCTGGGTAAATTTGACCACTGAAACGTCTGTGCAGTCTGTGTTTATTCCACACAAACACCAGAGCGTACTGAGTGTACAGACATCAGCTGTTCCACACTTACACACTGACTGTATGTGTGCATGTGTGAGTGTGACAGCTGACACTCTGATCTCAAAACCTACAGAAAAGTCAGTATTTTTCTAGTTTCTCTAGTTTTTTTTTCACATGATTCTGTACATTCATTTAGTAAAGTCATAAGACCTTGAAATAAGCATGGATTTTTCAGTCAAGATGAAAAATGTTCAAATTGCACTGACATGGACTCGGGTTAGTTTGTGTCACTATAAAGATGTTGCTCCTCTCCCTTTCCATGAGGCACTGGTTCCCAATATTATCAGTGTTTTTTTGTTTTTTTTGTCTGTGTGTAAGATAATTTATCAGTTATACAAATAATGGAATGCAGGTTTCAGTTGAGTAGTTTGTGTTATATTTTTTGTTGAAGGGCTTCAGTCTTGCTGTGATGTTTCTTTTGAGACTGTTTTTTTTCACAGTACAGCAGATCGTCAGTAGGCACTGTCAAGTTGAGGCAGGAAGGATAAAACTATTCTGCAGTTAAATGACATTACTATATATATATATAATTTTGTGCACTCATGTTAGCAGTAACAGAGATATTCTTCGTCAAGGATGTTCTCTATGCCTTGAAAGCTTTTTATCACCCTATGGTATCCAGAGTAGATGGTATGTTCCAGTTAGGTGAGGCTAACAAGGTAAAAGGTCTGTCACTGGTCAAGTGGGATGAGCGGGGGAAGAGAGTAGGAGGCAGATTGCTGTGAGGCTGCAGATTTTATTTGTTTTGGGGGTTTTTTTGTTCCTTTTGCTTCAGCTTATTAATTTTTGTTAAATTTCCCAGGGCTCATTTTTGCCTCTTGTTTCATTAATATCTTTGTCACCTTTTTTGCACCGCTTCCTCAGCATCCCTTTTTTAAAGTTTTTCAGTGCCAAATATCTGCCTTTCCTTCTTCTGCTGCTGTTTATATGGGGTGGCAGAGCTACAGCCACCCAAAGCAAATCTCTCTATTGACTTTCTGCATTTCTGGACCACCACGAAAATGTACTTCACATTCAGTTTAAACACACGAACCACCACAGACAAATCAAGAATAATGGAGAAGAGAGCCCACGCTCAACCATTAAAAAGACAAAATGTCATTAGACTCGACTGGTTTCTACTATACAGGAATCTCAGCTTCAGCCATGATTCTAATTACTTAAATAGAGACAAGCAAGATAATGAGAAAGTGAGAAAGAAGGATGGTAAAGTGTGTAGAAGGGTGGTACAATGTGTACTGCTCATTGGAAAGAAAAGCAGAAAGCAGCATGTAGAAGACAATCAGAGGAAGAGGGGGAAAATGGGAGTTCGAGTGGTGGATGGTACACTATGTGGTGACAGATGATGAGGAGGGAAAGAAAAGATCAGGTGACAAAGAGGAAGAGAGAAGGAACGATAGATCATGTAGATGTAAAGATCAATTAGAGGAACACAGTAGAGATGACAGGTAGATGAGAAAAGCAAAAAAACAGCAAAGGGTACAGTAGAGGGCATTTGGTAGGAGGAGGAGGGAAGTAAAGGTAGCAGGTCAAAGAAAAAGAAGGTAAAATATGTAGAGGGAGAGCCTGCAGTTACCGGCAGTAAGCCATCTATCATTCTTGCAGTGGATTTCTCAGGGGAACACATCTTATTATAGAGCTGTGTGTAAAATGTGTATCATGTGTAATACAGACTTCATTATATGGTCCCTCTACCATGTGTGTCAGTATGCTCGCTGTTACCATCTGAGTTGACGATAACATCTCTACACAGATGACACTGATGACAAATTCCTTTACGTTTGTTGTGCTTGGTGATGAAAATCATTCTTTTTTTTTTTTTTTATTGCTTCAGCAAAGGCATATTTAATTCTCCGGCTCACTGGAGCGCCCTGGTGGATCAACAGACCAGGATACACCTGCTACACCGCATGCTTGTGATTTTGCAGGTTTACATTTGACTTTAGCTGTAGGCTCCCTCACCCTCCTCTTATTAACCCCCCCCCCTCCCCTTCCTACCCCTCCAAATGTAAATTGTTTGATAAAAAAAAAAGCAGGAATGGCTTAATCTGTAGTAATCTCTAGTAAGTAATCTCTAAAAACTTTTCAACCAGAAGTGCACACAGAACCAGTGCGACGCCTTCGCTAATTTTGGAGATAAAACACCAAGTAAAGAGGATGAGACGGATGACTCTTGCATGGCTAATGTAATGAGATGCTATTTTGCTGAGTATCCGAAATGAGGCTAATGTGTGCAGATGCAGTTAGACACTTAGAGTTTAAAAGCTCCCATGCAAATGGATTCATCTATACTGACATTAGCATCATCAAAAGGCTAATTCTGCTCTAGAATTAGAACATCACCATGCAGTAGGTAATATAGAAAACACAATTAGAGAGATGTGATTATAATTACATTTTAAGCCGATAAGGAAGAAAAGGACACACTCAAAATTGCACAAATCTCTTTAATCTCTTTCACATGAGGTAGAAATAATTCAGAGTAATTATAGTCCATATCATGAGAAAGGATGTTCCTTAAGGTGAGCTTATATCCCAGAGTCATTATTCAGAATTACAGCTCACATATAATAATGGAATGAGGATATTACATTTAAATGAATATATACAGAATTGAATTGCAAAACCCTCCCTGTGGATCCCAGCCATAGGTTAAATCTATAATGCCATATAACTAACTGTATTGTAAATTTTAAATGGATTTTCTGAGTTGGACTTGCCCCCCTAAGGTGGATTCTGTTTCACATATGGTTTGTTAATTCTGGATACCCATCCATAGCTTTTAATTAAATGACAGACATATTTAAAAAATTAAACAAAACACTGCTTAGTTCTGTTGTGAGCAAAAGCAGTGTGGCTAATAAAAGGATTATTACAGTCCAGTGTTCATGATTCATAGTGTGGGGCAGGTTTTTGTTAAAGTAGTGGTTTATATACTGGAAGAACTTCAGCTATACTCAGTTTCCTTTATATAAAGTTCACTTCTAAAAAAAAAAAAAAGTAGTTAAAACTGCTTCACATCATGTCATAGATGTAATGACTGCAAAACTACACTCATCAGGATTAATAACTTTGTTTGACAAAAAAAAAAAAAAAAAGTACGGAGAATATTCTCTATGATCATAACTACCAAACTGAGACTTCACATGTGAGAGTGTAGGTTGTCTCAGAGGAGCTACTTTACTCTGCATCGTGAGTCAGTTTAATTAGGACCATGGAGGTTTCTCATTAGTGAGAGAATCAATGTTTTTTATCCAGGACCTGGGGGCCAGATGTGTAAAATGTAAAATATGTATATACGGAAAAAGCAGTTTACTGTATGCATTCACCACTTTCCCCATAAAATGTCTTTTACAACATGAATACGCAATGTCAGAGAGCGAATAGGGGATATTAAGAGCTTTACTCCTTTGAGTGGATCATGTTAATAGCATGCCGAGAGTGTCATGGTTTATATGATGTTAATGTAATTTATGTAGTATGAAAGAAAAACACATTAGATTTTTTATTGTTTTATTTCATGAATGTGATGCATGCATGCAAAATTGATATCATTTGTGTAGTATAATTGAAATATTCAAATGCACTTGTAACTCATAAATACAAGCGTGGTGTTGTGCGTGTGTGTTTGTGTGTGTGTGTATGTGTGTGTGTGTATGTGTAAATCCATTTAAATAAAAATCTACACTTTAATTCTGGTTGGAACCAGTTAGTAGTTGCAGAAACCTTGATTCTACAAACTATTATCACAAACAGTATGCAAATTCGAAATCACTGAAGTACTCTTCTACTGGGTTAATTAGTGTTCATGTGTAAATATATGCATGTGTGCACATGTGCCATGCATATGCTTATGCACAATATGTGCCTGTTCTTCTTCAGGTGACTGGTTTCATTTCACACCCATGGGAATGAACTTGACTGATTAGCTACAGAGAATTAATCAAAGTAACAAGCCGGAGAAATCCTGGGGAGCAGCCAGACACATCCTTCATCTGGAGGACGCACTTCGACGAGGTCCACGGAGACATGAAGCTGCCAGTGTCCCAGAAAGATCATCAACCGTTTACCACACGTACATGGTGGCCATTTAGCTGATGCTGTAATTCCCAACAACAGCAGAAATATAAAAGGCAGTATAATAAACAGTGTAAAGAAAATGCAACCACTTAAATGTATTACTTTGAAAACAATGATATAATGAAATTAAAAAAGGAGTAAAGGTCAACAAGCTCCACCAGCAGATGACAAGCTTTAAAACACCCACACATTTGTTTTCTTGTAAGCTCACACATCCGCAGTGTTAAGAAACAACACTGTCTTGTTTCCCAATACTGATGCACATAAATACTACATGAAGAAGCATTTTTAGCCACACTAGTGGCTCAACAGATGGCAATATTGGTTCATGCACCACTTTGGTCCAGACTGAAATACTGTATCTCAACAGCTATTGAATTGATTGTCATGAAATTTCTGTGACAAAAGTAGTATATACTGGTTTCTGTCACAGTTATAATGCACATTAGGTTAGTACTGGTCATCTACCATGTCCATGAACAAACTGTATGATGAGAACTGTTCTCTATAAAGCTTCTGCTGCCTGGAATCTGCTCCCCACAAACATAACACACATCAGAAGTAGATTTTGTTTCCAAAAGTCACTAAAACAAAACTGACTTTTTGGCTACTGTAGTTTTGGAACCTTTCTATCTAGACAATTCTGTTTTTGTTTTATTGCAAGTTTGCATTGTATACATTTTTTCAGAGTAATTTCACTTATTTTCTGAACTCTACATTTGGCTTGTTTATCTTTTTCTTGTTTTATTGATTGATGTGATTTTAAATTGCTGTTTGTGTTATTGTTGCTTGTGTTGTGTTGACCACAGGAAGACTAGCAACTGCTTTGTCGAAGCTAATGGGAATTCAAATAAAGAATAAAGAATAATTTTGGTGCAGACATTCATGGTCACCAGAGGATGAATCCTGCTGACTTTAATGATCCCCTTATTTTTCATCCAGTGCAACCATGAGATTTTTTTTTAACATGACTATTTCCACAGACTATATATTATATTTGCATTATACTTGCAAAAAATGAATCATGCTGATTTCTGGCAGCCTGTAATTGAACTTTATAGTCAAGTCTTACCACTTCAATAAAGATTCAAAATGTGTCACAGAAGGAATACTCCAGCTACAAAATACACAAATGCTGATAAATGTGCCATTTGAAACATCGTGCTGAGCATGTGATACGCTTGAGAGGAAGCTAACAAGCAGATCGATGAAGAAATGTTCAATAATGCTTTTTGATCACTCATCCATCTAACTTACTTTTAACATCTCCCTTTTCACACCTCCATTGTCCCTACTTCTTCATGGCCTCTGCCTGTTTCCACTCAGGAAAACTCACAAAACGCACACAAACACACACACAGTTACACATGTGCACTCACACAGAGACACACAATCTGTTGCTGTATAACAAAGCTATTGATTTTTATAGTAGGCAATGTGACCATATTTAACGAGCAGCTGCCCACTGATCTACAAGAGAGAACACATCAGCGGGGAGGGAACTGCAGGGCCTTTGGTGCTGTAATGTCATGTGACTGCAGTATCTCCATCAGTAGCCATATTCCATTCATACATGTATGAAGAGAATAGGCCATTACACATAAGCAGTAGCAACAGGGTGATGCAAAATATGATATGCATACATGTTTGATAACAGGGTATAAAAATGACACACGGATTAACCTTAATCCTAATGTTTGGAGATATGACAAAAAGTATACCCCAGAGGTATATTTTTTGTCATATCTCACAGGTGCTTTATTCTATCAATCCATTTGTTTATGACTTCCTGTTCCTAATGACTTCATATCACTGTTTTCTGTGTCTGTTTTAATTAGTACTTTTTAAAAATACCAATATATTCGGGCCCTAGGGGATTCCAGTCAAAAGCACCCAATTACGCCTATGCAGTTTTAATAGATTGAACTATTTATTGAGTTCATGTTTGCTATGGGTCCTAATTTAAAGTATCACACACTATCAGGGGGGATAGGGCTACTCTGTCAGTCATTTTGAAGGCTTTGTGGAAAGATTGAACTTGGAATAAAAAGCTGTAATTTATATAAAGAAAAGTATATATTTTCATTTTACAGAGTAACTTTCCTTAAATAATAATCTTTTTTTTTTTCAGATGACCTTAATTACGAAACTAATAATGTTTTGAAAAGAAATAAGGGTAACACTTTTTATGAAGCCCATGTCTATAATGTATTATAAACATACACTACAATCATAATGTGTTATAATCTGCTTATAGCACTGTATAATTATAGTTATAAGCACTCATAAATATTCATAATGTTTTATAACGACAATTAAACACATTATAAAGCATTTTATAATGACTTATTAGGTCATAATACTTAATTGCTGGTCACTCACTGACTTTTTTTGCAATACATAGTGTATTATAATTCTCATAGTTGTGATACATTATAATCATTTTATAGTGCATTATAATCACTCTCATAGTGCATTATAATGTGATTATGAGTTACTCTAAGCGGTCATAAATAAAGTGAGAAAAATATCATTAAATCTATGTGTAGCAAAAGAGGGTTCCCACACCAGGTCTTGAATTCCAGTCTCCCAGACCATAGATGGTTACGCTAACCAGTGAGCCATAGAATTAAGCTGTTGGCCAAGAGCAATCATGTCTAGTCATCCATGGTCGTTACTCTCTAGGGGCCTGCACTGTGACACTATTTAAGAATAACACACAGAACGTTGTAAAATTAAATTATATGTTTAACGGGTCAAAACTGAAAGTGAGAACTCCAATTTGACACACAATGGAAGAATGGTTTGCAGACAGTTAGTTGAATAAACTGTAAACTTATTGTCCTGTTAGCAACCAAGATACAAGCTTGCTCTCAGTTACCAAGTTTATTAGCTCAGAGAGCCTTTTTTCCCTCTTATATAACTCTTTTTGAATTCAATGATTTACAGTCTTGAGAACAAAATGATAGGGGGAGTAAACAGCACAGTACAGAGAAAAGAAAACATAATCTCAGGGAGCTATTGTAATTGTCTAACACTGGCCCGGCTGGCTAGCATGTTAGCTATTAACTTACCAGCTAAAGTAGTTCACCAACAAGCCCTGCAAGTCATCAATAAATTGCCAAACTTCTAAAACCATATATTTTGCAAAGACATGCAGATGAATTTCACTGTATCATACTCTGGAGAGACTGGGACAAAATAAGAGTTGGAGAATGTAAAAGGCAGTTGAAAATGATTTAATACAGTATGCTTAGTACGCTAAATGAGGCAAAAGCCTGCAGCAAGTACTTCAGTTGCCACTTCACTCACACAACAACATATGTTCAACACACCCTTTTAATCATGCCTGTACTCAAGCCATCAAAGGTCTTCTCACACGTTTGCTGCATGCCTGCTGCCAAACCGTTCACCGAAGCTATGCAGTCGCTTGCTGCTGCTAAATGCTCTTCATTTAGCATTGCAACCTCCACCCCAGCATCCACCTGTAGGCTCTGAGTCTAGCTTAACATAGAAGTGAAGTCAGTATTGTCACTCCCTCCCTGCTACGTGGAGCTTGATGTTTCCTTGTGGGGAGCGATGAGGTCAGAGTCTAGAGGCCAAACATTAATGCTGTACATTATTGTACATTTACATAATCTATTCCACATGAGTTGGCTGACTGAACTTCCATTAACAATACAATGTGCTGGACAAAGGGATGAAGCCTAAAGGGCCTGTCTTCTAAACAGGGTTTAAGCCCATTCCTAGACTTAAGAAATCCATTTAGAGAATCCTTAAAATACGATTGGGCTTAATCCTCATCTGGGAAAGTCCACAAACTGTCTCCTTAGTGACTGGTAGAGGCGGGTAAAGCTGTTGGTGTATATGAGACCACTTGTGCTCCTTTTTCTGAAAATCAAAAAGGCTGAAATAAAAAATTTAGGGGTTAATCTTTTCCTGTTATTAAAAAATGCTCTTGGATAGTGATCGATTGCTCCATCCAGGACAAAAACAACCTCAAAAATGAAAGGAATTACCACCATTACTCTCCTGCACATGACAGTTATTGTTGATGTCCCCATATTGCATTAGTCACTAGATTAGGTGGTGTGGCAGGTCTCGCTGATATTGTTCAACTTTTATCTTTCCTTCAACCCTCGAGGGCTTGATCTCAGACATTCCCTCCAACACACACGGTTAGTTTCCAGCTCAATAACTACACTAACAGCTCTCTCTGTCCCTGCATGGTGCCTCAGTTTGTTTTATTCGCCTTTGCTATTGATTGTGTTTCGCTCCTGCTGCTGTCTGGGGGGTGACAGATATGATGTCTGTTCATCCCAAGCCGTTATCTGCTGCTCATATTTTGAGTATAATTAGTTGTGTTTTTTCTCCCTCAAAAAAGCAAAACAAAAACGTAAATTAAGGGCAGTCGTCTGTAACTCTCAATTAAGTCAGTTTGGATAAGTGAGCGGGATTTTAATAATGGATCATAATGTATTTTTGTTTTGCTCATTTATTTTCCTCTGTTTCTTTATCTGCTATCTACATCTTTTCAATAGCCATGTCTCTCTGTGCTTTAAATTAGCAATTTAATGGTGTGATTCTCATAGTTTGAATCAGATAATGTGGTTGTTTCTGCATAAAAAAAATCACCCCCGGTCTCATTATGTGTCCTCAAAATCTAGCTCATCTAAATTTCTTCAATTACGTTGAGTCTCTGGCTTCCAGTTCTGAGTGTAGATCACTAAAATAGACAAAGTCTTACAGGGATAAAACCTATTGATGAATGTTTTTATTCAAACCATGTTGAAAAAACAAAACAAAACAATGGGCATATTCATTTTTAGTGTGTATGGAAACGGTGAGTATTGATCTCACAACCCAGTCAGTATCTACTAATCAATCAACACAACACTGAGGGTAGAAACACACAGAAAGTTGTCAGCCTTCAGTGAGCAGATCAACCAAGCTGTCAGTCCAAATACTGCTGAGTTCACTGTTGTGACCTCTTCAATAAAATAAATTGGTGTGAAAGGAGAATCTCATCAGAGCGTTGTAAAATAATACGCTCCAAATTACATTTATTTATAGTAAATATATGACAGATGTCAGATCATATTAGTTAACGTGCCGATGTATTCCACCCCTTCTTGGTCTCGGCTCATTTATTTGAACTTTGCTATGTGCACCACTAGCTCACACCTCGCCACCAGCTACCTTATCATGCTCCTTGAGGGTGATTCTCAGCTTCTCCTAGAAAATTGATGGGCTCCAGTGTCTCTACACAGCTCACCACTTTCTGTGTGTTTCTACCCTCAAACATTCAGATTTTTTTGTTTTGTTTTGTTTTTTTAGCAAATTTTCCCCTTAAAGCTACAGAGATAATTGATGTTTGCATGGACCATTCAAAACACCTCAAACATGAATATGACAAATTCACACAATGACTTTTACTGAAGCAGCTTCCACTGAAGGCTGTTTCCATGTGGGTCAGGAAAGTCATTACAAAAGGTTTTCCTTCCCTTTGCTCACAAAAATACAAATCATCTTGTTCTTATAAAGCACTTTGTATTGCCTTGTTGAAAGGTGCAACATGAATAACCTTGCATTGCCTTCCCTCCAAAAATGTGAAGGTGCTGTTGAGTGGTTGTGGGAGCACTAAGGTGTGAATATGTTTGAATGTAAAGCAGACCGTCTCTGGAATGCAAGACATCCACAGTACTGGAGCCTTTGACAACCATGAACTCTATTTTTGTTTCTAAGTTCATGCCTGCACAATATGTGCAAGCAACTGGGGAAGGTGCTGTGTGGAAGGTAAAGTTGGTTGTCATCAGCATAGCTTTGAAAGCTAAAAAAGCATGAATGTTCTCAGAGAATGTCTATTATAACCGTAATTAAACCATTAGATACCTTGTGTTCACGGGTTGCCATGAGGGTGGCCTTATTTATGCTTATTGGGGGGCCTTTGCATTTCCACTGGAGCTACGCCATTGCTTACATGCACAAAAATGTACTAGACATGGTGAAGAAGAAGAAAGGTTCGGTTATCATCTCCTTTTTAATAACACACGTGATTTTGCTGCAATTGTCAATTTTCAACAGAAGGCCCCACGTCCTTCACATTCTCTTTTGAAACGTTGCAGAAGCAACATATTAACACATAAGAGATGTACAGGCTGGGACTCTTTTTTTCTCCAGGGTTTTGTAATATTGGAAGTTCAGGCTTCGTTGCAGAAGTTCCATCACTATTGTGGGCCTCGCAGCATGACTGCTCATGTCTGGGCGTTGGTTTAAAAAAAGAACTGAGATCCCCTGTCAAGCTCATTATACCTGAAATCTGCTGTCAGCCTTCCCTCCAGTGTGTCTCTCTTTCTTTCCGTCTCTATTCTCTTGTCTTTCTCCCTTTTCATCTCTTTATCCGTCCATCTACATCAGCACAGGCCAACTAAAGGAAATGTTCTGTCTCTTCCTTTACTAATTTTCCCCTCCATCCCTCTTCCTGCTGTTTCTCCTCCTTTTCCTCGTGGCCCTGGCATCAATAATTCACAGTCCCCTGCAGAGACAACTGCCTGGTGGACTGATTAAACATGAGAGAGGGAGAAAGACAGAGAGAGATTGCAGAGGTGCAGGGGAGATGCAGGGGAGTGGGAATAATGACAAGGAAGATGAATCAGTGTTTGAAACTTTGAAATGCACTAAATACAGACTGGATATGCAAGTGAGTAGAAATTAGCACATGGTTGATTTCATGAGATATCCAAACCAACTTTGCATTAGTGTATGTGTTCTTGTACTTCTTTGTGAAAACCAGTTGGAGATCTTCAGAGTGAGGACATTTCTTGTGAAGTCAGTCTGGACTTCATGGTGCTATTCCCAGTGAGGACTTAAAGTTATTCCTAAACCTAAGTTTACAGCCTGTCCTCAAAAGAAAAACAACAGTATAGGTCGAAAAATTCATCCGGCAAAAAGAACCTATTGTTACGTTTGAGTGACAGATACCATCTAGCAGCCATAGTAATTAGAATGAAGCTGTTCAGATGATGTTGATATAAGGCAACAAATTTTCATTATCGGAGATGGCGGGTTGGCGGGTTGGGTGGATGGCTAGATAGATAGATGGCAAAAGTGGACTTAGTTGGAGGAGTCCCATTTCCAACCATGAGTCTGGACAGTGCCATGATGACTAAGTTTGCCTATCTTTAAGGAAGTACTAACTTTAACCCACACCATGTTTCCAGTGATCATTTTAACCCAAACCATGATCTTTCCCTAACTCTAACCAAGTGGTTTTTGTGCCTAAACCTATCCAGACCTTAACCACAGTGTTGTCACACCATGAAATGTAATTATTTTTTAACAGTGATTTGTAATGGTTTTGGAAAGCACAGACAGAGGTGGCATATTAGAAAATGCTCCTATGGGTCGTTCTGGAGTGCATGGTACAATCAACCTATGTGGTCATTTAATTATGAGGATGTATTGGAAATCTACCAGAGGATACAAATTCAATGGCTAAGTTTGTGTGTGTGGGTGTGTTTGTGTATGCCTCAATATGAGTTTAACCAGCCGTCCAGAAAGCCCAATATTATCCTCATCACCAAGCGGATGTGGGCAGCATAACTCCACCATTTCTGATTTATACAGCCATGCTAATGTACTGCTGTTAGGTGAAGGAAGCATCGCATTAATATTGTCTCCTCTCTTTAAATCTGCCACGTCCTCGCCTTCCCATTCGCCAAGCAGTCACCCATGAAGGAGCTTGTATCTTGAATTCCTGTGGTGATGGTGTTCCTACTTTTTGTTGAAAAAGTTACTGTTAGATAGACATTTTTGCATTATCAGATTTATCAGATGGACACTAAGAAAAATGTTGTATAGATGTATAGGTAGCTTTTATGTCATAGTATTCTGAGTGTAAGTGGTTTAACTTCCTTTTCTTTTTGTTTGGGAACATGCATAGTGTGTAATATGCAGCAAAGCAAATTTGAATTTCAACAGCCAGAAGACTATTTATATTTACTATTGTGTGTCATGTTATCCCATTTGGGGTGGTCCATTTCAATGATATGACACAAAAATGAAAAACAAAAAAAATACAGTAAATTACTGAGCATAATAACACACAACCTTAATGTTCCATTCAATATATTAATATTATCTACTGTGTATTTGGATCTTGGAATTTGTTTTGTTGTTTTTTAACTTAATTTTTTCAACATTTTGTAATATTGAGCAGAGTTGACAGGTGTTTACAAGCAAGAGCAAACTTCAGTCCGTGACCTTTTTAAGCCTCCATAATCCCAAGTATATCCTCACAGGAGTCCATCTTTGTAGAAATGTCCAGCTTCATTTGTAGATATGCTGTCACATACTCCATTGTGTTGTTGCTAAAACACTGGACACAAACACAAATAAAAGCACAGACACTGGTTGATCTGAAGATTAATGAAATTATTATTGATCAATAATGATACAGAACTCACACAAAGTGAATCGTTCCTCTGTCTCACTATACAAAGCCAAACTGACCTTTTTATAGTCTTTAGAGACAAAGAAATGATCATTGATTGGTCAAATCATACAAACTTATGGATTACAGCCAATGGAAAACAGCCACGAGATACATTCACATGCACACGTATGTTAACTAAGAGCCACATCACCTAAAGACACAAATCAAGGAAGAGCCTCAAGCCATATGTGGCCGACCCCTTAACATGTCCTGTTTAATCCAAGACACAGAATGGTACCTTATTTGGGCCTCCTAAGCTAGGGTGGAAAGAGAAGTGGGCCTCCTACGGCACATTCCTTCTCAGGAACATGCGCACATTATCAAAGGAGAAAAGTAATGATTATCCTTACACATCTCTGTACATTAAAATGATAAGACAATCCTTTGGACTTTGATTACCTTTATAGTGTACACTTCTTTCAGTCTTTGAGTCCACTGAGTTATGTTTGGTGAGAGTACCTTCATTCAGTTAATGGTTATCATTTTTCTGGCGACCACTAAACGAATACATAAGACATATCTTTGGTCTTTGTTTATTACCTCTTTAGGAACTCCCCTGAGTATAAAATACACTGGATATAGTGGGATATCCATGTCAATGATTTTTTTGACCTACTCGTTTATGTTCTGCCAGAATCCCAGTAATACTGGACAATCCCAGAAGATATGAGAGCCATCCCCTGTCATTCCACATTTCCTCCAGCACAGAGTTGTTGCGGTGCCTTTACTGAACCTTTACACAATTATTGGGGTCCTAAAAAATATGATTTTCAACTTCTATTCAAATTCTTTCCAGGAGTGACTACTGATGCCTTCATGGCAACCAGCACAGAACTCGTCCCACATCTGGTCCTCAGTTAGTCATCTTTTATATTAATGGGAGATATGATTTCTAGTTGGTATGTGATGCTCTTAAACACATATGAAATATTGTTCCACGTTCATCAAGGTTGTTTTGACCATATCCCAGTCTGCACGACCTTTTTACATAATGCCCGATAATGTCTATAGAAGTCACTAGAAGGCAATGTAAACTGGCATTGGAGCTGGGAAAAAGATTTAAATTCATTTCCATCAAACAATCAGTTGATAACAATAAGACCCTTTTCCACCCACTTTTGAAAACCTGTTTACCACATGGATGAGAGAAAGTCTGTATTGCCAGCCACTGACATGACTGACATAAAAAAAAACAAAAAACCCTACCCAGTTTCTCCCTAATTGTTGTCCAGACCTTCAATGTCTGTCTAATCCATTCATTCTTCAGTTTTAGTTTGCTCACTAGCTAACTGGCTTTTTATTCATGAAAGGGAGAAGAGATAGGGATATATGTGTTTGTTTTTTAAGCAGTTACAGCCTCCTAAAGGTGATAAAATCAATTTAAAATAAAGTACATTTTTACTTTGAAGTAAAAATGATGAATAAACTTTTCACACACAAAATGAAACTATATCACAATTTTTATTGTGTTATGTTTGTGTGATACATGTAACTACATCAGCTGTTCTCTGTGTCATGTTTGATAGGAACCCTAATCAGACTCACTTGCCACCACATGCAAACCCAGAGATCCCTGGATGACATTGGACTCACCATGATGTTTACATCAACATGCTAAACATAGTTTACCAGGCATAAAGTGTACCGTTTTAATTTAGCGTGTTAGCATGGTAACATTTGCTAATTCAAACTAAACACAAAGTACTGCTGAGTGTGGCTGGAATGCCAGTAGTTTTGCAGGTGTTTGATTACATAAGAATGGATTATTATAAGTATTGGGCATATTGAAATGTTGACCTGATGATGGCGCTAGATGAAAGGTCAGGGGATCAAAGTTTTAATCATCCTCTGAGGACCATGAACATATGTACCTAATTTAATTGCAATCCATCCCATAGTTGTCATGACATTTCACTCTGAAAGAAATATGTCATCCTGCTGGTGGATCGTTGAAATCAATAGGATTCATCATCTGGGGACCATACATATCTGGATCAAATTTCATACCAAACCATCCAGTTGTTGGTTTTTCAGTCTGGACCAAGATGGTGGACCAACCACCTAACTGACATTGCCATCCCTAAAAAACAAAAAGGTCACAAAAAGAGTGATGGATAAAGAATAAGGGGGTGACCAAATGAAATGTGACTTGAAAACAATAGAAGAAGAAGACTACAATTCATAGTTTGGCTGTAAGGACGCACAAAAAAAAAAAAAAATCAGTAAAACATACCTGAACTGCTACAATACCTTTACCATGTGTTGCGTGGCATGCATGGTACATATGCATGGGGAAATGCCATATTGCATTTAATGTGAGAGACACTTTGTCTCTTGGAGCTTGGCAACTGCCATTAAATGTAGATCTGATTTGGGATGATAGAGGACTGCAGCATTTAATGAGGGTTTTAAAACATGCCACCTGCTTAGGAGGCTTGGAGGCGAGGCAGAAGGATTAATATTTATCTGTGGTGCCTTGAAAGCTGTGGCAGATGATAGAAAGTTATGTTTTCATGAAGTCTTCCCATCTGCTTCTCAGATTTGTAACAGCGACTGTTAATAATTCAGTGGTGACACACACACACATATACACACACACACACACGAGATATTCTTTTAAATTATGTGAAATACATCACTTGGTAGTGTGACACAATGATGTGATAAAACATTCAGCTTACTTGCTGTCACTAACTCTCTCACACATACACTATATAGTTACAGAAATTTACACAAATCTATTGTCACACACACAGTACACTTTTACATGACTATAAGACATCACCACTCGCTCCTTAATGATTCCTGCCAATGCCTCAGGCTGCAGATATATTAGTGTCATATTAGGAGGAAATGGAAAGAATTCATCCTAGGGGGTTGAATGTTTCCATTTATTGATGGGCCTATGAGAATGGTAATATACTGTATCTGACATAGAAATAAGGGATAAAGTGACATTTGGAAGATGCTAGAGGCAGGTGTAGTGTGTGTTTCCCTTCATGTGCTTACTTGTAAGTCTGTGTGCATCTCCGTTTTGTTGAGAAGCTGTCAAAAACTGTGTCTGTGTGTGTGTGTGTGTGTGTGTCTGTCTCTGTGTGTGTGTGTGTGTGTGTGTGTGTGTCTATTTAGAGGGGAAACAGTCATTGGATTTGATGAACAGACACAAAGAGAAAGTGTGCACAGTCATTTACATCAGAACTTCCCAAACTTTTTGGGTTATAGCCCTGGCTGTTTTTGCAGTCCCTTGTCACAGGTGTTAAAGATAAATGTGACATGATTTTCCCTTCTAACCATGGATTGTTTGATGAATTTTAATAATTTCATGAGATGTTATCCAGTATTTCACAAGGCAAAAAAATGAAATAAATGAATATAATAAGGTGTAGCAGAACATGCTTTTCATTATTTTGTGACTGCTCAGATTTGCATGTACAACGGGCTGTGTGTGTATTTTTACGGTTATTCGTGTGTTTGCATTTTACTCTGATTCATTATTGAATACCTCCTACAGACAGCTATGGCCTGGACAGAGTGCTGGTATGATTAATTCCCTCATCAATAATGAGTTTGTGAGGTCATCACTATGCGCCATGCTGCAGGACCCCAGGGTCTTATTGATAGCAGAGAGATGAAAGCTGTTTAAAATGAAGGTGGGAGGACAGAGAGCATAACATCTGATTTCATATTTTATTTATTTATATATGTGGCAAAGGTGAAAAAAAGAAATATCCATAAATCCATGATGATATCAAATTTTACACCTGTTGTAAAACCTGTTTGGCTCAAAGTTCTGTAAATTTAAATTTTTGCGCAAATTGTGCAAATGTTTAAGCATATGGCGGGGTGCATATCAGTTAACATTTTGCAGAGTCAGGCCCTTTATGTGTTGGCGCACATGTTTGCATATGAAAGAGAAAAGAGAGATAGAGAGCAAGTGCACATATACAACTATTTTGGCTGTCCAACAAAAAATGTCCCTACCGAAGTTAAAACCAAAAATCAGGTGAACACCTTTCCTCAGATGTAGATAAAGTCTTTCAGTGTCATTGTTGTATAGTTGTATACAAACAATTGGATGAATATCTTTCAATTCATCAGTTGGGTTTCAGAGTAAATCATAGCACCGAAACAGCTCTCATAAGAGTAATCAGTGACTTTAAGATCATCAGTGACTCACAGAGAACCATTTTAGTATTGCTTGATCTCACTGCTGCCTTTGACAGTGCTGATCATGACATTTTAATTCAAAGGCTTCATGATTCAGTTAGCTTAGCCGGTCCTCTTTCTTAACTGGTTTTCATTCTACTTATAGGACAGGAGCTTTTATGTTTCAGTGGATATTTTTAAATCTGCAGAAACAAATTTGTTCTCTGGGGTTCCACAAGGGTCAGTCCTCGGGCCACTGCTCTTTAATTTATACATGCTCCCGCTTGGTATCATCATAAAGAAACATAATATATCTTGCCATTCATATGCCAATCACACACAGTTGCACATTTCACTTTCCTCTGGTGATCTCAGTCCTGTTAATAAACTAATAAACTGTATTAATAATATTAATTACTGGATGTCCAGAAACTTTTTAAAGGACAACTGTTTTTTTCTGCGCTGTTCAAATGGAAACGCCCACTCAGCCGTTAGCAAAAATCTGTGATGTGGGTTAAAGCACAGAGGTTTATATTTAGCAACGTCATCATGCAGAAACCTACGTCAGGAAAATGGCATTTTGACACCAACACACATATTTTGAGCAAAATTTGAATTTTCAAACGTGAATACATATAGGACACTACTGGGAAGCTACAGAATGATATAAAAAGTAATGGACCTGCCCTTTAAAGCTGAATACAGACAAGAATGACATATTCTGAAAGTCAGAGACAGGAAATTTATTCACGCATGGCATCGCTGTCTCTGAAATGCAGTGAGTGAGTCATAAACCGTGGCATTATTTTGGATACTGATCTCAGTTTTGTCACATTGTCACATTAACAATATCACCAGAACAGCATTTTATCACAAAAATATATCAAAACTCAAAGCATTCATATGTCAAACAGACTCTGAGAAACTGGTTCATGCATTCATCTCAAGCAGGTTGGACTACTTTAACGCTCTATTTGTAGTATTACCCAAACGGTCAGTAGGACGGCTCCAGCTCATTCAAAATGCAGCAGCCAGAGTCCTTCACGTACTCCCGGTATAATAGAGAATCACCTTCAAAATCCTGCTAATAGTCTATAAAGCACTTAATGGTTTGGCTCCTTAGTGCATTTCTGACTTGCTCACTGATTATAACCCGATCAGGCCTCTCAGGTCATCTGGTGAGGGTGCCTTCAGCTACTGCAGTCCTGCATCTTTTTGTGTGTGTGTGTGTGTGTGTGTGTGTGTGTGTGTGTGTGTGTGTGTGTGTGTGTGTGTGTGTGTGTGTGTGAGGGGGGGGACAAAAGCCGTGTCCCCAATTGGGAAAAAGCTGATTTTTGGGTCAGTGGTTAGGGTTCGGTTAAGGTTAGGTTAGGTTAAGGTTAGGGTAAGGGTTAAGGGTAGGCAAATAGTGGTTATGGTTAGGCTAAGTCTCCAGGGAATGAATGTAAGTCTATGTAATGTCCCCAAAAGTGACGATGATCTGATATGTGTGTGCGTGCGTACCCGTATGATAGCACTTGTTTCTTGTACAGTTGGTTACATGTGTGGCTATGTGATAGGGCAGGTTTTCTATTTGATGGTGTTGATGCTTTGGGGTTTCTAATTGCTTAGTGGTATGTTTAATGTCCATTGGGTGTATGATCATTGATTCAGTTCCTGCATTTTACTCATGTTTATATTCTTATATTTATATTGCTTATGTTACCTGTGTTCTTATGTTTATGCCTATATTTTTATATTTTGTTCATCAATGTAAAGCACATTGAGCTTACTTGTAATGAACTATGCTACATAAATAAAACTGCCATTGCTCAGTCTCATTATTGTATCTTAAAGTTGCATCAGTCGCATTCAGAACAAGGAATATGATTCTATTTGGATTTCATGTTACAAGACGGTGACAGCAAAGTCAAAAAACTTCTTATGCGATGGCAAAACATTTTTTTTTTCTTATCTCTATGAGGTTTTGAATGTTTGTCAAATAAATGGAATTACAGTTTTTGAGGAATAAATATGAACATAGCGATGAGCCTTTCTTCACTGGATGTTGACATGCTTTTACAAAGAACAGAATTCACATAAGCAGAGACGTGCTGTCCCACCGGATGCTGACTGATATGACAGAACTCTGGCTCAGAATAACACATTCTGCAGCACTTTTATGCCTCAACCTGCATAATTAATGCTCTTTCAAAGTGATCCAACACAAATCTAAAATGTTCAAAAAGTACCTAACTCTATATTGTGCTTTTGCACACACTGTGTCAACAACTGACTCTCCTTTTCCGCTTCCCTGTCCAGTCAAGGCAGTTTAAACAGATGATGACCGGTGCATTGATGGACAATCCGTGAAACGTGCTGCCTTAACTTTGTTACGCTCTGTGCCTCGGCCCGTCTGAACTTGGGGAAAAAAAAAAAAAAAACTTTTACACCAGAGGAGGCAAAGGCGAAACGTTTAGCGTGAGAAAAGGTTTGTGTGGCGTGAGACTGTGTGATCTGTGTCAAAAGACTTGGCAGCTCTGTCTGCCACCATCTGGCTCATGCTGGAGTTACATTTCTTGACCATGGGATGTTCACACAAAGCTAAGATGAGCAAAGAGACAGAAGCTAAAACGGGAGTTAATTTTTTGGATCTCATTTGTTCTGGTTGCCCAGGCTCCAGAAAAAAGCCCAAATAACTTTACATGCCTGCAATAGAGGGGCTGAGTAGGCTGGATGGTTGCAATAGGTCAGACTTTTTAAACTGTTAAGTCATTTCTTGTTTTTACATTAGTAAAATGGATGGAGCAGGATCAAAAAAATGAACACAGACTCGGGCAAAAAACGTCACAGAAAGTTCATTAAAAACCCATGAAATAAAAAATTGTGAGCTAAAAATTTACCTTTGATAATTAGGAGTGTCTGTTTTCTTAGTGATTGTCTGAAATGCACTTGAACTGTGCTCATAGCCTGGGAGAAAAAAGGGTTGTGGAGGGGAGTACTCTTCTGTTATGACCTGCCCCCCCAGTTCCCAACATATTGTTACATATCTATATACATATATACAAAAAAACATTCTCACAATGTAATCAGTTTTTATCCAGGGAACTTGACTGTGCAGATATCTGTATCTATATCTTTTTCAACAATTTCTTGCTTCAAACTAAGTTAATACACTGACAACCGGGAGCTACTCCCCACAACAGGGCTCTCTGATGCGGGCTCTCCTGTGCTATGGAAAGTTTGAGTCCCAATACACTTCTTATGCAGGAAGCAGACAAACAAAAGGTGTACTCAACTTGTTATCTGCAAAAATCTCTTTTGGGAGCTGATTGAAAGGAAGTAAGGAATGTTTGTAATGTTCTTTTATCTCGCATGGAGGCTAAATAGATCTTCTGTCGCACATTTCAGTTGTTGTCCCAACGGTGAATAAAGTAAAAAGCGAAAAAAGTTCTCTTGAGTGAAAACTCGTCCATTTGGGTCATCAAAAATAAGCAAAACTTTACTGTTGATCAGTAAACATGATCTAAGTGCTTGCTGTGGAAACATTAAAACCCACTGTGACATGATAACCTGAATTTCAACTCTATTCAGATACAGTACTGCAAAAGGATGCATTCAATATTGATGCACAGACATATTCAGTATTGTTGCCAAATGTATTCTGAAAGCTGAAACTCTCATTTTAAAATATGGATGACTGTAATTTTCAAAAAAGTCAAAACAGCTGCAAAGTAAATGTTAAACAGGTTGATACTGGTGAGTGGTACAAGACGAAGCAAACCCAAAGTATATCAAAACCTGGTAAAAGTTTTGTATCCTAGTAACAATGAGTTTGTAAAGCTGCCCCAGCCCCTTCTTGCTCCAGATTCAACCTATTAAGCAGCCTGAAACCCACATCTGATAAACAGCGGGAGAAAAAGATTTATGGAAACATTTAATTGATGGTCTAAATGTTGAGTTGCTGTTTGTTGTTTTAATTAAACAGACAGGAAAAAAAAATCAATACACATGGTTAGAGAGCTGAGGATAAAAAGGCTGCTTTTGAATCATATATAATTCTGCTGCTCCGTGTAACTTTATGTGATGCATCCAGTCAATATTAGATAGAAGTGATGTCCTCGAAATGCAGTGGAAAGGTGTAATTTATTCTTAAAAAAAACGTTGAGGCATAATTTGTCTTTCAGATAATGGGACTGCTGTCAAAGTATAAACACTGGCTGACAAAGACTAAACCTATATGGGTGGATCAGGATAGAGAGACGATTCTGTGATGATCAGGGCAAAGGTTTGATCCCCTGAAGAGACTAATGAGTACAAAAACAGCTACGAGATTTCTTGTTGAAGTGTCCTTGAGAAGGACACTGAAGCTCAAACGCTGGATAAGTCTGCCAAATTAGAAAGAGATGGCTTTTGGAGACAGATTTTTTCTTTTTTTTTTTTAAAGACACATGAAGCTTTTCACTGTAAGGCAGTGAAATGTGCTGCCAGCCCTGATCATAGCCTCCTTAGAGGGATCCTGTACAAATATTTGTCTCAATTTGATGAGCCGATGACTTCAGATACAATAATGACCAGAGTCAACTGTAGTTTAAATTTAACTATTAATATGCATTAATCCTTAAAATTCTTTAAAAAGAGAGCTCTATCCTAGAGAACTCTATGTCACTGTAAAATAAATCATTAAATAATGTCAATACACACAGCAGAAGCTGGAATAAACTGGCTTCTAGCCCCTATGGGTCCTGCTCCAAGAATGCTACATTTGCTACACATTTCATAATGTAACTCGATAGAGCTATTACAAAATGAAAATGCTCTGTCTTTCAAACTATACGCCACTGCCCACATAACAATGGCACCTTGACAATAGGGGCACCAAATGAAAAAAAAAAATCATTGGGTTGTTTCCAAAGGCAATGACAAACAACGTACTCCATCACTGTTTGAGTAAATGGGTTAAATCTGTAAAGTTCCACTTTCAACAGTCAATATACTGTATGTGAAACATTGAGCTAGCGACAGTACACCATGTAAGAGTTGTTGAACTAAAGAATTACAGGCTCTTTGTGTCTGTTTTTCTCATTCTTTCCCCATGTTTAAATTAAAGTTAATTACATTCATTAACCTTTAGGGCCAGCAGCCTACCACTAGTAGTTAATTAACTGCTACTGCATGTATTATTCACTGCTTTGCTTTTCTTTAACATTTCATAAGTTAACATAACTAACACAAAAGTCCAAATCAGGTAAAAAAAAAAAAAAAAAATAGACTTATACAGTATACAGTCAATAAAATTACTTCAGAGTTTACCAAACCAGTCTCCAACAATGTTTTGGGGGACTTTTATTCCAGCTGATGAGTGAGAAGCTTTGGGAGCCTGAAATGAACCTTTTGTCCATTTCTTCAACACCAGTGTTCATAAAAACAAAATCACATCAGTGCAGGAACAAGCACAAAAATCGGATTTGGTGTTGATGGACAATGACCACAAAATGTTCAGCCTTAGGCAACTTTTTCCAGCAAAAGCATGTTGACCATGTACAACGATGACAGAGCTTCCCTGCTCTAAACGAATAGAATAAAATGTTTGTTTATAATGAGAGAAATATGACGGGATTCTCCAGGGTATTAGCTAAGAAAGTCAGCAGTGTGACCTTGAGAGGAAAGTATGAGATAAAAAAGGAAACGAAGAAAAAAAAGGAACAAAAAAAAAAAAGGATATATTTTATTGAGCCAAGAGTGACTTAACTGTATTTTGCACCAATCGATTCCAAGCAACACAAAACTCGTCGCCAGTGCTCATGAAAGGCAACCAAAACACCAGCCATACAAATTGTAAATATTAAAAATCATCCTGTCTGATCAAGTGTGAGGCTGGAGATGATGCAGATGTTTCCACTGCTTATTGCCAAGAGGCCCCCGAGGCATTAATGACAGACACCTGGCGAAGTGTTTTGCCAAAGCAGGTCTCAGCGAGCTTGCTGGCTCGCTCACGTCTCCTGTGTGTCCACAGAGCCTGAGAGGTTCTCCAGGCCCCTCAGGCAGTGCTTGTCACCCAGGTAGGAGGCGGTGTCCTGGGGCTTCCTCTCCATCCTCAGACACTTACTCCTAGCTGGTAAACACAAAACCACACATACACCTGAAGGGGATAAAAAGGTTGGATGCTGGATGAGCACTTTTTTTTTTTAAGCAACACAGTGTTTCATGTTCATACAGTTTTTGCTTACTGGACGACGTCACTAGGGTGGTGGTGCAGTGCTTTGCCCAAGGGTACATCCAAGCACACAAGGTAAATCAAACTAATAATTATCCTCACTTCTGCATAGTCTTAAAATTGTTACCAGATTATTTCTTTCTGGAGTGGTCCAGATGTGATGTCTGAAGAAATTTGAATCTTCTATTTCACAGAAGGAGCCTAAGTGCTCCAACACATCATTAATCATGAGGCAAGAGACAGACGCCCAGGGGCTCAAGGGAAAAGATGAAGGTTCCCTAACCTTAATTAAATAATAATTTTAATTCAAACCAAGATGTTTTTCTAACCCTCACCAAGTTGTATTTGTGCTTAAACCCAACAAAACCTTAACCACAGCGTTACCACATCATAAAACTGACTTTTTCAGCACTGATTTGTAACAGTTTTGGAAGATAACAAAAACAACTATCAAAATTATTTGAGGTATATTTTTAGTAAGAGGATGAGGCTGGTACACCATACTGACATCACGCAATATGGGTCTCATGACTCTGGGGAGAGAGGGACTTCAAGATAGTGTGTGTGGGTGTTGGGGAGGGGGGATAGGGGCGCTAACCTCCGCCAAACTGGCTTTGACACGCAACTCTTGAGTAACAAATGGCTCATACCCAGTTCATCTCACTGTGGAAGAAGCAACAAGATCATGCCTCCAAAAATGTGTTTATTTACTCATCTCAAATCAACCAGAGACAAACTGCAGCAAACATTTACTATTGTCAGCAGAGTCGACTGTATTAATATTATTATTAATGACTCCTGAAGAGCTTGTCCCAGTCAGCAGTTTCTACACGTCACAGAAAAGAATGCGTTTGCTATTTACTCAGGGCTTTTATCCACTCATTTATATTTACACGGATACAATACCTATATAATAACTCTTGTGCTGATGATTCATTGCCGTTTAGTCAGTCGCGAGTGATTGATGGAGCAGTTAGCCAGTTGATTGTTTTAATTAAATATGAAAATAATTGTGATTGAATTAGACTTCATTAAATCCAACTAATATCCAATTTAACTAAAAATATCTACTACTTATAGACTATTCACCACTTTAACAGCTCTTACCTGCACCATCATACAATAAACCAATATGCTAAGGTCAGTTCAGAAATGCCAAATGTAATTTAAATCAACTTTTTCCAGGAAGTGGTATGCAGTACATTTCGTGGTAAACTGCAATTCTGTAATCTGTTGGTTATAAACAACAATTGTCTTTTGGAAGACACTGAATATATCTACAACCCATCCACACACCTTCTGACAGTGACACACACAGACCTTCTGTCCTGTGCTGGACCGGAGTGACATTTACTTTAAGGCAGAGATCAAAATAGATCAATAGACCAATAAAAAGGAGTGAGAATCAACCATTTTCTGACATTATCAAATTAATTGAGGAATTTGAGACTAGTCTGAACTGTTAACCTTTTCAACAAAGTCCAGCTCCTACTGTCCTCTTCTTAAATCTGAGAAAGTATTGATGTTTTTATTGTTATTTTTGTCAATAATGCGATAAATCCTACCTCTGTGAAGGTTATAATATTCAGTATTGCTGAAACTGTTTAAGAGAGGGGTTGATTCAGCTCGATAATTTCTGAGGCTGTGGTGCTGCTGTATTGTACTGCATTAATGAGAAGTTTTTCTAACACTTAGTGTACTCATACATAACATAAAAAGCATATTCAGTGTGTGCATGTTCTACAGATTTTGTAGATCCACAGTAAAACATGACATGTATAACTTGAATAGGAAGTAGTTTTTTTTTTTTTAGAGTGATGGACATGCAGCACATATTTAATTCCACAAACTGATGTTTAGGCATCAATGTGTCCTCTTCAGAGATTTAATAACTTGATAGAAACTAATTTATCAGCAACATGATGCAGACATTATGCAAACAGAACTAACAAATATAGTGAGTAAAAATGCAAAATGCCTCTCCTGCACTAAACATTAAGGGATTAGTTGCCTGACCACCAGAAACAGGTTGCAGATACACGTTGAATGTATCAGCATGTTCATACTGAGCATATCTACAAAAAGGTATATCTGCAGATTTGCGAGCACGCTGCAGGCCATTTTATGAGCCATCTCTTTTTTTTTCCCCCCCCTCATTGTTTTATCTAATTTTCCTCTATGCAGCCAAACTGCTACAGGAAACAAAATGAGATTATTAAAATTGTGATGTAGTTACCTACTGTCATTCACTGTAGACTATCAGATTTGAATAGTCACGATACAAGCCCCAGGATTTGATTTTGGATGACATATCCACATAGTGCAGATAATAATTGAACTAATGAGACCTCATACGCCTTTTTGCTGTTCTTTCTGATTAAAAACATCAGGTCTACATTGCCGCAAGGAAAAAATATATCTGATTCGAGACACTCTCAGCAGCAGTGTGAACACAGCCTTTGTTAGAGTTCGTTGCTAACCCCCCACAAGCATTGTGTGCTCCGTATGGCAGCACATTGCTTCTACACCCACATTCTGATCTAAGAGAAGAAACTGAATTATTAACTGTCCTGTGCTACTGTAGATTACTTTTAAAAATTTGCATTGGCTAATTTGTATTTGCGGTACCTAATGCAGATCTTCGTGCCTTATCTCTGTGAAACAACTGAATGAAACACTGCTGTGGAAAGAAATTAGGGTGGTGAAATATAACTTATGAATATTTCCAAACTTTTAAAAAGTTTTCAGGTACAGTTTTGAGTGAATGAGCAAGAAAATGACAGAGAGAGAGAGAGAAGGGTGGAAAGACTGATTGGGTGTGGATGCTGTTGAGATAGAGGCGGATAAATGAAGTCGGGAGAAAAATCAGTGGAGATGATTAAGGATTAAAACAAGAAGGAGTTGATAATGAGGATGACAAGGATTAGGATAATGGTTTGGAGGAGATAAAAAGACGACAGGTAAAATTAAAAAAAAATCTCCACTCATAACAGTGGAGGGGGATCTGAGAAACGACCCTTGTACTAAATTAAACAAACTGAAAATATGAGAATCAAATTGGCAGACTCTCAAGGTGCCTCTGCTAAATTAATGCTATTTTTTATTCCACAGCATTAACTGGGAGGTCTTATGTTGTGCTCACTGAAGACCGTTTCCACCAGTTGAAGAAAGACTTAATCACAGCTTTGTAGGTAGCTACATGGCTAGCTAGTTAACTAGCTACATCCATAAATAAACAAGCCTGTTAAAGATCGTGCTGTTTTGTGAGAAGCCTCTGTAAGTTGATTTTGTCAGGGGGTTTAGCAGGAATGGACCCAAAGGCAAAGACCAGAATGCAGAGTTGACAGAAATCTTCTTTTAATAATGCAAAGGTCAGGACAGCATAGAGTGAAACAGAACACCGAACAGAACAAACGATCAAACAAGGACCGAACAGAAAACCAGGACTTATAAAGTTACTGAACTGATGAGGAGATGAGGTGCAGGTGGGGAGATGGGTGGAGTGAACAGACAGGGAGCTGATTGGCTGGGAAAACACAGGGAGCAGGGCAGGGCTGATGAGGCTAACACAGGGCAGGTGTGGGGAAGACACAGAGCAGGGCAGGGCTAACGAGGGTAATTCTGGGCAGGTGAGAGGAGGAGTGCATGAACGCACAAGGGAAACACAACCAAAACCCAGAAAACACAATACAACCCACACCAACCCGTCCAAGAACCACCATGAACCTAAACCTAAAGTATACAACACGCCAGGCTAAACAACAAATGGCAGTCCAAACCCACCACCCAAATATAACAAGAAAACCTATAAGACCAGAAGGACTAAACAGAAGTGCAAACCAGGAAACCCCACAGAACACAAAAACACAAGGAGACCAAAAAACACACAAAGTCCAGGCAGGGTGTGACAGATTTCCGTGATCGTTAAAAACACCAACTGCTCTTAGCGACTGCCACCAGCTTTTGACGATGACTGAAAATGACATTGGTGGGAAAAATATGTCAGTTGTGACTGATGGTTGAGGAAAATCAACATTTTAGCAAACAATTCCCACCAATATCTGGGTTTTTAGACTCTCAATGTTCAAATCTCATTACTAGCAAGTTCATAACGTTGTACGCTGTGCTGAGCAAGTAGCATACAGTGGGTTTATCAGAGCTTTTTACTGAAAAAAGCTATCAATTGCCCCTGGAAATGAAGTTGATGAGAGCTACATTTTTGGTCTATAAAACTGAGCACTACTTAGCAAAGTCCCCTTCCAACCTGTCTCAGTAGATACTAGATTGCAAATGCAGCAGGAAGATGCTGAGAAAAAGGGGAAGATACCTTTCACAAGGATATCTTGTACAGGAGAGGAAAACTGACTATGTGTTGTGTTGGTATGATGTTGTCATTAGTGTTCTGATTGATCTTTTGGACTTAAAGCAGACCAAACTCTGAGAAGATCTCAAAGTCAAAAGGTTGTGGTCTGTATTTAGTTGGTGGAGCTGAGTCAAAGACATAACACATTCTGACTGCAACAATATGTCTCAATTACAAACTAAAAAACACGTCAATAACTGAACTTTAATTCAGAGGCAAATTTCAACAGCTGCCACCACTCGAACAAAAAGCTTATCTTTACAAGTCATTTAATCACTGATTAACTCTTTTTATTTTTCTTGAAAGAGGTAAACATTTCTGCCAAGGAGATGATTCCCTTTGTTCTTGATGCAGATTAACTTTCTGCTGGAATTAGCATTCTTGCCAACATTAGGCTGTAAAAAAGAGGGAGACTTTCTGGGGTACCTACCCTCAACACCCCCGCCCCATATAACCCTACACCACAGACTAACAGAATAAATACAAAAAAACAACATGCAAAATGTACAAAAAATGATCACGTCAACATCTAAAATTTACACCACAAAAAATATAAAGTGCAAATATTGTGAGAGAGAGAGTGTGAGTGAGTGTGTGTGTGTTAAAACCTCCTCTCCTTTGTGATGACCTAGTAGCCATTGCACTCACTTCAAAGCTGCTTTTCATAAAGGTTCTCAGCAGTCCCATATTGAAGTTTGGCATGTCGGTGAACTTGGTGGCCACCTGCATAAGGGCATCATCATAGACTCTTGCTAAAATTACCAAGTCTTTGTTTGTTTTTATGTTGTTGGATTCAAAGCAGTGCAAAGGGCTGGCAGGTCTTCGTAACATCATCATCCAGTTTTACAGCTATGGCTCCTTCAGTTCAGTAAGATCGGAGACATGTTGAGTGAGCTCTTGATACAAGCAATAACACTTACAACAAGCACATGAGTATTTCATTGTATTTGCTGCATTTTGTGGCTGTAAAAGATTAGTTTACCTTGTTAATAATAACTGGAGTAAAACAATTTCTAACCTAATATATTTCAATTTGCAATGGGTTCATAAAGTTCAAAATAGCATATTTTCCATCTAGCAATTATGTAGATGAATATAGCTACCCCGCAATGATGAGGTCAAAAGAAAAATCATGGATCTTACCTTTAACGAATTGTGATGACTTGGTTGCTACTGATGAGTATTTCCGAGCTATTGCTGAGTCAGGAAACATGTTGGCAACACTTTTGCTGAACTCGTTGCAAAATGCAAAAGAAATATTGCTCTTGGCGACCAGCATGGACAATTTTCACCTCTGCCTTAGTGACTTGATCAGTCTCCGACACACCTCTACTGATGAACGTGCAATTAGCCTAAGGGGAACATGAATGTCTTTACACCAGATTTCACGGCAATCCACGCAATAGTTGCTGAGATATTTCAGTGTGGACCAAAGTGGAACCAGACCGGCATTGCTGCTAGCATGGGTCATAACAAAACTTAAATCTATAACACAGTTTTTTGAAACAGGAAATTCTGTCTCTCAACTTATTTAACTAGTGGACTTGTTTATGGAAATGTTTTGTAGTGCAGTGGTCCTGGAAGACAGCTGAAGAATCAAATCTTAAAAAATATATATATAGAGAGACGTCTTGGATGAAGAAGAAGACAAACAAGGTGTCAGATGCAGGAACACAAGAGATATAAAGTAAGACATTTTGACTTTGGCTTGGACATACTGAGGACCGGATGCAGAGTCAAAGATTCTTGGCTGGTATGACAAGTTCCTCTTGTCCTCGCTGTCTCTGGATGCTCCCATGGAGCTGGACGAGAAGAAGCAGACAGCAGGCTGGAGGAGAAATACAGCGTAGAGAGAGAGTGTGTGTGTCTCTCTGTGTGTGTGAGAAGCCGGCAGAGATGATAACAGCTGAATCAGGGAGAAATTGAGCCAAAAGTGGGAGCCACCCTCACCTAATGAAGCACCGTGAATGCAACGGACAACTTCCCTTTCTGTCTTTCTTTCTCCTTTATTTCCCTCTCTGCCAACTGTTGTGGAAAAAGCACTCTCTCTCTTTCTCTCTCTCTCTCTCTCACACACACACACCCACACATTTACAAAATTCTATATTCAATAGCTGCCTTTACAGTATCAGCTTTACTGGGATAATACTATTCCATGGAAACATGCCAGACTGGTGCCTCAAACATACCCGCAAACATTAATGGCCTGTGACTGGCACTGCAGCTGCATTTGAATAAATTCTTACACAACAATGACACCTGCTGGCCTACTGAGACCTGATTTACAGGAGAATTACAGTTTAGTTTTGCATACATGGTCAGGAAAACTTAATAAATCAGAGAAAAGAACAAGAATAAATGAGGTTTGATAATACATTAAGTTAAGTCTTCATTGAGTTCTCTAATTGGAGGATACAGAGGATGCATTCCAGTTACACTGTTATGAAAAAAAAACCTAATCTTTATTTATTAACAGGATTATTTTGTGCTCTAGCAATTCTGAATCACCCCATGATCTTATCCCATCATGTTTACTACTGCAGCTCCTGACTAATTAATCTTGAACCCTCTTGCCTAATTCAAAATGTCTGAACCTCATTTACAATGCCGAAGTCTTAAATAGTTGCAAATGAAGAAACCATGAAGCCCCGGTGTGAGAATCTTTCAAGATATTGCAAGACAGATAATCCGGTAGTTCAAGCCTCTAGAAATTTGTCTTGAAATAGTAAAAATGCATGTATGATATGAAAGTTGAAAGCCTCATTAAGCAGCCACAAAAATCTGAAAATAAACGTTCATAACTGTTAGAAAACCTAATTCAAAAAACAGCTCATTCTGCTGTTTAGACAGTGTAGTCGTGGTAGATCATGTTTTGATTGACACTCACACCAACTACTGGAGGCTAACTACAGTAGCTAACAACTGAGTTTCCATGGTGCAGAGCTGCACTTCTAACTCACTGAGCCTCATTTCCAACACAGTAAATTTACATTACATTATTAATTACATTTATTGCATGTACCATTATCCCTAAAGGAGGCAGGGGTATAGCTTAACATAAGACACACCGAGCAAGAGAGAGCAGGAGAGCAAGAGGGAGAGTGGGAAGCCATCGCTAGCTGCTAAGCTAAAGTAACTAGCAGATCTGAAAAGTATGTAAACAACTGTTTGATTAGCAAGGAAGTCACTAAAAGAAGGAGAGAGATCTACTAGTGTAAGTTTAAACGTACAGCAGGTAGTTAGCTACAGTAATGATGAATATAGCAAAATGAACTGGGTTGAGATGCAGAAAGACTACCAATGACACAGAAACTCTGGCAAACAGAAATGAAACACCGCAGCACATCACGTTTATGATTGGTTTGTGGAATTTCTTGCAGAATTTACATAATGAATATCTGATCATTACCACGCCCAGTTCAAACCCAACATCAGGAAACTTTACAAAAACATAAATGACGTTATTTCGAATGTGAATAGAAGCTAATTTCTAATACTTTTTAGATTCTTACTATTATGCACATAAGACCCTAAATTACATATTTAGAAGACTATTGTGGATTTGAGTTTCCAGTGCCTTTAACAAATTATCCTAACAGCTAACGTCTGACTCTGGAATCTGAACCAAAATGTAAAAATGGACCATAACTGTTAACTCCTCTATATACAGCAGACATAGACGTAGCCCAGCAGAGTTCATAAGGACAATGATGAGGATGTCTGTGTTAGCTGTCAACCAGTCAAGCCAAGAGCTCTGAGCAGCATGAATTATTTAAAGTCCAGCGAACCACATGTTTTAGGCTTTTAAAGAATAAAACAAGTCTGTTGCAAAGTGACAGGGTATGGTATGGAAATAAAAACCAGATGGACTGATTGAGAGAAAAGACAGGAGAGCTCTAAAGTAATATTTGATTGGTCGTTTATGATTTCACTTCATTACACTTCATTCCTTTTGAAGAGGCAGAGAGGAAGAGTCTGTTACCTTGATGCTCTGAGGTTTTGTTTTGTTTGGAAGCTTTTGATAATTTGATCCAAAACTTTAAAATTTCCCTACAATTTCAATTCATCTCAGGGTGCAAAACTGTGTTAAAAGATAGATTTTCACTTTAATGGGACACTAAGTGAAACCCAAACTAATGAAATTTCACCCCAAAATCGTGACTTGATAATAAATCTGCTTTAAGTATAGAGAGCTTAAGTGAATAAACGGTTGTGAAATCCTTCTCAGTGAAAGAACTAAGTCTCTGTCCTTGACAGTGTGAATGTGACTCCAACTAGCTTTTTGTGCTGAGCGGCTCATTTCACCAGCCTTTATCCCTCTCATCGACTATTCCTCCCAAATCAGCAAATTTAGCTTTATTGACTCGTGCGACGCACCGGCTCAACATTAAAGAAAATATTTCTCAGGTTCTCAGAGATTGAAACCCATTATCCCCAGTGTCTTATCACTATTATCTGGCACACACACCTGGAAAAAAAAAGCCTCTTTTAGAACAAAGGAAAGAGTTCTTACTGTGTACTCATCTGATGCTTGACATTTTAGGAATGACAATGAGATTTTATTGATTTCCAAGTGCTGAATGGTCATGAAAGTAACCCAATGTGTAATTTCACTGAAGTGAGAAACATTATTGTATAAGGCTGTATCTTTTTTTTTTTAATTATTATTATAATCTGGGTCTTATTTTTATAGTTTGGGCTATATTCCAATCAGCTATGCTAACATGTTATTCAAGTCAGTTGCTGAAATTGGGAACATGATGATATCGCTACATGCCATATTAAATTATCAGCACAACTTGTGGTGAAACATGCACCTGAATCCTGAAATATAATCCTTAAATGAGGGATTATGACTGTTTGCTTCCAGGTTCAGTAAATACAGTAAGACCGATAGGAACCAAGCGGCAACTCACAACTTGAGGCTAATGTTACTTTGGTCCGAGGTAGCAGGGTGTGTTTCCTGAGCGTGAAAGGCAACACGTGAAAGGTCCTGGCTCCAAACAGAAAAGATGGCGCTGACCATAAACTGACAGTCTGGGCTTTAGACCGACTCCAGTCCAAACCAATGAGTGATGTCACACTTTGCTACGTCCATCAAGGCTGAGGGGGTGGTTTTGCCGTAATCCACAGAAATTCAGTCTTGCTTGGCTGTTTCTCCACCTTCAGAGTCTTAGTTTTATATAAAATAAATTGCCCATTTTATGTGTTTTAATGTACAGACCCCCTAAACTTACTTCTGGTTTTATTCAGGAATTTTCTTTTATCAGTCATTACGTTACAATATGACAGAGCTCTTGTTCTTGGTGATTTTAGTTTCCATGTTTGTTGCTGTTCTCCCTCTTCATTTGCTCCGGATTTTATCAAACTTACTTTTAACTTGTCTCAATATGTGAAGCACCCCAGCCATGACAAAGGGCACACACTTGGCTTTGTACTCTCCCATGCTTCCTGTGTGGATGATGTGAACTTTGTTGATTTTGCCGTCTCTGATCACAACGCAGCGCTCTTCCAGGTTCAACTCCTGATTTTGTTCCCACCCCAAAAATTCACTCTCTGTTCCTCACTTCTATCAGGCTTTCACCACCTCACACGCATTTTGTTATACCAGTGAACAACATGGCCTCACTATAAGAGGAGCTTGTCAGTGTTTTTAACAGTTTCTGCACAATTATTTTAGACTCTGTAGCTCCAGTCAGATATAAAAAGCTGAAACCTTTTTCTCTACCATGGTTGAATGAAGAATTAAAGATTTCAAAGAGACAATACAGGAAGGCAGAGCGGAAATGGAAGAGGTTAAACTCAGTGTCTCCTTTGCTTCTCTAAAAGATCTAATTTTCACTTACTGTATCAGTGTAAAATCAAAGAAGGAACACACCTGGTCGCTAAACAGGGTCATGATCCCAGAGTCCTTTTTAAAAACGTAAATTCTGTGATTGGTCCCCCTCTGAATCTCCCCCAGAGAGATGTGAAGAATTTCTTAATCACTTTTTTAACTAAATAGTGGAGATTCGGCAGCACTCGATGTTGACTCCTGCCCACCTTCAACATTAACCCGTTTCAGTGAAAACTCTCTGTCATTGGCAGTGCTAATAAGAGGCTAGGGAAGACTAAGCCTCCCTGAAATGATTCTGGAAATATTATGCTGAAGGTTTTTTGTAAATTACTTGGCTTGCTGATTGTTATTTGGATGGCATAGCTAACAGGTTATTTTGTTGAGAGAGCAAGCAAGCGAGAGAGACAGCTGAGAGACCAAGTGGGAGAGACAGAAGCCTCTAGTTCCTACTGATTATAACGACCAACGTAAGCAGCGCTCCGACTGTTTCCTGAATTTGTTTTGCCTGTCTGTGTATTTCGGTGCCAAGCGCAGCACGCACAGTGCACAGGTGGGAGGAGAGGAACAAACAGGCGTGGGGGGGGTTTATTCAGATGAAGCAGTGCAAAGCAAGTTGTTAGAGTTGCTTTGCTGAGAATAGATGTCTCAGAACTACGTCTGTTTCTGAGACAATGTCACTCCACTAGCTGACAATTCAGTGATTTTATCACAGAATAATGCTTAACCCTTACATACTGTTCATTTTCTGACCCTTCATAGTATGGCGGGGGTCATTTTTAACCCGGCTCAACTATCCCTTTTATAATTAGTCCCTATACTAAATTTTGAACCACAAATGTATTTTCCATAGGTATCTTATCAGTCATTAATTAATGGGTGATTCATCCTTCGTTAATGTTTCAGAGAGCAGAGAGAGTATTTTCTTGAGGTTTGACACTATTCCTTTATAGAGAAAGTACAGTCACAATCACACCATATTATGATCTCATGTTATCTAAAACAAGAGCCATAATTATTTCTATTAATTGTATTTAAAGTGAATAACGCAACACTATTTTTGAATGGTAGGTTTCATTATAACCATTAAAAACTATCAGTCAACACTTTTATAGACCTTTTTTGTTGTGCAGAAGTTCCATTTCCTCTCTTCTGGGACTGCAGACTGATCAGGGCATGATTTTGGACTACTGTGCTGTTGTCGAAAAAAAAAAAAAATTCAATCTGGTTTCTGTTCCCTGCACTGAGACTGCTCTGGTCAAGGTCACTGATGACTTGCTACTTGAAGGCCTGAACTCCATTTTAATTCTCCTTGACCTCAGCTCAGCTTTTGACACAGTAGACCATAATATCTTCATCAAGTGTCTGAAGAACTATGTTGGCATTCAGTGATGTGGTTCTGGATTGGTTCATCTCCTGTCTGTCAAACAGGTCCTTCTCTGTAATGCTTGGAGATGTGTCCTCTTTTTTGTGAGATCTCCCAGACCTCCCATACACATGAAACCCCAGGGGCAAATGTTTTTGATCTAATTTACTTGTATTAGTTGTTTTTATTGTAAAGCACATTGTAACTTTGTTTTTGTCTTTTGCTTTTGCTTTTGTTTTTGCTTTAAAGGTGCTATATAAATAAAGTTATTATTATCTTTATATGCAGTCTATGGTATGAACCAGGAAGTCAGGCCATCCTGGATACTGGACTCCAAGATAGCACCCATTCATTCCTATAAAGCTTGTTCACCCAACACATAAAAAAGTGTTTTCTCTCTTCCTGGTTTGCTTCCACGTTGGGCAGTCCATCAGACATACATTAGCATCTGTTTCCTTAAACCCATTTGATGTCAGACAGTAAAGCTTTTGACAGAACATCAAGGATAATTGTTGGTATCATCTACAATAGCGGTCTAAGTGAAAAATGCTTTTAGACTTGCAGGGCATTTGTTGTTGCAGTACCATAGTTGTCCACTGACACTGAGCGGCATCAGTGCTGACTCCCTCCACTGTATCAAGCTCCATTAATAGTCTCTGAAACATCTAATGGATGTTGACAAGAAATAGTATCCCCCCTTGCTTCCAGTGTCTGTGCTAAAATAGGCTAAACACGTCCCTGATCCAATCTCTACTGAATAATGAGATGAATTTGATATTGATCACCCAATTTTGTTCTCAGTAAGAAAGCAAGCGCTTCTCAAAATGAAAGTACGTTTCTTCTCATTCTATTTTTCACACTTCGGATTTATCCTCATATCTCCAATCATACTGTTTAATGCACCTAGACTTTTTTTTTTTACAATCACATAGCTCTCCAATGTTCTTTTTTTTTCTAACCCATTCTCTTTCTCACTGTCTCTCTCTTCACCCACCCAAGTTTTAAATCAACACACTATTCCCTCTTCGTGTTTTGCTGCCAGCCTATTTCTCTCCATCTGTCTATCAGTCTGTTTCTTCCTCCTCTCTGTACAGTATATACCGCAGTTGGCTTACTTGTCTTCCATTCCTGTTGCTCTTCTCCGGCAGATTGGGATGTTTGTCACACAAACACTTATTGCAAGCAGAGTTTCTTTAGAGCCAAAAAATCATTATATCAGTTGGAATAAACCTCATTGGATCAAGTGAAGTACATTAAGTGAAGTGTGAAGTATCAGTGGACTGAAGCCCACTGGAAAAGACAAAGGGTAACAGAAATCCTGGAACTAAACTGGAGGAAAAACAGTTTATTCATAATGTATTTAAAGTTACTGGCTATTAGCTGAGCAGACCTTTCAAGTTGAATACTGTGCTCATGTTATTTTGTACAAACTGTAAATTTGAGTAGGGAAAGTCTAGTTGAAATCAAAAGTAGGAGTTTATGATGGCTGCCTCCCAGCTGGTGATAAGAACTAGTGTCAAGTGTCTGCAGCTTGTGCCTAAATGACTGCAAAGCTGGGAGTTCGGTGTAAATAAAATCCAGTTTTAACTCTATGGATACAGCTATTTGCCTACACAACTTGTTTATATTTGGTTTCACTTTTTTAACAAAGCACTACAAATACAGTACATGTCCACGAGTGTCTGGTCATCCGAACATCACAACCATATGAGATTCTTCAGCATCTCATTCAAAAACCACGAGCATCCATCCACTGCTATAGACACATCCACTTTTGAAAAGAGTTTATTGTTTACAAGATAAGCCTCTTGATATGCATCATCTCATTTTCATGACAGTCCTGACAAATAATACATATTAGGAAACTATTGGGTGGCACATAATAAAAGAATAGAAAAACAAACAATCACATCCCCAGTCATATTTTGCACCAATTTAAAATGATATGCCAAAAAAATACAAAAAATCAATATCTTTGTATTCTTAAATCAAATCCAATAATATTTTCTTCCTGTAAAACAAAATATGATATATGCTTACAAAGGCTTGAACCAACCAATTTCAACCAATAATATCATACTCATCAACCCATTGTTTGATGGGTGTCAACATTTAAATCGAATTCCTTCCAACATTATGTCCCGCCTGTCTATCCTATTTCACTCATAAATACCTCACGGTATGCAAGTGAGATACTCTTGAAATGCCGTTTCATCTGTACTTTAGAAAAAAACTATAATCCCAGATCTATCCGTCAGACTGCAAGACAGTGAAGCATGATTCATCACTCCAGACTGCATGTTTCTTCAGCTGCACTGTCCGGCTGCAACCGACACTGTACTACATGGTGATAGACTTGCGTGCTGTTTCCTGGCCATACAGACACACATCATGGAGCTCCTGACAAACAGTTCTTATGACGTTGCTATCCAAGGCAATTTGGAGCTCATACTGAGTGTTAACTTAGAGTGTTAACCATTTTTGTGGCATACTCACAATAACAACACTTACAATTGATCTGGCAAATTTAGTAGGGCTGAAATTTGATGAACTGACTTAGACAAGCAGAATTTAATCTCTGCAAATACAGTGAGTCAACATCAAAATTACAGAGATAATCCTCTCTGTTTACAGCCCTGATTTTTGTTTTTACATTTACTGTACAACACTTGACATACAAAGCAGGTCTAGTGTTTTAATTACCCACAGAGTGAAACACAAGTACCCAGAAAACAAATATTTGATCATGTGTCTGCACATTCAACTATATTTACTGCATTTAGCCCTTTGTCATAAGCAAATCTCAAAAGACTTTACAAAAACACAAAAAAAACATGTTGTGATTTATATGTAACAGACAACTGAATTTTTTCATTGTACAAAAAGTGTCAGGCTTTTTTGCTAAAGCTACCCACAGGTGACTCAATGATGGCACAAAACACACAGTGCCGATCAATACCCAGCAGAGTGACTCTGTCAATGCGAGTGATTGTGTGTACCCCTCGATGTCTGCGAGGGACAGAAGACAAATGCTTTTCACTACAGTATGTGTGGGTATGTGGATGCATACTATGATTACATATACAGGGCAAAGTCAAAATAATGTGAGCACTTTGAAGAATAAAATTTTAATTTGAAGACACTAGATTAATCATTGCACAGCAAGAGTGGAGAGAGAGAGAGAGAGAAAAAAAAAAAAAAAAACATGTTAATCTGTGCAAGGTCTCTCCGGAGTGTTGCAGTCCATTGGGGAAGGCCAAAGGCGCACGAGTGAACATGAATATTGGATGAATGAAGACGCTGTGGAATGAGACTGCTTTGTGAATTTTAACAGAGTGAAGGCAAATGCTGTGACAATAAACAAGCATTTTGAAGCTCTGTTTGCTCTGGTATTTTGTCAGTTGTTGTTGCAGCCAGAGGATCTGAATTTATTAATATAATATACAGTATAATACTAATATATGGTAATATATACATAACTAATTTACTTAATGTACATTATTCATTTCTAATTGACATTGTTGGTGTATGTGATCTGTTATTGTGTGTAGCTTTGTGTTTTGTATAATGTGTCCTGTGTGTTTTTTTGCTTTGTATTGTTTGTTATTGTGCTGTTATATGTTTTAATTGTAAGGGACTGCAGATGAAAATTAGCTTTAAGCTGACTCTGGTGCAGTACGTCAAATATTTACATTTATGTTTAACACTGTACATGGTCAACACAAGGCGGCAACCTTTAGTGCTTAATTTTTACTTAGAGGGTATGCACATTTCCAAGTCCAGAAACCCCTACTCTGCATCTGTAACATCTGACATCTGACATTATAACGGTATAAAAATAACAGAAAATCACAAAGGACATGATATGTCCCCTTTAATGGAAGGATAATTGCTACTGAGGCATACTTTAGAGGGCTAATTAGCGTCTGAGACCCTGACACAAAAATATTTACTTTGTGTTTCTACAGAGAATTGTAGTGTTTGTATTTTTTTTTTCTAGTCATCACTTATTACAGTCTGAGTTTGGATGTTTTTTATGATGGAACCTCATTACTGGCCACAAGATATGGGATCCCAAACTGGCTTCAACCTTAAGCAAATGTGGATGATGTGAGGGGTAAATGAGGAATTAAATTGTGAGGTTTGTGTGAAACATAAATTGTGTACATCCAGATAGTACAGATAGTCCATATATATATATATATATATATATATATATATATATATATATATATATATATATATATATATATATACAATACTGGAATATAAGCATGTTTTGTGTCAAATATGTATTCTGTATAAAATGGAACTGTGCAAATGGTTTCATATGATTGAAACAAGACTTACAAAAAATATATTTTGTAAAAACACAAAGGAATTTGGAATCTTATATTTGAATATTTTGCACTTCAGAACCTAATTCAAAAAAGAAAAGGATGAGTACTCAGGCTGGCACTGAACACTGCCAGTTGGTTTATAACTGATTGGATTCATTCTTGTACAAAAAGCCACCGTTTGAGCACAGACACTGCTTAGACTAATTAAAGAAGTTGGCATCTCCTTTCCAGAACATGCTCCTGTCAAAATAAAAATGAAAAGCTCTTTAAGTCATGCGCTAAGAGCAATTTAATGGGCTTTATTCCCCATTTAACTTATCACAATTACTGACATTTAACAGTGAATAAATGAGACACAACGTGACTTCTGCTTTGTGTCCTTATTCAGTAATATAGTATGATGGAGTTCTACCTATTAACTGTCCTCATATCTTTGTTAGGCCTAATTGTTATATATATACAGGGAGCATAGCCTTGTGTAGCCTTGTGCTTACTAAGGTACATGCACAGTTTCTAGGTTAGACTGTATACACCAGAAATAGTCAATAGTAAAAGCTAAGCATAAAACAAATCAGTGTTAAAAAACTAATAAATTTAAGAGTTGCCGAAAAGGAGTATCTATTTCCTGCAGCTAAAACACAAAATCATATTTAATTCAGTTGTTGCAAAAACACAGAGAGCAAAAACCAATACTACTATGCTCAAGAATTATACAGTCCACATGGGAAATATATGACATCTTTATTCCATTTTAAATACTCTCCTTGGTATTATTACATTAATGGAAAATGAATGCATGCAGCAAAGAGGACTTACAAAGACAAAAGGTCAGAATGCTGTTTCTAGCATGTACAGTATATACGCCTCTGACTACTCAAGTGCCTACATCAGCTCTATGCAAAAAGAGGCAAAACTTTCACTATGCAGGAAATATAGTGCCTTTAAAAAGAAACACTAAAAATTCTCCCTAAAACATCCTGCATGCTCACATTAGGTTTATGAGAATGATTTTTACACCATGGTTTCTGTCACACTGGCCCCAGCATGAGCCACTTAGGGTAATGCTGGTGCTTAGTCATACTTGGTCTCTAGAATGCGCTGGATTACCCCTGACGCTCATTATTTTGGGGCTTTTACTAATTATACCCCAAAGTACCCAAATAAAAAAAAGAAAGTTGATAGCTTTAAACGGGTATTCACTCAGATTTGGGTGTTGAATGCATTAAAATGACGTTTTTTTCTGCTGCAAGAGGACTCTGTTCAAATAACTCCTTATTCATTACACGTCAACAGACAAAACAAAAGCCCCGACTGACCCTTTTTTCCTTCTGTATTGAGCTGTTATTATGGCCTAAGTGTTTACCATTTTTTTTACAAAACCATTCCTTCCAAGAAAGTTGAGAAATCTCTTTTCTGGAAGGGAGAGGAGGTACTTACCCACCACTTTCTCTCTGCAGGCAACGCTGTTGATGAAGTAATTGGTGTTTTTCATGAATAATAGTGCTAACTTCTCTTTGTTGTCGGTGGGTCAGAGGCCTCCAGGGGCCACCATGTTGTAGTCGGAGATAAACAAACAATGCCTCGGCCAAATTCCTGGGAACTAATCCATCCTATTAAGCTAGCATATGGAGTGTGGGTGGGGATGGACAGGTTCATTTATACTTGAGAGAGCAAACAGACACACATACACATTATCCAGCTGGTAGATGGGGATGAATGCATGCTGGTTCGCTAAGGCACACAGAGGTCCGTGAGTTGCCAGATTGCTGAGCAGGTTTGAGGGAGATCTACAAGAAGCAATCTTGTGGAGGAGAAATAGTGCTAAATGAGTGGCAGGGTACAGGTGGCGATGGACAGCATTATTCCAATGGCAGCTTCTACTGATCCTGCAGGGACCTAGGTTTATTAAAACCTCCAAGGTGACATTGAAAGTAAAAGTAGATGGAAATAGTATACAAGCGTGTACTTGAAGTGTCAATCAGCACTTCAAATAATGCTGACTCACTATATCCAGAGTTGGTGCATCCACAGAGGACAAACAGTCTATTTCAGCACAAAAAGACATACTGTATCTGTAACCATGATGGTTAATTGAGGACAAAGCTAGAAAAACTTATATGTTTAAGGAAAATTTGATATAGGAAAAACCTCAGATCCAGCACACTTCACCAATAGCAAAGGTTAAACAATTATCTGAACTATCTACTTGTTAAACAGAAAAACTACAAGCCATTTAATTTAAGACATTATCAATCAAGATCAGAATTTGTAATCATGTTAACTGGCAGTGGTTTTGTAGCATCGTCTTTCAAAAAAACAGAGAATCCAACAAACAGGCACAATTATTTTTTCACATCACAGCAACTGTCCAGGTGTGTAGAGGTGAGAAAGTAAGTAGAATTTGCAGTTTTTCATTCCTCACACAAGTACTAAAATGTCATTTTTCAGTTGTACAAATGGGTGCAACACTAAGAATGCCTTTGGGAACAGATCAACAAGTCCTCCAAATTAAACAACCCTTTAAGAAAGCTCAGGGATCCCTCCTCCAGGACGGTAAGACAGAAAATAGATGTTGTGTGTACATGAAATATAACATCCAGAACTATAGATTAACTAAGGACACTGAAGATGCTGACTGCACAGTCTTGGTTTGTGTGTGAGAGCTGAATATGTGTGTGTGAGGTTGGGTTTTATCACACTGAATTCATCTTTGCCCTTCCAAAAACTCCAGTAAAGAAATAATTAAGTCTCTTCATATCATGCTTAAAACGGCACAGTGGCTTTGCATATTTTGAAAGCGACCTAGCCCGTTCGGCCCTGCAGACTTCCCTCGCACCGCATGGTGTATAAGCCAATACGGTGAAAAACTGTTATCGGTGTTTGATTCTATCAGGGGAGACACGTTTGAAAAAGCAGTCCGGATAAATACACAAAAGGGAGAACAGTAACAAACTGAGAGACATGGTGCAAAGGGTTGTTTTAAATACTTTCATAAACTGTTGGAGTGTGACCTTGAAATGTCCTCACCTACATTCATCGAGTCATTCATTGATCTCCAGCTCTGCATCAAAGACCTTTCTTATTTTCCATTTTCATACCATCTGGGTGAACACCACCTGTGTTGACAGGTTCAGGGAGGGAGACTTTGATTGAAATGCTACCAAAGCAATCAGTTGTTACAGACTAGCATATTAAGCCCTGGGGTGTTTGAAAATAATTATGGCTGGAAGGCTGACTCTTTCTGAACTATTGAACAGATCTGATTGAAAGCCCTCTGCATAAACAGCAGGCTGCCATGCAAAGTGTCCCAAAGCCATAAAAAAAAGTTGCTTGTCAAAGTGTTTTTTGTAAAAGAAATTTAAAATCTCACTTACTTACACAAACTTCCTGTTGGTGACGATCCACCCAACTGTCCAAGTTATGCTTCTCATTGGAGGCATAGTGGTGAATAAGAGGAAATTCCTTTAAACATATAGAAATGATTCTAGGATCTGTCATTTGTGGGAAATAAATCCACATTTTCTATCTATGATGTATTTGGGTCACACAATTATTCAGTACATACTGATATGTAGGGATGTGCAGAGGGCCCGGTATTTGTATTTGTATCTGTATTTGTTGAGGCAGCAAAATTATTTGTATCTGTATTTGTATTTGAATAAAAGTGGAAATAAGCTTAAAAGTCCTGTTTTTGTTTTTATTACACTTTTAATTTTATAAAATTAAAGTGTTACAATAAGTGTTCATGAATAAACTACCTTACAAAGGAGGTCCCCACACCAGGTCTTGACCTGGAGTCTCAGATCATAGATGACTGCACTGACTACTGAACTAAAACTTTACTTATCGCCCCATTGCAGACAAACCTCTAAACCTATTTATACACCCATAACACAGAGACAGCACACCGTGTAAGATGTAGGAACTTCAAAGATTATTGCTTTGCACTTTTCAGTTATTGTGCTTTGCTGAATAATGTATTTGTATTGTATTATTTTGGCCATTGAAAAACTTAACTGGATTATTTAGTGTTGGAGAGTTTTGGGTTGTCCTCTACCCCTTATCCCTTATCTTTTTCCTTTTTTTGACCACTTTCTAGAAAGACATCAAATATAAAGGATTTAAAGTTGTAACTCATAGTTTCATGATCTGTTTCAAGCCATTAATAAAAATGTTTGGTTCACCTGGTTTTGATCCTCCTCCAGCATAAATTACTTGTCTGTCTTTATAGTTCCAGTTATCTAGGAAGACCCAGTGGACCGTTTTACCACTTACCTTCTGGATCAATGCTGCAGAGCATCTACTAAAATCTATTACAGATTTTTAAAGCAACATGATCTGCAATGGGTTTACTAATAGTCATCAATGCATCATTAATGGTTTTAAAGTTGAGAAAACTTTGTAATTGAAAAGGGATTTTAGCCATTAGTTACAACTTATAAACCCTTTATAAAGGTTCTCTTACTGGTACCAATGTGTTTAATTTCCTGTATTTAAGCATCCTCACTTGAGAAAGAATACACACAAAGCAGCAGAGGCCAAATTAGCTTGTTTTTACAATCCCAAACTAATTCATGTAACAACTTCTGCAACTATAAAGCTACTGTTTTCTATATTGAGTGATACATACACAGCTGAACAGCAGAAATTACCGTGTAGGTTTACTTCCAATGTAAACAAACCAAAGTATGCTAACATGTTTGACCCATGAATTTCCTCCATGGACTGTCACAACACACTTTTGCATTTCTCATTTTCGGCATCTACGAGGTGAAGACAGCTAATTTTGTCTAAACGAATGCTGATGGAAAGTTAACATCTAAAGCAATTATGTAATCTGGAAAATGAAGCTAAATTTCACCAACAGCCTGTTATCAGCTCGCTCCCGTTCAACTCAATTTGCTACGATCCGTCTAGCGGCATCAGCTAATGACTGAAAAAGAAAAATTATCTTCAACATGTCAGTTTTCTATAACATCTTTATTTAAAAGGATTTACAACACAAACTGGCACCACTTAATTTAAATGGCATTACCCCTCAGTTCTTCTGCACAATTTGTATTTTTGTACATACATACACACAAACCCTGTGTCTCTTCAAAAAAAAAAAAATCCACACATTTCAGTAAGGTCTTTAAAAAATGAAAAGAAGTCAAAAGAAAAAAAAGGGGGGGGAAATATTCTGGCAGTACAGTATGCTTGATCATCATATAAAGAGCACTTCAGTAACCTCAAAGACTGACCAGCCCCAAATTATAATATGCATATGAGAGAGAAGGTGGATTAGAAGAAACAAGCCCCCCTAAAAACTTTGATGAGCAAGAATCCTTCCCAATATAAAATTCAAGAACAGGAACCAGGACCATTAAACAACAGGATAAAACCAGTGGAAAACATGTGCAGGAAACAACAATTTGTAGTTGTCTGCGGCAATAAAATGTAGCATGTAATCAATGATTTGTTGGGTTATTAGAGGGTATCTGTGATAATACTTTGTTAGCATGTTGGGTTGTTGTGTTTAGACCATGAGCAAACAGTTTCCGCTTCATTGTTTATCAAGCTAAATAACTCAAGTAGAGTTTAGTTCAATCGATTAGTTGATTAGTCAATCAACAAAAAACTAATTTGGAACAATTTTGATGACTGGTTTAAACAAAATAATCCAAAAAATTCTCTAGTTTCAGCTTCTCAAATGTGTGTTCTTAACTGTATAGTAAACTGAACGTCTTTGAGGTTCGGACTGTCGGTCAGATAAAACGTAACATTTGAAAATCTTGTAACACGGTCGGATAAAATGCAACGTTTGAACATTATGTAACATTAAGGAAACTGCGATTTTCACTGTTATCCTTTTGTTTTTATAGTCTAAACAACTGATTGATTTAATGGAGAAAATAATCAGCAGACTGATTGATAATTAATAAAATTGCAAGTTGCAGCCCTAGTAGTATCAAAACTGAATCACATAGAAGTATCTGTAAATTATTGGTACAGCATGTGATTGATCATACTGTCCAAACTATTGTGGGCCAATAAATGCAGCTGATTGTTTCTTATTCACATGGAGTACAAAGAGATAATGTGCATTTAAGTCACATTAGAAACATTTTTAGTGGTTTGAATATGTTCTTACTTGGCTTTTGACATATAGGGTGTGAAGTAGTAAAAATACTTGTAATTTTGTGCATGTGTGCATTACCTTTAGGATTTTTTTCCGTGGTCATACTGGACCAAAATGGAAGGATATTGTGCTTATATTGTTCTCTGAAGTTATTTCCCATTAAATCAAGTAGATGACTTCACTCGGACTTGTGCCTTGTTAACACACGACGAAGCCGTTTTGACACTTGACATTACTTTGGGGGAAAAAAACGCGAGAGCATTTCAGACTTTTCTCTCTTGGCTGCCTGGACTGGATCTAGTAAACCTGCAAACACTGGCTCAAAATTGATAAAATGACCTTTCTATTGCAGGATTAAACTGCGGCCTGATGACATCAAATGGATTTCATCTATGAGGAAATTTTTTAATGGCTGGTGAACGGTACAATAGCAGCTACAACTCCAGGGCAAAGGGAAGAAAACGTTTGAACTGCCCACACAATTTATCAAACACGTCTTCAAAGCTGGATTCCCAGAGGACTATTTTTTTTTAAACATATCAACTATAAAGTTTAACAAACATTTAGCTGGTGTGATTTTCCTTCCTGCCTCCTGGCAACATGTCCTCCTCTGTGTGATACAGACATTAATACATTTCCCAAAAAAAGTTTGGCATCAGTTCCCTTTCAGTTTCAATCAAATCCAATTCAAACTCCGGTCTCAATGACGAGAACTAGTTTTTCCGACTACTTGAACGCGATTTTCATCCTCCAATTACTGAATTACTGACAGTAAACAGACTCCAACCGGTACAGTCTGAAAAGGTGCGTTAATGAAAGTTAGGTGGAGGTTGTAAGAAATGATGAAGGAAAGAAATGCGACAGAAAAGAAAGACATCTGGATGGTGGAGGTAGGCAGGGAAAGTGACAGGTGCCTCTGCTGGCTGGGAAAAAAAACAAAAAAAACAGTTAATGCTATAATAAAAGTTCTGATTAACTACAAATAAGATGAACACCCCCCGAAACTTTTGCATTAAAATACAAAATGTAACCTACGAATTGCAGTTAACTACGGTAAAACTCAAACTAAATAAAACTCATCTTCAGCAACCTTCAAGTAATTACACCAATAAAGCTTTTAAATTGACTTTAAGTGGAAAATAATTCACCCTTTTATAATTCGAGATTGTTGAATAGTCATTTTATATATTCAAGGAACATATGCAGTCAGTCTTTGAATGCAACCACCAGAGGGCCACGCAGTCACTTTCCCTCCCTGTAGAGGAGATGAGGAGAAATGAAAGGTTGTGCTTTTTTAGGCGGTGCCTGCTGCTCCTGCGGGCACCGCTGTGGAGATTGTTGCAGCGTTCAGGCCTTTCCCTCGATGTCTCTGACCTCCTCTCCTGCGTCCTCCGCCTCCAGACTTGAGCTGCGGACAGAAAAGTAAAAAAAAAAAAAACAACACACATGTGAGTCAGCTGATTAAATTAGATGAGAAGTCAGCAGATTAAAACCGGTTGGTCCGTAAAGATGTGTTTCTGAGAAATAGAGATGCAAAATGAAAAAAAAAGGAGAATTAAGGCTGCGTTCACACCAGATCAGGCAGTGTGGCGTTCAGTCGCAGGGTCGAGTGGAGGTGTGTGGGGGTTTGTGGGCGTGTTTATTTGTGCTCTACAATGTAACCGCTGTGAAACAATCAGAAAAATAATGTTTTATTGATCTGATTCACCGGTTTTCTCGCTACCAGCTCTCTCTCTCTCTTCATTCACTCTCTAGCTCGCTCGACCACAGCTGCTCTCTCTCTCTCTTTTTCTCTCGTCTTTTTTAAAATGAGTCGGGAAGCCGACAGCAAAGTCTAACTTTACTAAACGTTATCAAGAGAAGAGAAATGTCCTCCTCTCGTCCTACTAACGTCTTTGTCCTCCCTCATGGCGGAGTTTACAACTCTTGTCAGTCTGTGATTGGCCAACGCAGCCTTCAGCCGCAGTGACGTCGGGTTGTGTTTCTCCAAAAGTTGACTCTGGCTCAACTTTCCGGCCGCAGTCTGGTGCGGCGCCGCAACGACCAGAACGGCCGTACTACCCCTATTCAAATGAATTTTCGCCGCACCGCCTGATTTGGTGTGAATGCAGCCTGAGACACAACAGTTCAAGGTTTCTCACAGGAAATCTGTTAGTAGAGGCGGTAAACACCCCCACAACTGCCTCATTAATTATATATGCAGCTATAGTTGTACAATACAGTGTTCTGCTCCTCTTTTCTAAAAGATTGTTATATTTCAGAAAGACATTTTTCTGATATTTTTTAAATAATTTCCTCTGACATCAGGCGGAATGATCTTTATTTCAAATGATGCCTCCGTTGTTACACCCTGAGAGAAACGCTGCAATTACACAAGTTGTTTTACAAGTACATTCCAGTTTTTCAAACCTTTGGATACGTTGTACTCACAATAACATCTGTTATTGTTGCAATTATTAAGCTTGATTACAAGGGACAACCCTAAAATTGTTACAAATACAAGAACTTCACATGTAAGTAAATGTGCACAAGAGTAATGTGGTGAAAAGGGGAGAAAAATAACACACAGCACAAGCTATTAATTTTTCTCTTTTAAGCACAGTACCGTGACTGTTTCTAAATCAAAACCCACTCGGGTCCGGTTCAGGAATTTCATCAGCAATTAAGCACTTAATTGCTAAAAAAAAAAAAAACTGAAGCAGCTCAGTGGCTAGCAGTAAAACGTTGTGGTAATTCTGAGCAGCCTCCAGGTGTGAATGTGATAAACTGTGCATATAAAGTAGGACTGTACTGGAAAAAAAAAAGAATATGCATGCTCGGAAAACAATGGGTTGTAAGAAAAAGTTAAGAAAATGAAGAAAAACAACATCCAAAGTTTTTAGAAGACAAGGACATCCTCATGAGTCCCACAGTCTGGAGAAACTTCTTTACCTTGTTTTCTTTGTTGCCATCTTTACATAGCGCCTCCTCCTCTGCCACTGTCTGACGCAGCATGCCAAGACAGGGAGGGAAGGAGGAGAGATCATAACAGAAAAGTTAAGAGAAAGTGCAAGAAGGGTAGGAAAAAAAAAAAAAAACACAAGAGAGGAGGGGTGAGGATCAGATGGAGAGGAGGTGAGTAGTGGGAAGAAGAAAATTCATATAATTTAGGAAGGAAATAAAACGGGTAAGAGAGGGAAAGTGGAAGAGAAATTTACTGGAAAATTCAAAGAGAGTCAAAAGCAAGAAGAAAAGGAAGCATTTTAAATCGCAACTTCAACATTCAGCTTCACCAATCAGTCAGAGTGTGTTGTTTTAAATGTTGTTATTAATGTGATAAATCAAGTAAGGAAAACTTCTCTTATGGCAAAAAATATATATTTTTTTCATTGTACTGAATTCTAAGATTCTAGATTAATTAGAAATCAATGATACTCTTCTGAAATGAGTGTAATTAATATGCTTTATTTCATAATATTGCCATTTGTTTTCAAGTCATTAGTGGAAACAGCAACATAAAGTCTTATCTTCTAGATTTAACGACATGTATTGTGCATTTTTAAAGCAAAAAAGAGGCGATGTAGGATGTGTTAACCTTGGTTTAGTTTCTTTGTGATTCCAGATGTAGATTACTTTTAATTTCATCACTGAACACATAAAACATGTGATAACCAGGAGCCCGAGTCACACTTGTGTTCCCCTCACTGAGCGTTTTCTGTGTTAGTCAGTGTTTTGCTTTGTGTCACTCTCTTACAACAGCTGTCTGAGAGAGTAAGGCTTTACTTACTGGTAGCTGTGCTGTGTTGGGACTTGGCGGTCGTGCTGTTGAACCGGCCTCCTCATTGGCTGCTGTGCTGTCCTTAGAGGTCTTCTTGATGGCCTGCATTTTGGACTGCTGGGCCTTAGCTGCCTGGGTGTTCGCTGATTGAAGTAGCTGAAAACACAACCAGTGTTTATTAAACCTGCGTTACTCAAAGTTTGCAAACTTAAATTTGAATCAAACGGCTACATTTTTAGCATCTTTTAGCTCATTGGTTTTGGCTAATACCCAATGTATGGTTGGAGTCTCTGCTTCTTTCTTTTGCCACAGGGTATACTTCCAAACTTTAATATCATTTTCATAATGGCCCCCACATTTGCCTGCCTACTACAGCACACCACAGACAGGTGGTGGGTCCCCCATATCACTTCTACTAGCTGAACCCAACCAGTCTCCATGGCCACCACAGCGGTTTTTAAATTGCTCTTACTCCGGCCCCTCACCTAGGACCAATTTGCAATGGGAGACCCTATCAGGAGCTGTTGACCCCGACAACACAGCTTTCAGAGTCCCATGAATAACGTATCAAGTCAAAGTAATTTATCATAATTATTCTAATCCCTCCATTTCTCAGTTTATTGCTTAATGTACTTAGAAAAATACAAAAATAAAACAAGATAGGAAAGTTACACCGTAGCTAAACTGAACTATAGACCATAAGCTCCGGTACCTTGGTGATGGTGCCCACAGCTTTGGTGCGTCCTTCCCTGAACACCAGTTTCTGGTCACAGTGCAGGTACTCTGGAGTCTTAATGAAGCGGAAGTGGACTGTTGCCTTGTCCCCCGTCCGCAGACAGTCTTTGTTCATCGTCAGGATGGTGGCTGTCTGTCTGATGCTGCCACAGTGGACTGGTGTGACGGATAGAGAGAGTGTTACACCTTTAATGTACCGAACGCTAGGTCAATCAAACCAAAGAAATGTAGAAGCTATGTAACCTGGCGCATATCAGTGATTAAATGGATATGACTGTCACTAACCCATGGCCTGGTATCTCGGGGATATCGTGGTCGGGTGGTGCAGCACCAAAATCTCGGCCTCGAACTCCCATGTGGCCTGAGGCATCAGCTTCGGGGAGACCATCACCATGCCTTTCCTTATAGATGAGCGCTTGATCTGAGAAAATAGAGGAAAGTACAGAGAAAAAGAACAAAAAGACAGCGGGAACAAAAGTGAAAAAGGGAAGCGGGAGGAGGAGGAGCGGGAGGAGGGGGGGGAGTTGTGAAGCCAAACCAGAATTAGAGACAGAACACTACCTTCTCCCACACGTTGGGATTTGCATGCATTATAAAGCTGATTATAAAGTTAGGAAACTATATGCATGTTACATCCAAAAGTTTCTGAATAATTATCTTTTACAGAAGTTCTTAGAAACTTTACTTTGTGTCAGCTGCTCTTCATACTGGTGAAAATGTTCTGAGATACTGTTATTCCAGCTACACCATGATAACCCTCCCACAAACCTTTTTGAGGGCGAAGGACGCCGTCTGTCCACCGCGAACCTCTCTGACGGGCATCCTCTTGCGGTGGATGGATTTAACGGCGATGGGGATGAAGGTGCCCAGCGGGTCCGGGCCTAGGAGCAGCGTGTCGTTGAGACGGATCATTCCACGTAACGTAGTTCCTGAAACTACGGTACCAACACCCTGCCGAGAGAAGATCGACACGAGGTCATGTTATGTCGGCGTTCTGCTCATCTACACAGATAGTCCTTGAGCACATTCACAGGTTAGATATTTAACAATAAACACACTGATTTAGTTCAGTGTTTTGCTTAAACATGACACACTCCTGCTGACAGACACATTGATTTATGTGATGGTACAGCCTGCAACAGCCTCTCTAACTGTTGTCTCCCTTCAGGGTCTTTGGACCACTGTCAGCTATTCTGTTTGGTCTAGTTGCCCCTGCTGATAACCACTTTGTGTTGAGAAAAGAGGACTGAGCCAATGGGGAAAAAAAGCTATCTTTGACTTGTGTTTTGTCTCGTACCGGTACTGAGTATGTGTCGTCTATCTGGAATTCGGCGGGTTCGTCGTTGCTAAAATTGGTCCTAGAGGAGAGGAGGTTCAGGAACATCTTCAGCAGGTCCATGTTCTCCCCCGTCACATTTGAAATCTGGAAAATTGGACACATCCTGCGGAGAGGGAGAAGGAGACGGAAGAGAAAGGTGTGACAGTTTTTAAATTACTCTCTAATCTGCTTCACACGACACAACAATCATATGAAAAGTGCACAAGACAAAAACAGAGCAAATCATTTAGATGTCAAAGAGCAACAGGCTGCACTGTATACAATACAGAAATGATGACTTTGGATTTGTCAAGGATGCTTGAGCAAGACTTTAAAGTGCTACAAGCCATTGCTTAGTCAACCCTGACACATTGCGCTCTTAAACCAGCACATTAATATTTACCCAAATTAAAGACTTAATACTAGACTTTTGAAGGTGAAGGTGAAGGTTGGAGGAAAGATGTGACCTGTCTTATGTCTGTCATTTTTAAAATACTTAATGAGAAATGAAAATATGTTGTGTGTGTAATTTGTCCACCTATTTTCTTTGCTGCTTTCCGTCACATCGTCTTCCTGCCTATTTCTCTGTCAGTCTGATTTTTTTTTTTTATTTCTCGTATTTGTTGTTCTCGTACCTCTCAGAGCTGAAGTTGGAGGCTGTGACGATGACATCATCCTTGTTCTGGACCAACACGGGGATTTTTCGGCAGCCTGGTGACTTTAATAGCCTCTGTAATAACTTTAGTGTCTCTGCAGATACACACACACATAGAAAAACCCACACAAAACACACCAGATGAGCGACTCTCACAACAAAAAAACACCGGCTGTCACAAAGTCTGGACACACACCGTGCGACTGAACAGGCTGTAAATATATCGGACCTTGACACGCTTCACAACGAGTACGTACTTTACAACGAGCAAACTGGAAAAAAGAAGCAGGACTGTATTAGAGATCGCTTTTTATTTCTGACTCGCTCATTTTTGAAAGCATATTTAATCATATTCTAGCAAAAGAAACCCCCCCATTTTCTAAATTGCTACCATATGCTGTTAATTTGCTCTTGCAGCACTTTGCTGTTTATGCAACTCAACTCTTTTTCCTTTCAGCAGTCCAGGGGGTATAAAAATCCTTTTAGAGATGATACTGATATCGGATATTGGTCCGATACTGACTCAAATAGCTGGTACTGGATACCGTTATTTTAATAAATAACAAATCAGTATATGTGCATCTATGTATTTATTTGTTATATTTTGTTCTACAAAGTTAGGAAAGCAATGTTTAAGCCTGATTTTGCCTTACATATAAAAGAATGATCTCAGTCTCTTCCACACCAGTGCTTATTAATCAAACACTGGTATCGAATCCGTAATCGGTATCAGCTGATACCTTAAGCCCAGATATTGGTATCAGGACTGAAAAAGTCAGATTGGTGCATCCCTGATTCCTTTTCTTCCCTGAGAGGTTTTATTATGAGTAAGTTTTAAAACACAATGTAGTAGTGTAGAAGAAATCAGAAAACAGAACGGTCAGTGCAGTATGTTGGTATAGTGTTGTACTGATTGCTGTGAATGTGTTGTCATGGTAGCATGTTCCTTTACCTTGCAGGATGTTGGCTGGACACATGTCTATCTTAGTAACCACTACAAACACCGGCACGTTTAAAGCCAGAGCCAGACCCAGATGCTCTTTGGTCATGCCAACAATGCCAGCATTACTGCCAACCTGAGAGGAGAGGGAGAGAGAGAGAGAGAGAGAGAGGGTGGTCATTAATAATATAGTTTAGGTTGCCTGTGAAATCTTACGAGAAGTCGATCAATCTAAGCAAGAAAGCGCATAGTTCTATTCCCCGTCTCCTCCTCTCTCACCATGAGCATGCAAAAATCAGGCAGGTGTCCGGTCATGCCAAAGACTGTAGTCTTGAGATACTTCTCGTGGCCCGCCAGGTCGATGAAGGTGATGACCTTTGAGGATTTCTCACAGATCTTGGTCCAGTCTAGGCCGCCGCCGTGGCTGTCTGGCTTGTTCACCACCTAAAAAGAACAGAGAATGAACAGAAAGAATAAAAGATGAGTTACAGAGTGTGAGACATGAAAACCAAATAAGTTGAGAACACCGGAAGCTAAACAAAGAAAGAGAGAAAGATTCAGAGTGCCCAACAAAGTTAATTTAAGTTTTGTTTCCTTACAACTCCGTTTAGTCAAAGCTGTTGTTGTTAATAGTGATAATTAGTTTAAATCTCATCAGTGAGGAGAAAGGAATCGGACAGCTGTAGATGACAAGTTAAAAGTTAATTTGTGGCCGAAAGCCAAACAATTACCAACAAACTTTCCATTTGTTTTTGTGAAGGCTTACCACAACATGACAATAAATATATTTATGCTCGCTGATGATGCTGAGGGATTAATTAATGTAGCTTGTGTAACGGAGCCCTCACTCGCTGCACTTTCCTCCCACATATTATCAGAGTTTCAACGGGTTAATTATCTCCAATTAAGGCTGCGAGAATCAGCTATAATCACGTCCTGCGGATCGGCGGAGGCTCACCTGTCCCTCCTGATCAAAACCCAGGATGTCGTTGCCCACGCTGCTGGTCCTGCCGCTCTCCATCTCATGTTTGTGTCTGAAGAGCTTCTGGCGAGCGAAGCCTCTGCCGTTGTCCAGCTCGCCGTGGGTCAAAACCCCCAGCAGCGTGCTCTTCCCGGCGTCCACGTTCCCCACCACTGCCACTCTGGAGACGAGACGAAGGAGAGGAAATACAGACGTTAAATATATGTTATTATTATTTATATAGCACCAAATCACAGCTCAGTATAGCCGCGGTTCTGCAGCTGTCTCCGCTGTTGAGACGGGTGTTTATGAGACCACAGCTGAGGTTTAAGTGTCGTGCTCAAGGGCGTTTTGAAGCAGGGGTAAGCTGCTGATGTAGGCACACCTATAACATATGTATTTTCCCTTCCCAGAAGCTTTTCTCTCATTTTTTTTTACCTGACTTCCAGGAAATCCTGCTCACCCACGCGCCGGCGGATGAGGTAGTCCCGAATCTTTCCGCCGGTGTCTGTCCTCTCTCTCAGCAGGATTAGATCAGCCTCGATCTGTTCACACAGCGACCGGACCGTGGCTACCGACGCCTCCATATCCTTCTCATCTAAACCGTAGTCACCTCCGTCTAAAAAAAAAAAGATGAAAGAGGAGGGAGAAAGAGGGGGCAAAGGGAGGAAGACAGGAGAGTTTCTTTGATACAGGATAAAAAATGAGAAAAGTAACATTACACATCTCCTATCTGATGTGAACACCTTACAGTACAACGAGTATATACTTTCCTAGCATGTCTGGCACATATCTGAGCTAATGTAAAGCCTCGCCCTGTATATGTCAATAACTACTTTTAGGACAGGGTGGTGACCAGGTTGACAAATAACACAGTGAAGGCAGACTTTGTGGAGGAAAGTGTAAACAGGTGGTTTATGTGAGAGACGGGAGTGGGTGTACTGTCAAGATGAGAAAACCACATTTACTGGAACCACAACATCTCCTAAGACTGGACTGGATCACAAGCAGTTAGCTTCAGATGCAATCCATGTACAGCAAACTTGTAGAACTTTGTCATATGTTACTATAGAAAGACGTATCTTTCTTATTCAAATGTAAATTTCCAAAGAAAATGCACTTATACGTTACATTAGGTGTATTTTTCAGTGAAGGACATTTACATTACTTCCTACCAATTACTTCATGATTTAAGTAGCTTACTGCCACACCATTAACAAACCACTACTAACTGGCCACTAAGTCTAGTCATACCAGACTGGCGAGCAGCTCGTCCAGCCAGTTAGACGGCCAGGATCACCGACATGAACTGTTGAACTAGTGACAGTCCCTGTGCTGAGCAGGGAAAAATGACACCTTTTCACACATGCACTTTGACCCCCACTCTCCCCCCTCCCTCCCTCAACAGGACGCATAGGTCAGACATGTTGCTGTAACAGGCAAAAAATAACTCCGGTTGCCAACAAAGGCCCTCGTGTTTGTGTGTGTAGCCGGACGGTTTCGGAATGAAAACTAAAAACAGCAAACAAATGTGGTTATCAGTGAGGACACACGGGGACACAGCTGACAGGAGTCATAGCTCCGCTAGTGCACACTGGTGGCCTTTTCCCTAAATACACCAAACTAAATATACTCTCACTAACAATCGATATGGATATAAGACAATATATCCCATCGCTTTTGTTCGTATGTGTATAAATGCATATGTAGTTCAATCTGAACTATCTTCAATCTGCCTATCTGTTCACAACAAACATCAGATAACTAGAAACATTCCTTTCTTGGCCAAGTTTAAGTCAAACCCTGAGTCATGTTTAGCAGGGTTTCCTCCAGTCTATTGCAAACCTGGCAGCCCGCTGGGTCTAAGCGTAAAATGTATTTTTCAGATGTTTTTTAAACTACAGTTAGAGTGGTGTGGCTCGGTTGGAAACATAGACGTAATGGTTGGAAAGCTCAGCAGCAAGAACAGCCAAGTATCGATATCGTTACTTCAAGCAGAAGTAAACACTGAGTCACTGGGTAGAATCATGAATGGATGGTCGACACAAAACATAGCGGATGGCTGTATAAGACACAACACAGTAAGCTAAAAGCTGTTTTTGGCTATTTTAATATAGTATATCCCCATGTTATGTTTTGTTTTTGGCCCCCAGCTGTTTTAAAATCAATTCCTTACATGGACCTTTTAGTCTTAACGATACAAAAAATGTTTTATTGTTCAATCAACTGCCATCACTTCAGCTAATCTTTTATATATAACAATATTATGAAGACATGTAGTCACATTTTTTGTTTTTTAAGACAAATTTTATCTCAATAATGTCTAGTTTTCTTCATTGGGAAAAAGTGGTTTGTGTAAATAAAAGAAAGAATATTAAGGCAAGTTTGAAAAGTATATGTGCTGTTCGGTGGATGTGTAATAGGCTAAACTGAGGATGTTATCCTAAACTTCCAAGAGGGTTAGTTTCTCTTACCTGAACCCATTCCAACCACATAGATGGTCTCTCCACAGCCCTCATCTATTCGCTCCCTCAGATGCCGTAGTAATGAATCATACTGTTCCCCTGTTGGACTCACTAGGACCAGCTGAAAAGCAAAACACCGTGTAAGAGCCAACACAACGACTTGGAAAGATAAAAAAAAAAAAAAAGTCTTTGAGTGTGTCACTGAGTCACAACCTCAACAAGAAATCAGAAATCATAGTTTTTTTTAAGGCTATGTGTTCTGCCAATCAGTCAATAAGGTTTTATTTTGTTATGTCAATCTGGTGCTTGAGGCTGTTTCTTTTAACAACATACAAACAACTGCAGAGTTTGCACATTCAGTAGATACCCCCAGGGGTGAGTTACTTGGCAGCTGGATGCAGTTACACACGTAGTGCAACTTATACGTGTCACTTTCTTGTGTTTCACAGCAAGCACAACAAAATGCCCTGTGTGCAACTTGCATGCAAAGGGGATTTGTAACGTTACAACACAGCATTCCTTTACCGAATCAAAACAAAAAACCTGGAGCAACTTGAAACTTAACGTTACTATATGCAGTTTAAAAGCGAGGCCCACCTTGCTGCTTAAGTCTAAATGATCCGCGGACTCGCCGTTTGTGCCTTCGCCGTCCTCGAAGCCTTCTCCGCCGGATGGGTCGTCCTCACATCCCCGGTCCGGTGCAAACATACAAGCGGGCACTATAGACTCAGCTGTTGGTATTGCAGCCGGGCATACCACTGGTTCTGTCGCCGTTAACGACGCCATTTCTAAAGAGAAAAAAAAAACATGCAAACGCCACAAAGTAAATAAACTTATCTCATTTGCTTAGCTGCACTAGCTAACCTTTAGCCATTAGCAAAGCGACAAAATTAGATTGATTTTCCGAAGCCAGCTAGCTAATGCTAACCAAACAGTGAACTTGCTGCTATAACATGTAACTAACACTCTTATAAAGTAAAAACATTGTGGTCATTCACCATAGCCGTAACATGTCAACAAAATTTAAAAAACTTTTTTTTTTATATCTAGCATAGTGGTTAATGAAACCGAATAAAATATGATTAAATCGCTTATAAAATAAAAAAAAAACATACCATAAGCTACTACTAGCTACCTGACAAGCTAACTTGGTTGTTTATTCGTGTTAGCTTCAGTTTATGTGCGCTGATTGTATGGAATCGTCATAAAAACGAGGGCACAGGATTGGCTACTGAACTCAAAGTCCCGCCCACTATGGTGAAGTACAACACTACGTCAGCATGCGCGTGTGGAACCCTGAAACCATTGACCTACTTCCAGGATCAAGCACGCACGCACACACACGCGCGCGCGTCAACGTTACGTAATACAACACTTGCCTGAAGAAAATGCAGCTATAGCCAACAAATAGGTTTTTACAAAACAAGAGATTAATACTAAAAATAATAAAATGTATCAGACTGTTGGATAAATGTGGAATTGCAGTTTTTGAGTTGCATTTAGGTGCATTTAGTAAGTGGGGAAAAACTATTAAAATTAAAAACAAAACTATACTTTTTTGTGAATATATGCTGTTATATGGTGATATAATGTCATATTTCTGTTTATTGGGTGTTTTTTTTTTCCCATTTCTTCTTCTTTTCTTCCCCTATTTGTTTTTATATAATATGTTGTGAAGCATGTTATAACATACATATTATCAGTACTCTACATAAAAGTGACATGCTTCACAATTCTAACAACCAACAAACTACTTTTTACAATCTGCACAATATGTCATTTTATGTGCGCTGCATGGTACAGTTGTACAACTTCCAAGTTCCAAAGTCTTGTAGCCTATCTGCCACGTAATATCTCATATACATACACTATACATGGCAAATTTGTTTCACATTGTTGCATATAGTAGATGTATTTATTTATTATATTAGCTTTCATCAGGTGGTACAACAGTATATAACTGCAATGTACTGTGCAGCTCCACACTGAAAAAAATATTTAGAAAATAGGAAAAAAGTAAAAGTACACTAAAAAAACCAGTCACACACATAAGTAAGATATGGCAATGAGGCAAAAAGAGTGACAAGGTAGAAAAAAAACATCTTAGACACACATTTATGGAGCTTCTGAACATTTTTATGGAATAAATTTATTCAAGAAATTTAGATATTTATTTAAAGTAGTGCCAAAATATCAGTAACACTGACAAAGTTGTCACAAATGAAGAGACAATTATTGTAGTTTACTCTGATGTCAGTTTCTGTATAAAGGAGAACCATTTTTTAAAAATATTTTGTTAAAGTCTGCCAAGCAACAATATGGACAGTTTGCAACATTATACATAAACAATAACAGTTCTGATTTCCCTGTTTTTAAATATGTCTTTTCATTATAGGAAGTTTCTGCTCAAAACTGAAGCAAACATCCTGTAACTTGAAGCAGAGCAGTGACTAACTTCAGTCAGGGGCAAATATCATCATATGTGATTGGTCATTTTTTTTCCCCAACCTTTTCCCTGTTGGTTACTTCCTGCCCCCAGCGTCACCACCGTTATATAAACCCTTCACAACCTGCCTGCAGAGCTTTCTCACCTGAAGCACAACCCACTAAAGACAGCCAAGATGGTAAGTGGTATAAAAAGCTCAGGACATTTTTCTCTACATGTCTCTACATGATTCATTGTTTGATTGATTGAGTTTGTTTTCTCTAATAATGATGACCTGTTCCACTGTCACAGAAAGGAATTCCTTATCTTATAACTCCTTATCATTGTTGTGTCACTAAACAGACCTAAGATCAAGAATGTTTTTACCCCTTTTATCTAACTTTTATAGTTATGATGTCCTTTTAATATGTAATGTAACACATGCATTTGTGAGAATTATCTTTATATCGGGTTTATGGGCTTTTCCATTACATTTATCACCTTAAAACAATTGTATACACATTTCATCTTTCAGAGACTGGATTTTTGTTGGATTAGGATTTTTGTTTAGAACTTTTGGAGAATTTTTAACAGAGTGATTAACAGTGATGGACCAGTTTCTGTAAAGGTTATGGTGCCGTGAACATCAATGGAAAGGTGAGAAATAGCTTGAAAGCATTAAAATCTATTTTTGTAGATGTTGTTTCTTTTACTGTATGTTTTAGCAATTTGAACAATTATTTTGTAGAAGTATGTAGACCATAACCAAAGCTGAGCAAAAAAATCTAAAATTTTTGTTTATCTAAGCTCGGTCAGGAAATATGTAATTTACATGAAGTAAGACCTTTCAACATGCTCAAAAAGACTCAGTAGTTAACTCGGTCACCTTATAATAAAAGGTCCAGAGCCTCTTTGTGTTGAGATTGTAGATTCTTCTGGCCCCTGAACTGAAGGGGATTTCTTAGATGCTTCTCATTGCTCCTAAATAGTTCGGATGACTCTAATCCCCAAAGGGATTAATGGTAAAACTGAACTTAATTATTATCCAACACCTAGCTCTGTGCAGTCAATCATAAACCAGTGCTGATCTGATATAGGGGGTTTGACTTTAAAGGATGCAATCATAGCACGAGGTATCTATAAGTGTGGTATATAGGATGCTGAAGTTCATGAATAACTATCAGGTAGCTGTTAGCATATTGATAGGAAGGACAATAATGAATGGAATTTATCGCTTTTTTGATTAGGGAAACAGGGTCACTGGATTTTGAAGGAAATTCTTAATATACCACAGCAAGAAGTGCAAACATTTGAAATCAATCTTAAGTGTGTTATTATGTTTGTTAGTCATTTTTTCTCTGTAATTATGATATAAGCAGGGACACCCACATGCTGTAGTAAGGTGTGGTGAATGCAGAAAGTCCCTGATGGGGGGCCTCTTTATGGTTTTACTGTCTCCACATGACCACATGTCGATGAACAAATGTAGCGCCTTCCTGTTTCAGTACTTTTACAACCATGGGTACACTGTTCCAACCTGGTTGATTATAAACAGCGAAGATAAGAACACCTCTTCATTGTTGATTCTCTGACTACAGGGCTTCATTTGTTTCAGATCTGCTCTGAATTGAATAATCTTCCGTTTGAAATTGATACGTGCCTTTGTGCTCCAATGTCACCAACAAAATAGACTGTTTTCTTAATGCGGACAGATGAAAATGAGTCCTGCATCTTGCAATCTTCTTGTCTCCTCCAAGAATGGTGGTCCCACCCAAAGAGAAAAAGTTATTTTAGTTAAGACTCATTCATCCATTCAAACTCGTTCTCTTATTCCTCTTCATCCTTTACAGAGAGTCACAAACATGTCATTCAAGGAGGGGCATGATTTCAAGATCCGCATCAAGCCCAAGGACGACTGTGCCTTGTAAGTCCTCATCATAATGCAAATTGGTTATCGAGTGCTGAAGTACTTTCAAGTTTAGATTATTGATGCACATTCCATTACACTTAATCAAGAGGAAGTCGGCGTAGCGTACTGGGAGATAAGTTAATGTTTTATCCACTTGTTCCCTTTTTTCACTGTACTCTTTTCGGCCTCTCTGTCTGCCTCGACTGTAGCTTCTCCGTCAACATTGGTCATGATTCGGAGAACATCGCGCTGCACTTCAACCCTCGTTTCGACTACAGCAATGACAGCAACGTCATCGTCTGCAACGCCATGTCTGGGGGATGCTGGGGTGAAGAGCAACGTGAGGAGAACTTCCCTTTCTCACGTGGGGATGAATGCAAGGTGTGCATTTCTTATAAGTGGAGAACCATTAAGTCATGAACATTTAGATACAAATCTAGTTTAGATGATGTAGATTTTGAGACTTTTATACAAACACTCCATGGTTTTTTACTTTAAAATGAGACAAAATGCTAAAACAGAAGTGCAAGAAGCAGCAAAATCTAAAACCATAAACTACTGAGCCACCATACCAGACCACAAGAAAGGTTGTATCAGCAAAACAGCTGAGTATACTGAATTGAGGCAGGGTGTGTCTTGTTGATTATCATTTCAACTTTTAACTTGTAAGAGGAAGAATGTGTTATTTGTTCTCTTAAACCGTCATAAAGTCTTACTCTAAAGCCAGTTTGCTTTGCTTAATTCAAGAGAAAAAATGAAAATACACACAATCATCATGCCTCGATATTCCAGAAATGTAGATAATAAAGATAACTGTGGCAAAAGATATAATGCATCCTCACATGCCTGTAAGGATTTACATCACACTCTGCAAATTCTTAAATGCAAACACATAATTTCAGTTATCATAGCTCTTTTTCATTCATTGGTTTAGACGCTCAAACGATTCAAACGCTCAAAGCTGCTTTTGGGTGTTATCATATAGTTCACACACTACCTGCCGTTTTTGCAGACCCTTGTCAAAGTACTTTTGCAGTATTTATCACAGTCGTTCGGCTCAAGCTCAGATTTCACCATACGTAAATTATTAGTGGGATTAGCATCTGTGCTGTAACACTGTTGGGTCAACAGACACTGAGCTTTACAGTCATGAAAGGGTTTATAGGCTCATAAAATGTAATAAACACTAAGAAAGATAGAGTCACCTCACCTAGATAACACTGGAGCAAACAGTAGTTCTGTGTACATATTCTCCTCTACTGGTGTCACTATAATATGATGTTAACAAACTTGTTAAATTGTTTCTTTTCTCCTTCTCCTTTTTTTTTTTTGTCTTCCCTCAGTTTTACATTAACTTCAACAATGAGCAGTTTTACATCAAGCTTCCTGATGGCTCCATGATGAACTTCCCCAACCGACTAGCGGACGTCAAGTACAAATTCTTTGAAATCAGCGGTGACGCAAAGGTCGTCGGCATCAAGATCAAGTAGAGGCCCACCGCTTCACGACCCTTGATCTGTCCACTTTTTGTTTTTGCTATAAGGTGGTCCATTTTACACTACTGAACCCAGGACTGATTATGCATCTTTGCTCCACCCAAAGCTTGTGAAAAATAGAACCAAACATGTAGTATTGATGTTGTAGTGTGAGGAATTGGCCTAAAGAGGGAGCCACAGCTCATCTTATCTCACTGTGCTGTCTTAACATCTCATCAGTCACTGGGTTTCATAAATACTGTGAAAAAGTAAAGTCTCTTTTCCTCATAAAAGTGGACTCCTTTTGTTGTTATGCAATGGATTTAAATACCTCTCTGTCTGCTTCTCTCTATTTTCATCCCTCACTCTCTGACATACATAGATACAACGCACCATTCACAATCTCCAATTTATGTCCAAGTCTTATTTGACCATTGCTGTATGTTCGTTTAACTCTGTGCAACATTCATGAGACACAGACATGACATACGAGGGAATTAAACACAGCTACTATCTATATTTGTGTCTTTATCAGTTATAATATGTGTATTTGTGTGTGCAAATGTCTTTTTCTGTCACTTTTAATTCGGCTCACCTCATGCAGCTTATAAATCGGGATTCTGGTGCACCTTCAGTTGAGGTGTTCAGGGAGGATAGTGAGCAATGTTCATTCAAAATTCATTGTGAGCAAAACATAAAGTAATGAAAAAAATGCCTGTTTAAAAGCATGTGGAAAGAGATAAACATTTAGGAGGATTAAAACTACCACTAATGAAGTAGTTACAGTTAGATAGTGTGTCTTTTTCATGGCAAGATAGCACATTTTATACGATAAAGTCAGCTGTGAGCCACTAAAGATGACAGCAGATGATGACTTAATTAAACGTAGCCTCTATTAGCAGCAGGTAGGGCAGGTTGTCCTCAGATCACAGGGTTAGTGATTCAATCCAGCTCTGTCCTTCCATATGCTGGAGTGCCTGAGTGCTCCCTATGGTTAGGCCGGTCCCTTGCATGATGGCTTGCTGCCTTCTGCATGTGTGTGTGTGTGAATGAGATGCAAATTGTAAAGTACGTTGGATAAAAGTGCTATAAATATAGTCCACTTCATTCTACATAAGCAATCTGAGTGTCTGTGGTATTGTTTATTTTCATAAGCAAGTCTGTTCATTAGGGTGACTTGTTACAATCGGTATGAGACACTGGCCGCACAGGAAAATATAATTAACAAAACGAAAGAAATAAGGAAAGAAAAAAAAAGAGAACCGAGCTGCAAATCAGAATTATGTTACAGAGTGAACTTGGCATCAACCGGACTGTCATGATAGAGCAGATAATAGAGGATTAAAAAAAAAACAGGATAATGGAAAAGGAGGGACAATATATGACAGAGTTGAGATGAAGTACGTTCTTACGGAGACAATTTACAGGAGGACTCAAAAAAGCTGTGGCCTGAGGCTGAGGAATGTGGCACGATGCAACCACATTCCCTGTAAGGAGATGAAATATTCTTTACGTGTGTGTGTGTATGTGGCAAATAGGCAAAAATTGAAGCAGTTTTTTTTTTTACATTTGATTCCTTTGTCCAACTATTAGAATGAAAATGTGACATTTGTACAAGTGGCTGAAACAGTTTTTGTTTTAATATTGCAACAGTTTAATGTCTGATTCAGGTTTTTTTGCAAAGACATTGATTGATGTGTTGAATTCTTGTGATCAGTATTTCTTACCCTTGAACCCCGATATCAGTAGTTTAAACATTCTATTAAACATGTATTTGATATGATTTATATAATATTTGATACAAATATATCAAAATGATATCATCAGTGTCAGGAGGGCAGAACTGGAGACTGTTAGACAGGCAGAACTTTTACATGTGGGGATAAATGTTAAATTATATCAAGAACACAAATCAAATATGATCATGATCATGTTAGCAAACATTCACCTGCAGTGCAGAATTTCTCCGAATACTTTAAAACTCTGGCTACCCTGCTCTGAGCAGGAAAGGTCTAACATCACACAACATACTGTACATTTGCAGCCTATACATACGTGGTTTGCAGTAAGTGCTACTTCAGATTACAAGTGTCTCACAAATATGACATTTTTCAGTTTTGTATAAAATTACTATAACAAAAAAAATCCTCTTCCAGGCTGATGAGTCAACATTTTCTTATTCAAATGTTTCTGTTCAATAATCATTTATTAATCCTCTACAGGTCGTGCAGGGGCGTGCTTACAGCAGACCCGGGGTCAGCCCTGCTTGACCCCACGGACTGACCTTTCTGGGCCAAGTAATCTTTATAGTTCCGGGTCAGAAGGGTGTAAAGAAATGGATTGATACAGCTGTTCCCATAGGTCAGACATGTGACAAAGAAATTCACGTAATTGTGAGCAGCAGGAGACAGAGCCTTGAGAGAGTCTGGAGAGAATAGTTTGGCTAGCTGCCATCCCCAGAAAGGTAAGAAACAAGCCCAGTAGGCCACTACGATGCTAAAGATCATCGATACAACTTTTTGTTTAAGTCCTCTCCTCCGGACAGAGCGGCTGCTACCTCCTAAACTGGCCTGTGCAGCCCAGTAGCGCCTGGCTAGCCCCGCATATAGCCCAACGATGACCAATCCAGGAGCTAAAACACTTGTTAGAAACAGGACGGTGATATAAGCCTTAAAGGCCTCAGGGGTCCAGGTAGGGAAGCAGATCCTCTTAACCAAACCAGCCGCAGTGGGTTTTCCCTCCCTTAGTCGGATCATCACCATCATGGGAAGCGTCAGCACAAAAGCTAACCCCCAGATAATCCCTGCAACTAGCTTTCGTTTGCGGGACGAGGACCTGCGTGCGCTGAAGGGCCTGGCCACGGCGCGGTAGCGTTCCAGGCTCATAGCAACCAAAATGAAGACACTGGCGTGCATGGTGAGGAGGTCGAGACTTAGCAGGATGCGACAGCCAGCCTCGCCAAACAGCCAGTCATGGGCGAAGTAGGTGCAAACCACAAAGGGGATGGTGGAGAGGTAGAGCAGGTCAGCCAGAGCCAAATTAATGATATATACGTACATGGAGCCTGTTCGGCGCAGAGCGGCTGAGCGTGTAATCACGAGGGTGTACGTGTTTCCAGCCACACCCAAGGCACACATAATCATTAGTGTGGCACCAAGCAGGGATGTCACCCAAAGGCCCCCACTGCTTCCACCACCACCACCACCACCACTCTCTTGGGATGCTCCATCTCCAGCCCCTGGGCTCAGGACAAGTCCCAGCTGTGGACCGATGGTGGCATTAGGAGTGCAGTTCATTTCAGGTTCACAGATCAAAGGTCAGAGGTCAGGCTCCAGTGTTTGAGAGCCAATTTACACAAAGGTTTTTGACGGTTGTCTTGCATTAAATTGGTAGAAGCATTTCACACTGTCAGCTAGTGAAAGGAAGCATTAAATGAAGATGGAAAGTGCATGTATAGACAGTCAAATATTTTTGCACATCTCACATGATCCAGATTTTGAAGGAACTCGTAAATTGTTCAAGCTAAAAAAACCAGAAAATGTCATTGGTTGAAAGAGCAGGAATGACAACAACAACAGCAGCGTCAGTGATTAAAGAGCTCCTTGTGGTTTGCGGTGCTTATTCCCAAATATATGGTCCTCCACTGAGCCATGATCCCATATTTCTCCAAAGTCGACACAGCAGAACAGACTTCAGCAAAGATTTAAGCCATCAAGAAACCTCAGGCATGAGAGATGTTCTCAGTTACAGAGTACAGGGATTTCTCTGTTGGGCTTAGGGCTGAAGCAGATCTGACACGGGTCATTTGGGAGCAGCAGGGTATCACAGCGAGTCAGGACACTGCCTCTCAATTCGACAAGCTGTGTTCAAAATCTGTGATCGCCAGCTCCTACAGTGCCAAGGTGTACTTGAGCAACCCTTCAGTCGCTGGTATCTCCAGAGAGTCTCGCTGTAAAGATGAGACATTTATAATGTCCCTTTAAATACATGACAGGGTCAAAAGCCGGTCTCCCTTTCTCCATCAGCATGGTGTCTTGAGTATATGTTGTAGGGCTGAATCAACAGCTGCTCTGTATCCTTTCTTCTACGTTTCTACCTGGTTGTAGGCACTCGCAGTATTAAAGTACAGATCTTTTGTTGTCTTCAAATCATCCATGTTGATGCTTCCCTGCAGACACAGATTTGCTTTGATGGCAGGTAGACCTTTAGTTTCCTCATTGGATCTTCAGCATCCATTTGTCTCAGTTTTGATTATGAGACTGTTGTATCTGTTCCTGGTCACAGTCCTTTCCCTCCTGTTCTCTCAATGTCCTCCCTCTTTCTCACCAGGGTGAAAAACTAGCATGGGCCTATAGATTTATGAGGTATTCCTCTCGACCTCAACCTGCTATCTCTAAGCACCAAGGTGTAGTTTTAGACACCAAGAAATCATTGGCATGGACATGTTCACAACCACACAGACAAAGACATGTATAACAACCAAACACACCATACATATGCACAAGCAATGTGTGATTATTGCTGGAAAAAGGTGTGTATTTATTCTGCACGTAATCTCTTCCTTTTTCAGAAGTTATTTAAATCTTCAATACTTTCAAAAACCAAATGGATTAATCTGCTTTCTGCATGAATTATAAGGCGTATTTCAGCATCAGTTTCTGATTAATTTTACCCTTCACACATTTCAAATTGTTCTCTAAAGCTTCTTACTAGTTTTTTTATGCTTTCTGCCTCTGCAATAATTCCAAGTTGGCAGCTCATTGCTACAGAATTTAAGTTGATAGCTTAGGAGATCTGATGTTATGTTATTAAAGTTATTAAAGTTTTTTTTTTTGGAAATGCACTTTATGGGCTCAGGATGACTCTTTCTGTTTTAATAACTCTCTTTCAGTTTTATATTTGAAGAGGGTGATAATATAAACAGCAACTTTTAGTATGATTTAATACCAATGAATTCACACACACTCATTTGTACAGAGAATCAACATTCAGAAGAAATATTTTTATTTGTGATCACTGATTCATGTGCTATCATTCAGCCATGGACAAACACAGAAATGCTTTTTAAAAAAAAAATATGATACCAAACCAAAATAAAACGTGAGTACCTCTTTAACCACAAAAAAAGAGAAAAAGAAAAAACAAAAAAATGCTACTAAAATGTATCAATTTGTCAACTATCTGTAAAAATGAGAAAAAACTAACTTATCATTAGAATTATTATTTGTTTTCAACAGACTTGGTATATGTGCTGTGTATTTGTTTCACAAGGAGGCACTGTTGCACCATCTGATGGCTTGCAGTGTGTCCAGATTTTTTTTATCTCAACACATTTACACATCTCCTCTATTGTCTTTCAAGTACAGCCTCACATATCTCAAAAACTACATACAAAATCAACATCTGCATGTCCCTTAAAATAAACACAAAATCATAAATGATATATTGAATTCATGACATAACTGTACAGGTAGTGTGTCTGAAGATATTACTTTGGAAATTAAAAGTAAAGCAAACTCTCTTTTTGAACTTTTAGATTGAAACAGCACAATAAACAGCAGGTTACAGCTGTAGCCCAGGAACTCGACTGCAATAATCTCACTGAATATATATGTTTTTTTGTCATGAAAGTAGTTTAAAAGTATGAATCTATCACATATACAATTGTTTTCTATCCTGTTGATGATCTGTAGCTGTCACCTCATTAGTGTTAACCAGTCTTGGAAATAAAATACTTGATACAAGGCACTTCTCACTTTACAAATAACTCTCTTAAATCTTGCATTGAATATTTCATAATTACAGAAATTCTGACCACATTTAAACCACTTATCACACAGGAAGGATTATGTTTCTACATTTGCTTAGTTAGGTAACAAGGATTATATGTCACCAATTTAAAAAAACAAAAAAAAACAACATGATAATAAAAAAACTTACTGATTATCATTGTCACATTTTAGTATTTTTTTCCACAGATATTTTTTTGTATTTACCAGAGATTGTGGCTTTGGTCCTCTTGTTTGCCTGCATTCATAGCATTCATTATCAGACAGCACATTCCAGTCCCTATTTTGGATAATTAGCCAAAAAGTTCCAGTCTGACCATTTTAGTGATGATGGTCAAATCGCATTCCTTTGCCTGCATCTTTAACAAAAGCACTGAAGGAGGCAGTGATGGAGCTGTTGGTTTCCTGTGTCAGATTGGAGAAGGACTGAGAGGAGATGAGATGATCCCACGGGCCGCTGGTCCATCAATGCCTGTGCTTGAACAAGGCTTCCACTTGAAAACACATGAAAGTGCAAAGTTAGTGGCTCTTTTACCAATGCAAATGATTTTGTAAGACTACCTCAATACAACCTGCATTTTCCTTAAGATTATCTCTTCTAACATTCATATTTATGACTCTTTTTATTACAGAAGTGTGGTCATCACAGTATATAAGAAATGTATCTGCAGGAGTGCACTTCTCTCTAACACAAGATGCAAAAGTAAAATGATCTACAATTTAATTAATTTTACAGCAAAAGTTTTAGACTTTTGGCCATGCCACAGCGGCATGGCTTTAAGGATGACAATGTGGGTTCAGTCAGTTGATCAGTCAGCAACTTTGTTTCAGGGTGAAATGTTTCAACAACTATTAGATGTATATTACCATAAAAGTTTATGCAGACATTTATCTTCAGAGAATCCTACTGACTCTGGTGATACCCTGGTATATCTTCTTGTGCCAGCGGGCGGTTGACATTTTTGCAACACAGTGAAATCTTGACAACTATTTGCAGGACTGCCATTAAATTTAATACAGGCATTCACGCTCCCCTTATGAATTGCAATGACTCTTAATGCCCTGACTTTTTATCTAGTGCCATTATCAGGTAAAATAGTTCAGTTTATAACCAAATTTCTCCAAAACTAATGATATTTCCATCAGCCTCAGCGGTACTTTGTGTTCAGAGGTCATTTGCATGTCACTAAAAGTTAGCATGCTAACATGCTAAACAGTTTTAGCCTGACAACCACAACCATTTTTAGATTTACTTAATTACAACTGCTAATTATCAAAAACAAACTATGGACCTCAGCTTTTATCCACCTTACAACTGGGTTTTCTTTACATATATGACCTCACAGAGCCACCAGCGTGGTTATGTTAGATTACATTTACAAGTACCTGCGAGTTACAACAATGTAACTTGGTGTAGAAATAAAAGTGAATTATGACCCTGTTGGCTTTATGCAAACAAAAGCTTGTCCTCCAGAGCTATTAGTTACTGGAGCAGCTCACTGGTCAGTAATGAATAGTTTGGTTTGGAAATTAACAAGAGTAAATGTCTGTGACTCATGAAAGATGCTGAAAGGGCATGCAAAGCTTTCTTTAAAAAACAATTGTTAATATAGCTACTGAAATTTCTTATTATTTATTCCATGGTGTCCCTGTGGGCCAGAGCAGCTATTTGATGCGAAGCTTTCAAAATAATAGCAGCCACTTACAAAAGAAGTAATCAGCAGCTCAGCCACTTAAAAAAGTAGCAATCAGTAGTTCATTATAAAGGCTAATGGCTAATACATATTTAATAACATTCAAAAGTTCTGAATTCTTACTTGTATACTCCTGAGGGGACATCGGAGCACTTATGACATCATTGAAGTGTTTCAGCCAATCCTGTTGTTCGCTCTCTGCCTCGCAAGTAAACAGGAAGCAACGGTCAGGTGTTACTATGGTGATACCGTATTGCCAGGCGCCGTTGCAATGGGTGCCAGCGGGCAAGCCGGGGGAGGCGCTGTAGCCGTGGTCCTTGTTCCCCAAGAACACTTCGCCTTTAGCGAAGGCGTCCTTCATGACGGAGGGAAAATGAAAGAATGAGGGTTAAACTATAGAGTGTATCATGACATTCAGTGTTACTGCTGTATGTTAGCATGTTGAATTCCTATAAATTTATTATATTTAATGAGTAAGTCAATTATGTTACTGTTCCAAATGTCTGCTAAAGGCTGAATAGACTGAACAACTGAACTGATACATGACAAATGAAGCAGTTTATTCTACTAATTTATCCATTAACAGAGGACACCAATGACACCATACTGGTTTAATGACTATTAGGCAGAACATAAGATAAACTGTGTGAGAGGGTAAAAGCAAATGTGAGAAGTACAATAAGCTAAACAAATTTCTGAATTATGGAACTAAAAAAATAAACAGTCAGCAGTTAAGTGCTACTCTAATGTTCCAAACAGCTGTTGTTGTGTTTGTTTGCTAAGTAGTGAGAGCCGGCTAATAAAACTGATGTATCCATGAGATCCACTACTAATACTAAACTTCTAGTCAGCTTGTGAGCAAATCAGATGTGTTTACAGTGTCTATTATGCCACATTCTGGTAATTTATAGGGTCTCTCATTGTCAAAAGTGGTTACCAAAGTGGGTGCATAAAGGATGGGCAAAGGGTGCTGCAAGATTAATTTCCGTTTTGATGTACATGTTGAATACAAGCAACTTGAAGAAAATTACTCGCATGCAGGTTTATGCCTGAAAATCTAAAATGAAAGCAAATTTTATCTTTTGAATGGAATAAAATACATTAGCATATAAGCATACATAATTTTCATTTATTGTTTGTTTTAAAAATATATTGATCTGCAAATCTGCACAGCAGCATAGTGTAAAACAGTTGACTTCTTTTTTTCCTGTGTGATTGAGTACAGGCCCACTATTTCAGTGTACAGTATATGTCATATGCTTTACATCACTATTCCTGTATTTGTTTTGCTAGGTTGTTGAATTTGTGAACTTTTTTATAATATATACTGTATATCTTATAATAGGTATCCATGGTGTGATTTCTAGTGGGAAAGGGTACATGTGTATGTGTTGCTGATGTGGGTACCATGACAGAAAAATCACTATGAAGGGGTGCCATGGTGTAACAAAGTTTCTGAGCCACTACCCTATAAATTAAGCACTTTTACTTGGGTATTTCCTTGTGTACATTTTTTTCTCCCTTTAGAGAAGATGTCAGAGTTTAGGGCCAAAAACAGACCAGCATTCATCAATGCGGCTTGTTCAAAGACACTTAAGCTGTATAGCTATTTGCAAAGATGGACCCTGTTGCAACAATAAGTTGATTTCTTTATCTGAACTTTTGCTCTGCTGTAACTGTAAGGTGCCACTATCATGTTACGGTAAATAAATCTCACTGTCTGTCGTAAGAGAGCATGAACAAACAACACTTATGAACACAAAGCACCATTGTAGATCTAACATGCATAGTTTCCTCATTGTCCAAGTGATCAAATTACGCTTTCTTTGAGCATCCTCCCCATATCCCCGGTCCACATTAAACTTCACTGCACTTCCTCGTCCTTTCATCTACCCGTTTTTCTTGATGAACACTCTCAGGAGAAGTCGGACATTTCAGTCACTTAGCACCTATAATTATTGCACCTCTCCATTGAACTATTACATCAGCAACAATACTGAGCTAATCTGCCTTGGCTATCTGATGTGTATTTAGCCAAGTGTTGGGCAATCTGAGCCGCCCCCTCTCAGTTTCTGTTATAACCGCTGCAATAAAAACTCCCCTCTAATCCTTCAATTGCTCTGAATCTCACTTTCACAACCTTTCAAAGTGCTGATATCAAATAAATTTAGGAAAAGTTTGCACATAGTGTTGTCTGTGCATCCAGTGTAGCATAAAACTCCTCCCACTCTCCATGGAATTCATTTATATCTTTTCACAGCATAAGAATACCATCACGGCATGGCTGCACCTCTATACTTAGTAGTTTGTGATCAAGAAAATGAACCACAGTCATTCAAGCATCAAGTAAAAGCCTAAAATGAAAAAAAGACTGTCTTTTCCATGTGTGTAGGTGTGTGTGGGGGTGTGTGTATTGCTGCCATACCAGGGGATCTTTAAAGTACATGAGTCGCCTATGATCCAGAGTGAACCAGCGTTTCTTGAAGCCCTCTGTTTGCTGCAAAAAGGAACAAAGACAAAGTCAGACGTGTGGCCAGTGGGGACAGAGAAAGACAGTGAGAGAGAGGGGAACTGTATAGTCCCAGCAGCATCTTAGGCTTTAAGAGCTCCTACGAGATTATCAGCATTCTTCCTTAATTTGTTTGGTTTTCTGTCAGTGCTTCACGCTGTCAACTGGTTTTCCTCCTGGCAGCCCCCGTCTGAATGTTTACTGCACCACCTTCATAACACTGATACTGAATATGAAAAGCAACACTTGTTGTCACAGTTGAAAGTTTACATCAGCGCAGCAGTTCCAAATCCACGCTGAAAGCAGCTATCGAAGAGTACAAAGCACAGCACCTGTGGAGAGTTTACTGAAGTGCACGAGCAGCTTGAGCTCTTTTCAGAGTGCCAAGCTTCAAATAATGAGGATGCTCAGGTGCCCGACTGCTGCCAAACTGTACTCATAAAAGTGTTTGATATTCTCCTTGAGCATAAGCCTGCACAACTAACTGTTCCCTTCACATTTCGCCAGTGACTCCTTTCCACAAATATGTCTCACATGCATGTGAGGGAAATGAATTATGACATCCATTTAGCAAATCAGCCCAGCGCAGCAAGTTAGCGAGTCCTTTCATCTCTCAGCCTGACAGACAGAGATTAAACTGAGAGTCTGTGTGTCTGAATACAGAACCGGTTGTGTCACTGAGGATCAGATTGCTTGGTGTTGTCTGTGTAGGCACTTCAGTTCTAATACTATGTGTGAAAGCACTTGCGTGTGTGCACATATCCTAATATGAATGTATCAGTGCAAGTGTGCATGACTGTATGCATACTATGTACAAATGTCTCTTTATGTATTTGCTTAATCCAAACATATGTCCATGTTTTGTGTGTGTATTTGTGGTTTTGACACTCGAGGATTAAGCCGATCCTTAGCTGGAAGCCTTTCGTTCCCTCTCAGACAGACGGACAGTGAGGCAGGCAGGTAAGAACTCTCTGCTGTCGGTCAGCCTGTCAGGCAGCAGTGGAAAGCAGCTGCACTGACAGCTGGGCTAGTTAGCCTCTTAGCCCAACCCCATTCAATTAAAGCAGGGAGAGTGGGAGGTGGTATCACAGGAGGAGGTTTGAGGAGGAAACTGTGTCCAACTTGTTAGATAGAAATTTACTTTGAAATCGAATTCAGATCCAAACCTGGTTTAGATGGTTCTCTGTCATGTTTAAGTCATTCTAGTGAGTCATTTCCATTGTTAATGTCAATGTGATAATGTGTGATTTATACTTTAATCATTCATTTTCTGTTTTACATATTTTATCTTTAAATCGGAGCAGATGATTTGCCACATTGCGATGCCGATCATGGAAAAGTGACCGGCATTATGCAGGGACCTAATTATGAAGTAAACCTGCATGGACAGGACAATGACTTCACTGGTGATGTGTACACAGATGTATAATATTAATATATATAAGATTTAAGATGTGTCACGTTCCAATTTGGCACAGCTAAACTTAAAATTTCACTTGCCAAAAATATTTTCTATATCGCGCTCTCTACAAACGTCCACAACTGTCTCAATCTTAATAAAAGGAAACCAAAAAAATATAAAGCACATCTAGAATAAGAAAAATAAATCACACAGCAAAATAAATTATAGTTGAAATAAAAAGTAGTTTGATTCAGTGCCGGAGTAATATAATGACGGACATGTTTTGATTAAGTCTTAAGTATTGATGTGATTAAACAGCTGAGTAAACACAAAAGGAAATGTATAAACACAGCACATTTCTGTCTTCAAGTTTTTTTCTGCTGACATGAAATATGAATAATGTTTTACACAATCAGGGCTTCAACCTAGCCAGAGTGACAACTAGTGTTTGAGATCATTATGAACTTGAGCATACAGTATGGTACACGGACATGTTTGTATTCACTGATGGATCTGTACAACAATACAGGGGACAGGTTTCCCTAGTCTAGCATGACCATGACAGGGTGCCATGGGAAACATGAGAGCAAATGCAAAGGGGTGATATTTAGCAAAGAGGGGGAGTAAAAGTATAGATACACATGGTGAAATAAAGATTTACATTGTGTATGAATCTATGTGTGTGTGTTAACTTGCCCTTGGACCTGTCTTCTCCATATATCCTTCCTTCAGAAAGTTCCGGGTAAGTTTGGGTACGAGCTGAAAGCAACAAGCAAAAGAACAACAGAGGAATAAAAAACAAAATCATGAGGATACAAAGTTTTCAGTCAGTGCTATATTCAGAGATAATGCTACCTAACATGCACAGTAGGTATTAGGGATGTCAGTTTTTAATTTTTTTTAATTTCGCTTTCGACAGACCGACACCAATTAACTGATAACTAACTGGTTAATTTTTAAGAGAAGCTGTGATGTAACTTTTCTTTGTGAGAGCTGTCCAGCAGTAGGTGATCAGAGCTAGCTTGACTTTTAGCTCATCCTTCTTATCCTCAGTGTTTTTCAATGCGTTTAGTCACAGTAGCTCTCGATGGCATAACATACTCAGGCTCGAGGTACGAATATAAATAACACTACAAATATAAGGCGACCCTGATTATAAGACGACCCTCCCCCCCTTTTCCAACAGCTGTTTTTGGAAAAATAATGTTACTTTTTGAATATACCTTACATCCTAGTATAGCTACATACTCACACACTGTCCTACCAGGCTCTTGGAAGTGGTCAAAAATGATTTTCTCTGGCAGTTAGTGTTTATACGACCGCCTCTTTGTCTTTTTGAGCTCCTTATCATCTGTGACAGTGGTATTTGGCAGCTTGACATATTCGGTTTCTGCAGTAGAGACGTCGGAAGATACTGTGGACTTGTTTTCACTCATCATGAATTTATTTCCTCCATGGCAGAAAAACACGTTACACAACCCTTCAGAAACTCCCGCGGGTCGAACTGAACTAACAAAACACTTTTAGGGCTGACTGACTTTAACACACTCACTATGAACAGACAATAAGACATCCCCTAGAAATATCTACAAACAACCCATAATGCAACACTCTATGTAGAAATAGGTTTTACATGGATACTGTATCAATTCAAAAAGAATATCTGATGTTGTGAACATGTAATTGTCTAGCCGTTAGCGGAGTGTGTATGCAAATCAACCTATAGACTGACATGTGAAAGATTAATTAACAGATTAACGGTTAACTGTTGACATCCCAAGTAGGTATAAAATGTACAGTTTTGGAGTTATCTTACTAGCACAGACATAAAAATGGCAATATCATTTTAATCTCAACAATCATTAACCACAGATCTAATCTGCATGTGTGTGTGTGTGTGTGTGGATAACTTCGTGTGTCTTCCAGTGTGCATATGTGTGTGCTCACCTCGGCATCCGTCGCTCCAGGGAAGGCCACCTTTAGATAGTGAAGCTGAACTGCCCGGATTGAATTAAACCAGTCTACAATCTCCTAAGAGAGAGAGAGAGAGAGAGAGTAAGTAAGTCTTCCATTAAGCTGTCAGCATGCTCCCTGCAGAAACGTGCGTGCCATCACCTTCACAGGCATGTGTGCACTGTCCATATTGTTGCGTTTTTACGGGTGTTCGCAGACCTTAGACTATCAGTTAGGAAGCGAAAACCACAGCGGAGGTCTGTGTGACGTCTCTGAGAATAACACTGCTTTGACATGACTCAAAATATTATCCCATGGTTGATAATCACAGTCATCACAAATTATTTACAAATCAATCTGTAGAGATTTCATAGAGTTAAAGCATCTGCTCCAAACAAATATTACTTTTTTTTTTTGTGATGTTTACAAGGGTGAAACTGTGCTGGAAAACATTATCATTATGCTTGACAAAAAAACAAAACCACAAGGTCAACGCAAGGTCCAACTTACTTGTTGTTTCCGAAGCATTCAACCAAATTTCGTGGCCTTCTTTAGCGGATGGAGTTTGCTCAGATGTCATGGAGATGCTTTAGTTGTTACCACATGACCTATTTTCGGAATTTCGGTAACAGTTTGTTGTATAGGGGTTATATACGATTTTACAAGGTATGGTTAGCAGCTTTGGATGCAACTAGTAAGTTGGATCATGTGTTGAGAACTTTTTTTGTCAAACTGCTGTTTTTAAGGTCAAGAATTAACCTCTCGATGAACATCCAAAATTAGTTCCTGAATTTGATGCAGTTTTGCACCAGCTCTCAAGTCTCAGGCGTCCCAACCACCACAAACATATTTTCAAGCTGATGACAACACTGAATTTCATGTATTTCAATGTGTGTTCATAAATGACACAGAATGATGGATGCGGTGCTTGAATGTCATCAGCTAATGGATTCCATCAGTCACGAAAATTGACACAGATGGTTTGAAAAGGTTTGGAGACTCGCCCACAACAACACAATCCAGGTAGTTTCAACTCATGTCTGTTCCTTAATGTGACAGATGACAAAAATCCCATGTGAATGCCACCTTATGATGTATATTAAATTACTTAACCGGTAAAAAAGAAAAGGAAAAAGAAATTCTACTAGCACTTCTCTTTTATCAAAAATGCTTTATATTTACTGAAAGGCTATAATTCTTGTCCAGCCAGCCTTAAATACAGTCCTGCACTGCATCATTGTAAAGAGAAAAGTAATCATTATTTCATATACATTTTTGAGGTTTTCTTGTACAGAGACAGAGAGTTCAGACAGACCTTGCCACTGTCGTGGTACACAAAGATGTTGCGGGTGCTGTAATCCTTAAGGTAGGTAATCTGGAGGCCGTTTGGGTTTCCTATCTTCTCTGGTTGGAAGGTTGCGTTCATGGTGTCCACTTTGAGAACTGCTTTAGGCTCCTTAGCCTGCAGGAGAGGAGGAGAGGATAAGGAGTAGAACGTTGCGATCAACAACATGGAGCCCACTTAACTACATGCTCGCTTGATCTAAAATTTCCTGCACATTTACAGTAATCTGCTATACTATACTATACTATTTCATACTATTTTTACAAGGTACTTTTGAAGAAGTTAATACATTCACTTTGCGAGACAGCAAACTGTCATAATCTGTGTAAGAATAATATTCTGTGACTAGAAAAACCAAGAGAAGAACATTTCTAGGGGGAGTAAGGACCTTACAGAAATTGAGACATTACTGTAAGGTGTCATTTTCTGTAGTGGACCTCTGAAACATGTCATCAGTTCAAAGTCATGCTAATGAACTTGTAAAACATCAAGGTGATGAAGTGGTGTTAAGTATGTTTATTTGAGCTTTTTAAGAGGGCCCAGGGTCTCCAAACAGAACATTAAGGTTAAATTTAAATAAAATAATGTACACATAAATTAAGAATTCAATGGACTGGGACCAATTCTTAAATCTCTTCCTGATTCCATTGTTTTTGATGGGCATAATAATAATAATAATACACTTTTTTATGAAAAACTCATGTTTTTGTTGCTGCCACTTCTTGCCTATAAAGAAAATGTCAAACTGTGTGTTTGGTATCAAGGCTTAAAGCCATATTTTGTGCTCTTTCTAACCATGAAAATAATATCTGGAACATTTATCTCAGTCTGCATCACTGATAACAATCATGTCTAACACCAACACAAATCCCAGGAAACCTGTTTGTGGATGCTGCACTTTAATCTGTCCTGACTTGAATTTAAATAGGAAACTATGAACACAAAATCTTTGTGTGTGTATCTTCTGCCCTTGACTTTGACAGAAAACAGAAACAGCTATACCTTCCTATAAGAACAGATTTGACAATTGATTACATTTTATACTTTTCTGTCATTGTGAGTGTTGACTCTACCAGTATGATAAAACAGATTGTGAAAGTGAGACAAATTGGCTTGGGAGCAGTCAGTTGGACTAAGTCAGACTGTCACTTGTACCTGAATATTTTACACACCTCGAGGCTCTCTAGCGCACTGGATTTATACAGCACCGCTTTCATTTTTGTCACCGCTGTGACTGAGGGAGGATGTTTTTGTTTTATTGTACACTATAGGAGAGTCAGCAGGAGAATACGAAGCAACAGTGAAAAGTTTCGCAGTGGAAATAGTGCTGAAGAAAAGGAAAAAAAAATCACAATAAAAAAGACATTTATATGCTGAGACACGTGCTAAAACAAAGTGATAATCCATATTTAAAAAAAACAAAGTAAAAGTCTTTTTTTATAGTCTTTTTAAATATATTATTCCCACTTCCCAGAGCTGGTTTAGTGTGACAAACAAAGTGCTCCCAGTGCTTCCAGCTCTAATTAGTTTGGGTGGTGTACAGCTTAGTGAATCAGCCACACTGACAGAGAAGACAGACTGCTGGTTAAGCTTGTCTGAGCACGCTCAGATGCAGAGCAGGGAGCAGGTACGGAGACACTTTTGTGTGATTATAAAATTAACTGTGTGTATGTGTGTAAAGGTACTGCAGCACATAATGTGGGGGTGTTGTCCACAGTATATTTCATGTCTTAAAAGTGCTCTGTAATTAAGGTATTCATGTTGCGGTTGCATGTATGTTTGAGTCTTGCACATGTGCTGGAAGTGTTCAAACTACACTAACTAGGATGCTGTCTAATTAGGTTACTGGTGCCTTGCAGTCATGGTTATGTGTAGGCAGTGCGTAGGTTAAGTGCGTAGCTGCATGTCGCTAATAAAAGTCTCATTAAAATCTGCTGCTTACGTCATATTTGGTGAAATACTTCAGAGTCCCCTCTCTCTCTGACAGGACAAATCGCCTGCTGAGGAACTGCCCGTTGTCCCGCCCCCTCTTCATCATTATGCCATCTCTAGTTCCTGCGGGAAACCAGCAAAGGTCATTCAGTGGCATGTATATGTTCCTGCACGTGTGAGTGTGTGCACTGCACTTACCTTGCTCATATGTAAAGTTCCTCCCGGGCTCAGAGAACTCTTTCCTTTCGTACTTTGCTCTTATCCACTGCTCCCTCAACACCCTGAACACACAAACAGAAGACACGTCAACACAGCTAGCGTGTAAAAAAGCTGAAAGCAGACTAATAGACGTCTTGTGTGCTCTGTGGAAGAAGAGAAAGAGGCTAATGTCAAAGTGCATAGAATGCTGATTCAGTAAAGCAGAAACCAAGACAGGAAAGAGCTCTAATTATTCTGCTCAAGTAGATTCATCGTTAATTTGCTTACATATCCCTTACGGACATGTAAAAAAAAACTCTGTTTGGAGCAATAATGTGTGTCTGAAGTGTGTTTTTCCACAAAAAATGTAATTACCACTTTAAAATTCTTAAAATGTCATCTACTCCTTCTCCTTCATTAAAAATTCCAGAGTCTATGAATATGCAAATATTTTCCTCCTGGACACAAGATGTCTTTACCTCACTATAAAGTCCATTCTTAGTGTGTGTGCACTGGAGGCTTCAAGTTTCTACATCACACTTGTGTAAATTGAATACTGGACCAGGATCGGCTCCAAACTAGTTATAATGTCACAAATTATGCTCACAGGCCCAGCCGTTAATCAGATAATAGGTGAGCACAGAGAAACTTTCCACTTTCAGCAGATGAATGTGAAAACAGCCCTCTACATCATCCTGCACAGCGAAACTCAAACATCAAACTGTAGGAACAAGCAGAAAAACATGATTGAGTGGACGGAGACTTTAAATTCCCTCAAGCAAATTTACTGCCTACTTCAGCGAAGGTATATAGATTTCTATACATTTCATCAGTGCATAAAATAACTGTAAAAGCAATTGAACATAAACACATATTCTACAATATGGCTATAATCCTTTTAATCTACATAGGTTGAGAGACTTGTGTTTACCATTTGTCTGGTTATAATTAAAATAGCTAAGACAGCAAAACTATTTGAACCACACAATTCAGAAATGTATGTTTGGAAACATTTAGTATGCCTGCAAAATATGGAAAATATCCTTATTTTTCAACATTTTTTGCTAGCTGTTCGATTAGCTAGCTAGCAAAGCTAACAACGTAGCAATAGAAGAAGAGAAAGATAGCTACAACTGTATCACAGAACTTCAGGAGTAAAATTAATTGCCCAAAATGTATAAAGCTGACCCAAAAACTGCACAAAAAAATATATATTTTCTCCAACTGTGTCACATATAAGTCTACTTGCTTTAATTCAGTCAGTTTTGGAGAAATTCTCAGGTCTTAATTCATTCTGGTGAACCTGATATATGACATCAATAGTAATCGATTTATTTAATACTCTGACTATGACAGCAAACCTGAAAGCCATCCCAAAAAACTGTGAAGGAAAATCCTGTGCAGTTCACTTTCACTTGTTCATCCTCGTGTGAGCAGCAAAAATGGACTTTCATAAGTTCTCGGTAAACAGAGCTTCAATGACATCATCGTCTTTTTTGAGCAAAAATGCCAAACATTTGCTGGTTGCAGCTTTTTAAATGTGAGGATTTGAAGCTTTTCTGAAGAATCAGAGCTACACAATGGTAAACGTGTGTGTAAACGTGTGTGTGATAGAGACAGAGAAAGGTGCAGAGATTCACGCTATCCTCAGGCGAATATTTTCAACAGGTACAGCAGTGATCTACTCCAATTAAAACACCTTTTCATTTTAATGCAACCTGAGGAGGATTGCTCTTTTCTAAAAAAATCCCCCTGCTTCACATTCATACAATTCCACACATTCTTGGCTGTGAGCTGTCTGGTGCAGCCACAGTCACGCACACCAAGACAGTGAAGAGACAGTCATGCTGCCTCTCTTTACTGGAGGCTCACCACTGACTGAGGGAGGAAAAAAAAAACCTTCAGAAACAGTTTCAAAAATTGTGTTGGGTGCTGTTGAATGAAACAATAACTGCAGATAATACATAGTTATTCCTCCAAATTTCTAAAGAGCAGACTGAGTAGCCATTTATGGATTGTAAATGTTGCAAAACCTTTAGTGCTGAATACTGAGGAGTTGTACAATTTACATAGAGCTATTTAGTAGTTATTGTCTGTAACAAAGTTGTCTATTGTTTGTTGATGAATTAACAGCTACTCTAATTGCCACTATTAATCGAATGCACTACTGAAATGTTGTTTCAAAGAGTCATGTCCTTACAAGTTGCAAAGACTGGTACTGAATTAACACTGCCAGAAGGCTGACATTCAGGGACAACTCATTTAGAAGTAATACAAACAAAATAGTAACCGAAGGAAAGCTTAAGCATTGCAATTTTAAGATAAATGGAGGAATGCCACTCAGTTTGTCATTAAAACTTCACTCAGAGCACAACAATGACTTAGCATTTGAAACTAATTTAAGTGTCAGAATTATTCACCATTAACCATCCAGAGCACAGCATCCTTATATACAGTCGCACTCTTTTGATGTCATATCTGCACAGCCATGCTGGCAATAATTTAACAGTGGGGAAAATGTATTTCTCTCACTTTGCATGCACAGATCTCTGTTTTTATTGTAAGATGTAACAATCAGTTCATGTAATTCCAGACACCATACTCAACTGAAGGAAAGAATCACTGAATTAAAATATGAAACATCAGACATTTAAAACATAGACAGTTGTTGGAGACCAGAAGAAAAACTACAGGTGTGGAGAAGGCTGAGATTTCTAATGAGAAATGGTTTGTGTTAGGCTGGGAACAAAAGCATGTTCTGTGTCAAGAATATTTAATTCACAGCAGAAATTTAAGATCCTTAAACTGGAGGTGAATAAAAATCATGATGCACCAAAACAATCCTGCTGTTCTTCTCTTTAATCTCGTCTTACTGTACATTCACTTTAACAGTCATATTTTGGGGCAGCGTAAGAGTGCTGACTGAATTGATACAAGAAAAGTGTTTAGTTATGTGTTAAACTATTTCTATTTGCCTCAAAGTATTTCAAACTATTTCAACCAGCAAAGACTCCAGGAAGTTACCTGCCATGGCCAGGACATAACCCCCCCATAAAACGGCAAATTGTTGCTTTAAAGATTCAGCTTCTCAAATTTTTGGTTAATTTTTTGCTGCTTTTTTGTTTTATATTGCATTAATGTGAACATCTTTGGGTTTTGGACGGTTGAACATAAGAAGCAATTTGAAGATTTTGTCTTGAGCTCTCAGAATTATTTATGACATTTCATTGATTAAATGATTCATCAAAAACTAAGTAAATAAATTAAAATAATCAGTTGGAGATCTACCTGAAATGTCAATTTATGTTGTGATTGCAGTAATACTGAGCATAATAAAGTATAATCAACACTCACACGTTTGGCTTAAATTGAAAAAAATAAGCAAAACAGTAATATTGACACATGAATACATACTCATGATGATGACTGTCATCACTATATTCAGCAGAGTGATCAGGATTATAATTCCTTCCATCACTCTGTCATTATTCTGGACTTGTTTTAGAGATAAAACGTAAACATTTCTAGACTGGCACAGTCAAAGCCCAGACTTGAATCACATTTATAATCCGTGGAATGATTTGAAGAAACAAACTTTTCAAAGACACTCCCTCTACAACTTGACCCAGCATGAGCAAATCAAATAAAATAGAGACATATCCAAGAACATATGAATCACTGCCAAAGTTGCTCCTGCAGACTGCCGTCAAAAGGGGTTGAATATTTTATATTTCTTTATTTCTCCACCGAAATATTTCACAAGTAGTGCAAGGGGGACTGAAGGTTTTACTGTACTGTAGGTCCTACTAATTGCTGGGTGTGACTGTCCAGAGCTTTCAACCCAGCAGGTATTATTTCAGACACATCTTCAAAGTAAAACACCAGCTTCAAAGATAAATGAGAAATTATAATTTTGTAAAGGCTCTGGTGTGTGAACATATGATACTTATTATTTATCTATGTATTAAATTATCTTGTAACTGTCTATCATAATCCTGAAGCACTTTGGTAGAAACTTTTGAAAGCTTATATAAATCATGTTTTACTCAAACTTAAAAAGTACCAAACAAATGCAGATCAGTATCTATGCAGGACTAATAAGAGGAATGGAAAGAGTGTTTTCCTTTATTTCTTGCCAAGTGAAAACAGCATATGAGTGGCTTCTCCTTCCCTGCTTCACACTTAAATATAATCTAGAAGACGGCAGATGGTGAACACCTCATAAGATAGAGGTTTTTAAAACTAAAATCAGGTAATAATGTCAAAGGAATAATAAAAAACTGAAGGATTTATTTTTGTCATGCATGCAAACACACACGTGCATGCACATGTATTAACACAAACATGAAACCACATGCATGGATACACATGATCACACACTGAGCACCACCCAACGGAATAAACAGTACATGCAAATGTAGGACAAAAGCATAGACTAAAAAATAACAGGTGTAGCAACTGTGACATTTACAATCTACGGTTAACTGTGATAATGTGAATTTTAGCTAGTGAGGAACAGGCTTAAAACCATTAAAACAAACACATTTGACTCCTTAGAGGGTCTTTTAGAGCAACCAAACACCGAACAAGACTATTTTAGGCAACTAAAATGTTACAATTAGCTCTCATGAACAGAAAACACAGTGAGATAGCGATGGCTACAGCTTCACCTATACTCTGTAAATCTGGGGTTGCACCATAGTTACATTACCTAACCAACGCTGTCATTGTGGTAGTGACTTGCCTGTGACGGCACCCACCTGTCACTCAAAGTGTCCACGCCCTTAATTATGCATAAATTTAAGCCTTAATAAAGTTTAAATGAGTGAGTTGTATAAAAATTCATCCCCCGTACAGTTGTCATGAACGGGGATATTAGCTATAGAGGCCAAAACTGTTTTTCGCACCAGGGTGTAATCACATTTATTTCTGCTGTAAAGTTAGGCATTTTAACATGGGGGTCTATGGGGATTGACTCACTTCTGGAGCCACCCTCAAGTGGCCATTCGAGGAACTGCAGTTTTTGGCACTTCCTTGTTGGCTTCATTTTTCAGCCCCGGAGGTTGCCGCTTGTATAAAATACACACATATTGTAACAGAAACACACATGATTTATATTTGTATGATTTCTGTGTGTGTGTGTGTGTGTGTGTGTGTGTTGCCATGGTTACTCACTGGCAGTCTCTGTGGGTTGGTTTGTAGTAGTACACTGGAACAGCAGCCTCATATTTACTCTTCATCATCTCATTACCGTTCTCAGCCATGAACTAACAAAACACACACATATGAAATGAGAAAAGGTCATTTAAAAGGTCCGGTCAGTGTGTAGGATTCAGTGGCATCAGGCGGTGAGGTTGCAGATCGCAACTAAACGAATATCCCTCTCATCACCCTCCCCTTCCAAGCGTGTAGGACGTGAAAGGCCCTCTATAGAAGCTAGTGTTTGGTTTGTCCGTTCTGTGCTGCTGTAGAAACATGGCGGTGCAACATGGCGGCCTCTGTGGAAGGGGACCCGCTCTCTATGTAGATATAAAGTGCTCATTCTAAGGTAATGAAAACTGCTAGATGCCACTAAATTCTACACACTGCACCTTTAAGGATGAATGACTCTTTGGCACAGCATTGCACAATTTTACAGTTACAGTTTTTCATCTGCTCAACAGGAGGATAAAGTTTGTGGAATAAATCTTTATGATGATAACCAGGAATCTTTTTAAAATAAACATGTGTAAGGTAAGCATGATCATTTATCATCTGGTTTCTGGGAAACCTCTGCACAGGAAGACTGGAAAATGACTGGAAAATATGATTTTTCAAACATTTGAGAGAATTTATCTGCACTTGATTTATTTCCCCATAAAGGCTTAAACATGAAAACTGGAATCTCTCTCTCTCTCAGCCATCAGACCAATAATATCATACACTGTAGCAAATAAATCACTTTTATGAGGTGAGTCATATGATAGAGTATCTAAAACATTTGGAAAACATTTGAACTTTTTCAGGTTTTTCAGTGAGTCTTGTTCTATGTTCTATAAATCACCTCTGGTATGTTCAAATGTTGCATATAAACTAAATACTAGTGAAATAAATTGACCAGGTATTTAAAGATGATTTGGTCTGTTCATGAAATGATCTTACAACCATATCTACAGTCTGTGTCTTTAAGCTGTAAAATGTTGTAAAGTAATAGAAAGAAATAGCGATTAATCAATGATTAATCAATGATCCAACTGACAAGAAACTGTTAGGAAAAAAATGTGTTTTCTCTCAGCTTCGTTAAAGAGAATAAAACTTTTCCTTGAACCTAGAGCGTAAGTGAATAAGGCAAGAGAATAAGAGAAAAATCAGTTTAGAATTGTTTAGTATTGGATGACTTATTAATATTATTATGTATCAGGATTAATTAGTCCATATTTCATACTGTCATAAGACAAAAGTGGCTCAATGTCCACACAAATAACTGTCAAAGTCTCCCTCTTCCATTAAGTCTTTCTAATTTCATACATCATAAAGACATATTCACAGTCTCCTTATTTTTTCAAAGACAACAAAGCAGCAAACAAGTTGGTTACTGTGATCATAATGAATCAGTGTAGAGTTTTTAGTTTGTGACTTACACATCATTACTTTTGATGAGTGGCAGCAAACAAACTGTTCATCAAGCAACCAACTTCTTCAAATTACCACCACAGCTTCATAAAGTGTGGGGACCCTTCCAACACAGTGAAATGTTGCTAAAAAAGACATCATGTTGAACTCAAACCCATATATAAAACATGCCAACATCACTTAAAAATGACAGCGCAGTGTTCTGTGAACTAGTCTAAGTTTATGGGACAGTGAGGGGGTTGCTGCAGGCTCTGTGGTCTCACCTGCACCTCGTGGTCCTCCCAGCGGGAGAGGCTCAGGGACTTGACCTTGCTGATGTCAGGGATGTTGCGGTGGATCCCAGAGCAGGCCAGACAGATGAACACCCCCAGGGAGCAGGAGCCCCAAACGGGATCTGCAGAGAGGAAGATGGAGAGAAAAAATGGAGTACGTGGAGAGATAAGTGTCGTGGGTTTGAAGAGACAGGAAGGAAGACAAAGAGAGATTGAATGAAAGATGGAGGGACTGAGAGTGAGGGATGCTTAATGTTTACATGCATACAAGCATGAATACAAGCTATAAAGTCCAGAGAGACAAGACATGCACGCTTTGTATGGTTAAGAACTAAGGCTGCATGAAGAGCCCCTCCATTCATTTCTACAAAAAAAATATTTCAAAAATATATTTATGCTTCAGGAAAAACATCATCACACATCACATCACACAGCAAAAGTGTACTTACTACCTCCACTAATCAGTTTCTTGGGGAAAAGGCTGAAGTCTTCAGTTGGCTAGTTTTGTCCAACCAACAGTCAAAAACACAAAATATGTAATCAATGATATCAGAGATTAGGCAGCAAATCCTCACATTTGAGCTAGATCCAGAGGATGGTTTTGCTTATTTATGTTGATTATGTTTTAGGTGAAGAGCAAATCATTTGATACATATTCACAAAGGATTCTAATGATAATAAAACTCATATTGAACAAAGAAAAAAACAGTCAGTTATGACATAGAAACATGCTAGCAAAGCATTTTTACCCAAAACCTTTACAATGAATGGTGAGACAGTTGTCAACCACTGCACAGTTATTCATTTATTCTTATACTGTGAAAACTAAGGCTCCAACTAATGATTATTTTAATTATCAATTAATCTTCTGATTATATTGTCATGTCAGAAACTAGTGATAATGCCTGTTTTAATTTCCCACAGTCAAAGGTGACGCCCACGTCTGAACAACAGTCCAAAACCCAAAGATGCTCAGTTTACAATAGTGTATGACAAAAAAAATCATCACATTTGAGAAGCTAAATCCAGCAAATTTGAGCATATTTGCATAGAAATTAAATGATTTGATCATCAAAATAGTTGCAGATTAATTTTCTGTCGATCGACTTACACTACCGCCCTCCTGTTATCACTACAGATCACAGATGTCTGAGCAGGGAGAACAGGACATCCTTTAATTTTCCAACCATACGGTAGATTAGAATACAATGTGTTTGGCTGCTTTACTCTCATGCCTAATTTTTGCTCCGTCAATATTTCACAATACCAGAGAGAGAGAGCTGAATTAAAAAGCAACCGGCCCACATACGCATATGCCAAGGCACCAAAGTGTCTCTCTTAAGTCTCCACTCATGAGGAACAAAAGAAATTACAGGAATATATGTCACAATGTGATCAGAAGGGTTGAATCTTGAACCTTGACAGTACAACTCTAAACAGGAGCAGAAGAAAGTGTATGTACTGAGCAGTCAGTCAAGCTTCCTTGGATAAATAAAGATTTAAAAGATGAAGAGATAAGGCCTGGTATTGATATTATCTTTGTTGCATTGCTCAACTACAGCAATATGTTGTCCTGGGGGCTGCGTTTACTGATTCCTTGCTGTGATTGTGATGCACTGAAATACAATGCGGTCCTATAGTTCCTGAATGTACCTAAAATTTCTACAAGTGGGCGTATAAGGGACCTCCAAACAGACTGCTAGGCTTTAAGCACTGGATGAGGGTGTGTGCAAGCCTTAAACTCTACATGTCAAGACTTGCTGAACTCTGAAAGTTTCCTCTCTTGAGCCCCCCACATCACAGAGCTGTTAAAGCTGAAGTAGAGCTCCTCCCTCTGAGGTCCTAAAACTCACCTTGTGACACATTTAAACTCAGACTAAGAAAATGCATTAAAAAAGTAATGATTGGGACATTTTGTTTTAGGCTATAAATCAAGACGTACTTTGGGCTGCAGTGGTTGAATGATATAAAAAGAGTTGGGTAAGATATCTTAATGATTACCTTTACTATGCTGACACAGGTAAATGTTCCGCGCCCCTTACACGTCACATCCCAGCAACTCAAGATACGCTCAGGGCAGTTGGGTTTGACCTTTCCGTGAAATTATACATGTACTTAAAACTTTTTTATTTTTCATCTTACCTGGTGCGCCACAATCTGCGCAGGTGTCATTTCCAGGTTTTTGTTGGATCTCCCTCAGAGCTCGAGTTGTTCTCTCATTTGCCGACATTTCAGTGTGCAAATCGATTATTCCTTCCTTTCAAACACACACAGATAGAGAGAGAGAGAGAGAGAGAGGGGTGGGGTGGGGTCCCTGTAGAGCCCTGTAGAGCCACAGCAGGTCAACAAGGTGTGTCTCCTTAAACTCCCGCACTTGGGTCCTATCTATCTAACGGGCTGCAGGCAAGTCCGCACAGGTATGCGCCCTCAGTAGAGGCGAGGTGTGCCAACGAGTGAAAAGGAAATCAAGTTCTTCTCATAAAGTTTTCACTGAAACGTCCATTATCTTTCCCGTTTTGCTGCGGTCAAGGAGAAGCGCAAGCCACCCTTCAGGTAGCCCGTGAGGCGCGTCCTGCCAAAGTCTGGAGCCAGAACACCGTACCAGTCTCGGGTCTGTCTGTACGGAGGGTGAGCGTGAACGAGAATGAAACCCTACACTAGGAAGTGAAATGCAGGGGTTGTCCAGACTTGTTTTTCCGCATAATTCGAGGTTAGGATACTATGCATGTCGTTCCGGCGCCAACTGTGCAGCATGCAGATGGACAACAAGGAGCATGTTGGAGAGCCAAATAATAAAATAGGCCCGTCTGATCATTGACTGACCTTTTAAAAAGATTAATTAGATTAATTAATTAACACTATACATTTACTGTTGAGATGTTTCAGATTTTATTTGATTTTATTTTTTAAGATAAGGATACTATAGAGGAAGTCATAATGGCAGGATGTGGTGTGGGTGTAAATATACACACATTGCATGACGGCGTCATTCCTCATTTTATGAGTCATGTAGTGTAGGCCTAAATACCTGTGAGGACAAAGGAAACAATCAGCAATAAAAACGCATGACTTTAGGTAGCATGTCATGCGTGTCAAATGAAAATGTGGGTAACTAAACCCAGATCAGGTCAATTCAATGTGAACTATCCCATGAGACAATGAGTTTTAGATTAATATCAAACTGAAAAAGATAAATGAGCTCCTGTTAAGTTGGTAACAGGGGTTAACTGATTTGGTGTAAGACGTGTGTATTTAGACCCTTTACTTAAAGTAGCAATCTAAAAATGTAGGTATGTAAAAAATACTCAATTACAAGTAAAAGTCCCGAATTTAAAATCTTACTTAAGTACAGAATTATCAGATAAATACTTAAAATATCAAAAGTAAAAGTACTTATGCAGAAAAATGTCCCTTGATAGTGATATTATATTTCATATTACTTTATTATCAGGTAGTGTTATCTATAATGATGCAATATATTTGTTTGATTAATCATTATGGTTCAAAGTCTGGGACACTTCTGTAAATACCTCATACGTGGACTTGGTTCGGTCCCTTTGATCCAGTTAAGGGGAATCTTGATACCACATGATACAATTACATTTTAGACAATAATGTGCTTACAACTTTTTAATGTCATGTTCAAACAGGAAGAGCTGTCCCCAACAGTTTGGGGATGGACCTTTCCTGTTTGAACATGACAGCCCCTTTGCTCAAGGTCCATAAAACAATGTGGGTTTTTTTTTCCCCCAGTTTGGTGTGGAAGAATATAACTTGACTGCACAGAGCCCTGACCTGAACACCACCCAACACCTGTGGGATGAACTGGAACATAGGTTGTAATCCTGGCCTTATTGCACAACATCAGTAGTCGACCTCACTGCAGCCAAGTTCCAAAATCCTGTGGGCAACCTTCCCAAAACAGTGCAGGCTTTTGTAACGGCAATGGTTTTAGATACTCAGTTATTGCATATGGGTGTACTGTTTGGTTGTCCACATAGTTTTGGCCATAGTGTATGTTTTCTTTCCTGAAAAGTAGCTGTTAAATGAATATAGGGGAGTAAAAAGTACATTTTGCCACAGAAATGTAATGGAGTAGAATAAAATGGAATATTTTAACACTGCATCCCTGTCAGTCTGCAGCTTGTCGTTGCATATTTGACCAGTAGGTGGCAACAGTTCACCACTTTTCTGCCCATTATGACTACTGGGTTTAGTTCTAAGTGTTCCAGGTGTGGATGTCAGTGCTGTACTTTTATAGCCCTAAGTATCTTTTTTCTTTTAACCAAATATCATTCCTCTCTTGCTCTTCATGTTGCTGAAAGCCTGAAAAATACACAAGCTGGTTGGAGGGAAGTGAGCCTTACGCTACTAATATTTAATCAGCAGCACAACAGTCTTCCCATCACAAAGAAAATGTCAGTTTGTGGAAATACTGTAAAACAAAAACTCTTTGAAGTGACTTCCCTCACGCCTAAACATTCACTACCCAATTTGGTAACCTAAGTGAGACAGATAGCAGTTAGGCCGATGTGACAGTCGGCGAGCAACCAGGGTTTGATGTAATTTTGCAGCACCGGATTTCCCTTGTGACAGCAAAAGGCTAATGCCCCGTTACCGAGCTCATTTGTCAACACCAATCCAGCAGACAGCGGCTGTCTATTCTCTCCCACCCTGGTCCCTAAATCTTCTTTTTCTCTATGCCAATTTTGGAGTTGGATGCCGACATTAAGGTCGTTCAGGCGTTTATCTCGTCACGTCTCGACTACCGCAACTCCCCGTACACACGTCTCTACCAAAAAGTCTCTCCATCGCTTCCAACTCATATAAAATGCTGGATCTCTGCTCTTAACTGGTTCCAAAAAATGTGACCATGTTACACCTGTTCTAGCTTCTTTATATTGGCTACCAATGTCTTTTAGAATTGATTTTAAAATACTTTAAATCACTTTTAAGGCCTTTTGTGGTTTGGCACCTCCTTATATCTTTGAACTCATCTCCCCTTATGACCAAACGCACTGCCTAAGATCCTCAGGCAAAACTCTGTTATCCGTTCCAAAGTCACAGCTAAGAACTAAAGATGACTGCATTTGCACTTAGAGCCTCCGGGCACTCGTATAAAGCTGATTTTTATTCTTGATTCTGAATTTTTTATTTCTGTTTTTATTTTTTACTTATTTATTTACTTTTTGTTTTGTTTGCTTTATTCATTTTTTTTGTTTTTACATTCATGTTTGATATTGCCCCTTGCTTTGTTAACTGACACTTTTTTCCCCATGACTTTCATTACTTTACTTGATTTTATGTCTGTACAGCACTTTGTAACTCTGTTTTTGAAAAAGTGATATATAAATAAAGTTATTATTATTAATAACAACTGTTAAGCCATGTGTGGCAACACCAAGTTGATTGATGTTAAAGTCTATTTGTGTGTGTGTGTGTGTTTTAAAAAGGACAGAGAGGATGAGAGAGCATCTCTCACTCTGCATGTGTAATGTAAGAGTCAAGAGTCAGTCAAGTGTTTTTTACAGACAGAATGGAATAGGGACACAAATAATCTCATGAATTTAAAGTTGCGGTAGTGTGGCTCCTCTGTTTCCTCTTTTCCTCACTCTCTTATTTTTTCTCATCTTCCTGTCAGTTGACTCACTCTTAACCTCTTTCCCCTCCTTTCTTTATTTTAATCTCTTCTATCAGTTCAATGTTTTATTGACCCTGAAGTCTGCTTATCCCTGAAGATAAAGGTGACGAAATTAATTGCACTCTTTATAGCACAGTTAAAATCAAATCACAGAAAACTGACAGTGTAATATGCTTTTGTTTATTTCCTTGTATTTGTAACAGCATAATTTGAGCTGAAAAATGCACACTGTATCTCTTCTCTGTCTCTCTCTCTCTCTGATGATTTATATGCACGCAGTTGGTGGCATTTTGAAGCTCGCTGGGTATGACAGCGACAAAATGGCAGCGAGTCCAGGCCATTAGTATGTGTCTTGCTGGGCTCATCTGACATATCAGAAGAGCCCAGCCCTGTCTGTGGCCCTGCCTTTGAGTCCGGACTCAGTCTATTCTGTGATGTATAGCCTTAAATTAAGCTAGAGGAGTTGCCCAACAAAGTTTAAATCAATCCACTGAACTGGCACTAAATGGTTGAGGAGTTTTCATGGGAATTAATTCTTTAGTTCTGACATCAAGTTTAAACAAGATAAATGAGATTTAAGGGTCTACAGCCATGCCAGCAGATCTGTGAGGCTGTACTTAGGCACAGCGACGGTACTTTGAGGTAAATGTTAATGTCAGCATGCTAATATACTCACAATGACAATGCTAACATGCTCTTGTTAAGCAGGTGTACCATGTTAACCATTTTAGTTTAGCATGTTAGCATGCTAATTGCTACTTACTAAACAAGAAACCAAAACTCCTGCACTAAAAGAACAGCTGAAGCTGACGGGAATATCAGTGGTTAGGTGGTTAGGTGTTTGGTTATAAGCCACAGTATCGGAAGATTCAATAATTTTACAATTTACAATTTCATTTAGTAGACGCTTTTATCCAAAGTGACGTAAATCTGAGAGCTGATACAACACAAGCAGGGATCTAGTCATGAGAGAACAACACAAGTAAGTGCCATAAAGCTAAGTTTGAGTCCAATAGGATCTAGATGCCAATAGGCGGTGCACAGAGGAAATGCATAGAGTGCATAGAAGCAGATTTCTCTCTACCTTCAGTCCATCAAGTGCAGAGGTGTTCACGATAGAGCTGGGTCTTTAGTCTTTTCTTAAAGACTGAGAAAAGACTAAAGACTGATGAATGAAAAGTTAAGCGATCACCAAATTTACTTCAATTCATCCTGAGAGGGACATGAATGTGTGTACCAAATTTCATGGCAGGAAATTAGAGGAAAAGGAAAAGTCAGGGGGTCATCAACTTAGTATGATCTGACAACCATGAATATATACCAACTTTTGTGCCAACCCATCAAGTACATGTTGAGATATTTCACAGGAAAACTTTGACCTGCTTGTGGCGGATCCTAACGACCAAAGTCATTAGGATTCACTCTGGTAACCATGAATGTCTGTACAAAATTTCATGGCATTTCTACGCATCTAATCTACCCTAGAGCCTAAATGACATTACAGTGCTCAGAAAATCCAACTACTCTACTTTGTTTTTTTCATTCACATTAGTGTCCACTGGAACACAAGCTGGAAGTAATCAGGAGCTTGCACCACTAAGCAGAAACTGTATCAGCAGACATCAATGGCAAAGACAAGAATAAAAGCACATCAAAAAGGCTTTGAAAACCTGGGTTCATTAAAACACATGGCATTTTATCTACTGCCTGCATATAGGCTAAAAGGAGAAGATGACATTCAACAATATAGTGCAGCCCAGAGCAACACAGTAAACTACATACAGATGTAAGCAGGCTTTGTGTAGTCCTGTAGTCTCATTGGGATTTAGCCTTGAGAACAAATTATACAGAGAGCATAAAAGCTTAATTAGCTTGCAAGGTATGGCTAAAATCTGTTAGTGACAGTAATCTCCGTTAGCAAAACTGACAGTCGCTGGCTAGAAATAAGAAGCTTGCTTTCATCTACCACAGTCTGAGATCACAGACCCACTGGTCCTATGAATTTAAAAGGGTAAATCTGCCCCTATTATCAAACTGAAAGCTTGGTTTAGCAACAGTAACTAGCAATTAGAGATTCAATTATAGATCAATTATTGTGGCATGTATACATACACCTTTGTGTGATTTTTCTCTACGATTTGAATAATCTCATACCCTAAAAGTTGGAGAATGAATGACATGTGCACATACACTGATGCCATAGCTCATAGTGGCAATGTTAGAAATACAATAAACACCATCAAAGTCTTATTACGTTTTGGCACCTTTGAGCCATTTCCTGTCTGTGACCATGTGTACCTCCAGCCATTAACCTACATTACTTATCAGGAAAATCATGTCATTTGGCTTTATGGGGGAAAACGTATTACTGTGAACTATGTAAATACATTACCTGAACTATAACCTTAATGTGATTATTCACGGTCATCAAGTTAAGTGCGCATGAACAGACAGTCGGTGAATGTGTGAAGAGACAGGGAAAAGTAAGAGGGGCAGGATGAGAGATAAGGAAAGGCAAGAAATAATAGTAGAATTTAAAAAAGATAAAGAGAGATGAGATTGATGGACACAAAAAGAGACAGAAAAAAATATAAAGGAGGAGCAAACAACAAAAAAGACAAAATCTGGGACAGAGATGTAGTGATGGACAGAAAAAATTAGGCAAGTGCATAAAGAAAGAGAAACAAGAAATGAAAAAGAAGGAAAAATAGACAGGGAAGGATTAGAGATAGGGTGAGGCAGAGACATATCCTTAGTAAAAGACTGAAACAGAGAGAAGGGAAGGGAGAGGACCAGTGTGAGAGACAGAGAATAGAAAACCGGGAGAAAAGAGAGACCCAGAGAGGAGAGAAAGAAAGCGGAAGAGAGCATATTACTCGTGGCAGACTCTGTCATGGAGTTAATGGGGTTTTGCCACTTCCTATCATCCCAGTGCCTTTTGAACCGTGGCCTTTGCATACAGAAAGATCATTAACTCTCAGCTCTGCCTCCTCCAGAGGCCTCGTCTTCTCTATGTCTGCAGGACGACTTGTCAGCAAGAACCTGGTGCATACTTCCCCGCTTCCATTTAAATCTGCACTACACACTTAACAGTACACGTTTGTTAGGAGCCCGAATTACCAGCCGGGGTTAAAAGGGAGAGGAGAGCCCAAGTCACTAATTGGGATGTTGTGGATTTCTCTCTATTTACCGTCACTGAAATTCTGTTGTTGGGTGTGTACACATTGGGAAATATTCTTACCAAGACTGTAAGATCCAAAGTAAAGGAAGTATAAGTGAAATACAAGCAGCGCCAGAGAGAAGAGGGCCACCCCTCTACCTGGAAGTCAGAGACCGGGGCAGTCATGGCAGCAGTGGTGTAATAAAATCTTGTGATGTGTCAGGAACTGACAGGTTTGATAATAGCATGTAAATCGCTCTGATATTCTGCTTAAACGTTTCGATTTTACAAAATGATACTATAACTTGTATGCAAGCTAGTTTGTGGCAGGTTGCCTCCAATCTTTGGTTGCTAGCTGTTACATTAAGCAGGCTAGCAAGCTCTAGTTTGAGTTAAAGTGTCAAGCAAACTAGCACGTATTGAAATCTCAGGACAATCGTACATTGAGCAGAATATCAGAGCAACTCAGATTACAGCTGGCTAGGTGATGCAGGCTAGTTTGACCATTTCCTAGCTATAATGTTAATCACTGAGGAGAATTAGCTTGCACCCCCACCCCCCAAATAACAAATCTCAATTGTTGTCTGGTTTCCATTACCATATTCATACAGATGAACGGATGTATAAAGAGGAACTGCAACCACCTCAAATCTCAGTTGGAACAGGTGAAATCTGAGTGCCTTGCTCACATGCAAACACACAGCTCTGTCTGGGAGGTGTTAGGTCTTGACCAGCTTTAAACTCCAGGGTGTCTGATATTATAAGCAGTTAATGTTGCATTAAGCTGTGGGTCAAGAACTGAACCCCAAAGCTGTTTATGCTGAGCAGAGCAATGCGCGGATGGGGATGGACAGGTGCGATACCTGCTGGCTAATCAGGTGGATAAATCCTCAGTGAGACAGCGGAGAGATGAATGAGGTGGAGGAGGAGGGCCAGGGCTAGAGTGAGGTCACTGTCTTACATCCCCTCCCTTTATCTCTCCTCCACACTTCAGCAGATTCACTTCATCCTGCGGTGTATAGAGCCTGACCACAACTCAGGGAGTTTCAAGATGTGTGTGTTTGTGCATCTGTGTGTGATTGAACACCTGATATTTGAGAGTCAGGGGAGCAGAAATAGGAAAACAACTCCCCTGTTTTCTTATCTAAGCTTGAAATTGATTGAAAAGACAACTGTCATGTTTACACGATTAAACACCTTGCCTCCAGTCAGTGAGGAAGATAATTAGACAAAATAAATAAGCAAGACAGCAAGTTTTGGTTTTGTTGTCTTCCTTTCTTGTTCATCTTTTTCTTCAGGAGTAACTTTGCCACTTCATTGATTTTCCTGATAAAAACAAACTTACACATTCTGGTATGCACACCTAAAATGCCGTGAATTCCTCTTCTTGTTTGTTTGTGAGTCCTTTAAAGCTTCACTACTCAATAATTGTATATTAACAATGGATCTAATTAGTGTTGGGATGTTTGAGTGTTGTGTTGCCTGGATATACCTGAGTTCATACAGCTAAATATATCAAACTTTCTAGTCTTTAAGGTTTTCAAGTATTAAGGCTTTGTGCACCTTTCACACCACAAGTGTTTATAGCTGGTATCATCAGCAGCCAAGTTGAGTCAGGTCAGGTCGATTTGTGGTACTGAATGATCTCAGCAGTGAGTGCACACAGCTAGAGTAAGCCCAGAGGGGATAACGTGTCAGTCATTAACCACCTGCATTGCTAAAAGCAAGCTTAACGTTGTCACACTGTATTCAAAGTGAGTTTTTAATACAGTCGAAATGTTTCCAATTTGGTTGCTGGCAGCTAGTTTGGTAATAAATCTTTTAGCTCATTATTTTGGATTTCTGGCCCACAGCTCCAATTTCATTAACTATGAACAACTCTCAGCAGCAGCAGGCAGCTGTTTTCAGCAAAATAAAAAAGGTCTAAAAGGACTTACTGTATGCTACCTGCCCAGCACCAAACCCTAGACAGAGTTAGCAAAGTAGTTGGCTGGTGAACAGTAGCAGAACATTTAGCTACTAAGGAGCTGGATATTCTTCTCTGATGGATACCAAACTAGAGATAAAAGGAAGGTGAATATTGGACTGACATTCACCTGGTGAACAGAAACATGATTCCATATTAATGCTAATGTTGCTACATGACTGCTTGATATAAAAGTAGGCAGATGTATGTTAACACATTCACCATAACGACTTCATACACAGAACAAAGTAATATGTTAATGTTGTGTTTCCTTTTTACACACCTAATTTAATGTGTTTGTGTGTGCGTATGTACCTTTGTATCTTTATTTATTTATTTATTTTTTAATTTCCATTTTTTTGTTTCTGTTTATTATCTTAAAGGAGACATATTATGCACATGTACAGGTCTATATTTGTAAACTTGGGTCTATTGGAATATCTTTGTATGATTCACAGTTCAAAACCTGTATTTAACTCATACTGGCCCTTTATGCAGCCCCTCAGTTCAGCCTCTGTCTGAAACAGGCCGTTTTCTTCTTTGTCCTGTCTCTCTAAGGGCTCCCCCCTGAGGAGCCCACTCTGTTCTGATTGGCCAGCTCGTCACACATGCCTGTCGCTGACGTCAGCTCATCGTAAAGGTAGAAAAAATTGTTGCAAATGAAGTGGGCAGAACAGGTTGAAGCCTGGACTTTTGACTTGCAGGGAGCAATTCCTTATGTTAACCTCATGTTTTGGAATTTTTGACCATGTTTAGCATAAATATCCAACATCCCCTTTAAACAAAGACTGTCAACACTTGTATATGTTTGAATTAAGGTAAGGCCACTTATTCCTTTCTCTTTTATGAAAAATGGAATTGAGCAAGTCAGATGGAGAAAACAGACAAAGATGCAACAATCCCTAACTATCCATCCCTCACTTCATAAACCACAGTGAGTGCAGTCTGTATGAATCCATATCCATCTCCTCCCTGACAGCAGCAGCAACAGCAGAGGCAGATAACAGCATCCATGTGGGACACCACACAATTATTTACATCCTTGAAGCAAGAATTTGACATCTCCTCTTTTAGCTCAAAACCACCCTCTTCACCCCTTATTCATGTAGGCTTTCCGGCTTTGTATATTCCCTCCTTTTGATCACACATCTCCCTCTTTGAAAACACAATTTCTTATTTATCATTGATAATTTCATATTGATGGAGTGCATGCAGAAGGGCGTGAAACATGGATTACATGTTTAAGCCGTGTTTGTGGTTGAAATAATGCATGGGTTCTATTTACGGAGGCGTTGGCAAACATGCTTATGGCTGTATACCTGCATGGTGATCATGATGGTGGAGATAGATCACAGGGGACTATTTATCCAGCCTTGTTTGCACGAGTATGTAGGCCAGATGAGCTTCTCAGGAATTTCCTGACAGTGTTCTTATGTGAGAATGAGTAATGAACCGAATGAATGACATACGTATGATACATGATGCATGCTACAAGCTCCTGCAGCACACATAAAAAGTCAAGGTTAAGTCATGTCAACCAGCCTGTGGGTAAGCAGCTTGAAAGGCTGAATAGATTAAGTCCTCAGAGGGGAAGCACTGTGATATCTGTTTCATCTGCAGTAGAGACTGTCCCTGCCTCGTGCTTAGGAATGTTTTTCTTACAAGAGACCATATGTCAGTGTCAGCTCCACGCAGTGTGGGGGCTCTGTCTTGTGTCAGCACCTGTGAGGGCAGACGTGTCAGGTATGATGGCAGGAATCAAGTCGAGAGGCCATGAGGAGTCCTGTAATTACAATGTGATGCTCACATCTCTGTTTTGCTCTATGGATGGTGTTGTGGATATTTTTTGAGTGATGGTCAGCACCTCAGTGGAGAAAAACGCACACAAGCCTTTGATGTCTTAAAGCTGAAAATGTTTATTAAAGTACTTGGCCAAGTGGAGAACTGAAATAGCGAACATCGAAGTCATCTGCAACCTGGATGCTGTTTCTTTCTGTATCTCTGTTCTCTGAAGGTCTGAGTCCTAGTCTTTATCAGCCTACAATATGAAAAGTTAGTCTAATTGGTTCACTAGTTTCTAAACAAGGAACGGCATTTTACCCATGTCAGTTTAGGTCACGTTGCATGGAACTTCTGCATTTTTGGTTTGAATGTCTGACTGTGTCAATAGAATCTACACATCCACCTATCTGTGTTGTCTAGGAAAGCCTCCTCCGACCTTGGTGACCATGGCAATGCTGATTTACCCTCTATCAGAGAGGTTCTTGCTTTCCCCAAAACATCACAGACAGCTGGAGTCTCAAGGAGAGGAGAATATGTCCTCTTCCTGCTTAAGAATTACAGTGTGACCTCAAGGCCCAGACTTGACCCAGTGTAACCCAGTTTGTAACCCCTAAAGATGGAAAATTCCATAACAGATGGCAATGTCAGTCCGTTTGTTGGTCCACCATTTCCAGACTGAAATATCTCAACAACTACAGATGAATTGGCATCATATTTGGTAGAGACTTCCATGGTTATTAGTAGTCTCTAGTAATAAGTCAAGTCAAGTCACATTTATTTATAGAGCAGTAGTGCAGAGCTGAAAGAAGCTACTACTGCATTGACCTGCTTGTCAAACTTAAGGGCAGAGTCAAATATCACCCCGAGGTTTTTAACATGGGGTTTGACAAAGGTGGATAGGTTGCCTAGGCTGTTGGAAATTGATTTGATGGACTCAGAGGGGCCAAATAGGACAACTTCAGTCTTGCTCTCATTTAACTGTAGGAAGTTTTGTGCCATCCAATACTTGATGTCCTCAAGGCAGTTCATAAGACTGAATAGACTGCACTGGTCGTTGTGTTTCAGGGGGAGATACAACTCTGTGTTGTCTGCATAGCAGTGGGGGTAAATGTTGTACTTTTGGATGATTTGACCAAGGATCAAGGAGAACAGGATGGGACCTAGGATAGAACCCTGTGGGACACCACAGCAGAGACTAGTTGGGGGAGAGGAAGAATTCCCTCTGTTGACAGAGAAGCTTTTATTGCTGAGGTAGGATGCAAACCAGTTTAAGGCAGTGCCTATAACACCAACCCCATACTGGAGACGACTGATTAAAATGTTATGGTCTACTGTATCAAACACCACGCTGAGGTTGAGTAGAATCAGGGCAGACAGTCACAAGATCAACAATATCAAGGGGGCAGGTTGCAGTTTTCATGGGTGAAACAATCTTACTGAGAAAGGGTAACGAGATGGGTTGAAAGCTGTCCAACGTGGATGAACAGGCAAGTGAGAAAACTAGTCACAGGTGGAGGGGTAAATGTTTCAACTTTGGAGATGAAAAATTTTAAAAATTCCTCTCACTCAGCTGGGGAAACATGTAAACTGGTGCTGGGGGCGGGACAGATGAGGGAGTTAATGGTATTGAATTAGATTTTAGGATTATGGGAGTTGTTGGTGATGAGGTCAGAAAAGTATTTTGCCCTCGCTGCCTTTACTGCATCCTGAGGTTTAGGTTTACATCTTTTTGATTTAAGCGGGGCAATGGAGTAGAGAATAGAAAGGCAGGTGGTGTTAAATAAGGCAATAAGATCCTCTGTGCTAAGGTGGGGAGGAGAAGCCTCAATAGTGCGGGAATTGGGGGCAGCTATGAGGGCATCAGAGATCTTATTGGCAGTCGAAGAGTTAATGAAGCGAGAGCGGCAAGCAGGGAGATGAGGTTTAGCTGGAGAAGAAGACAGAGAGGCATCAAATAATATTGCGCTATGATCTGACAGACAAGCATCAATTATTTTCATATTGTGAGTCAGAAAACCAAACGTAAACTAGGTCAAGTGTGTGGCCTAGCTTGTGAATATGGCCAGTAATGAGCTGCGTAAGGTTAAAAGATTCAACCAGATGCATGAAATCAGTCACAAGAGGTTTAGAGGGAAAGCAAACATGGGTATTGAAATTACCAAGAATCAGGACTTTGTCAAAGTTGGGCATGATATTTGAGAGAAAGTCAGCAAATTGTGGGATAAAGTCTTTATGTACAGATTGCGGAATTTAATAAGACTCTTGCAAATTTCCACTGGGGTGTTGGAGGACAAAATAAACTTTCATCACTTTGTGGAACCGCAGTGACCACTGATTTATTTCACAGCAACTTGCCAACCTATATATTTTAATAATTGTGTTTGTTTCAAGGATGCTGTGGGAACTAATTAAAAAAAGACAACCTTTAACTCCTCACAGTACACAAATGCAGGTAATTTGGCTGGTAGAGCCTCAATAGATGTTTCAAATTCAGGATCAATTATTGTTTCCCCAGCCTCACGGTCTACAGGTGCCCAGTTAAATGTTTGCCAGGATAAAAAGATTTTTTGATTTTTTTTTTTGGTTAACTAGCCAATTTATGGTGCCACCACACTGATCCTCTACAGCTAATAATCCATCTGACTTGCTTGTCTTATCGTTTTCTTCTCTGGTTCACTGCTTCTCATTTAGTTCCCCTGTCTACTAATATTGCTGTTTTCTCCAGTTCATAGTTTGTTCCTCTGTGCTCCTGCCACCATCACGCTGTGTGCAGCAAATAATTGTGCAGCAAAAGATGTCTTTTTGTGTGGTCTTGTATTTCTATTTTCTGACCAATTAAAGACCTTATGAGGACATGTTTGTAAGGTTGTTTTTCCCAGTCGTCACTTCCTCAAAGGGCAATGTGAGGTTTAAGACTTGATTTTAGGGTTAAGGGTAAGAATCTGGTTTAGATTAGGGTTGGTGTAATGCAGTAGTAGCATGTAGTTCTGATGGTTGATAAATCAGGGGCTAGGAAATGCATTATCAAGGTACAAATACCTCTAGACATATAAAACACATTTTCACCCTTAATCACACAAAAGTGTGTTTGCTTGTAGGTTTGTGGGTGAACACAGGACATAGAAGGCTGAGTAGTTGGCGGTTACATTGGATGAGTAATAAATCTTTTATCCGTTAAATTTCATTGCAGGTGTCAGTGTGTGTGTGTGTGTTCTGTATACTTGCAACAGTTTGACATTTGGGCATGGGAAAGGAAGATCAAACTGTGCTCTGCTTGGGTAGCATCTGTTTCCTCCATCTACTGGCAGAATGTGTGTGTGTGTATGTGTGTGTGTGTGTGTGTGTGTTCCCTTTTTTGTGCTGTATGATACAGATAAGCATAAGACATATTAAAATATCGTCATTTCATATCTTCCTGCCAGCAGTGGAGTGCATGAGTTACAAAGAAACGTAATCTCCATCTACAGGTTATCGATTACTCATCTGTTTACAGTAATTCACCAGAATATTCAATTCTCTTCAATCACTTACTTTTACAGTCTTTAAAAACACTTAATTACATTTCACTTAGTGTGGTTTGAATTAAGTAATTATCACAACCTTGTAAACATAATAACCTGGCAAAGACTGACTGAAAACCGCAGCTGATTACAGATGAGATTTGCCAGTTGAAGTTACAAACATCACCAACAGCAGATTTTCTCAGCTGTAGCGAAATGACATTGACTCCATAAATAACTTGACAAAGGTCCAACGTCAAACTTGACTATTGTGTAGTTGATACACTCAAAACTGAATGTTCCTTAGTTGTACTTTTAAAGGAATTGTTCAACATTTTGGGAAAAAAGTTTGGGAAAGATGTGGAGTCTTGATGTCACAATGAGGTTGTCAGGTAACCCACAGAGAATCCAGGAAGTCATTGCTCCAGGCCGAGACCAAGTCCTGCACTTAACACCTAGTAAAACCACAACCTGATGTTTTTAGACTTTTTTGTACAGGTTTTTGTAAAGATTAAACAAAGTCTTAAATTAGTACTATAAGTTTCAGAGGTGCTGTTAGGCAGATTTTATTGCCTTCAGACAAAGCTAAGCTAGCTCTTTAATTTTCTAATGTATTGATGCTTGTATTGCATGTTTGTATTCACGTAAATGTTCATGGGCAGAATGCTGTATGTAGTAAAATAAAAGATACAATAAGTGATTTATAAGGATATGATAATCTGATTTGATATTAGATTCAGATGGGTTAAAATGCTGTCGAATCTGAACCCCACTGGTTCTGCAGAGATCTTTTGTTTTAAATTTGCACCTCTGAATCGATAAAAGGTTGAAGTGGCGAACGTGGCAGGGCTGCAAACCGACCTCATCTCCTCTCAGCCAATCACAGCCATCAAGGCACAGCCCATACCTGTCACTCACACCATTCAGTCATTTCCTCTCTGCATACAGGAGTAATTAAGAGTCAAGACCTCCAACACTGCACACCTCTCCATCCATGTTCATTATCTCTTTTTCAGATTTTGAGTGTGATCATTTCTGTCGTGTGTTTAGAGAAAACATTGCAAGCGTTTAATTGGGGAAATGCAATGTAATGAAATGAGTGTCTTTAATCAGTCTGAAGACAAAGTGAACAAAGATGAGTGTTACATTCTTCCTACTCTCTTTTCATCTCTCTCTCCCTCTTTCTACCCCATCATTTAGATAACAAGATTACTGTGACGTTGCGCGAGGCACCTCCAACATCACTTTACATCAGCTAAATAATAACTTTGCCCCTGTCTGCTACGCTTATCATTGCAGAGACTCCACCTCCTCCCATCTCTCTCCACCAAAAAGGCTTTCATTGCAACAACAATAGCTTTCACTATTGATGACAGAGAGGATTTACTACTACAGTGAGCAGATTCATCAAGCGTCACTCCCTTTTTACTGAAGCATGCATGTGCGAGTGAGAGACAGACAGCGTTCGTTACCATGCTTCTATTTATAGAATAGAATGAATTAAGATTTTAACTCTACTGTGGTAGCATCAATGTGTGCGTAAGAAAGGGAGAGAAAGACAGTACATCATCATACTCCCACTTTTAGAGCTAAATTGTTAAGGATCTTACTTGACTGAATTTATCCATTTTTTTTTCTTGTGTTTGTGTAATTGTGGGGGTGCATGCTATATGTGGGCAAAGTGTGTGTAATTCCACTCCTCTATACATTTCTGCAACATTGCTCTAATGTACTATTAATGGCAAGAGACAACCACATCAAATCCGTAGAATGAAAAGAGAAATAAGGCATAAAGAAAAAATAAGTGAGATTGTGTCTGGAGTTTATTATGATATGAGCAGAGAAAATGGAGAGAGCCAGAGAGGAAGACAAGAAAGAAACAAGACTTGGTTTAGTCATGATTATGTCTGTCTTTCTAATATTACATCATTTAACAAAAATCTTGTCTTCTCCTTCTTCTACATAAATTGTCACAACACATAACATACACAACTTCACTCCCTTTGAAGTTTGTTAAGATGGCAGCTACCGCTGTGCTAGTGTCAACTGTGAAAGCCAAGAGCACATGAACTGTGCTAAAAATGCAGCTCTCCAAGGCACTCTGGATAAAAGTGTCCACCATTGGTAAAATGTTAAAATGTTAACTGTTATTGAAAATTAAATTGGCTAACGCCTGCTGCCGAGGCATCCACATGGATTAGCAATTTTCACACTGAGAGGCATAGCATTTTTAAGAGGTTTATCTGAGTTATGTAATGTGGATGGAAAATTATTGCCCATCAACGTGACAGGGGGAGATATTGAGAGCCTCTGCATATATTTGCTCTCAGAGGCTTTGGTCTGTGGCGATGTATGCGTTTCGAAATGAAGAGCAGAGCAGAATGTGGAGTGTGGGCTGAGGCTTAAACCCTATATGATATGTTGCAAACTGCATATATGGCAAAAGGGGAGGAAATAAGATTGGCATATGAGGGTGATGCATTACACTGTATGTGTGTGTGTGTGCGTGCCTGGACATTGTATGCATATGTGAGTATGTGTGGGTGTGTTTGTGTGTCTTTCCTACAATATATTTATGAGGAAATGTTTTGCTGCAAGGATACAGGGAAGAAGAAAATCCCATGGAGTGACAGCTTGCCGCCCTCACTTCTTATAGGTTTTTTTGGTTTTGTTTTGGGTTTTTTTTTTTTAAATAAGAAGCTTTCTTGGACTAAAGTCTCCCTATAATGTTGGACAAGGAGACTTTAATTGTAACCATGCCTTTGCTGCTCATTGCGTATTGTCTCTACAATAATATTTTGTTATTTGTTCAAAAATTTGGAATCTTTTTAACAATCAGGGTTGGTTGATCCAAATTCACTTAACTGTTATGGTATCTAACCACGCAGATAGTTTTGATTTTATTTGCAGAGGTTTTGAGACATGCCACTCTAAGATTTCAGGCTTCACCCTAATTTAATTTAATTTAATTTAATTTAATTTAATTTAATTTAATTTAATTTAATTTAATTTAATTTAATTTAATTTAATTTAATTTGTGGAACTCACAGCATTGATAGATGGTGTTTGAAAAAACTCAGTAGTGACATCTTTTTCCAGAAACAGTGTCACTGTTACTCTTTATAGTACAAAGAACACGCTGTCAACAGTTAGACAAGGCAAGTTTATTTGTATAGCACATTTCAACAACAAGGCAATTCAAAGTGCTTTACATAGAACATAAAAGGCATCAAGACAGAATATAAAAGCAACACTAGGCAATATAAAAATACATTTAAATACAATTAGAAAGTATTAAATAAGATTAGACAGAAACAGTTACAGTGCAGTGTAAGATATTAACCCTCAAATTTGATTTAATAAAAGGCAGCGGCAAAAAGAAAACTCTTCAGCTGTGACTTAAAAGAACTGAGAGTTGCAGCAGACCTGCAGTTTTCAGGGAGTTTGTTCCAGATATGTGGAGCATAAAAACTGAACGCTGCTTCTTCATGTTTAGTTTTGACTCAGGGGACAGAAAGCAGACCAGTCCCAGACAGTCTGAGAGGTTTGGATGGTTCATAATGTAGCAGCAGATCAGAAATATATTTTGGCCCTAAACCATTCAGTGCTTTATAAACCAACCGTAGTATTTAAAAGTCAATTCTTTGACAGACAGGAAGCCAGTGTAAAGATCTGATGAATGGACTGATGTGAGCCACCTTTTTAGTCTCAGTGAGGACTCGAGCAGCAGCGTTCTGAATCAGCTGCAGCTGTCTGATTGATTTTTTAGAGACCTGTAAAGACACAGTTACAGTAGTAGACTCTACTGAAGATAAATGCATGGACATGTATTTCCAAATCCTGCTGAGTCCTTTAATTCTTGATATATTCTTAAGGTGATAGTAGGCTGACTTTGTAATTCTGAGTCCAAGGTTTCTGGCTTGGTTTGTGGTTTTTTTTAACATTATCGATTGAAGCTGAGTGGTGGCTTTTAATCATTCTTCGTTGGCTCCAAAAACAATTACTTCAGTTTTGTCTTTGTTTAATTGAATAAAATTCTAGCACATCCGATCGCTGATTTGTTCAATGCACTTACTCAGCACTTGCATTGGACCATAATACCCTGGTGATATGGTTATGTAAATTTATGTGTTGTCTTCATAATTATGGTAACATATTTTGTTGTTTTCCATAATCTGAGCCAGTGGGAGTATGTTGATTTTAAACAGAAGAGGCCCCAGAATGGAGCCTTGGGGAACTCCACAGGTCACTTTTGTCCGCTCAGATGTGTCTATTATCTATTATCTATAGACACAAAGTAGTCTCTGTCCTTTAAGTAGGATTCAAACCAGTTTAGTACTGTGTCAGAAAGTCCCACCCAGTTTTCCAGTCTGTCTAGTAATATGTTGTGGTCAGCCATGTCAAATGCGGCACTGAGATCCAGTAATACTAATACTGAAAATCTACTGTCCACTGTCTGTGTTTAAGTGGATACCATTGAAGACCTTAACAAGAGCAGTCTCAATGCTGTGGTGTGGTCTAAATCCTGACTGGAAGACATCAAAACAGTTGTTTAGTGCCAAGAAGTTATTCAGCTGTTGAAAAACAGCTTTTTCAATTATTTTATTATTATTATTATTAGTATTTTCATTACTGAAGTGTCTAGATTATTCTTTTTTAAGGCTTGATGATGGCAGTTTTCAGAGCCTACGTGAAGACATCTAAGAAAAGAGATGTGTTGACAATTTGTAGAAGTGCTTGCTTATTTAAAAGGGGGCAGTTGCAGGATGATGTATCAGATTTCTTATTTGGCTACTGATATACAAACAGTGTGTCTAAGTGTAAAAGAAAAATCCCACTAAATTATACCTGGATTTTATGTGGATGTGACACATACAAAATTAGTATTTAGCATATTACACAAATGTAAAGTGTGTAAGTGTAATTGCCTCAGTGGCAATGTGTCTTTGGGAATTTTCCAGACATGCCAGTCATGTCTCATCTGCCCTCTAGTTGTGAGTTTACCTTTGTAAACCATCTGGTCCGATCACCTGCTCACCCAGCTGCATCTAATCAGCAATCAGACACAGCATATACAGCATGTACTGTACACTGTATATGGAGGCTAGTTTGCAGCAAGATGTGTTACCAATTGGTTGCCACAGTTTAGATTCTCCCTCTTTTCCTGAAGGCCCAAAAGTTTCAACAACTGATAAATGAATGAAAATAAATGAAAAATGTTCCAATTATATTTCACACCAAATTACACAATGCATACCTTGAGGTTCCAGGAGGACACTTAATACCATGTTGACAATAATGGACTATACTTACCACCAACCGTCAGAATTGAAAGATGACAGCTCTGCCATCTGCGCCACAGGCACCACTGTCTGTAATTTGCCAGTGTACTTTCAGTTATAATGCACTTTTATTCAGATGAATCTCTGCAGCATCCCTTGACTGCTTTGCTGTGTGGAAACTTTGACGCCCATCAGAGCGTATGACATCAATATTTAAGTGGTGGGTGAGCCAGGGGTAAGAATCTAAATGGATGACTTCTTCTCAGCATCGTCTGTCTTGTGGGCATCACAAATGTGGGGTCGAGATTGTTGATAAAGACATTCAAAAATTGCGTGTGTGTGTGTGATTTGTCTTTAAATGCATTGAACATTAATCAATATTGGTGCCTGCAATGGTCTCCTCCACTCAAATAACCAAAAAGTTGGGTCCATGTGGTCCTATAGTACACCTGAACAAGTGTATTTCACTTATTCTGCTGATTAGCTCTCTTCCTAAGACTGTGGTGAGATTGCACAGGCTTTGATTGATAACTCCCTTACACTCCTGTCAGCGTTATTGCACTTGTGGACATTGGACAATACTTAACATATTGGTTTGTGCCACCTGCTATCAACCCTGTTTTCAGCAAAAAAAAAAAAAAAAAAGGTCACTGTATGCTCCACCCACTATGACTAAATTTGGACTTCAGCCGACAAGCTGGAAGAGAAAGAGTGTTAAACCTTATACTCTGCATTAAAAGCATCCTTTAAAGATGCAAGTCATGTGACATAAGGGATAAAGCCTGGAGACTGAGATTCTCATATTTACTGGGTTTTCTAACTTAAATCACTCCCAAGTGTGAAATTAATGTTGACATATGTGATGTAGGTGTGAATGTATATACAGTATATAGTAGGGTACTCTCCTTTCCTTCTAAAGGCCTTGCTATCAGCTGCATGGTGGCTGCCAGCTCTTGAAGTTTGTAGCAGCTTAGGCATTTTTTAATGTGATTTCATGGACTCACGTGGCTGTGGGAGAAGTGTGGATGTGACTTCACACAGAGTGAGACACTGTAGATTAGATGGCCAGTGTACTTTTTGTTTGTTTGTTTGTTTTACTCCCCTTTTCTGTTCAATGCACCCACTCATAAACCTACTTACACAACCAAGAGGTAAACAGATATGGCCTGTTAGTGTTTATATTGTTAGCATGTGTACAAATGGCTTTTTTTAGCCATGCTAACGGCATGGCTCTAGAGATGTCAATCTGACAGTCCACCACTTTGGTTCCGACTGAATCTCAACAACTATTGGATCGATTGCCATGAAATTTTGCGCTGATATTCATGGACCTCAAAGGACACATTGTATAATGTTGATCCCTGAGCCACTGCCAGGTCAAAATGTTTTTATCCAATACTTTGGTTTCTGACTAAATTGCACAACTAATTACAATACCACCGGCCTCAGCTGCACTGTGTGTTTAATGCTAATTAGTAAATGTTAGTACAAGAACGCACTAAACTAAGATGGTGAACATGGTAAACATTATGCCTGCTAAACATCAACATGCTAGCATGTTGATGAGAGCATTTAGCTCAAAGCACCGCTGTGCTAAAAGCACAGCCTCACATAACCACTAGCATGGCTAAGATTCTTAAGTCTCTTTTTCTTCTTTTTTTTTTCTATTTCCACATTTCTTCCATATTTATCATAGCAAATTGCTCCAAAATATATAATTCTAAAAACCTACAATGTTTTAATATCTCAGCCTGTCCTCAAAAGAAAAACAACAGTAGTTATAGGTCAAAAATTCAGTCAGCAAAAACTACCTATAGTCATGTTTGAGTGACAGACGCCATACAGCAGCTGTAGTAATTATGACCCGCAAAAGTGATGCAGTTCAGATGACATCAATTTAGGTGACAAATTTCCATATTAGGAACTTAGCTGCAGGAGACCACTTCCCGTTTTTATCTGCGAGTGTCATATTCCCAACCGCGAGTCAGGACAGTATTTTAAAAATCGTAACGATCGTATGATTTTTCGTGGTGTTTACTGTTGCCATGACGACAAAGGTTGCCTAACTTTAAGGAAGTAAGAACTTTAACCCAAACCATGTTTCAAGTGACCATTTTAACCCAAACCATGATCTTTCCCTAACCTTAACCAATTGGTTTTTGTGCCTAAACCTAACCAAACCTTAACCACAGCATTGTCACCCCATAAAACATAATTATTTCTTAACAGTGACATATTAGAAAACACTCCTATGGGTCGTTCTGGAGTGCATGGTACAATCAACATATATGGCTATTTAATTATGAGGAGGTGTTAAGATATCTGCACGTGAATGCATTTATACTTTTCCTAAATCTGCACTTCACTCCATAGATTTGTCCTGTTAAATCAGTTCAATGATTAATTCAAAAAACTTCCTGGTATAATTCATTAAATTGTGACATTCAAATTGTTCAAACAGCTATGTCTCATTGCCTTTCAAGTTGCAACCATACACAGCTGTTTGTACAGCTTTAAAAATGCTTTACAATTTTTTTCAGGTGTTTTACATCTTAATCTTATAGGAAGTCATCACTTACAACCCACAAAATGACAAAAAAAGTATTTTCTGTTAAATAACTTAATAGTCAGATTTGTTGGAATCCCCCTTTTTAATGCCTCCTTTGTGTGATATTTCTGTTTTTTTCTTTTTCACCTCTTCCTTGTAAAACTCCATGTTTCAAAAAAGCCCACCTCTTTCTTGGACCTTAACCTTTAGAAATGAGTGGAGATCACTGACTTGAAAGATCATGATCTCGAGGTCAGCATCTCCCGTGTGTGCTGTTAATGCTCTTATCATTCTGAGGTACCAACACTGCTGCTGGTCTGCTGTGAGCTACAACGTTTTATTTTCTGTGCTTTTATATTGCTCTTCATAGTATCACATCATTTAAAATCATTCTCACAGAGATAGTAAACTACAAAAAGCCTATTCAGTGCATGCATTGACAAAACCAAGACAGTAATTCCACTAATATTGCTTACCAATAAATGTAAATATAATAGTTTTTCAATCATCATTTGGCAACCAAAGAGACCTGGGAATCTTTAAATGGCTATAATCCACTTCATTTTTACTTGCCAAGCAGGACTATAAACTTGAAAAGTAAGGAAGGAAGGAAACTGACAAAATCTGATTGGCTGTTCAGTGACAGTGACAAGTTCAGCCTCTGTCAGTTTGACAAGCTGACAATCGTGTTCCCCATCTGAACATCCTCTGAAATCCTGTGGTTGTCAAGACCATGAGCACTGGATTCTGAAAGGTTTTTTTTTTTTTTACTCTGACACTGCGCAGAATACAAGATGAAGGCTGCAAAATGTCGGATGATAAAATGTGCTGTTGATCTACCCTTTCAAGAGAGGAAAATGCTTTTAAAAAGAACTTACAAAACATTAACATTAGACAGCAAGGTCATGTTAAAATGTCAGAGGTCAGACTATATCAAACTACTAAAATGTAATTTCAAAAACACATAATGTACATCAGAAAATAGCATATTTGTGACCTTGGAGCAGACCAAGGGACTAAGGTGACCTGTAATCTGTGAGTCAGTAAACTGATATTACATAGAAGGATAGGGTGTGGGGGGGCAGTGAAGTCATGGTTCACTGATCTGATTGGTTTAGAGACAGAGGCTGTCCACTCTCATCCAACAAAATCATGTTCACTGGTCTGAGCTGAAATTACGGCTGATTGAGCTTCAATTTCGTTCCCCCTCTGACTCTCTCTTCTCCATATTAATACCTTCCTCACTAGCATGGTGAAGAAAAATCAATGCTTATTCAGTCGGGCTGTGTGCCATTAGCGTGATCATATTTAGGTTAATAGATTCAAATGGTTGTTCAACAATGCAAAGTGAAACAGAACACAGGCAGAAAATGAGGCAACAGAGGAAATGAAATGATTATTTCCTTTTAAGATTGCACCACATTATGCTTTAGCATGACAAGACGCGTGGGTTCTCTTATCTTTGTCGATCACTCCAAAGGCAGTCAGCATTCATGTTCATTTGTGTGAGAACATACAATGACTGCTTTTATCCAAATGTGCCTTTTAATACTACAAGTCTAAGGATATTTATTATGGCTGGCCCCAGTGGGAATCAAATTATAAACCTTATAAGCATCTATAGCAGGTTTCCAGACTGATTTGTTGTTTAAAAAGGTTCTATGCCAGTGTGGGCATGTCACTGTGCAAATAAGATGAAATACGATCCAGGAAGTCTATTTTTGAGCATATTTTTGCACATCTTCAGGTCCATATTTTTATCCTAGGGCTCGACCTCCCCATGAGCCCATTCTGTTCTGATTGGTTAGCTCTGGCTCCAGAGGCTACATTAAAAAAAAAACAGTAGTAGTAGGATTTCACTTCCTTTTTTTGTATTTTACTCAAAATGTCAACTTCCTAAATACAACCGTACATGTTTGAGCTGAAATCCAATCTTAACAGTATATAAATGACAGTAAATCACAAACACTGTGTTATGTCCCCTTTAGGTAATACATCTATGAGTTTTAAAAAAAACTGCAGGGTGATTTATAATACAATGATACAGGATGATACAGAAAAGATATTGCTTTTACTCTAGATGATTGCAAGGTAAACACTAGATTTACACTGCTAGTGTCACAAAGTAATCTACCTGGAATGTGCACTTCCATGTATTGATTGGCTGTTGCAGTGGGTTGCTACATGATACTTGGAATTGGCACACATGCTGTGCCAACACATTGGTCTCAGTGAAAAGAAAGAGGAGGCTGTGTTTAGATGTTGATCTATTGTCGGCCTTGGTGTTTGTTTCTTAGACTGTGTTGTACTTTTAGAAATAGCCATGTAATGGATAATTGCAAGTAATAGATTTACATTTTTTTCAATGAGGTTTCTGTAACAGGAAGACTAAATGTACTGTATAATGTACTAACATTTTTGAGATTTGTTTTGTGCTGAAAACCTCTTCCAAACACCACGTCCTTTGACTCAACATTTTTGGAAAGTGAGTGCGCCAAAGTAAAATTTCAACATGCTAACATCTCTTCTGAAAGGCATCAGAAACTTGGATTATTTGATCAATTCATTGTGTTTCTGGCCACCTGACAAATCCAACATTCACTCAGCTGCGACATGCTCCACTATTGTTCACCAGCTGGTCTCTAATGTTGTCTTGTGCACTGTTTGGTCCCACAGATAGTGTATATTGGGTTTAGCAAGGCTTTTTTTCTCTTATTTACTGATGATTCAACCAGGTTGATGAGAATTTAGAGACTGAACCACAACAGTATAGTTGTGGGCTGTAAAACCAAAACAACAAGTAGACACTTTTAACATTACACAGTCATTTGATCCATTGTTATTACGAAAATATTGATTAGAGCACCCTCTAATTGAAAAAGAAAACAAGAAATGGGAAAGGTACATTACACTGTAGATTTTAGGGTGGAAGGAAGTTTTTCTCAATTAGCATGCTACTTTCACCATGGCACTGCAAAACTATCTACCTAGCAACAGGTAACAATTCTTAAATGCATGCCTACTGTAGCCTACAGTATAGATCTTCACTTTTTTATTAATATCTTTCCCCCATATTCCTTTGCAGTCTGTTTCACTTTCAATAATCATAGACAAACAGCCATCTGCTGCCAGGTGGTTGCAGATTATGGTGCATTGAGACACATTCAGAATGGTAACAGCATTGTTTTGCTTGTTTTCTCATCTGTTCATTATAGACCAAGTCTCATTAAGCCAAAACCTGCAGGAGTCAAAGTAATGATTTTACTATTAAAAGTGTCATTACATAGAATTTTAAAACTCTTTCTTACACTTATTATGAATACTCTCTTATTTTATTTAATTTAAATGTTGGTTATAAGGACATGGCAACAAATAAGTAGAAAAAGTGCTCAGTCATTACATTACATTATACATTATTACAATTATAATATTATCAATATTTCTCTCTACTCATTAATGTCTAGGTACTGCAGTTCTCAGGGACGGACTCTGTCGATCCATCTGTCTGTTGAGTCCAAATCTCTGGGTTAATTCCCTCGCTCTCTGGCTCTGTCCTCTGCAGATCCACACTCTTCACTCCTCTCCACTGCAGTCAGCAGGTGTTTGCTGCTAATTAACAAGCTGACGTGGCAGATGTGGAGGTCGAGAGCTTGATGATGTTCACGTCTGCCATCTCTTTGGGCATCGGATGAAAAAAGGTAGAGGACTCTGTGTGCTGGACCTGAGGGGGTTAGCGTATGGGAATTCATTTCTGGGTCTGCTGTCCGAGCCGGAGAGGTCAGGGCAAAACGCTGTGGCCAATTAGTGTCTCAACAAGAGAAAAACCTATTCGTTGGCCTCTCTCAATTCAATCTGTGACATGTCATTCAATTTGCACGGAAACAACATGAAAGAGTGTCGGTGAGAAAGATCAGCAACCGGGCCGACGGGTGAAGAAAAACAACTGCAAGTCTGATGAGCTAAAGCTCTTCTTCAAGAGATTAAAAAGGGGAGTCCAAAGAGACACTGCTCAAAAGCTCTCAACCATGTCACACTCTCTCCATTCCCCACTGACAACACCACCGGCTGTCTACATCATATCTCTTTCCTCTATCATCTATCACACCAGGGCTCAACGCCAGAGCTCTAGTCCAGTTTTCCCTGTTCATCCTGCACACCTTAGATTTGGCATCAATGTAGCTAAGAGACAACCAAACTCTTAACTTCCTCAGAATGTTTTTTTTTCCCCTGTTGAGCATGTATGCCTTTTTCTAACGTGCTTCACCTGAAACAACCAATCAATCAATGATCAATCTTGAGGCACAATTCTAGGGCATGGTAAAAGGTTTAGTAAGAGATTTATTTTTCATCTCACCATCTGTTTAGTTACTTCATGTGTCTATCAGATAGATTCATATATCAGAAAAAGCTGTGTAAATGCATTCAGGAAGTATTGCAGATGGATTGAAATCTAACCAATCAACCAAATCTAATCTAGCCAGATGTTGAAAATGAGTAAATATATCCACTTCTACAAGATGCAAACATTAACTTTACCCCTCCCAAGTGTAACTTCGTCAGTGAGGGCTCTGAGGAAACAGCCTCTACAGGGTCTGTACCCTGTGATATCAGCAGCTAAGCTACACTGAAATAACACTTGGAAGAACCATCGTCCTCCCTGTCTCATTAAATCGACAAGAAAAAAAAGCTGCTTTAGAGATTTCAACACATACAATCATACAGGCATACATAGGTACACCGGGCTGTTATAGTGCTGATCAGTTCAACCACTGAACAATATGTATGGATGAGACAGCAAGGTGAAAGAGACCCTGTGAAGACGATAAAGCTTTTGTCTTGCTCATTGCTTATAAATATGATTCCATGTGTGACGGTTCATTCATGGATAGGTGTTAGCTATTTAACTGTTGTTGTAACTAAACTGCACAAGTTATTCGTCTTCTTGTGTTCTGGCAATTAACCAACACCTTCTGGTATTTTACCACCACCAGGACCAACCCTGATGTGCTTGTAACTAAGGATGTGCAGAGACCCCAGTATTTGTATTTGTATCTGTATTTGTTGAGGCAGCAAAATTATTTGTATTTGTATTTGTATTCGAATAAAAGTGGAAAGAGGCTTAAAAATCCTGTTTTTGTTTTTATGACACTTTTAATTGTAGAAAATTAAAGTTACAGTAAGTGTTCATGAATAAACTACCTTACAAAGGAGGTCCCCACACCAGATCTTGAACTGGAGTCTCCCAGATCATAGACAACTACACTGACTACTGAGCTAAAACTTTACTCATCGCCTCATGTAGACAGACCTCTTCCTATTTGTACACCCATAACACAAAGCCAGCACACCGTGTAATGTGTAGGGAGGAACTTCAAAGGCAATTATTGCTTTGCACTTCTCAGTTATTGCCTATTTTTTATAACCTAACTTTGTGGAAAGGAGAAGAGGAACAACAGTTTATGGAGAGTCCCTTGGGAGCACTTTGCTTGTGTCAGTAACTCAGCTTTATCTCTGGGGAACACCCCCAGCAAATAATTTTTTAAATATTTGTATGAAACAAATATTCATATAAAACCCACTATTTGTGCTTTGCTGAATAATGTATTTGTATTTGGGCACACCCCTACTTGTAACCCAGAAAAAACCAGAACTGATTAGAATCAGATTTGTGATTTACCTAATTTAAAGGCTTAAAAGTGGCTTTTATCCATACCAGACACTTAAAATGACAAGTGTAAACGGGGCCATGGTTCAAACCAAGTGCTGGTTTTGGCATTGACTTTGCCAACCTGGATGATTTACATAGTGTGTGTTCCTGTTTATGGGAGAAATTTGATTTGGGGTATGAATATTAAATTAGAGTCAAATGGGCAGTTCACAAACAAGAGATGCTTTTCTTGGATACAATAACCTTTAAGTGTTCGTCCATTTTGGCTTTGACGGATGCTTTTTTGTTTGCGCTTTCTGATTTGTACCCAAGGACACGATAGAGATTGTTAGAGAGACACATTTTTCAGCCGTGCAACAGCAGCGTTCCAGCACATCTTGTCCTACACTCTTTTCCTTCACAATCAGACTTGAATTATGCACACCAACAGCCAAGCACTTGCCATTGGTTATGGTGTACGCTACCTTTGTGGCTAAAGCAAATAGGGTCATAACGGTCAATGACTTAAGACTTGACTTACAGATATTCCACCTGACATGAATCGTTAAAAACAACCAAGATATTCTGAGTTATTGTTCTTTGACGTTGTAATAATTCAGTTTATTTAAAAGTCTAATCAGTGGCCTTTTTATGTGGTACAGCGAGCTGTCAGTCTTATGATGTCGCTGTCACTGACATACTGTCAACAGCAGTGAATAGCAATTTAATTTGTCTTTGACAGTTGTTGATCAATATGCCTGAGAGAAGTTCACAGTGGTGGTTCTTCCAACCACATGACAGCAAAAACATTGAAATTCAAAAGTAACTGCAACCTGAAAACTGAATGAAACTGCCATGATAGCATCACATCGAATCTGAATTCAGTATGTTCAGCTTTATGTGACAGGAAGAGTTTGTGCATTTATTTGTCCAGTAAACGAGTTTTCAACACCGTGACAGGAGATCTGACAGCATTAGATGGAAGCATGAATTGCAACTGTCTTCTTCTACTTGTCTCTCATTTATATAATAATAGATATCAGAGAAAATACAACCTCACATGCCCCTGGTTAATTTCCCTTTCGTTATGCTATACACAAGCTCAAGATAAAGTTACATCCTTCTGTCTCTGCATCATTCAGGTGATTTGAGAGCATTTAGCTGATTGAGTGTGGCTATCCAGCCAATAAAATGGAACAGTTTGTAAAGGAGAAGATGAAGCCGTTTTCATATATGAACTTTGGACAATGTCCGGAGAATCAGGTCTAGACATTATTACCTTTTCACACATGTAGCACACAACAGGAGATTGTCCATGTCAGACTACTGGAAATACTCTGTTTGGTTTAGGCAAGGGGTGGTTCCTGGGTAGAGTGTGCAGGAAGCAGGACTTGACACAAAAACTATGCTGCGGTTGTAATTCGGTGTTTTTAAGCTTTTCGCCAAAAATAAAACGGTTTTTATTTTATGGGAAATCCCAAGAAGTCCTCTCTCCCATTAGCACTAGCTTCACAGCAGAGCTTTCAGGCCCAGTCAAAACAATGCAGCTTAACTGGCCTGCTGCGTTTATCCAGCACCAGCAGCGTGATAGAAACGTCATCAACACGCCCACTCGCTTGCTGTGAATTCTCCGGACAGCTGCTGTATTCACACATGGGTTAAATCAAACATTGCACTGACTTTGTACTAGAGAGCTGAAAGGGTAAAGTTCCTTTAATGTCCAGTCCGACTTATTCGGACATTTGCATTCTGACATACAGCTCCTCAAATTAATGTCCAGATAACTTCAGGGTTGCGGTACATGTGTGAAAAGGGCTCAAGAGAGACAGATAATGAGGGAAGGAAATAAGAAGGAAGGAACCCATATCAGAATCCATCTCTTTTCCTCCATCTAATCACACATCTCCAAGGCTTGGAGATTAGATACAGTTAAAGGTGTTTTCGTCTTGCTGAAAAGCAAAGGGCAGCCGCGAGCACTACAGTAACAGAGAGCGTGAGCTCAAAGTGTGCAAGGATGTTACATCATTCCTGTTGTGCAACAGTCTAACTCAGTGTTTCTCAAACGTTTTCATGTCAAGTACCCCTAAACTGACACAAATTAGACTACAACGACTCACTAGCAAGGACCACACCATCAACAAAATATGTTTGGATGATTTATTGAGGAAAACAATTGATGTGTATAGTTCTTCTGGTTGCTGGCTGCATTGTGGGGAAGCTTATGGGGAATCCGCCATAGCACCCGGGCAACAGCGGACCCCCTCAGGGCGGTATTTAGAGGTATTTATAGGATGGCTGGAAGTAGCGTAGTTGAGGTGTGGTCCTGCTCCTGAAACTTCACTTAATAGCTTCAATTACAGAACGTGTATGAAACTCATGACCAAAATTCATTTATACAGTGTCATTGTGTCACTTACAGATGGAATTATAGTGAAAATAAATTCTCCTTTTTGCTAGGGACCCCTTCAAGGACCCCTGGACCACTGGAGAACCACTGGTTTAACTATCTTACCTGGAAGAACAAAAGGGGAAACATTGAGGATAAAGATCAAGTTAAGATAAGAGGAAAATATATGATGTTGACTATCTTTTTTCGCTTCTTTCACTGAACACCTGATCATTTGGTGATATTTTTGGTATACATACAAGCCCAAACAGCTGCAAAATGTCTTCTAGAAAGATAAGATTACATAAGATTGTTATGTCCACAAGAAACCCATGTATTTGCAATTATACAGTGATTTATTTGAAAATTTCTATTTAAAGGCACAGAATGAAGGACACAATGTCCTTGTGGACTGATGTCAAGCACATGGAACCAGGATAAACCAATATTATCAAATTGCAAAGCTGCAAGCCCGCAGCCCAACCTGCATCATTTATCATCAAGAAAAGTGACAGCAGCAGACGAAGCTTGACAAACCTGTACTTAGTTATGGTCAGCTGTGATTGGACAATGGTTGTTTGGGGGAGGGGTTTAGGGAATGGCAACTTTTGCATTATAACTGTATTTTCATATTAGACGTTTGGTTTATGTGTATTTTTTGAGTTTTGCTTCATTAACTAGAATATAATACTGAGAGTTTATACTGCCATGTCATCATGTGTCAGCTTTTGGCTAATTTATGTTTGTGTTCAAGTAGTTACTCTGACAAAATGATGATGAAGGGTAAGGCTCTCAAGCTTTCCCTCTGAAAAAGTAGATGTCTGTAAACTATTGTGACAGAAACACCAGGCAGCAGAGTAAAACCCTCAGCAACCCCCAAAATAATATTTACTATTATATACACTGAATACACAGAAGCAGAAAAACAGACACCCACATCCTGTACACATTCATACATACAGATGTGAAGTGTGTGACAGAAAAATTATGATTGCACTGCAATGCTCTTCAAAGTGTCTCCTCCTCTTTCATATACTATGCATACACAAACACATAACATAAGCAATTTTCCCATGAAAGGAAAAGCGACAAGGATGTCAAGATGTTATCATGGTGTTCTATGTGACTCATTATTATGTAAATGGGAGAAGAGGCTAAACAGAAGACCGACCTAGTGACCCTCTTTTTCATTTAGCTCCTCTGGGTTCGACTCCTCATATCGATGCTTTTGTCCTTTCCATTAGGATGCAACTGGGAAGGCAGCGCTGATCAACCATCCTTGTATTCCCCTGTCAAGCCATTTAGCCTGGGAATTACAGTTTAGCTGGAATTACAAATGATGTGATAGGATTTACACAGTGATACCCTCAACTCTCAATCACACTGATGTGCACAGGCATGCACACAAACACACACACACACACACCTCCAGTCATTCCACTCGAGAGCCCACGGAGTCATTGCAGTAATAACATGCTTCATTTTCAATCTGCCTCCACCCCTCTTCAGCCTGCTTGATGGTGCTGAAATGAGCATACACCCACATACATGCTTTCATATACAGTCAAACTGTCACATATGCGCTTAGTGCATGCATACAATTAGCATTTAAGACCGCAAACTTTCACACCTGACTCGAACTGTCGCGATCATAAAATGAGCTTTAATGACTTTTGGGTAAAGTTCAATTTTTAGTGAATTTGCAAATTTCCTGTCCTTTGTAAGAGTTGGCGGCGTTTAGCTCTGATGGGGAGATAATACTGTGGAGTCCAAAATGGAGTGCAGTAGCTTGTGCCTGATTTCCATTTCATGCAAATGAGTCATGAGTTTAAGTTCCGTTTACACCCCCAAATCTCCAAAGACACAAAAGTATCTAAAATTACCAAACTACACTTGGATGTTTATTATTTTGATGAATTCATATCAGAAGTGCAGTTTAATTAATATTGAACTATATAGTAGAAATATCAGAAGCCATTTTTCCTGTCAGTCTTTACTGTCAATAAAGATAAAAATGCAAAAAATGTGAATGTTTGTTATTTCTGCTTCATGTTGAAAGACAGAAAGTAGTAGGCATCAAAAACCTTAATTATGTAAAACACAAAGTAGCTAAAAAAAAAACTGTCAGTGTGCGACACCACTCATGGATGCTGAGCTATCACAAACTTTCATAGTTCATACCATATTGGTGGGTTGCCATTTAATTAAATTGCAGCATCTTAAGTTGAATGCATCTGCCCACTGATCAGATAGGTATGTATCTACTGACAAGCAGAGAAAAAGATATTAAGAAATTATTAATTACTTGCTGATTTGAATCGTTTTGCTCAGTTCAGTTAAAAACATTTGCAGCCGCTGACACCTCTGCTAAAATGTGCTGATTCAGCCGGTGACAACAATGATTCAGCATTGTCAGATCAGCTTATGATTCAGTGGTAAAGATTCATTCGTACACATCTAACAAACGCACACACGGGTCTGGACGTACATACATGAACACACGATATCCATTCATGTCATATCTACCTGTACTCTCTATAAATAAACACTTAAAGGAAGGAAGTGCATGAGTCAGTGCATCTGTCTCTGTCAGCAGAGATACAGAGGCCATCATTCTTCCGCTATATAGCAGTCCTTGTTGGCTGCAGAAGGAAGAAGCTGATGTGCCAGACCCAGCACATGCTTGGCACCTTCACAAAGCTGGTTTTTAAGCACCTTCTCTCATTGTCTCCCCCCTACTCTGTGCTGAATGTGATGCTGATGTATGAGCTTTAAGTTAAGCCTGAGCCGGAGATAGAGGAGGTAGGGGTGGTAATTGCACGTCGTGCCGTGCAGCCTGCTCCTTTTCTGGCCTCGATGGCCTCTTATTGTGCGGCGCACTGCAGGCGGAGAGGAAACACACGTGTAGCCGTTCCACTGATTAATTGGCTATCTGTGGCCCACCAGTTCACTCTCAGTGGCCTAATTACGTTTTTTAATGGGAATCCGAATTAAATTGAGAGAGCTCTTATCTTGTTATTGCACTGTAAATTCTATCAAGTAGTCACACATGGTTTGTCAAGGATGTGTGTGTATATGTGTGTGTGTGTGTGTGTGTGTGTGTGAGTTTGATTCCATGACTAAAACTACTTTTCGTATTTCTCCAAAGAAATTAGCAGAGTGTCCCACTCCTGACCCCGTACTTCTCAATTTGGCAGTCTGATATGTGAACTGCTTATGAATTTGAAAACAAATTCAATTTCTGATTATACTCTTATTACTAAACTCTGTGTAGGACCGGCACATGTTTCTAAAGGGGATCATTTGGTGGTTATCACATTATGTTCTAATCCGCTGTTAGAGCTGCAAAGTTACAGATGGTTGGATTGGAGTTGGTTTTGGAAATTGAGCTCAAGGGTTTGATTCTTTATTTTAAATTATTCTTCAAGCGGCATTCAAAGCAATTAATTCTCCTTATGAAATTTCAGTTTATTTAGGAAAGTTAAGCTGTTTTGGTCAGGTGACCAGTCTCAGTTGAACCAATGAGGCAGAGACAAGTCAGCGGAGAGTGACATTCACAGTTTGTGTGTGTGTCAGCTCGCTTGTTACTGAAGTTTAATGGTGACAACAACTGATTGAACATTTCCTTGATAAAGTTGCCAATTAGGAGTCAGTGAAGCACTCTGCAGGTGGGCTCTCCTGAAGAGGCAGGTACAAAATATTTAATGAGTCAGTGCTGTAGGAGACTTATGACGTATATACTGTGAAGTCTGCTCTTCGCACACAAACATACACACACACACACACACACACACACGCGGAGCTCAGTGAGGAGCAGATGTGATGCAACAGTGAGAACAAGATGAAGCGTCACAAGCCTCACAGCTGGTCAACATCCGACAACCTCCAGCAGATGGTGGCTTGTCTCTCTCTCTCTGTCAGGTTGGGACATCTGTTCGTGGCTCTGTAGTTATCAGGCGATACTTTATTTCAGAGCTGTTTTACCTTTAGACCCAAATTTAGTGAAAAGATCACACCATGTGTTTATGAAATGTTTGACTGGTCTGTTTGAGCTGTTGATATGGAAAACAAGGAAAAAACATATTTAAGGCCAGGGGTTAGTTGTCCTAAAATCAGTGTTGCTTGCAGCACACATCAGGACAGATGTGAACTCAGAGAAAGCTGCACACTCATAACTCTGGTGCGATGCTTTTATTTTAAATCCTAGAAATCTACAGATGTAAGATAAGCAAGAAGCATCAAAACATATATATCTAGAACTCACAATAAAAGGATTGCACTGCATTATTGATGCAAACCTGTCATTTAAGCCTTTTTTTCTGTCTTGATTTAAGGTGCTGACAGTAATTTCTAGAAAATTATTGACATACGTTGATAACTAAATCTGTCAAATAAATGTAGTGGAGTAAATGGATTTGCTATTATTTTCCACCATCTCTTATATTAAAACATTTTTAGGAAGGGATCTTCTTGTACAGTAGGAGTAATTACAGCAACTGACAAACATTTCAATGTGCATATAAGCCTGTCAGTATTCTTTTAAGACAGACTATGAAAAATGTGAACCTAAACTTTAAATTGCTTCAGCAAAAATGACTCTTCATCCAAGAAAAACACATTCAAATGATCACACAAGCAAGTTTTTGACTTGTTCTAAGAAAATAAGATATTTCAGCCCCAATAACAAACAAAATTGACTTGATAAGATTTTGACAGCAACTTATTTCACAACAGGTAGTGAGTTAAAGATGTGATGTGTTCTATTGAAAGCAACATATTGGTAGTTTTTGGTGAAAATGTGAAGCAGTTTTTGGTGGAATAGATTGTGTTTTTTGGTGTTTTGATTAAATTTAATTGGTCCAGAAGTTTGTGTTTCAGCACTGATGATAAAGGGAAGTATTATCACCCGCTAAGCCTATTATACATCCATCTATTTATGCATTAATTTATCAATGAAACCATTGATCTTTCTTTCCTTTCATTTAGCAATCCATTGACAAGTGCATTCCACCCACCCTTATCTATTATCCATCTATCCATCCCTCCTCTAGCACTTTATTTCTACACATTAATAATCCTCTCTCACATGTCTGATCACTCTAGCCTGCTGGTCAATTTCAACTGATAAGGCTCTCATTACAGACTGCTAAATTAGTTTGGACACTCATATCTGTGAGCATGCTGTATAGATGTCCCAAGAGATGTCCAGGTGTGTGTGTGTGAGTGCTAGGAGGAGTCTCAGGTGTGAGGTTTGCTTTATGCAAATTCTGAGCCGGACTAATTCTCAGAAATCGGATGGCTTGGCGTGGCATCAAGCAATCCCTGAAAAAGAGTATGTGTCTGTGTGTAGAAGCCTACTCTCCGTGCATAACAAGATCGGCTTTGCTGCCAGAATCTTTTAAGTGACTTTACTCAACCACCTTGGAGTTTCTCCATGTCCTACAACTACAGAAATGTGAACCTTTGCATGTTGTTTTTTCTCAATTGTCAGTAGAAAAAAAGCTAGTTGTAGATGATCCCTCATCACCTGTAAACCACATCACATAATATCCCTGTTAAAAGCCACATTCTGTCGCTGTATCAGTGTTGGCGGTGCAATTAGAATTTATATTAAAATTACCATTATCATCAAAAAGAAGTCTTTCCAGGTCTGCATGTATTTTCATATTATATTTGCACTCTGTTAATAATGCAAGGGAACATCTGCATCTATTCTCCAATAGATGAAAAACATGCCCAGCATTGTGGATTTTTTTTAGACAAGTCAGAATGTATCTAAGAGTGTATCTAAACTGCAGGATTCCCGTGCATTGATGCCCTCTCGAAATACTGTATAGTGATATTGTACAAGTTTTTATGAACTTTTCCATCATTAGCATTTGGCTTGTTAGCTTCACAACTTGTCCACTGCAGCAGAATGGAACAGTTGTCAGTGTCATGTAGATCCACTTACTTTAAAGGATAAGGCTGGCGATTTTCTGTTTTTCTTTTTTTCTACATTTTTCATGAGATTTGTCAACAAATCTCATGTGCAGAATCAAGCCAACAATGAATTGCTCCTATACAAGTATTGTACGTGTATCCAAAGCCTGATATATCTTATCCTCTGTGTCGTAGAAACTATTAAAAACATAATAGATATATACAATAAACTACACTGTTGCATCTGGTGACTTGTTCCTTCACCGCGAAGATTATGGTCACATTAGTTTATTCAGAAACGGATCCAAGGTCTAATAACAACGGTCACAGTTTCAGTCTCTGGAGAGTAGTTCTGTGTAAGGCTGAGGCCACTGCGGAAACGTAGTTCCCTTTACAGTGCTTCGCTAGCTTGTTGTGCTACATATCACGACCTCTTGACTTTGTTCTACATTGTAAATTTCTCTTCAGAATGAATTTAAAAGGTTGCGATAAAATGCAAATTTGTCTGAAAAGGTTTAAAGGCAGATCCTGCATTATTTCCTAATCGTGAGGCCTGGGCCCTGTTTGGTAGATGGTCAAAACATTGTGCTTAAATGGTGCATATTCTCAAATAAAATATTCAGGGTTAAATTACTATTATTTTACACAGAGCCAATGTGGGTGCAGGTAGTTTTTCTATATAGGATTACTGGTTGGTTTCTGCTTTAGGCAATATCTGATTAAGCTGCATTGTGTGGTCTGCTGTGTGTACTGTACTTTATAGGTACTTGAAGGCAACAGGATTCATAATGTGCAGAGAGTGGAAGGAGGTGACAACAGCTTATTTTGCCCCGGGCCTCCTAGTGTTTTAATCTGGCCATGCTTACAAATGTGTTCCCGTCTGTGACAGATACTATATAGGTGTGATTGCACCCTTTAGTTTGCAGGATGTGGTTAATAATAATATCCATACATGTTCCTTGTTGGTGCTACATGTCAGCCAGATTTATAGGAAAAAAAAATTCCAACGCTTTGTTCTCCAGTGCCGGGAAATGAGCAGAAAATAGAGTTAGAATTAATTTCTATGGGGGTTTGTGTGATAGCAAAGCTGTGTCAAATATATTTCACTAATGACATTTCTTTCTGAGGTGGCAGCTCCTCACTGTAATGGCCCAGGCCTGGGTGAGATCAGACAGGAAAATAAGAGATGAAAGGGACTGAGTGGCATCAGAGGGAAGAGTGGAGGCGCTTAATGTGGATTTCAGTGTAACTGAGGATGGATGGAAGGATGGGGGGGGGTTAAATAGGGAAAAAAAAGAAGACGGAAAAGAGAATACACACATGGCAGACAAGGGAGAGCAGCTACGATTTTCTTACATACTTTAGTAAAGTATGTGCAGTCCCACTCTCTGGTGCAGTGGTAATGCACATACAGTATATTGATTTTTAACATATATTATCGTTAAATACATATATGTTTGTTTCATTAAGCCAGACAATGAGTTTGTTATTTCTCTGTATTCTTTTAAATTTCTTGAAAACATAATTATTGGAGAGTTTATCCATTTTTTCCTTGATTTTTTTTAAAAAAATTTGATTTTACTTGAGTTTATTTTACTTGATTTTAATACAGTTGTATTTATATCTTTAATGTTTTATTTGTATTTTAATCACAGCCACTTTAATGTTTTTATTTACCTAGAAGTTTTATCATCTGCATTTTTTATTGCTGTTTTTTAAAAAAAAATTTGCATTATGTGAAGTTAATTAAATTTTATTCATATAGCTTAAAATCATAAATTTGTCACACTTTACTTTCTCCAATCTGTGCAACATATAGAATCCTCTAATCTTATAAAGTGAAGCACTTTGCAACTTGATTTTAGAAAAAAAAAAGTAGTAGTTGTTGTAATAGTCTTCATACATATCACACATATACCACATAAACACATTCTGTGCTTTGGAGATATGAGAGAGAATAAACTAATTAGCATCGTTGCAGAATCGGAAAGAATGAATTTTGGTGTGTGAAAGTCCCCGGTAACAACTACATCAAAGACTAATCAGATGAGTAATATTAAGAAAGCCACTGTCACAGCCTCCGCTGAAATTAACTTTTCTGTTTCTGAAATAAAATTATTTAGAACACCTCTTTCTCTTCATCTTACAGCTCCAGCATAAAGCAACCAAAAACAAGCTGCAGGGTTTTTTCAAATCCTGTAGGAGATTATTATTATTTGTGAAGGAGATTATTTCCCAGGATCCCCTTGTAAGTACAGCAAAGACCATTTCTTAGCTGAGAAATCTGTTTGTTGAGCTGAAACTAAATAACACAGGTGGTAAAATGGACATCTGTTTTTGGAAGTGTTTCATTTATATCCAGAGAGGAGTTTTATATTAAAAAACCCAGCAGCCAATGTGACTAATTACAGTAATTGGTCTAGATCTCTCAACACCTGAAAACAGTTAGCTCTAACTTAAATGAATTGCTACTGATTTTTTGAAACAGCCCAGAAAGAAAACCAGCAAAAATGAGTAGTAGTTGAGATGGTTTAGACTCTTCTAGTTCAAAGTAACAGAATAGTACAGGTTACCAGTAGCTGTAAAAGCGGGTGGCGCTAAGGAGAGTTCCCACACCGGGTCTCGACCACTTCCTCTTCTATGTCCACCTCCCTCACCAGCAGAGCCTTTCCTGGAGTCTGGATCGGAGGCTCCTTCCACTACTCCAAGTAACAGAAGGGTGGTGCAGTTTGTGCTTGAGATCAGCTGGCAAGATACCAGGAGGACGCAGAGGTCAACCTGCATGATTTGATTGATTTGCTTGCATCAAAGGGCAGAAACATTTACACTAACCTCGATAAAGCTGTTTCCATTTACCTTTTGCATCCTTTTCTTGGATTTGTGTTAGAGTGTCATTGCTGTCAAGATCAGCTCAAATGGTTCCTCAATTACAGGAATTAGAAGAGAGGAGCAGTGAGAATCTTCCGGACTCAACGTGACATTTAGGACACATAGGAAAGCAATTATATTAGACCACATCATTGTCATTGTCTGTCATCTCACAAGCTGAAGGAAAAGAAAAAAAAGATAAACAGAAAGTGGACAAAACCTGTTAAAAACCGATAATTTTTCATTTTTCATTCTGCTTCTCAAACTGGTTTGTGGTCTTCTTCCTCTTAGTTAGTCTACCAGTTAGTTGAGGCCTGAGCGTCATGCCGCTTCAAGCTAGACAGCTCATCAAAATGAGTGACAAGTGCTGAACTTAATCAACTGTGGAGAAAGATTACAAATAACAATACACTCACCTGCCTCGAGGCAAAAACATGTAATGCCAAATTGTACTTACATTCAAGAGGGAATTTGCTATAATATTGATGCATGAAAAATAAATGTATTAAATCCCCAGGCTAAATTATTCATTCAGCCTAATTTAATTTAGAAAGACGTGTCACCAGCAATTACTTAACATATTTTGCATCTAGCCATACCAGTAGGGGACACAGCCTGAGAAGATAAATTGAGCTTTTATATGGTGACCGACAATGTAACACAACTTTGAGCCAAAAAAAAAAGGGTAAAAATATCAGCGATCCTCATTTGGAAAGAAAAACTTCAGGGGTCAGCAGCTGTTGAAAAGCTATTTCACTTTTATATGACACTAGAATGACATTTAAGAAAACAGAAAAAAAAAAACCCACATGCATTTTGGAGAAAGAAAATCGGGTCGGGGGAGATGGAAGGAAAAAGAGAAAAACATACAAGCCAACACTCTGAATACATGAATACATCATCATCCTTTCAGTGACCTTTGAATCTTGGTGACATTTTATTCTAATACATGGATTCATAAATATAATCTTCTCTCACCATATTGCCTATCTATACGAGTCTCATACATCTAACTGTACATCTACTGTAGCATATTGCATATCTCAAATAGAGGGGGGGTAGTCTATAGTCATTTAATACTCCGGCTTCCCTGTGGAAGGGAGATAATACAATTGAATGACAATAAGGAGGGGATGAAGACAAAGTAGAGAAAGAGATAAAGACTGAGGTTTCTTCTGTCTCGTCTCAAACTACTACAGAAACACCCTGCAGTGTTTTGACATTGACATCTTTGTATGATATGTGTGGCTGTTTGTGTATGTGTGTTATCATGTTTGTATATGTGCTTCAATGTGTGGCATACAGTATGCGATGCTCTGAGTGAGTGTATATAGGTCCACCTGAGGTCTACCTGCTCTGGATTTCAAAGATTGTGACACAAGTATACTTACTATATGATGGGTCATCACAATTTGTCAAAATGCCTGACAAACAAGTGCTCAATGTTACAAATTACACCAATTTGGACCACAATGCTCACCATAGTACGGGGTATTTTCTAATATCTTGCTACACTCAAGCAGACCTGAGTCAAATAAGAATTTGGGTTTAATGCAGCTAACAAAAACTGCGAATCCCATTCTCTGAATTCCTGCTAATCTGCCAGCACACTGACCCTGCAGGAACCCTAACTCATGTTTCACACACATAAACTGGACAACCCACTCAAGTATATCTATGTAATAGCTGCTCAAGTATATTTTTGCCCATTCAATGGTTATAAAGACAGTTTGATATCATCCAGTTCACTCTGAATCTCCATACTGGTTCACAGAGCAGCATATGTACTGTAAACATGTCATGTCTGCTCCTTTTATAAACTAGCACCAGTGCTTCTTGATACAACTCTAATTAACGGAGTTGCACTGTGTGGACACTAGACTGAACAGGTGACAAGAAGAGGTGGCTAAGTTGTCATTTGGCCAAGATTACTGGTACCAAATCAGACCCTATCAAAAAACTGACAGTTTGTTCAGAATAAAAGTTATTTAACATTGGCCACTTTTGCCACCAACACTTGATTGATTTGCTCTTTATTATTGCCTGTTATCTCATGAACTGTCTTTACTGCAGCTCTCTTGAAGTTTGATTCAGAGGCCTAGTGTGGTATTGTGACAGCAACAGGTTAGGAGAAGGAAGAATCTTTGAGGAAACAAGACTGAGAGTCCACAGGTATGCTAGCAGTTCTGTGAGGCTGTACTCAGCAGGCACAAGTGTGCTTTGAGCTAAAATGCTAACGTCAGCATGCTCACAAAAGCAATGCTAACATGCTGATGCTTAGCAGGTAATGTGCACCATGTGTTAGCATGCCAACATTTGCTAATTAGTACAAAACACAAATTACAGCTGAGCCGGATGGGAATACCATTAGTTTAGCAGGTATTTGATCATAAACCAAAGTATTGGACAAATTTGAAATTGTTTCATGATGATGGCGCTGGAGGACAAATGAAGGGTTCACAAAAGTCTTCACAATACATCGTTAAACAGTCAGACATCATCTTCTGACCACATTCAACTGTCTGATGTTGTTAGTTTGTTGCACCAAGGGAGAACCTGGAGATCTCAGGGAAAACCAGATGATGTCAAACTGTCTCTTACTTTCATAAAGCTGATAATCATGTTATATTGAAATGTTTTTCTAACTCACAAAGTATATTTTTGACTGTTACTCATTCAACATGTAAGTACTGGGTGCATATGCTGAAATATTCTATTGTTGTCTTTCAATCTCTTAAATACAACTTTTGGGAAATTTTAAATGTTCTCAGCCAAGACCCACTATCTTACTGGACATACATACTTACATATATCATGTTCATAGCATCAGAAAAGTCTTTGACTGTATGTATCTTAAAGACACTTTAAAACACCATATTAGGCGGTAAAGATTATTTTCCAATAGTATTTGGCCCAGGTCTGCATTCAATACATTTTAGCCCTTTCATGGGTAAGTAGAAAGCACAAAGAGGCTACTCTGAAAGTGGCCAATGCTTCCACTAACAACCCACATGTATTCTCAGCAGCAGTCACATATCCACTTTCCTATTCAAAGAGGCCATTTGTCAATTTTCAGACTAGTCAGGCTCCTTGCTTGTCTTGGTCTCCCTCTCAATCACAAATGGAGACAGACGTGTCTACATTCACACAACTTCAATACATCGAAGTTGAAAAAGAACACAGAAAATATATAACCTTTCAATTTTCTGTTACCAATAGAATCTGCTAAAGAGGGAAAAAAGGTTGGTTGATGCTACTGTTAGCGATGGATATTACAAAAAAAAAGAAAACTGTACAAAGTTGAGTTCTTCCTCAAAAGAAGCTTCAGAGATTGCCATCTGTCCAATATTGACAACATTGTTTTTGCACAAAGGTTGAGGGCACGTTTGGGTCAAGCAAGTCCTGTTCCTTGAAGAAAATTAATTTTTTTTAGCAGTTTCATCTAAATAACATCACCTTAGTAATGTTCATCAATCGCTGAAATTTTCAGGTCTGTCTCTCACATGGCTTTCTGAATATTCTGCATTTCAGCACAGCTCAAATGTAAAGCCCAGTACTGCCACATCTTTCAACGTTGAATCCCGGTTATGCTAAAAGGCTAAACCCCTTGTCATTATCATTTAGTCCTTTCACAGAGCAACCACACATCCTGTGGACAAGAAAGGATGTCAGAACTCAGAAGCAACTGTAATCTTTTGAGAAATGACTGATCCCAAGCAACCAAATCCGAGGAGGAAAGAGAGAACAGACGATTCAAAGACGAGAATTTCAGAATTGGGTTCATAGGACGTTTTAAAAGTCGCTCCCTGTTAAAGAGTTCCAGTACAGAGAGGCAACAAGTGTTTCATCTATTTTTCCTGGAGCTTGTGTCTGTGGACCGGCCGCTGCTTTTCATGCTGAAGCCTGTGATATCACTGTCCGCCTCCTCACCTCTCACCCTTCCCTCCGTCCAGGGGTTGGACAAGTAACCATGGGCATCTATACCGTAGAACTGGCGTCCGTCTTTACTCCGGGCAGATATGTTAGTTTGGTCTAGTGAGCCTGTGCTGTTACATTTCTTCATCAGCGGGGGTGCCAGAGAGCTCGGGGTAAGCAGCGACGTCAGTGAGAGGCTGTTCAATGTTTCTGACAAGTGTTCGCTGTTGAAGGTCTGGCGGCAGCCATCCCCGCCTGTCCCTGTGCCCACATCCTCATCTGAAGGGTCCATGGAGTCCTGCCGGGGGCAGCCAGGGCTGGTGCTGCCACCGCCGCAGCTGCTCTGGCTCCTCTGGTGCCCTCTAGTGGCTTGGAGGGTAAGAGTAGTACTGCGTTTCTTCAGCAAAGGGTGATCCTTGTCTCTTGTGGCAGGTCCCTGGGGGTGGCTGGGAAGGGGGCAGAGAAGAGGCATGGGAAGTCCCACATCCCGCGGGGGAGATACGCTGAAGCTGAGCCCTTCCTCTAGTGTGGTCTGCAGGCTGCCCTCTGAACTGCCTGTCGCCAGGGAGGAGTCACTGTGGGACGGGTGCTGGACAGAGAGGAGACAGTAAGACAAAAGATTTGAATTGTTATCTGTAACTGCCCCTCAAGACACTGCAAACCCACACAGGTGTTTGACTTACTTGTTTCCAGGAGTTTCCTTTTTTAAAATCTCTTCTGAAAACATATTTTTATTGAAAAGCTTTTTTATAACCTTATTTAATTTGCCTGTATGTGTGTATTTGTGTGTATGCAGGTTGGTATATGTATGTATGAAATGCATATGTAAAATGTATCAATTAATCAAATGCCTCACACTTTATACATGCAGTATATGATTTTGTATCTAAACTTTTTTCACTTGTAAAGGATGATGATGTATTGTATTCACTTTTATTCAACTTGTGTGTTTCTGTTTCTTTTTTTTCCTTGTAAATACCAGGCCAGATTTTTCCTTGTGAAATTTATTCACATTTTACGGCAAAAAGCAGCTGAGACAGGAAGTAGCATGGGTGAGGTTGTAAGCATAAGCTACAGTAGCTTTACTGTCATTGATCTCTGTTACTGTCCTTGCACTCACTAGACCCAAGCAGTGTCACTCCTTGTATGCTGCCTGTATCATTTTTGTCATGCAGTAATATAAACAAGAACATACACAAACCAGATTTCCTAAATGAAAGGTCAGTTACACCCCCTCTCTCAAACAAAGGGTCAATTTGCATCCAGAAGCAAATATGTCTTTGCCCTGTTTCTCATAGCAATTAATGATGAGAAAAACCCAGTGTGACCACAAGTGCAATTAAGCAAAATAAATGAAAGCACTGTGTCTGTGAACCATGGGCATGGTGGGCCTTTCACACATGGCTCAAATTTCCTTTTTTTGGACAAAAAAAAAAATCTGTTCAAGCTATATAACCTGTTAAGTGTGAAACAAGGTTTAAAAATTTGGTGAAACTGAATTATAAAATAAAGCCTCAAAATTCCCTGGTTTTAAGTTCATCCTGTTTGCTGCAACCCACCTAATATGCCATATAGCATTTGTTTCACTCAAATGTTACACAGGCAGCAGGGTGTTCGCCATTATTCCTAATCTTGGCACTGTTACTGCAATGCTCTCAGTATACATGACCACAGGGGAGAGAAAGAGATTATAAAAAGGAGAAATATAAGGATTGGCAGAAAAAGAACCAAAAGAAGGAGGACAGAGACAAGAGGGGAAGAGAAAAAAAAAACACCAGAGAAAGATGTAAAGACATAAAGGAAATACAAGAAAAGGGATACGAGAGAATGTGAAGAGCATGAGCCAAGAACAACAGTGTGCATAGAGTCGGTATCAGGCTCAAGGCTGGCCAGGCTAATTAGCTGAGTGCCGCAGAGCATTACTGTAGCAGCTGAGGATCACAGAGGCACTCAGGCACGAGCTAAACAAACCAAACAGGTATTGAAGAAAGAAAAATCTGTCTCCATGGTTACACAGGAACAAGAACTAAAATAAGGGCCTTTTTATTCTAGTTTGTTTCATGCAGAAGCCAACAGAAGGGAGGTGTTTGATTAAATGACAAATGAGATCCTAGCTTCAAGTATATTTTCTCACACTCGGACATCAATGAAGGGTGGTAAGTATCATGTGTATGGTTATTTGGTAATACATCGATTTGTTGACTACTCAGTTGTAATAGGATACTAAAAGTAATTCTGCAATCTTGAGTTTCTGAGTGATAAACAACATAACAGATTGCTAATTCACATCTGATCATATCACTCTGCACTAAAGTGATGAATTCTAATCAAATTAACTGCTGCCACCTTGTGCCAAAAGGATGTTGCATCTCAGTTACTGCAGACAGATTGTAAAAAGCTCACTCACAAATCCCATCTGCCTGGAGTTTTTGATGCCAGTGACAAATTTGGTTCACTGAATGTTCTCAAAGGAATTATCTATTTACACTGAGGTATTGTTGATCCATCATGTCTCTGATGTGTTGCCAAGAGATACTGATGTCAGTTCCTTATTTGTCTATCCATCCATCCATCTAGACACACATGAACCAATTCATCTGTCCGTGATACCTGAGAGCTCAGGGGCCTGCTGTTGGCTCCGGGTGAGCGGAGGGATGCCCAGGAGGCTGGTGAGGCCAACCTGGATGGCCCTCTGTCTACTGGGCTAACACCGTTCCCAGGACTGCCTGGATGAGCTGCTGCAGCTGGGTGGAAGAAGTCTGCTGGGAGGTGGAAGACAGGTGAAGACCCTCTTCCACCACCTCCACTGCAACTTCCTCCATCACCATCTGAAAAGAAAAGGCTACAGTTTAATACAGCTTTATCAGTACTAATGTTCAGACTAATTGTTTAGTTAAGCGTATTTTGTTTTTTTCCATTCTTTTTGTATAATTTGTTGACTGGGTGAAAATGCTTCAATGCTACAATCTTTAGCATTTTGCCTCCAGACATCACTAGACATTGGACTTGCATGTAAAACACAAATACTTTTTAAGTACCTCAATGCAAGATGATCCAACACACTAACTCCACAGTATCATGATTCAATACAGTTATCTCCTCACAGAAAGGCTAGAAACATGGGTTGGGCTCTCTGGTACTGTTCTCGACTGGTTTAGGTCTTACCTAACATGTTGGGACTATTTTACCTTGGGGGGTTGTGATCAGAAAGAATAAATATTTCTTGTGGTGTTCCACAAGGTTCAGTTGTGGGTCCCATTCTTTTCTGTCTATACATACTGCCGTTAGGTTCCGTCATCTGCAAGCATGGTATCGGTGTCCACGGCTACGCAGATGACACACAACTCTATATCTTTACTTCACCTGATAATCTGAGCCCTGTAGACAATCTTCTGCATTTCAGAGAGTACTGATTGGATGGCTAAAAATTTGCTTCAATTAATTAAGGAAACTGAGAACCTGAGATTTTGGTCATCAGGAAACAGGCCAAAACAGAGAACTTCAATTCACATCTTAGTGCCCATCTGAACACTACATCTATGGCTAAGAAATGATGGGTAATCTTTTATAAGAATTTAAATTTTGAAGCACACTTTGCTATGCAATTAAAAGTGGCCTTTTACCAGTTTAAGGACACTGCCAAGGTCACATCATTTCTCTGAACCATGAAGCACTTACTTTTACTTAGAAACTTTTACTACGCTTTAACCTTATGTTACTTAATTTACAGAAATGTATTGCAATAAACAAACCTGGCAAAGAAAACTAAATTTCAACTGTTGACATAAAGCTGTAGTAAAGAAGAAGGGTCCATATTATTGGTAGTGGACATTGAGTGGTAGAAAACGCATGGAAAGACAAAGAGGGAGTCTCACCAGAATATAGTTTTCACTATATTTTTAAACTAAAATTACATTTTCAGTTGTTTTACCAGTGCGGTTGTTTTGAATCAGGACAAGTATGATACCTCAGCAACTAAAAATATTTTCCTCCAAACATGTACTATTTTGAAATAGTTACACTTTCTCTATAGTTCTTGTGTAAAGCATACTTATTTCCAGAAAAATATTAACTTAAATTGATTATTTTAAAACTACAGAAAGATCAAGTGGTGAATTCTTGTACCATCTTCTAAATAAGATATATCATCTTAAAAGGGGAGTCTTGAACTGGAACATTTTGCTTCAAATTAGACCTCCAGTATTTGAAAAACTAAAAAAACACCCAACGATTGATTAGGATATCAAAACAAAATTCACTATTTGTATGAAAGGGCTAACACAACAAGACATAAACGGTAAGCTTTAGTACAAGTATTCTATCCCCCAAACTGATAGCATTTAGGAAAGTAAATAATCAAAAAATAATCTAATCTTTAGATCTAAGCGTCTAAGCGTAAAGAGTAAAGTAACACTTTTTAGCTGGCATGCAAACAAAGTGCTTGAATCTACATCACTCATGAATTAGAAACCCAACCTCCTCTGTGTCTTCAGTGGCATCCTGTCTACAATTGTCTGTGATGTTGTGTGCATGTTTAACAGTCCCCCTGAACTGACTTTGCCTTGTATCACTCCATCTGTTCCAGCGATGACGGTCATGTTACGGGGAGGCGGTGAGCCATCAGTATACCATAACATGTCGTTCATCAACATCTCTGTGCCCGCCTCATCTATCAGTGCTTTAATTGCGGTGGAAGTCAATCAACTGTGTGGAATATGAGACACGTCCTCATGTGCCTGCGCAGGCTCCAGAGACATTTAGAAAAGGCCTCCTCTTATTTAAATGATACTATCAATGTCAAGTCAAAGTCATGGTTTAATGAAATTGTGGTGGTTAAATACCAGTGAGGGTCACAAAGAACACTGATAAGGATAATAGGGAGCGTTGATGAAAGGTAACCCTGAGAGGGATTATTTTAATATGATTAGTTGATGTGAAAGATCCTGTTGAATCATTTTGCTGCTGTTGGATGAAAAAAAGATACTGAAAGGGTAAATACTTAGATTTTTATTATTTAGTATTATTTAAATTATATAATGGGAATCTATATCTAGGACAAAAAATCTACAATAATGTAACAAACTTAAGAAAAGGTAAAGCACTAAAATGGAAATAACACAGAAGAGCAACTGGTGAATTTGTTTAGTGTGCAGCCAAACAACTCTGTGTTGTATTAATTATGAAGTCAGTCATTAATTAACCCTTTCCATCATGCCAGGAGCAACCACAATCAAATTGTATGGTGTACACAGCACAAGTAGTTTTCCGTATAACAGTAGAGCACAGTAAAGCTGGTTACCTAGCTTAGAGGTGTGAGCCTGTCGCCTGCGACTCTTCATCTAACTGATCACTGTGACTGCTGCCTTTTGCTCTGTTACCACCTGCAACATTTAAAACTGATCCACTGATGTAAAACACTGAAAATGACTGTGTCTTGTCTATTAAATGTATTGTTTCCTAATTTAATGTCATTGTTAGTGGTGGACTCCACCCCTAATGATTTAATGAAAATCTGAAGGATTATAACTTCAAATGATCAATGTTTAGGTTCAGGGGCAAAGGAACGAGTAGCATAAAGTTCTTATATAGTAATGCCGCTCATATAGGTCTTTTTGGAATAAAATAGCAATCTACCTATTTTCATTTAGTTAGATTTCAGAACCAAGTATCTCACAGAATGTCTCTGAAAGACAGATGCTGTACAACCCTCATGGGTCCTCTGGTACCTGTGCAATGTGCCGGGCTTTGCTGCTCCAGCGAGGGAGGACACAACTGAGGATGGACGCCCACCTCAAACAATTCCTGGACCCCCTCCTCGCTTCCTGAACTGGAGCGACGAAGCCCTCTGTAGCCCCCATGGGTGGGCAACTCCTCCGAACTACGGGAGTCACTGCTGCCCCTCTGAGAGTGAGATTGGAAAAAAGAGGAGAGATTTTGAAGATAGAGGAGTGAATGAAAGAGGAAGAGAGGGGTGACAAAGAGATGCAGAGAGAATAAGCGTGATATCCAGGTGCACGGATATTCACTGGAGCGAGAAAGATATCAAAATGACGCCTTTCATTTCCTCTTGTCATAATGGAAATCTGAGTACAGTTTGTTTCCAATTTCAAAAAGCTCCCTTTTCATGTCCATTGCTATACAAGTCTGATTAAAATTGAACGTGGTAAAAAAGAAAGTAGCTTCAAAGCTTCAAATTGCTCGGCTGTTGTTGTTGGTTGTTAACTGGATCAAATGAACTGGTTTTCAATAACGCAGTGATGAAACAGGCCAGGTGGAACCACTGTGAGCTGAGAGAAGTGTTCATGGGAAGATTGAGATATAAAAGATGTTCACACACACACACATGCACACTCACACACGTATCCCAGCATGCCCATATCAAGAGCACGGAGGGAGGCAGGTGTTTTAATCAGGCAGTAAAGCATGTAAATAGTAATTAATGATGATTAGCAACATGGAAGGGGTGTGACGACATGAGCTGTGACTCAAGAGCTGTGGGTGTAAGCCCCAAAGACATGTACCTGTGCACGTATGTGTGTGTGTGAGACAATATTACAACTAATGTTAATTTTTATTACACATATCAGAGTTTAATCTTACAAAAACATCTTTAATGCATGGCTGGTTTAAATAAAGCTGTTCAAAGATTCTTAAATACTGATTGGTGGAGATGATATTCACTACATACAGACACACACATACACATAGTTTGCTTCCCTGTACACACACTGTGTGTCAGTCTTGGCAATATTGCAATATTTATGTATATATATTACAATATAAACTACAAGATATGTGAACACCCAAATAATGTATGTAGACAACCAAATATCCAATTCAAAACCATAGATTTGAATATGTTACCATAAGAGCCTCCAGACTCCTCTGGGAAGGCTTTGCACATGATTTTGGAACCTGGCTGCAGGGATCTGCTCTCATTCAGCCACCTGAGCTTTAGTGAGGTTAGCTAATGATATTGGGCAATAAATCCCAATATCGGGGGAATGAAAAGTTCCAATTGAACCCAAAGGTGGGGGTGATGTCAGGGCTCAGTGCGAGTCAAGTTCTTCCACAACAAATTCCAAAAACCATTTCTCTACGGCTACTTTTCTTTATGTGCACAGGGGCACAGGTACAGGCCTCCTCCAAACTGTTGCCACAAAACTGGAATCATATTATTGTCTTAAAGTACCAGCAGTACACAAAAGTGCATGGCCATATAGATTAGAAAATATATGCAACTTTACATATAAGATAATCGCATCAAAAACACACAGGTAAATCAAAAAGTTAAAGTAATTTTGATGTTGTTTGTAGTTATAATTTGCTTGGGAACATTCATCTGAACAACAGAATTTTGTAAATCAATAAGACAATATGGTCATAGTGTCATGATATGATACAATACCACTGACAATCAATAGATGATGATATTGAATTATTGTAAATCCCCAAATATGAGCATGTGTGTATGTTTATGGGTGTATGCAGGCACACCCGTTGCCATGTGGAATGTGTATCTTGAGTATAAGATTTGTAAATGTGTGTGGCATGCGTGCCATATGTTTATGTGTATTTCCATGTGTGTGTGGGTACCTGGCTGCCTCTGACCAGCAGCTGATAGCTGCTGTGTTCGTCCAGGCTGAGGTCATCTGGCAGCGCCGGAGATGATGACTTGTCTGACAGCTGCTCTGACATGAGCGACGCCTGCTCCACCTCCGCTAGTCGGATCTGTCCCACAAACACAAAGCAACCAGTCATGCTGTATCTACAGTTTGTTAGTAGGATATAATGTCATGTTACTGTCTCAGAATCAGGGGAGAGGCAGAACCTTGATTTGAATGTTAGCAGAGGGTGAGAGTGAGTAAGATTAAATACCTTATTAAACAAGTACTTTCTTATTTACTCAGATCTAATCAGATTTCCAGAGAAGGACAAGAGAAAGGTTGAAATTATGGGGGAAAAGTTGGAAAATTGTCAAAACTGCAATGTACATCAGTTGTATGTCTAAAGAAAAAAAGACAGATAGATTAGATGACAGTTGCTATTAGAGAATGAACTTTGTAAACAAATTTAATTAGTAGCCACCACTTGAAAAACATTTAATGCTTGAAAGTACCATGCATAAAAATGGCTTTTAAACTTTTACCTGATTGATATTAATTGAGTGATCGTTTCTTTTAAGCTGAAAGTTTTTTTTTTTTTAAATTGATGCAATATGACTGGCAAAGAAATATAAACATTTTCAGCTCACTGTGGGGGAGAAAGGATCAAATAAATATGAGATACAGCTTTAATAAAGATGGGTTGAGGGAAAAGGAGCACAGAAGGAAACAGAAGAAAGGAGTGGAAGTGAGAGGAATAAAGTAGACGGATGTACTGTATAAGAAATGAAGGCCACATTAGATTAGAGCATATTAGCCTTCTAGCCAAGCTTCGTGTATGTCAATAGCTTTTATATGCACCGAGCGAACAGTAAATATTCAGCTATAGAGGTCCTCGGTAAAGAAGTGATCATATGTACGTAGATAGTAACGTGATGCCAGAGGCACAAGAGCTACCCAGTTAGGTCACACTTATTCACATGCATCCTAATATCTAAAACACATCGACAGTAAGCTGCTGTGACTCATACAATTATACACACACATACACACACACACATACTGTAGGTACAGATTGAAACATGCAATCTGCACATACGGTATATTGAAATCATCGGATTGCCTCTGCACCAAGCTGAAATTAGTTTTAATCTTTATGTGTGACTGATGTGTTCGCTTGTATGTATCCGTCATGAGTGAATGCACATGGTGAGCAACTGGGTTTAGAGTGTAAATAATTTGATGGTGAAATTTTTGATTGGATCTTTGAGAGAGAGAGACACTACATGAATATACCAGGCAGAGAAAAATGTCTGAACATTCTTACCAGCTACAGAAATTAATATAGCGCTCACTTTGACAGCTAAGCCCTCCAATATTGGATCTAGCTATTTCTGTCTTTATAGCAAATAGAAACTGGGTTTTAACTGTATCTGTTTTTATTTCGAAAATGAAATGAACTAGTGCAAAACAGGATGAAAATTGGATTATAAAAATGCCATTTGAAGATAAAAATTCGATTTCATCAACTAGTCTTTTGCATCTTTCACCCATTACTGTCATGATCAACATATTTGTGGGTTAGGGTTGCACACATAGTGCAGTGTAATTCAGAACAATGACATTGTGTAGTGAAATGTCAGTTTTGCCCATTTTGTGGAGAAGCACAGCAATTCCACAGCTATCAAAATACTATTTCAATACTGTAAAGTGTCATGATTGCAATGCGGGTTCAGTGCTGATCTGCATATCTATTGCAGTCGTATCAAAGTCACCTTCCTCTTGCTTTGCTGGCTTTTTACTGGGGGGAAAATGGTTTTACGTGTGTGTGTTATGGATTATGCAAGATAGATTTTTGCTGCAGAAATTATTTCAAATGAAATGAAACTACAGTAGCTAATGAAAGTAGGTATTCATGCTATTACATTAGCCTAGGTAATAAATAAATTGACTAGTTGCTTTTTCATTATTATGGAGCTGTAATGAATGCAGCAGGAGGATTACATTGCTCATACACGCAATATACTATTTTATTAGGTGTTAAGATGGCCCCACAAAACAATGAATGAATTAAAGATCATATATTATACAGTCTCAAACATGCTTTGGTCAAAATAGTACAAGGTTCAAGCACCACAGCAGCCTTCTCACGCTGTCTAACCAGCCCTGTTCAGAATGGCCAGTTTGAGTGCCTGTTTCTTTAAATGATAATAAGCTGCTGGTCAACTCACCCTCTTTTTCCGTAGGGTGTGCCGACGTGAGTACGGCTTTGCACTACCATGGCAACTGTTGAGGGTGAACCCTGGGAGAAACATGGCTGCCGGAGACAACATAGCGGTACAACCATGTTTGTACCAGAGTCAGACCCTGAGCAAGAAGAGACTCCCAAACAAGTTCAAGAATCAAGGATACAACAGGAGGTTTCTGAGTGGTTAGTTATTAAAGAGGTACTACACACTAAAACATGTTTTTTGAGCTATAAACTAAATTAGATGACTGTACTGTAATGAAACACATCAATGCTGGTGTTAATATCCACCAAATTTATAAAAACAGGCATTTCATGGGTTGAAAATGGCTCAACCTGTCATCTGCTGTTTAAAATCAGCCCTAAAACGGCAGGGCCAATGCTGACCATTTGGGAGTTCTGTACATCATGAAATATATATAAATGGTAGAATGATAATGCCCGCCTTCCCCAGCCCTGTGCTCATTTTGAAATCTGGCCTGCTGGAGGGGTTCTCTTCATCTGCGACTGTCCGCTGGGCAGAAATCCTCCTTGCATCTTTCCCTGCAGCTCTTCAACTCTCCAGCTGTCTGTTCCTGCGGTTATCAGCAGGGAAAATCTTGTTTTAAAATGTTAAATCATGGTGTAACCGGAACGCTGCCAAAACTGTTGGACCTGTCTGTCAGCTGAACCTGTCCTCTGCTGGAACTGCTCCGTCGGAAACTGAACCTGTCCGCTGTGGAGCAGAGCTGTGGTCGAAGAGGTTCAGAAATGGCTCTGGTTACACTGCGATTTAACGTGTTAAAACAAGATTTTAGCTGATAACTGCAAGAACAGACAGCCGGAGAGTTAAAGAGCTGCAGGATGAGATACGAGAAGGATTTCTGTTGTTTTTGTGGCTGCCAGCTCTGACTTCTAGCTTGTTTAAACGTCATTGCATTGTTTGTCTTCCTCTCATTATTATTATTATATGTCACAGAGCAACTCCTGACTTCCTGCCTCACACAGCCACGCTCCCTCCACCCCCCCTGAGTTAGGCTCAGACCTTGAGGTGCAGTTACACTTTGGGCCAAATCCACAAAGAATGGATTGCGCCCACTAATAGCACCGTTAATTGCGCAGCATTTCCACCCGCAATCGGCCCCGTTTTAAAGTCCTATTCACAAAAGATTTTGCACTAATGATATGCTGGCACAAACACACCCAAAAAATTTTGCAGCTGAGTCCAATTTGCCCTTGTTTTGTGTCTGATTAAGTGAGCGGAGCAGTTTCCAGTGTTTCAGGCTTTACTCCGCATTAAAGCACACAGATTGGTCCATAATGAAAACTGCAGAGAGCACAAAAGCCTCAAATTGTGTGTCAGAGAAAACACAGAGCTCTCCACAATCACAAACCATATCTCATGTGATACATCATCTACTGAAATGTCAAATGTCAAAATACAAATCAAATGTAGAGTTGTCTGCCAACTCCTCATAACTTAGTAATAGTGATAGTAACATATAGTAATATATGTTGACCAGTTATTACAGTGTTTAAACTTTATGTTCTTATTAACATTAACAACATTATTAAATCGTTGCATTTGGTGAACTATGTCACCAGTGACTAAACATTTGAATGAACTACACCTGCAATGCTGTCACTTTTTAAAATATCTTTCCTGGCACAGGTGTATTTGTGGGAACTGTGCAACAATGCCCACAGAGCCTGAGAATGTCTGCTGCAGGAAGATACCACATCACCACCACTATGAATAAGTTTAACATTGCTGACTTATATTTTATGGTTTCCATGCAGCCGTTAGTATCACTGCAGTGAACATCTGGATCACAAAAAGGGGAAATTAAGCATAAAACAGAATAAAAAGCTCCTCGAAAAGACCAAAAAATCATATTCCAAAAATATGTGTAACTGTTGTTGTTCTTGTTCTCTTCTCACTATGTTGACATTCTCATTGATTTGGGAAAGTCTGATACTCATGATATTTTTATTTTCAGCAGACAAGCTCACTAGCAGCACAGACAAAAATAATAGTGGAAGTTTCAGATGTATACCGTGAAATCCTGGCTCTGCTTTAGGCCTAGTTTTCCTGTAAGCTGTTTCCTTTCCTGTCCCTGTTATGTCTTTATGCACAGCTTTACGCCCACAAGTGTGTGAATGGGACAACTTAAACTGCAGGCCGGCGTTGTGCTGTAATACGCAGCCCTGCCGTGAAATGCACCCGCCTCGCGAGATACATAGAGGTTATATGGTTATATGACATGACAGGACAGCTGATATTCTGCATCAGAAGGCTACTGGCTACAGGCTAACCACGTTAAAAGCACATACTTTTCGTTATTATCCAATATAATTACTTGTTTTAGATTTAATCTCTTCTAAAGAGTGTACATGACCGATGTTCTTCTCTTCTATTCCCTTCACAAAGAATTAAAATGTAAGATAGTTTTCCCTCCCTTCGTTTGGTTGCGATATTAAGGCCAATGCGACGGGGTGCAAGGGCGCATATTATGGCCTCCATGATTCACAGCAAGTCAGAAACTTCTTGTGAATCTCTATAAAATTAGCAGCTAGAAACACTGAGGACATCACTACCCATTGTATTGTTTCCTCTTTCAGGAAAAAGTTTCATGGCCAGTCCTGTGTTGTAGGTTGCAGGTTGGTAAAGCAGTCAGACACAAAGTGGTTAGCACACATGTTGTACAAGTTTTTGCTAACTGTAGCTGGGACGTTGCCATAAAAAATAAACTTTATCCACTCTGCTCTTCTGTCCTCTGAGGCTGTGGGCCGGCGTAGCAATTTGTGATGGTTTGTGCACCCAAAAACAAGGCAGTTCCTGTGTTTAGCCCTTAGCTTCAACATGCTAGTCATGCTAGTGGCACACCTTTGGAAAGGTAGTTCTCAAGCAGCTGTGGGTGAAGATACTCAGATGGTGGCGGTAAAATTCTAATGAGTCCCTACTTGATGTAGGATTGGGAGGTAAATCTGAATGGCTTGTTGAATCAAATGTTTTCTGACTTAGGCAGCCCGCAAAAAACTGACTGGGTTGTCTAATTAGACAACCCAGTCAGTTAGAGGGCACATCAGAGTCCCAAATATATGTGCACAAGCACTGAAAAAGTGAGTTTTCATAATGTGGGACCTTTAATGTATTGTAAGGATCAGGTTTATGTATTATATATGTGTTATGTCTTCTGTCTGGGGACACACATGTATAGATTAAGATTTTTAAATAAACTGAGCCATAAAAAAACAACCTGGGGGACTTTGCACTTATGTTAACCGAGGGATACAGACGTTGCCTGTGGGTTTTTTATGGGTTTGACACACACGCACAGTTTCTCCGCAAGTTGTTTGCGATACACACATTTGATATGTAGCTTGGGAGAGTTCCACATACAGTATTCATGAGGTTTATTTGAGCTTTCCCCATCTCAACTCACACACATACACACACACACACCATGGCTTATGCGATATGATAAAGGCACATACATTTACAGGATTCCTTCTTTCTCTCTGTATTTCACACACAAACACACCAGATTTTTGATACTTCTACAGACATGGTTTTGTGTGAAGAATATAACGGTTTTGATGTTGAACTGTGCAAAACGGTACTAGTGTTTCTTTTGGAGTACAAAAGCTTGTCATTGGGGCAGTAACCCTTACTCTTTCAAGTAAATGTTTGTACCTGAACCCCAAAAGTACAAATATGTAACCCAATTTACAAAAAAAAACCAACAAAAAAACAACTTTTGAACAACTTTTTTTTTCTATTAGCCATTTTGGGAAATCCAAAATTGAGAGAACATTGAGAAAATCTATTCATTTATTTTCATTTTTTACTTTTTCTCCCAATTTTAAATAGCCAATTTAAATTCCCCTGCACTGCTGTTCTTGTTGCCGCTAACTCCTGCTTTTTTCCTGTGGAAGGTGTACACTGAAAGAGAAAGTGTTGACAGACCAACCAATCAAATGACATATTACCTTTTATAGTGGATGCATCTGGAGCCTGCTATGTTCCAGTCACAGTACACTTTAGAAAAATTGACTTTTCAAAACAAAAACATTCTGGTGCCTTTATTTCTAAATGTGTGTGCATGTGTGAGGTATATTCAGATGTATTCACAGTCTGCGTGTCTATGTGGATTTAACTGGAAGCAACAAATCATGTGAATGTGAACACGTTGCACATCTGAGCTTTACACAATCAACTGCTTTACACACAATCAAAGCTTTACACCGTCAATGTGAGTATTAGCCAAGTGGGTAGCTCCGGGTCTGAAAAGTGAAGCCAGTAAGGAAGTGCAATCTTTCTAATGGCCAGCAGGGGGCGACTCCACTGGCTCCAAAAAAAGGTTAGTTTGTATAATATAATGAAAAAATGACTTCTCACTTGATTTATTACCTCAGTAAACACTTTCCTAATGAGTTTATGGTCTCAATCGCAAGTTTCATACAGCATGATGTTCATTTTGTAAATTATGGCCTCATTTAGAATGAAATAGATGATATAGCAGGGTGTGCTTTAGGGTGTGGCTGCCTTGTGATTGACAAGTTGCTACCACGGCGGTGCGTCAGGTGTTGTAGTTGGACCCAGCTCCACGCTCTCATCCAAATATGGTCACTTCTCATCACTTCTGGCTCCAAAAAACATAGATGGGGATGGTCAGAATGGCAAACTTGAGGCTTCAAAACGGGAGTCCACAAACCAATGAGTGACTTCATGGTGGCTACGTCCATTATTTTTATACAGGCTATGGTATTAGCATGCACAGAAGTTGTAATCCTTGCTCTTAATGATGCAGTTTTTGCATGATTGACAAAGGCTTGATTAAGGTTGCCCTGGAGATGTGAGTACTGTGAGCTACAAGGTGAAAAAAACATACATGTAGATAAAAGGAGAGAGGAGGAAAGGAAGTGCAATAGAGAGATAGAAATCTAAAATGCAGTTGGGCATACTTGGGTCTCACAGGAATAAAAAAAAAAAACTCCTGATGCATGGGTGAATAATGTCAAAAAATGGAAAATTAAAGCCCAGTGCTCACTGGTAGGAAAAAAAAGATAAAAGCCTTAATTAACATGGCTACATGACTAAAAGCAAGACCGACATGCATTGACCATACCGCAGTCCTCTTCAGGATCAACAGACCTAAGTAGTTATTTATAGCATGCTGGCTAGCTGGAGAGACAGAGCAGGGATGTGTGTGTACTGCATGTGTGTGTGTGCATGTGTGTGTGTGAGTGTCCTCGCTCACCTCTTGTGGGTGTCCCTTACAGTCCTTGCAGACAGGAGGAGAGCAGTAGTGGTGGAAAACTGAACCGGAGAGGTTGTCAATCATGTCCCCTTCCAATGAGTCCTTAATCAGCAGAGAAACACTGTCCAGCCACTGGCTCTCCTGCAACACACACACACACACACACACTAATTTGTGTCTTGGAACACCACTGCAATGGGCTTCTGATGTCTGTCTGTATAAAAGTCAGCATCTGCCTGCCGGTTTTTCTGTCATCAGGTTGCCTGATGAGGCTCTATTTCTCCAGACTCAAAGCTTTTTTTTCTCACTTTGTCAATCTGTAAAGCTTACGTGCAAATTCATCTTCCCCCTCCATCGCAGCCCACTCTCACACTGCAGCCTTTCACTTCTGTTCACTTTCTCCCAACTGCTTGAAATCTCTCCCACTCCTCTACTTTTTCTCCCTCCATCTTACTATTTCAGCCCTACTTCTTTTGTATAGCGTGTGTAATGACTACATCTTGTGTTGTTTAATTAACCGCAATCTGTTGGAGGTGGTGTTATTTTTAGCTGCCGCTGGCAGGTGCAAGACAAAGATCGGTTACTTATGCCTGCCTTAAGCCGATCCAGAGAGGTAGATGAATGTCAATGTTGTAAGATTAATTGCATGATCCCTTTATAAAAAACTACACTGGTCTACTTCAGGTGAGCTGTAGATGGCTTAGATTTCCTACTGAGTTGCACTGGAGAACCTGAGGTAATTGGCAGATTCCCGTGTGAAGTTTTTACTAAGTCAGTGGAATGCGTTGAGGAAATCAGATGGGAAATCAAATCAGGCAACTTCTGTGCATCAATCAGGAATTACTAGTTTTTCCTTTAATTTGTCACCCATCTGTATATATAACATGTATAAGGTTTAATGCAGCGATCTCACCACTGCTGTGTCTCCCTATTGAGAGAGAGCACATTTGCACACGAGGCACAGCAGCGTAACTTCACTGATTATTAAAATCCAGACACGCTGACAGGATCGGTCAGGATCTAATGTCATTTAATTCTCTGTGGTGCTCTGCATCAAAAAGGTCACATAAATACTCAAGGTTCATACGGTGAAATTGTTTGGACTAAAGCAGCCGTTGAACAGCGCAGCAAAATTAAAAACTGTAGTTATCAACTTGACAGGACAGAAGAAACTATCCAGCAAAGTTTAGCTTCTGAAATACATTTTTTAGACAGACAAGGAAAAAATAACTTATTTCATGGTTTTGGTTTAATTTCTATTCCAATTGTGGATTTGTAGATAAAAAAGGGTTAAGGGAACGGGAAAAATAGAAAAAACAGGAAATGGATTTTTTTTTTTTTTTTAATTTGCACAAAAAATGGAAAAACAAGATAATGCCTTTGTTAATCCTCTTATCAAACAAGTTGAACCAGCCTTGGACAGAGAGCACACGGACCATGAGGCACTGCCTAGTCTGCCGGAAAATAGAGGACATCATTTGAGTAGGTGGTCCTTCAATGTGACCCAGGACACATTGTGTTCACACTGCTAAAAGAATGTGGCCACATGCGGCCCAAACCACCTCCGCATGTGGTCTGAGTGATCGGATCTCAATGTGTCTTCAATGCATTTCAGGTGCGTTCACACCTGTACCACCGGTGATCACCCAAGATGCATTTCAAGATGTGGATGTAAACAGGGTCAGCTAGAGTTTTTCTCTCTGGATTTTCAACTCCTACAACTTGATTTTTCCATGTCAGCCCACCTTTTTCCTGCTGCCATATCTAAAGTTCAAACTGCTTGTTCCAGCCAGTACCCGCTCTTTCCCACTCTTTTTCCCCCATTTAAGAATTACTGCTAAAGGCTGTGGGGTGAAGAGGGCAACCGCAGTCGATAGCCAGACCTTGGCAGCACCCACTGATGTGCTATACGCACACATATACACATTGTTTCAAGTGCCAGGAGATGCACAGCGAGGGGTGAGGCAGTCTGATTGATTGGCTAAGCTGGGGGCCTTGGTTGTGGTAAATGGCGTCCATGACCCTGTTTGATTCACTGCACTGCCATGTGCTTTCTGCCATCCAGAAATGCTCTCATCTCTGAACTCAAAACTGTGGATCCTCTATATTTTATAGACATTAAATTATTTACATGTTCTTCCCCTCGAACTGTTATATTATGATTAAAAAAAAAACATTTTACAGTATCTATTTGTAGATAAAGACCAAGTCAGTCTTTCAATATTTCTAGAATATTGAGCTCCAGCCTGCAAGAGAATCATTTTGCCAATCACAGACTGAAGTTACCTACTTAACATCCAACAAAACTGACATATTTTTAATAATTTTAATTTTCAGGATGGTGACTTAATGTTTAGATTTCATGTAAAACTAGAAAGCACTCAGATACCCCAGCTAAAGCTTCAAAGACCTTTAAATTTGTTATTTTTCACCCAGATCTACATCAAAACTAATCACTTGTTCCTTGGTCCATAAATTTCCAGCACATTTCTTTGAAATCTGTTAACAGGGTTTTGAGATAGCTCACTAACAGCAAACAAACAGGACCCTAAAACATAACCTTTCATGGAGGTACTGTAACAAAAGTTATATTATAAAGGCCTCACCACAAAGTTCATTAGTAGTTGTTATGGAGCTTCCACAATTTTCCTCAGTGGATGGATTTTATATTTTAAATGCTACTTACTGTAATAATGTCCTATATGTTTGCGTACCAATATTGCTTTGTATAGTTGCTGGTTCATGTCTTCATGCATGGGTTTAAAATCATTGTTGCAGCTGTGTGTTCTTTCAGGTCACATATGAAGACAAGAAACTAACAGTTTGGATAAGGTTGGTATTATAGTCTGCAGAGCTACACATATTATTTCAATCAGCCAACCCATGTGAAATATATATATGATCATAGAATATATAAAGAGTTGGTATCTGGTGTTCTGACCTTGTCATTCCACAAGTATTCACAAAGGTCCGCACAGCAGGGAGCAAGGAGAGACGATAATATCCACCCCTTGTGGGAACGTTGCTTTAGGGGCCAGTATATTTCATCAGGAGTTTGTTGGATGCTTGAACGGCTTCAGAAACCCATTCCTCCCACACCTTTCACCTTTCTAACATCAGAAATCATTTTTGTAACTCTGTGTGACTGACAATCCAACAAGTATACCCACTTCACACAGTGATTGGCCAGATGTGCGGGGTTTGAATTTCAATCTTAAGCTCTCTTTTTTCACTCTCAACCAAGCGCAACACTATAAATGCCTTCCAAGAGAGATTGTGAAAATGTGTGCTGTTATCCCCTTATTGAAGCGATTATTACGTCTTGCCCCTTTCTATGACAGCAGGATTTTCAATCTGTCTGTGTGTGTGTGTGTTAAACAGCATTTATAATAGAATTTTTGATACAGTACCTCCACCAAAGAGGTTATGTTATATTTATATAGACATTTACTGGCAAAGACGCCAACAGGAAACAAAGGAAGGGAAGAGAGAGATAGGTATGATGTGCAACCGTACTTGAACCAGGGATACTGCAGATATGTGGTACACACAGTAACAATTCGGCTACCAGGGAGCTCCATTAAATGCTATATTAATGCAGCAGTAGCAGTGAGTGATTGCTGAGCAGTGTGGCAACAGAGTAGTGAGCAAAGCACTGATGGCTTGACTGCACTGCACTGGATAAATATTGCAGTAAGTACTGTGTGTCATGGTAGCCGACTCAGGTTGTCTGACTGAACTAGCTCACAGAAATTGTTTCATTTAAGTGCTACTGATTGTTGTAGACACCTTGTCCACACCAAACACATGGCAGTATGCCAGCAGCACAAAAGCAGCAGCCTCGGTCCTGTGTCAGTGTCTACACTGGATCTGCTCAGCCAAAGTACTGCTGTACAGAAGCATTTTGACAATGCTGAGAGCCAATCATATGTCTTAAAGTTGTAAGTTGAAAGAAAAGAAGACAAGAAAAAAGAAGCTTGAGTCTTAAAAAGAAGGATTAAATGGTGAGTGAAGTGCGAACTGTGACACAGACAGTGCACTAGCATATAAATGGATAAATGGATATCTACAAAATTAGGCTGTCCTGTCTAGAGATAGGGCACAGACTAAGCTCTGTAGTGGGTTGCCTAAACCTGACATTTCCTCCTTTGCAGCCATCAAGGCAACTATAAATGAAAATTACCAGGCAGTTATCGTTTGCCACATAAGGAATGGGGAGTATCTCTGTGGCATAAAGTGTTTTCCTCTCTCATTGTGACAGACTTTCAAATTTGAGGCCTTGCAAGCCTGATACAAACTAAAAAGTATGTGTTCCACCTAATGGCACTTGATTGTCTTCTTCCCAATCAACCTAATGTTTTGTTTACACATCACTATGCCCATAGTCATTAGCACTAAGTTAAATGGTTCCAAGAGCAGGATACAAGAGAATTGACTTTTTTCTTAAATGATCTCAGAAAACTCAGGAAATCTAATGAGTTCTCTGCAAAGACATTCAGTGACTATACAGTATGTTTACCATAATAGGATTAAAATGAGCTGTATGTGTAAAATGAGTATTGTGTTTCTCTTGGCTTGTTTGCTCTCTCAACTAGTGCACCTTTTTCATTAACAAGCTGCATCTGTAAAGGAATATATGGGTCTGCATATTGCTGATTTTGTCTTGATTGGTGTAAACTGTATTGTTTATGTTCTCAACCTGTTTTTGTCATCTGTCCCTGAGATGAGAAATGAATAAGGCTGAAGTGCTCTACTGCCTCTGGATCACACTTCAAAGTGTCACAATCCTGTGTGTGTGTGTGTGTGTGTGTGATTGTGTGAGTGGAGACAGGTGTGCAGGAGTCAGAGCAGAGCCATAGCAGCTGCAACTCATCTAAGTAATCAAGTCATCTACAAATACTTAGCCCTGCCACTTCCACTCTGCCACATCGTAGCCTCTGCTTGAATCAGTGTTACCACACTTCAAGCTACTTCATCTGCATTTATCTAGTTTTCTTGTTGTTGGCTGTTTTTCCTGTGCCTAACCCTGTTTCCTATCTCTTGCAGTTCTATCTCACCCAGACTCCGCCCTCCACTGGACTCTATGGGTACTACTCTCCTCCAATCATTCACCCACTGAACTTTGCATAAAAGTAGCTGGCCAATCAGGATGTGCCCAGTGAGTTTGTGTGCCTCTACTGCTCTTTTCCCCACCCTGATCTCGGCTAAGAGTGTGTGTGCACGCTATGTGCGCCTTTGGTTCACCCCAGCTGCATGCTGCTTCATGGTGACTGCAGTGGAGCTACTCTCAGACCAAACCCCTCCTTTGTTCCCAAGAACATGCGTAGTTCTTTCAGGTCGAGGGTTGCTCAGGGGGACAGGGAGGCGAAAACTGCATCGGCTTTGCCCATTTTGCGTGTTAGCATGTTATGTTGAATGCTTGGCTCCCATCAGAGGCACTGTTCATGTGCTACAGGGATGGTGTGGCCTATCCAAGAAACACCTTGCTACCCTCCCACTGTGGTCCGTGCACACTCTACACACAACGTGGCAGTGTTGGCAGCCTTGTTTAGTGGGATGAGTGTTGAGGACATATGCACGGCAGCATCGCTGTCTGTGCCCTGTCTGTTCATATGAGTCTATCTCCTGGACATGTCAGGCTCGCTTTCACAATCTGTGCTCGCTGGATTGATCCAAGACTGGGGAAAAGGGTGTGTCAGCTGACCCCTCTGATGATACATCATGACACACCTGCATTTTTCCCATGCTCCCATGACCCCTGCGAGGTTAGGATATGGCCTCACCCGGTTCAGTCGTATGATATTTGGGTTGGCTGGGGCCCTTTACCTCTCTGCTGAGGCGGGCTAAGCGATAAGAATTAGGTGGGCTGCAGTGACTCTAGTGGAGGGTGGAGCCTGTGTGATATATGGTTACAATATTGTAACCCTAGTTCAACTACCACAGGCAGAGCCCTCCGCTTATGGGCCCTGCCACTCTTACACCATTCGCTGGAGAGGTTGTGGGATGTTGGACAGTGGGGACGCTGCCTTATATACTGTGGGCTCCACACATATTCTGGTAAGTACGTTCTGATTGGCTGGCTATGTTTGCAAAGTTCAGTGGGTAAAAGCATAGTGTAGGGTGTCTTTTTAAGTGCATTTATATTCAGACTGGACTACTTGCATGTGATTAGAGGAGAGTAGTACCCATAGAGTCCAGTGGACTGCTCCGCCTGTTAATAGAACTAGGGTTACAATATCATAACCTACGTTCTGTTGGCCCCGTCTCCGGCCCCTCATCTCATCTTGTCAGCCCTGCTTCCCTGCTCTGGATCCCCTCTCTTCCCAGTTTCCATCCCACGCCTCAGCCACAGGTTCGCAGGCCAAGCTTCCCCAGGCCTGCATTCTGTTTCCCCAGCCTTTACAATTAATACTTTGTTTCTATCATATCCCTGTCTCCTCACCGTTGAGTGTTCACCTGCTCCGTTCCAATTAACACAAAATGATTTACAACACATTGAGCTGGGATTTATTTGTAACAGTGTAACAGTCTGTAATTGTGACAGTCTTAAAGGATTTTGTCATAATATTAATAAGACAAAGTCATTTCCCTTTTGTAATATTTAAAATTTGATCAATAAGGTTAGGTTTTGTATGTGTGTTGAAGCAGATTTCTAGAAAGTCTTACATTGGTCTTTATTGCAATTTTTGGTCATGTGTTCCTTGTGGGGGGGGGATCTGAATAAAAGCTGAATATAAATGCACTTGAAAAGAAACCCTACACTGTGCTTTTACTCTGACAAAGGCATTTGCTGGCTAATCAGCCAGAGATTTACAATATAACGCAGAGAGAAAAAGACATGAAAAGAGATCCTCCTCTTTTACATCTCTCTTTTTAGTCCTCTCTTGGTTAAAAATACCAGTAGACTGACAGACAATGAGCTATAAGCACAATGAGACAGCGGCAGAGCCTGCCACCCACTCACAATCTCACTGTATCTTCCAACCATTCTACATTAAGCCTCTTTCCCTGTTCTCTCATCCCTCCAATCACCCATTGATTCAGAGTTATTCTTCAACACGGATGACAAAGTAAATTTTTTTCGGTCTGAACTGAAGTACAGACCAAAGTAGTAGGTTCATTAGGTTCACAATGCTCAGTTGCAAACAAACCTGGGTTTAGTGGTAAAAAGCATTTCAAAAGTAATCAGGCTCCAGCACCCATAACTTTAGCTGAAGGGAGGAGGACACATTATGATTGTTAGGTTGGTTATAGTCATGATTTTGGCATCAGAAGTGATTGGACTGAAGCTGGACCAAATCTGTTTCAGATGGTGTGCTGTTTAAAAGCTGCATTACATATTCAAATGAATGCTAATGTTGCTTCTCTGTGCCTGCTTAAATGTGTAAATAAGCAACTGTTTGCTAACAAGTTTGCCATATCGACTTCAAAGCTGATGATATGTCAGTGTTTGTGGCCAAAAAATCAGTTACTGCAGGTTTAAGTTCACCTAACTCATATAAAATCTACTTACGTCCTGCTCTCTCTTCAGTAACCTGTTTCTGAATCCATAATCTCATCCAAACTTAGTATTTTTACTTTTCTTTGTCATTTCTGCTTAAATAATTACATAAATTAGTATGAAACGTTTTTTTATGAATGTCCATTTTTGTTTTGGTGCAGAATTTCAGCGGTTGCCCAGTCCCCATTGTGTTGTCCTGTATTAACTTAATTTCTTCAATATGTGTGTTTATTGTCGAGATTTAAATCTTGAAATGTTGTGCATGCTGATGGACATAGTTGTAATGTTTGGGGGTTTTGTCTTTGTATGTTTCAATAATAAGGTCTGTTCCCGGTTTTAACATCATGCATATACTTTATATCTGCTGTAAACCACATGAAGACAGACTTGATACCATAAACTAATGTCCTCATAAAATGTCCAGACTGCTTCTTTGTTGTTATGGCTTTCTACATATAGAGCACAGCTGGCAATATGATGCCAACACCTGTGTCCTTTCATCTCTACTAATCAGTGTTTGTGTTTATGAGGTCATTTCTAATGAGCCATATTGTAGTTTACTTGGCACTGCTGTCACTTGCCCAAACAAATTGAAGTAAGGGAACAAACACTCCACTGTGGACTTGTTTGGAGCAAACACACCTTTTACTCACCTCCCACAATCAGGCTGTCAGTAAATTGCATCGAGGCAGCGGGTCATTCAATGAGTCAAACACAGTTAGTCAGTCGTTCATTCACTTTACCAAACTGCCAACTAATCTTCTCACTTTGAATTTTCGTTCATTTTTGCTCTATTTTTCCCTCACTCCATTTCCTGATTTCTCTTGTTTTCCCACCTCGTCATTTTTTTTTGGCCTTCGTTTATTTACCTGTTTCTTTCTCTCTGCGTCAGCAAGCGTACTTCTAAAAATACCTGTTCTCATCTGCAGGTGCTATGATTTTATGCGAATGTGATTATAAATGTAGTTTGTCCTGACTTGCTGTATGAGATGCAGCAATCAGGGAGCTGAAGAATGAAAGCCACCTACAGCACTGCCCCCACTGGTGGTATTTTTAGAATGGTGGAGACAGTGGCCATTTAATATCTCGGCATGAGTGTGTGAAAATTTGTCCTCTGCATAGGTTTCGGTGTTGTGCATGTGAAAGTCATCAATACCCTGCTTTTGCACAAGTAGGGCGGCGGTATGTCATGAATAAAACAAATGCTGTGTTGTCCCACATAGTCTGACTGAATGAATGTGCAGCAGCACCAGCTGTTGCTGTAGATAAAGTTAACAAAGTCCTGAAATAGCCAGGATAACGATGCCATTTATGTACTGCTAGAGAGTGTTTCTTTTGTCATCTTTTATTATCTTAAAGTGTTTTCAAAATGTTCAAAATGTATCAATAGGGGTGCAACTAATAATCCTTTTCATTATCAAGTAATGTTATTATTGTTTTAGATTGATTAATGAATTATTCAGTCGATAAAAGATGAGAAAATTGTGAAAAAAGCCAATCAGAAGTTCTGGGAGCCAAAGGTAATTCCTAAAAATTCCTGTTTTTTTTCAACCAAAGGTCCAAAACCCAAAGATGTTGTCTTGTATTTACAAGGATACAAAAATAGATATGAAAAAAAAAATCCTCACCTTTGAGAAGCAGAAACCAATGAATATTTAGCATTGACAACAGATTGTCAAAATTACCTTTGGTTAATTGAGTAATCGGTGAATCAACAAATTGTTTCAGCTGTAGTTATCAGTGGCAACATTTTCTAGAATTTACTCTTGTAGAAAGAGCGCAGTGTCTGTTACCTTGACTCAGACTCTTAAGGAACAAAACACCTGTCTGTGACAAGTGCTAAAGTGACACTACACTGTAACTCATACAATGCATCAGTGCAGTCAGTGATTAGATTGGTGATCTTGTGATTATATTGTTGAATGAGATACTCAATGACTGATGACTCATCTGCCTGGAACTGCTATTTGAATACTGAACGGATGTAAAACTACAGGGAGTACGCAGTCAGAAGATCAGTAGTCTCAGTCTGTCAGCTCATCACTCATGATTCCACACAATTAGCTTCTGGTGAGGAAGTGGCCACTACTAGGATGCCCAGAAATTGTTTCAAGTGTTTGCTTTTGTCTGTTACTGTTTGATTCAAATGGTTCTGTATGGTTTGTGGTTGACCAGTGATACTGAGGAAGCCATAATGAATGCTGTCAAAGTCTGAATATTATCACTTGCTAACAGATTGAATGAATACAGACATCAGTTAATAGTCCAATAATAGTCCAGTAAGCATTGATTTGGTGATTGGCAGGCCAAAGATCATCAGACTTCCAGGTTAAAACCAGGCTAAATTTGTTTGAATTTGAATTTTTCTTTCAACTTTGAGATTACACATAATTGTCTAGAGAACTTAACTGTACTTAATTGTAAAGAATTTGACTGTATTTCAGAGTGAAGTACAGGTCCTAACACATTATGACATAGAGTCAATGAATGGCAAAACAGCAAGCAGTAATATGTAAGATACAGTCGATAGAAAAACATAATAAACCTTACTTTTAATCCAAATACAGCACAGTTTTAACCTAAACATCTATACGTCTTTTGACCTGCAAATCAACAAATCATCAAGTGCTTGGTGAGAGATTATGAAATCATTTACATGTTCATGATGAAAAATATTAAAGATATTTTTTTTGTAAAGTTACATAATAACATCATAACAAAAGTTATGTTTTAGATTGAATGTTACCTACTAAAATGCATTGTCTTTATCCTTGAGGGCTAACAAAAGTGTTGAAAACATTTCCTTTCTCATAAAAGCTGTAATACCAATAAAATACCAATTAAACTCAATTCCATGTTTTTCCCCCCTCAGTGATCTGCATGAGTAAAGGGGTCTAAATAAAACATTTTGTTTTCTCTATAAAAAAAAAGAATAAAACTTGGTATGGTACTGAATAACAAACTCAGGCAGAACATGCAGAAACTACCCTGAAAAGCTCTGTATGGCCCAGCTCTTATCTGGCTGTCTAGCTGGCTGTAGCGGCAGTACAGTAATTACCCTCTTGAATGTCTCAAAGTCCTCTTACCTGAGCAGGAGAGTAAAGCCGACATCGATGATGTGTGTGCCCCTCATGAGTTCCACCGCCTCCTCCTCCTCCGTCTCGCAGCGGTGCAATCACCCCGCCACTTGGACCCCCGACTGTCCCCGCTGTAATTGCACCAGACGCTCCGCCGCCCACACCAGCCCCGCTTGCAGCACCACCCGTGGCCCCGGCGATGGCTCCGATGCCCCCCATCATGCAACAGAGGCCTCCCTGAGCCAGCTCCAACTCAATCTCGGCATCCATCTCGGCATCCTCTTGCGCCTCCTTGTTGGAATCGTCCAGATGTTTCATGAGCACTGCCACCACCACGTTTATGAGAACAAACTGAGCTGTGAGCACGAAGGACACGAAATACATCGGGGAGATGAACTGAAGCCCAGGATGGCAGCCGTAGTCGATTTCTGGATGACCCGAAGGGCAATCCCGCAGGGTGTCCTGGTGGGTGGTGGGAGTTGGGGGAGAATTAAGGGGTTAAACGAGAAAAAAAAGGGTCAGACAGAAATCAAGGCAAGCCAGAAGCAGAGGATGAGTGAGGGGACAAAATGGAAAACAGTGAGAATTCAAAGAGATGGAGATAAAGAGAAAACATCAGGGAAGAGTGGAGATCAGCCAGATGAAGAAGAGTTTATGGAAAGATCATTGAAAACAGGGCAGTGACTAATAATTATTTTCATCATTATGTAAATTACTTTCCTTGATAGATCAATTAATCATTTGGAAATAAAATGTCAAAAATGGAGAAAAACTGAATTGGAATATCCCAGAATCCAAGATCTCAGCTTGCTTTGTCTGACCAACACTACAACACACAAATATATTCAGTTTAGAGAAAAGCAGCAATCTCCTCACAGATGAGATTTTGATATTTTTGCTTCATATGTGATATAAACAATAAATTGTCAAACTTTTGTGGAATGGATTCACAGTGACTGAGTCAGTTAACTTGGAATACAGAGGTTGAAACAGATATGAAGGCATTGGTTTCATATGAAGCTTCAGGAAACACTCTGATGAGTAACGTCTTTATGTTTAATAAAATAAGATTTATTCAGAGTGCTATTGAAGAGATTTGTAATGCCTTCACAGAGCACATACAGTCAAGCTTTCACAGTCCAGCTTGCTGAAAGCTAGAGTACTGCTAAAATCTGCTGTCTGACTTCCTCTCATGCACAGTCAGTCAAGAGGCTAATCAGCACTGATTAACTATCTCTCAGATATGGGCTGTGATAAAATTTTAAAAGCTCAAGGTACTTGGGTGTGATTGTTGATTGAGGTGAGAGATGAGACAGTTGGAGAGGGGGGTATCAAATACTCAGATTTTGTGAATGTAAATTTGAATCTTTATTCATCCTCGGAAGGATTTGTTGAGTGCACATTTACTTTTTCTACATCATCTTTGCTAAAAGACACGGCCATTACTCACTCATTCCTGGATACTACCTGGATATCGCCTGGTCCAGGGAACTCAAGACCTTCAATTACAATTCTGCTTTGCAGCTTCTGTCTGTGCTGAGACAGGTCATTTTTGGGCAGCTCGGTAAAAACAGAATAATATACACTTGTACGTGTCTCTTGACTTTCAAGAAATAGCTGTTTTAGACAGCACCTTTTCCGATTGACCCTCATCTCATAAAATCTGTGTTGTCTCTGCTGCTGGAGATGAGGTCACAACATGGGAAGTGAAATGCGATTATCATAGCCAATTACATAGCCCAGTGCAAATGAAACAAGACTAGGTCAAAACCTAGTATGTGCTGTACCATGTATGAAACGCTTTTAATTGAAAACAACGGATACGGGAAGTGGCAACACATGGCGACTAAGCCCCCGGGAAGTGCGCCGGGCTTTGACTGAAGCCAATTTGACATCGAGCCTTTCTCAATCCAAAGTATGCCGAGTTTGGACTTGACAAATTCAACTCAGGAGTACAAACGTCTGAGGACAGGAGGACGCAGTACGATCATTCTGCAACTGGAACAGCAGCGTACTTGCTGGCAGCAGCAGCTCAGCTTCAACACAACTTACCTGAATGTACTGTGACAAAATAATCACAAAAAAATAACTTAATTGACAGAGCGATGCGGTAAATTATGTTATTCAGTCTGTAATGTAGCTATAATAAAAATCCAAACTATTATGTAGCTCAATAAAATAAAACTTTTAATATAGACTGATCTATTCATTTTAATACATCTATAATTATTGAAATGTGGTGATATCTGTACATATAGAGCCCCAGAGGCAGTGCTGCTGTTCTGTCCAGTAAAAACATGAAGCTTCACTTTACATTCAGACAAACTAATTCAGACCAACATTTATCTTCCAAAAGGAATTAAACCATATCAAAATGCTACAGAGACATTAGAGCCAGTGGTAAGTTACCAAAGAGCTGCAACAGATCAGTATCAGATCATATTTTCCCCGGGATGACTCAGGAGTCGCAGCTGAGATGACGCTGGTCTCACGCGGCTAGCGGCTCCTCGCAGCTCCGAAAATGTCGGAGCAAATTTCCAAATAGGTGTTATTTGGATAAACTGACCACATATTGGGAATCTAAATGGTTACTTTCTTGCCTGAAAAAATATTACAACTTAATAAACTGACATATTAACAATCTACAGTGAAAATTATAACAGCTTTTAGCCTGGCTCAAAATCTCTGCCATCGCTGCCAGTTGGTGTGAAATGCCTTCTGGGATACTTGGCTGTCCCAAGCTTCCACCCACCAGTGGTGTAACTTCATCATTCACTGACTCACTCAGTCAGTCAGTCAGTCAGTCTGTCAGGAACAGATATTCACGTTTATAGTGCCGGCCCCGCTGTTGTGGTCCAGCCAAAAAATGTGACAACATCAAGAGATAAATGTGATATAAATATACAAAACTGAATTCTCGCTGTCAACTCCATCTGATGCACCTGAAAACTGAGGTACCTTCATGATGCCATTCCAGTTGTCACCGGTTGAAACCTGGAAGAGGGTAAGGAAGGCCATTCCAAAGTTTTCAAAGGTGGCATGGCGGCTCATTCCTTCGCAGGGATAGTCAGCGTTACACACTGAGAGGAGAAAAGATTAAGGAAAGAGAAAGAAAGGGGGAAGAGAGTGAAACCTTGGCTATGCCAAAATTATATGTGGGTTACTCTGAGAGATCACACCTTTATATTGACTTCTTAGGTAAAAACAGTTGTGAAAAAATGTGCTTTGTTGAGTCTTCATGTTTGTTTCTGTTCATACTGTTTCATTAGAGATGATCCAGCTGTTGTAAACAAAAAGTCCCATGGAGGAACAAAGGCCTGGAGCACACTGACTCATTTGAAGACTTTTGGAGACATTAGGCAAAATCATACATACTGTAGTCAACCTAGAATGGGTGTACATATGTCACTGGATAGTAGGTTGAACAGGATTTCAAATCAACTGGACAATGGATCCAAGAACAGGAAGTTCAGGTAACCTGTCATGGAGTCAGGTGACAGATTTTGGTGCCAAAGAGGAACCAAAGTAAATCTAAATAAAGTCCCTGTAACCCTGACTATGCTAGTCTTTCATGCAATTAATTCCCTCCTGTGTTCATAACACATTTATTCTTAGGCTGTCTGTAATTTCACATCACCTGATTTTGACTCAAAGTTGGCCCTTTGCTCATTTTCACCTACAGCAATAAGGATGAAGATCTGTTGAAGCCAACATGGTGTGTTAATTGGTGAAGGTGCTTAAAAGGGCTTTAATTTGAACAGGAACATAGCATATGTTGTTTTGGGTAGAGTTATTAAGATGTTTTTATCACATATATAGCAACAAGTTGTAGCTTACTTACCCAGCTCTCCAAACAGCTCCACCCCAAGCGCAGCGTAGATGAAGAACAGCAACATGAAGAGCAGGCCAAGGTTTCCCACCTGTCACACAAAAGGCCAATCACAAGCCATGTTAACAGAGGTAACTCATACTTGTTTATCTCGATCTTACACTTTTTTTTAATGTATGACATCAGGTGTATTTCTATGGTTTGGTATGATGGGTCAGATTTCATAAACACTGAGTAGCAGTTAAACTGTTCCTACTACTGTAACCACCCTAAGTCACATTGAAGTGTCAGTTAAATAGTACAAAGAGCACTTTTGTGCAGCTATACCACATCACACGCTACGGTTCAACAATGACATCATCAATATTTTTTTTAACATTCTGTATTGTCTGATGTTTTGTGGCTGTGTTCTGCGGAGGATTTTGGAAGTTTTCATGCTAAAACATGCACCAAAAATTAAATGATCCAGTATTTCCATCATGGGTTTTTATTATGTTATGTTTGAGACATGAGGCAGTTCAAAAATTCAAGTTCAAAAATTCATGACTGTGTGTTCCCCAAACAGCTGGGTGGACAATGTTTTGAAGCCCTTAGTTTTTCATGAAATATGAAAACACGCTTTTTTGCAATTGATGCCCACGCATTTTTGAAATGGTGCATTAGGTTTTGAAATTGTATTTTAGCACCAAAGGTTATGCCAAAAAAAATCTAGGATCCTGTATATATTTCTTCTGATGAAAAATTATTGAAAACAGCAAAACTGGAGGTGAACACAATTCAAGAAACCACAGCAAGAACCCTGCCTGCCTGAAATAAAGGATTACACAGTTTAGGGAAAATTTTACTTGCTGACTTTTTAACAGGCGGGTATCCATCCATGTGGAGAGACTCAAAGCGTTCACAGATAGTGATATGCAATGCAAATGAGTAAAGGGCCCCCTGAGATGCACCAAGCAGAACACCATTAGGTAAGTCACCTCACAGTAAAGGCAATGGGCTGCTTTAGAAATCCATTACATAGGCAACTAAACTGAGAGAGTGGGGGAGGAAAGAAGAATAAGACACATAGCTTCTACTGAGAGGGTGACATAGGGGAAGAAAGAGAGGAAATAATGTAGAAACAGGAAAATCTTTGAGAGGTTAGGCAAAGCCTGGGGATAGTTTTCTTTCCCTCCCCAGTTGTGCATGTTGATGTTTCCTGGTGGATATTAAAAGCCACAGCTTGGCTTGAGGCAGTTTTCAGCATGTAACTCAAGCCCACCTGATGTCTTTAGATCCACAGAATGTAAGTACACCACAGGAATGAGGATGCTGTGGTGTAGGAAACAGATTGAAGGATGCTATGGAAGCATTAGAGTTGGCAACTAGGCAACAGAAGCTTGTGAGAAACGAAAACAGATGTTTTTATACATATTTTATATTTAGACATTTGGTTTCCATTGCGAACAAAGTATCTATTCACTGTATTTAGACTAGTGAAACCATGATTCAGTCCTCTGTGTCATGTTTTTTTTGTTAAATTTGTGCAAGAATTTTGATACATAATGTGACACAAGTCACAGTGACACATAAAAGGTCATTTCACCCATGTCAAAACCCAGTAGAAGAACAGAACCTTTAGGTAATAGAGTTAAAATGTTTTCAGAGAAAGTAGGATTGTGACTCTTTCTAGACAGAGAACAGTAGGAGCAGAGATGCCATGTATTTTCATTCATCTTTGGATAGAGGACATGTGCTCCAACAAGCACTCTAATTTAGAAAAAAGAAAAAATCAAATGCTACCTGTAGGAAAGGTTCTAGTGACCACAGTTAATAAAGATCCCAAAAGGCAGTTTCTTTATATGTATAATTTAGGTACTCTTAAAGGGCAATATCAGTATTTCTAAAATCATCACAGATTAAGATGTTTCTTACCATTTATAAGGGTACACAGGTCCTTACCAGTGCTTCAGTTTAAAAAAATTCTGAGACAGCTTTTTAGTGGACTTTTTCCCTTCATGCTGAATGTAATTTCCAAATATGGAATGCTCATATATATAGTCATATATGTCTATGTCCTGCTGTAAAAGGGTCACGATGTGTGATTGCTGTCAGAGCTGTAGTGACTTTATCTTGTAACTTCCTGCTTCTGGATGTTGCTGAGAGAGGACCCAGACAGAGAGACCTTGCAGGTTCTGGGTCAATGAATGTCCAAAAGAGGGCAAGGGATGTCAGGAAATGGTAAAAAAAAAACAAAAAAAAACAAACAAACAAAAAGTTGGTTCTCCTTAACTTAGGTGATAAAAGAGTCATTAGTCACTTATGGCTATTTTCAATTAAATTCACTACCAAAAATATTTTGGTATTAGCTATCCTGACAAGTGCTTTAATATTCTCAGTGGAAAAGAGCAAGTCAGCCAGTGATCCATATTTTATATTTGGCATGGCAACAGCTACCACAGTTGGGGAGGTCAACAAATGAAATATACACTATATAGTCTTGGCAATTTCATCTCAGTTGAAGGGGGGCCACAAATTTCAGTTTAACTGACCTTTCAACACTGAGGATATGCCTGTGAGCTAGTTTGGAGAAGCAAAATAGTTTGTTTTTTTACACATTATGTGTATTGTTGGAAAAATCCAACCTGTATTAACACCAAAGCCAACAAGAATCTATGTGTTTATGTGTACGGCACAAAAAAATATAAGAAATAATGTGGACTTCCTCTTTAAATACATACTCCATGAACCTAATTTAACATTTAGCTGATGTTGTAATTCACAGCAGTATGTGCGCTACCAAAATAAAATTCGTTTTAACGAAAAAAACATTACATGCAACCAACTGACAGATCAGTGTTAGAGTCACAGCACCATGAACACAGATGTAAAACTACATTTCTCTTTCAAAAAGGAAAAAAATGTCACTGTGGATTACTGGTTTGAAGTGATGCTCTCATACAAATATGTAAAAAAAACAAAAGAAAAAACATTGTCTTCAATATCAATAAAGACAGGCATCACAGGGAAAATAGCAATTTTGGCCAGATGGTTACTGGACTCTTTCTTCAAAGCACAGCTGGTAAATTACAGTCTTCTTTAACATCACTATTCATTTCATTTTATTATGTGGGGTATTTTAGAAAAACGAGTCATGACATAAGAAGTGTTTATATTTATATCCATGTTCAAATTTTCTTATTAATTGGATGAAAAATCACTACCCGCTATTTGTGGGTCACATGGGGTGGATAGAAAAAAAGACTATTGTTTTGAGGATAAGTGAAGCTGAGAGAGATTTCTGTGACTGTACTTTTACCTCAGTGTGTGAGCCAGTGTTCGTTTGTGTCACTGTGTGTATTTGGGTATATATGTGTGTGCGTATGTGTATGTATGCATGTTTTTTTTACACCAAGGAGACAAAAAATCCTTCCAAAAGGCTCATTCAGAGCATTGATAAGGCTGCAGAACAGAACAGAAAAAAAATCTGTACGCAGACGCAATCCATTACAAATGTTTTTAATTAAGAGCTGTTTTGAGTAGATCAGTTTAGATTAGTACATATCATTACTGTACTTTTCTCTGGTTTCTTCACATTAAAAAAGAAACAAAGATTTACAGGTTCATAATGCTAAGAAAAGGCAAACGGAGGTAGAACTTCAGTAACTTCTTAAAGGTCTGATAAATGACATTGAGCCTCACTGGGTGTCAGCAAACAACTATTTGCTATGCAAAGATATAGTGGAGTAATGGCAACCTGAGCAGTGAATAAAGTCACACTCCCTGTGTGTGTGTATTGTTATCCGAGCTTCTGTGTTCTTCGTTTTGGTAGCCGCATGCTTGTTAGTCCTTGTCCTCCATGTCCGTTTCCCAGATGGTGGCCGCATTACAAACTTTCTCAAATTACAGCTAAAAAGTACACTAAAATATGTCTCTGAAAGCATTTAAGGTGAGAAATAGGCGATGCAGTAACAGAATCTTGATCCATATTTGATCAGCACTGCCTAGTTTGACAGTTTGATCTGAGTTTCTCGAGTTGTCGCCTTTCTCCCCTCCAACTTTATAGCGTAAACGACACACACGTTTGTTTTGGTCTGAGATGTCGGCGCTATTGTGCGACATCTAGTGGCTGAATGTGGCGTATTGCATCTTTAAGCAGCAACAGATATATTACACACCTCAGAGAAGATATAAAAAGAGGAGAGAAGTTGGTGCTATAAGAGGCATCGGTTATATTTAATCTCATTATATTGCACTCATTATAATATATCTTTAAATCCTGGATTCTTTATTTGATAATATCAACAAAACAGATGGGATTCATTTATAGCTTTAGCACTATAAGCAGCTTGACAAGGCTTATTATAATATAAAACAAACATGTTAGAAAATCTCATGATTTTTTTTATTTTCAAGTTTTGATTTTAGAAAATATTTTACATATAATCTTTTTATTTTTGTTATAGTGCAGCTATGTACAGTCTGTCTTTGTGTGTATACTGTAATTATACTATGGGTTCTGATATATTTCAGTTCATGTTTATGTGCTATTTTTTTTAGATTAATCAATGTAGTGACAAGTAATTACTTAGAAAAGGTTATTTAGGTTGAGTAGATACAGGCTTGTATTTGATGTACATGTTCATAATAATAAAATTAGAATTTAAAGAAATTAAGCGGAGCAGTGTGCAGTGAATTATCATCCTGTTCTTGAGGTGATCCAATGTCAGCTGAACTGAATATTTAAAAGTTGTAAAGAATAGATTATTACTAGACAAATAGCTCTACATGAGCTACTTCTTTAATGTCTTTCACTGTAAACCTAACCGATAAATTGGCAAAAAGCACCATCGCACCAAATAAAGGTGAAACACATTACCATTTGTATATGAATGGCAGGGGAAGGTCATCTCTGGTAGGCTGTACTGGACAGATATATTATATTACAGAACATCCAAAGCTACTTGTGATTAGTTGGACCATTTCTGAAGCCAACTGGGCCACTAACTATCTCTGCCACTAACTGTCCCAATGCATAATCTGTCTTTATTGTTAAATATAAGTTCTGCTTCAGGCCTAGGAAACACAATTAATTAATAACTGAACTGATCGAGGCAGACAAAGACAGAGGGAAGTTTAGACAAAGCAACAGATCATATTGACAGACAGAAGTCATGACTGTACTGTGATTTCCCACAACTGCAACAAATCCATAAAGTTATATTATTTTTCAAATTCCTGTTGTTGTCCCTTTCCAGACAACTTCAAAAGACATGACAAGTTTGATTTCCACTACAGTAAAAATCCATCTGCAAGGGCTATTTAATTAAACTAACATGTAAGACAGGTTCTGGAGGACACTTTTGCTTTTTCATATAGTGCCCTATTTGTAAAGCTCCCTGACAATTACTTATTTCACAAGAGAGTTGTTAAATTTTCTGCAATTTTCTGGCTGAATACAGCACTCAGAATCCACAGTATTCCCCAAATTCCAGGACAAAGGGAAACTTAAAGGCTCTGAAAAGGGGTTTTTGTGAACCACAGGAGCAGAACTTTTTGGCTGCACTTGTCTCATTAACAGTGGAGGAAATTTTAACATCTTAAATTAATGCCACAAAGGTCTTTACTATTCCTGAATAAATGAAGTGAGCAGTGGAAGGTTAGCAACGTGTTATAACATTGGGGGCAAAAACGCAGTCATAACCCGACTTCCTGAAAGTCATAATTCTCAGGGAGCTTCTATCGACGCTGCTCGTTTATCATTCCACAAATGTTAATTAACTCCTGGGTGTCCTTGTGATAAGCCGAGGGAGGATATCTGTGTGTGTGTGAGTGAGTCTGTATATTCACACATACCTGAGGCAGAGCCTGGACCACTGTATCTAGCAGAGCTCTCATGCCGGTTGCCATTTTCAACAACTTCAACACTGGAGAGAGATCACAAGGTGAGGCAACTATAGAATCCAGACAAACTTGTATGTCAGTATATGTGTGTTCACTTCATCTGACACGTGTGTTTTGGTGGCAAACAACAGATAAAGAGAAAGTGAGACAAAGGACAGAAAGACAAAAGACACCGCAGAGATAGAGAGGAAAGATCAAGATAGATAAGAGGTAGGCAGAGAAAGAGGAGGAGAGAGATAACAAACGATCGATAGATGGAATAGCTCCCCGACTATCCATTAGAGACTCTACACAATTCCCAGTGGCCCAATTTCTGGAGGAGGATGGCTGATGACGCAGCCGGTAGCAGAGAAGAGAAACTATGTCCATATTCCGATCAGGAATGGCAACGGCGGCTTAGACAATAAAGCCTTGGGGGATATGGACATGTCTTAGGATGGTTGCTGGTGGTAGTGGTGGTGGTGGTGGTGGTGTGTTTGTGTAATAGAGAGAGAGAGAGAGAGAGTGTTGATGCGGTGGTAGTGCATGGTTAGTGTGACTCTAAATCATTAACCAGAACTGTATAGCCTCTGTTTCTCCATAATCCTGGACAACAGCATCAGCAGGAATCAGGCAACATTTTCATTTTGGTGACATCTTTGCTGCAGAGTCATTGCTGTAGTGTACTGACTAATAATTCATCTGTTTTGAAGAGACTGTTTTTCCTTGAATATTCTCTTGGTGAATTTAAGGCCCTTTTCAAAAGCAGCAGAACTCAGAAACTTTGGCTACATTTTGATCGAGGCCCTGGTTCCAGTTTTGATTCCCGGGTTGTATGGAAGTCCTGCTCCCCAAAAAGACTGTTCAACTGAGGTAGGACATCAGTGGGATAGTGTCTGCAGTAATGAACTTCTCTGATTGGTGAAACATAAGCCTCAAAACTGCTACAGCGTTGATTCAGATTAAGAAAGCACATGTCATAAATTATATAAACATTCAGTCTTAAGTAAATGAAATTTATTGCCATCATTTGAGCTTAAGAACAAACAAAAAAAACCTGTTTAATCCATCCCTTACACCCTCCAAACTCATTAAATGTTGAGTATCTCTCTTACTACAGCCCTGTGCACACCGTTTTGGCTTGTGGAGAAATCCAGAGCTTTATGGGCCTGCTATAACTAGTTGTAGTTGATTGGATAAACGCTGTTTGGGGGTGGGGTTTAGCAATGGTCGGTTGCTGCTGCTGGAAGCATTAACTATGACCTGAACCGCATCAGTAGGCTAGTTTTCAGTAGCATTGCTAGCTTGTCTAGTTGTATTGTAAAGAAGTTTAACAGTGGAAAACAAGTACAGCAAAGAGATAAATACATTGAAGACAGGGGTAGGTAAAAATGTAGCTTAAATTAGTATTGTGTTGTTTTTGTAACACCTCCACTTCTACCTAGGGACTGCAGTTTAGATATATCTAGTAGAATAAATGTCTTGTGCATTGCCCGTGTTAAATAAAAAAAATAAATTAAAAGTAGCAAGGTAAATGCAAATGCAACAATTGTGGCTCATTACTTTAAAAAATATGTGTCTGAATCTCTCCAATTGTTCAGTCGACTCTTAAATTTCAGCCGCGCATTGGAAGTGGATAATTGTGAGACATTTTAATATTCTTTCCCACAGTCACAAAAGATAGTTAACATTCAGGCAGAGAAGTAAACATTTATGAGAGGAGAGAGGAAAGACTAAAAGCCACCAGTAACCCTAATCATCAAATACCCGATTTGCTTGTTAATTACCACCGGCTGCTGTTTAATTAGCATATTACCCATCGGTCCACTCAGCAGTCCCTGGGCAGTATTACGGAGGGCAGAGGGTTATAGTAAGAGGGTAAGGATTAAGTGAGATTGATGTAATTAGCCTTTATCCTCCTCAGAGTGAAGTTAAGAACACTTGGTAGAGCCCAGAGAGGCAGAGTCCTATAATTTCATTTGAATAATAAGAACAAAGGTGTCAAGTTAGAGTCACAGTGAAGATGAAAGAGATTGAAGGATAGAAATGGATTATCAGCTATGCAACAATGGGACTGTAAATGACAAATCTCTTTCCCAGAGTTTGCTGAAACTGGCTCACAGTCTCAAAATGCAAATTACCTGTTCCATGCAAACAAAAGTGACAGACAGCTAGATATAAAAAAAAATAGCTTCATAATGAATTGGGTTGATGTGGTGTGATGGGTGTGTTTTTGCCTTTAGAGAAATTGAAAAAATGGAGTTTTATTACAAAGGAAGTCTGAGGCCTCACTATATGCTGTACTAAACAACAATCTATCAAAAATACATCTAGGATATGAAAAAGCTTCTTTTTTTTGCCAAGTTGTATACATTTCTTAGTGGAATACTTGAAGGGAAACGTTGAGTTTTCAGCAAAAATAATCAACAACAAATTCTTACTAAAATCTAATATTATATACTTATGAAACAGGGAAAATTAGAAATAAAGATCTGTCTCTAATATAAGCCTGTTTCACATACAGGCCTTGCTGTTTCTGTACTTGAAGTAAATAAAGGCCGCAGCCACTATTTGAGAATTTACAGCACATGTAATCTTGGTTTGACAGTGCTAATTTCAGCATGTGTGTGTGTGTGTGTGTGTGTGTGTGTGTGTGTGTACCTCGTGCTATCCTGAGCACCCTCATGATCCTGATGATGGTGGGGTTGATGGGGAGGGAGGCGTTTATCTCGATCTCTTCCAGTGTGATGCCCATCACTGACAGCAGCACAATGGCCAAGTCCAACTGGTTCCACCTACACACACACACACACACACACACACACACACACATATACACACATACACACACACACACATATACACACATACAATGAATTTTCCACCATAATCTGCAGAATTTGGACATATATTAAATATCTATTAAATAAATATCTGGAGTCTTAACTTGGTATGTGGATCAGGACTTCATGGCTACACGTTTCAGGTTCTATGTTATGTTAATTTTCCAATGAATATTAATATTCAACATCAACTTTATGCATAATTTGCATGATTCTCCCACAAGTGACTTGGCAGAAGAATGGGTAACAGCCCATCACACTGGAAGGCCGGCTGCTATCATGAATATTTATGTTGACACTAGAAGATCACTTTCAATACTATGCAAACCTCGCAGCCTCAGGACTGTTACTTCCTGTGTTTGTTATCTCGTGTCTTGAACAACGAGCTGTATGTGGTAATGTTTGAACATGATCCTGGCTGCTGCCACTATTGCTGAGCATAAATGAAATGATCAAAGGCACACAATCCGCAGCCCATTTAAAAAAACGCCAAACAAGGTTTCTGCTCCATTGTTGCTTCTTCAAAATCAAGTTCAACCAGTGTGGGTGTTCGGCGGTCATGAGGTTGATTCACAAAGCGTGCCAAACGATACCACAGAGCACAGGACATCGTACTCTAATTACTACTCTGTGTTACTCCAGGCTTCTTGAACTTCCTGCCAAGCCGTTCCAGCTACAACATTTTTAAATAGACTTACTCTGATTTCACCTGGCCCTGAGCTATATTATGAAAGAGTAAGAAAAGGGAGTGGTAAAAACTTGTCCAACTGCCAAAACTACCTTCGGTCAAACCCCCATCTAAGCCATACTGTAGTGTAACCTCTCGGCCAGTGAGGACAGTAGTTTAAAAAGCTGTGACACTTCCTTAAATACATAATCCACTTTTTTTATCTAGTAAAGTTACTTTTTTTATCTCAATTTTACTGCAAAATTGCTGCCTGGGGTATGTTCCTCCACAGTTAATGTGTCTCGTCCTAGATAATATCTCAGCTCCAGAGCAGCAGAACTGGTGCACACCAGGCTCACAGGGTGTAAACACACACAAAACAGGGTCACCTAATAAAGCCAGGACATACAGTAGCGTTAAGGCGGAAAACAATGATGGGGTAGAGTTGGACAGAAAATAAAATTAAATACAAGGAAAATAAAGAGGTTGCCTATAAATGTTTGTTTACAGGAAGAGATAAAGGGGAAGAGACAGACAGAGAGACAGGCGAAGAGCACTAAAATAGGTCGGGAGGAATCATTTCGAAAAGATGGAGGGCAGAAATAACTAATAGCAATTTCCTCCGGCACAATTCTAGAAACGGATCGGAAGCGGCAATAATAAAAATCTACATAGTGGGGTATCTCAAATAATATTCACCATCACCATCACAGCTGCTCCACAAGCGTGTAACATGTGGCTGAAAAAGAATCCCCTTGCTGGATTGTTAAGGTGTAAGGGTGCGACATTAGATATTGAAATCTATTAAAATTCAAACTTTCTGCACCTGCACGGCATTAATGAATCATTTATACAGCTTAATTAGACAGTAAATCCAGTGTTTTGATAAAGTATCTATCTCTCTACTAAAGGAAGGAATATCTGTATGTCCTTCGAGTATCTCTTGAACCGTTCATCCAATCAACTCCCCACTTGGTGGGTGTATGGCTGGGGACCCGAGGGAGTGCAGTGTCAAATATGATGCAATTTAGACCCGCGATATGTTTAATATTAATAAACTTTGAATAAACCCAGGGTGGAGCTTCAGGGCTCTAGGGACTGATGCCAGCATGTCAGGGAGAGATCAGAGACGAGGTGTGACACAAGTCAGAGAAAAGTGCTCTAAAAAGAGAAAAGAAAAGTAGACAGCGAAAACAGAGCTTTTAATCAATAATGGACACTCTTACCCAGTGTCTAGACAGAAAGCGTAGCTTTAGCGGCATAGAAACGAAATAGAAACGATCCAAGAGCCCAATATGAATCAATGCAGCCCTTATTTTAGGCTACTTAAAATGAGAAAAGAACATTTATTTACTATTAGACTTCTTACTATGATTAACATCTGTGTATAGTAGAAGGTTAGTTTCTTGCATGTTGTTGGTGTATATACTCATTCACACCTCACATCAACTGTATTCATTCATTTTTTGTGTTGAATTAGTGGCCAGAGGTGAAGCAATTGGCCTCCTCTGAACAGGCGTGTTTTGCACTGCACTAGATTTTAATAATTCAATATAAAATTCTTGAGGTAATATCATCACCATCTTTTTTCAGAATAATCTGCAGAGAGAATGTCATATTTGACCAAATGGTTTAATCAAAGACAACGCTCATAGTTTAGACATCATTAGTGATATTGAACATCCAAATCCTTTTATAATGAAAACATTTCTTCTTCATTGATCTATATATCTATCTGTCTAAGGCTAGAATTATGATATTCCGAAGCTATGCATAAACATCTCTGCCAGTTTATGTAGATAAGGGTGTTATGGGTAACCATAGGTTGCAGAGGCTTGCAGAGCATCTGAAGCCAACACCTCATAAATCTCATGCACTGTGCGAACTCGAGCATCAAACAGGCGTATTGGTTGATCTCCGTACAATCAGACTGGAGAAGTATGTTCAAGCTTTAAATAGCATCAGCTCTACAATGAGCTCCTCACCTTTTCGGGCACAGGGAAGGAAACAAATTTTTTTTGCTGCTTGAATTTGTGTTCTCATTCTTTCTGTCACTACTCATGACTGAGGGTTTGAATGTAGCTTCAAAACGAGAGCTTTGCTTTGAAAATAAGCTCCCTCTTCACCGTGACAGTTCAGCACAACGCCTGCATCGCTGCTGACGCTGCACCACCCTCACACTACTTCTCACTAAAGAACAAGACCCATTCTTGTGGTATGTGCAGATTATTCATGTCAAGTTCCAGGATTTCAAGGTATTTATGTTTACCTCTCTATTGGGAAAATGTATGCACACCTGCTACTGTAAGATATTTAGGAACTTGACACAGACTAAACGATATGTTCAGCGTGCATTTTTTCTCCATGCAGACACATACAATATTGATGCTGTTAAGTTTTTACAGTAAATAACTACACAGAACAGCTTCATATACCTCACCAAAACAAATGTACAGCTGGGAGTGTCTCCACCGTACCTGTCCTTAAAGAAGCGTCGAAAGCCAAAGGCCACCAGCTTCAGAGACGCCTCAATCACAAAGGTGGAGGTGAAAAAGTAGTTGCAGTACTTCAGTGCAGTCTCCAGAGACTGAGATGCAAAAAAAAGGACAGAAGTTAGGAAAAAAATTAAGACAGCAGCAGCAATAGATATCTCCCCTATCTCTGATCGTAATGGAAATAAAACAACGAAACTTCCTTTGTTGTATCTTAGTTCATAACTTAACCACTTCTTTGTCTTGTTTTTTATATTTCTCTACAGTAAAACTGATTTTTTTCTCACGTCACAAAAATAACCTTTTCTGAAAGAAGCAGAATGAAAATAGCATAACAAGTAAGGATGAGAGTTGTTGTTCGGTGAATCTGTTTTGTCAGTGGCAGGATCTTGCCAAAGAATCTCTTTTAATAGAAGAGAGCTTAATGGAGACAGACAACTAAATGATATCAGACTCTAGGGAAGAAAAGACATTTTTTTTTCTTGTACACTGGTATTAATGAGTCAGAAAGAAATGGGCTTCATGATTCAAATAATGAAAAGCTTGTAATGTTCAACGCACATAATTAAACCTTGTTATCACAGCTATTACAGCCAGATTGAGCTACAGCCAGCAGTCAGTTAGCTTAGCTTGGTAATAACTAGTTGTTGTTTTTTTTTTTACATTTCAGTTAATGTTGTTAGTTTTGTTAATCAGTGAGCTTTAGAGGTGCTGGTTGGCAGATTATGTTACCTTTGGACAGAGCCAGGCTAGCCATTTCCTCCTGTTTCCTGTATTTATGCTAAGCTAACCGGCTGCTAGGTTTAGCTTCATATTTAGCATGCAGCCATTAGAGTCTCGTTTCTGTGTGTGCCTATTTTTTAAAGAATAATGTGGTAGGTTATAGTTTTGTAATGAGCATGTGAAGAATACATTCAAATTATGAGATAAGGAAATGGAAGGTTTATTTTGAACGCTTAAGCTAGCGAGAGTTGTTTTCTGGGTAGATTACTGCAGGGTTAAATGTCTACTGCAGCAAAGAATTATTTAAAGGCAGAAATGCTCTGGAGACAAGGATAGTCTTATTTGTTGATTTCCTCAAAGTCTTTAGTGTTTTAGGTTGAATAACCACTTTTTCAGAACCTAGGAGCCTAACCTCCTTAGTGCCATTTTAACGAGCTAACTGGTTTTCACTGGGCTACAGTCAGTGTTATATAGCCATAAAACTGGCAGCACTTGTAGAAAATTTAAGGGGGGGGAACTGAGTGTGTTATCATATTAAAAACTAAAGAATTGTTTCTCCTACACTTTCAAATGGTCTAATTTATGGTATGTCTTTTCTACAGTGCCTTATACAAGCATTTCCATTTTTGCCTGCATAAGAGAGTATAGGCCTAATGAAGTGTGAAATAAGTTATAGATTATTTCTATGTCATGAAGGCAGCATGTGATGTGTTCTGTTACTGCATAAAAAATGTCATTTATCTGTAACCCAAAGCTATAATAATTGACCATCACAAATTCTCACTTGTTATTATTCACCATATCATATACTGGTATATTTTTCTTCTTTCAAACGAAAGGCCTGTTTGTTGAGGTTTAACCCAAATAGATTTTTTTTTTTACACCTCAGAGCATCTCTGTCTCTCCTCTCTGAGGAGCATTTTACATAACTAATACCCCTTTCTGCCAGGTTGTTTGTATTCCAGCATGTGGATAAATGTTGTGGTTGTTGGCTGTTTTCGCTGCTGATTCAGAGCAGCAGGTTGGCAGTCTGCCTCTGGGAGTGCCCATTTAAAAAAAAAAAAAAAAAAAAAAAAACAACAACAAAAAAAAACTATGCACAGATGGTGTATCACCACCTACTCAGAAACCCCTTAAAAAGCCTGCTCTGTCTGTCTGTGTCCAACACCCACATCCTTACTCAGACACTCACCTGTGGCTGGCTGTAGTGCTCCAGAGACATAGTGATGACATTGATACAGATGATGAAAGTGATGACCAGATCCAGGTAGTGGCTGGTGCATAAAGTGTGGATAGCCAGCCGGGCTGGACCGTAGGACGCATAGTACGGCAGCTTCTGGGCCTCTGGAGAGAGAAAAAGTAAACAAAAAAGGAAGAGATGAAGAAATATGAAAGACAAGGTAAAAGGGAGAAAACAGTTTAGATTGGTGATAAGGCAAGAAAAAAGACGGATAGATATATTGACGGAGGAATTTTAGATATGGAGGGTGATTGTTGAAAAATGTAAGCGTGTAATCAAGGAAAAATGAAAGACTAGATGGGAATAATGGAGGAAAAATTAATAATAGAGGGGGGAATGAAAGGAAAAGGGAAACAAGTGAGGGAAAATGCAATACAGAGAAGTGAGAGAGATGGATGTGTGATTTAAAAAGGAGAAAAGGAGCATGGGGAAAGCAATGCAAGGTGCAAACAGAATAATTTATTTACGCCAAAAGAGGTGGGAAACGAGGGGCAGAGCAAATGAAGTATAGAAAGAGAGGGGGAGGGAGAGGAAGATAAAACTATGGGTTAATATGAAGAGAAAAAGTTTGATAAACGTGTGTGAGGGAGGTTAAGTAGTTTTAAATGAGCTGAAAAAAAAAAGACTCATTCAAGTCATATCATTGAGGATGTGTAATATAAAAAATCAAATTAGAAGTCTTGGACATGTGCCATTTGGAAGGAGTACTGTCTATCCAAAGCTTCAAGTCTTTTCAATAACATGCCAAATTGTAATATATTATAAAATAGTAGACAAACAATTTATGAGGAAATTCATAGATTCATTATTATCATAAATACCAACAAATAATTTAGGATTTTGTAGAGTTTTTCTATATGTCTTCTCTTTCCTTCCTCCTCCTCCTCCAACTTCCGATTCCTTTTTTCATTTCACACCAATTTCCCTAACTAATCCTTCTTCTCATCTCTCCCCCAAAGCTTCAAAGCCGCCACTCCTCCCTTAACCACATCCCTACAACCATTATCCTCATCCCTCCTACTTCCTTCCGTCTGCTTTTCTTTCTCCTTGTTCCCTGACTCTCTTACTCCTCCTCTTCTTCTCCATGCGGCGCTGGCGTTTCTCCTCGCGGCGCCTGGCCTCCTCCACCTCCTGGTGCTGCCGACACTTGTGGAAGTTCTCCACCACGACGCCCACGAACATATTGAGGACGAAGAAGCTGACGATCAGGAGGAAGGAGATGAAGTAGAGCAGCATCCATGGGTTGTTGTTTGTCACCGGCTGTAGAGAAGGAAGAAGAGGAAGTTGGGAGAAGAGAGGGAAGAGGATGGAGGGAAGAACAGAGAAAAGACATGAGACGGGTTGTTGCCAGGAAAAAAATGTTACCAGGAAAAGTGAAAGGGAAGGATAGAGCAGAAGGACAAAAATACGAAGAGTTCAGTGATGGAGAGGAGGGAAGCAAAAGCAGAGAGAGAAAGATATATAATGTATGATCTAAAAGAGGAAGAATAGACAGAGTTTAAGTTTAATAAGTTGCAAAGGGTAGAGGAGGTAGAAAATATATTGAAGGAACAGAGAGGAGGCTTGAGGTGGGTAGAGCAACCTTTGGAAACCTTCAAGCTAACAACAGAATGTCCATTTTAATCAATAACTTTGAGGTTGACTATCAAGAAGTTATGTAAGGATGTTAAATAAAATGTTTAACTTACAACAGTTGAATATTGGTTGAACACATTGAACATAATGTGAGTTTAATGATTGTATACACAGATATAATAGTGCATGCCAGGCGGGACGCCAGGCCAACGAGAACCCCCGCCAGGCTAAAAAAATATTTTTCAATGCCAGTAATAACGTCAAATATCCATTCATTTGGAAATCAATAGCGTTTGGGAGCTTCTGTGTAGCACTGTTCCCGAAACATGAGTTAACCTCTGTGGCGTTGCCTAGGAAACTTTTGGTAGCGTAGCTCCTTTTAAGGAATAGGGCCGTACGTAAAATATGGCATAGCAGGTGAATGAGTGGTTGAGTGAGAGAGCAAGCGGCAGAAAAGTGACAGTGAATGTTAGCAGTAAGTTGTCAGTCTGGCAGTAAATGTACAGTACAGACAACAGTGTGTCAGTTAATAAATGCTGCAGCTTGTCAAAACCAAGAAAAGTCACATCTGTTGTTTCTCCAGCTGCTGGAAAAGTGAAGGTTGTTAGCTCCAAAGTTAGCAACAATGGGTTAGCATGGCCTGAAGACACTAAACAGAGAGGTTGACTTCTTTGGCCCCCCACCAGGCCAAGGACGTCAATCTAGGGTAAATACTGATATACAATACTTGATCGAATACTCCATATGGGAATGGGACTTTCCCAGATAATAGGCATGCCATCATACAGACTGAGCTGTTTCCAGTATCAATATTAAGACATGCACATACTTCAGATGTTGGACCAAACTAATGCTAGTTGGTTTGAAAAAAAAAAACTGCAAAAGACAATTCAATATTCAATATTCATGAGGATGGTAAAATATGGATTTTGAAGACATGGAATGATAAAAACAGTGAGGATGAAAGATGAGAGGGGCTGGGATTCTTGCTAATGGTGGATCGCACCAGACATTGCAGATATGTTAATAAACTTATTTACTTATAATATCTGAAAGCAGGGTTTCCACATGTTTGCTGCAAATGCTTTATATTGTTTTGACATTACACTGTTAAACACTGCACTATAATGGGGTGGTACACTGGCTAATTGGTATTATCGTCTCACAGCACGAAGGTCCTGAGTTTGAATACATCAGCTGAAGTGGAGTTAGAGTTTGATCCAGTTGTCTCCCAGGGTCCACGGCATGCATGTTAAGGAAATCGATGAATTGCAAGTAGGTGTGAATTGCTGTCTATATGTGTTAACCCTGGTGACCCTTGACTGGTGACTAGCCAAGGGCCTTTCATGCCTTTCTGCCTTTCATCTAATGTGAGCTGGGATAGCCTCTATAGTACCGTGCAATCCTTCACAGAATAAGCAGATATGCTAGATAATAGAAGGGTATTATGTGATGGTACTATTGATGTGGTTGAGCGCAGAGTATACAGTCGAGCTTTATTAGTATATAAAACTACTGCACATCTTGGTTTGTTCAGAAACGTATTATAGTATTTTATATGTGCAATAATCCAGAGGACTAATGTGACATAGGCTTAAAGATGATATTTGGATAAAAATGTAGTCTTTTAGGATTCTGGATTAGTTTATTATCCTAATACATGTAATAAGCAGTGAGTGAGGGCAAGCGTCTCCCTCTAGACAGTTGTCCAATTAACTAAGCCACTCAACAACCACTATAGTCCAAAATACTTCAATCTGCCAGTAGTCATAAAGGAGGACATGGGAAGGGAAGACAATGTGAAGAAAAAGATCAGGATAATTGGGTTTGGAGGTAGTTACTGGATGGAGTCATTACAAAACAAAAATCAAGTTCAGATGCAATAAAACCGGAGATGAGAGTCAGATTTTCAATTTGGAAGAGTGTTGAGTGTTGAAAGCGCAGGGTGGAGTGCAAATGGGATTAGTCATTCAGTGCCATGTTGGACTGCAGTGAGGTTTCTCCTCGAGGCGGAGAAACTGAATCATTCGGAATAATGCCCCCTCTTTTAATAGATTCCCTAATAGATTTTCAAATAAAACCAATTCTAAAGCAAATCTGTTCACTTTGTAGCCACTTAAAAAGACTAATTTGCATCGTGGCGTCTGACTTTTACGTCACGTGTGAGCCTGTGTGCATAATTAGTGAGGTTAAAGGGAAGCTTACTGAAATTCTGAACTCCACTGAAGTGGTTTATAATACATCAGGGTCGGCAGAATGGCTAAATTGTTTAATAAAATGCAATGGATGAAAATAAGTTTTAGTCCACCAACGCTTCGGTCTTTACTGACTGGCAATACGATGATAACACCTGGACCGAGGAGAAAGGAGTTGATACTTGAGGGTATGATAGAACATGAGATAAACAGCAGGTTATTGCAGCATCTGCAATCGTATGGATGTTTTACTGGGCTGTCATGGTGAAGAGGGAGCTGAGGCTTAAGGCAAAGCTCTCAATTTTCCACATGTTCTTTAATCCAATGCTCACCCACTGTCATGAGCTTTGAGCAACTAACTGAAGTATAAAATCACAGATACAAGTGGCTCAAAAAACTTTCCTTTGACGGGGGTTTTGTGCTTGTTTTCCTTTTGGCACTTTTTACTTCATTTGATTGACAGTGGAGATAGATGCAAAAACATTGAGAGAGAGTAAACAGAGATGACATGGAATTGAACAAGTTTTAAGGGGAAAGTATGATTTGAATTCGCAGGAGGAGCTTGGAGTAGAGCTGATGCTCCTTTGCTTCTATAGGAGCTAGCTCAGTTGGTTTTGGCATCTGATAAGGACATCAGGTTGCCACCTCCCAACTGGGAGGAGATCCCAGGACAGACCAGACGAAGGGATTTTTTTTTCTAGCTTGAGAACGTCTGGGATTTCCTAGGACGTGCAAGATGATTGCTTGCATTGCGAACTGGACCCAGATAAGTGGCAGAAAATGGATAGATAGATGGCAAATAAGGAGTACTACACTTTCTGTACTCAGTCGCTATACTCAAGTGTAATTACACAACAATTGCACCAGTGTTGTGTACTGTATACTGTATGTCTAAAGTATGTGTATGTTATTACCTGCTGGTCTATCCCCACTGCATCCAGTCCATGGTACATGATGTTGACCCAGCCGTCTTTGGAGGCCAGCACAAACAGGGACATCAGAGCCTGCCGGAGGACACATAAATACACACATAAAATCATACACATAAAACACAGACGAACCACAAAACTTTATTTAGTTCTGAACTGATTGATAATACTGGTTATTACTAAAGTGCCTGCCATGAAAATATGACTGAAGGCAAAATAACAAAGTAACAATTCTCAAAGACACATTTCATTTTATGCTCAAAACTACCTGAGGAATTCATCTATCTACAATAGCAATGTCTTACTTGCTTGCTAATTTATTATTTTTTGACAAATTTAATGCTAAGTGCCCATTGCTATTGGGTACGGCCTTGGTAGCAGCAATGCAGTATATGCTTACTGGCTCCAAACAAACTGCTGTGGTGACTTAAAACTCTTCCTGTCTCTTTTGGACTTTTACCACTGACTGTTTACTAGTAATAAGAGACAATTAATAATGTCATCTCATACAGAGTCTGTCCTCCATCATCACACCTCTGTTTTAATCGTCAGTATATATATGACTTAATTAAAAACTGCCTGTGACTATATGGAAAACATACCTTTTTAAAATTTGTATTTTTTCATCTTTTTCTCTAGATTTAGAAGAATTTCCTTCATTATTATTATTTTTATCAGTATGTGCAGGATTGTTTGTGTTATACATCCAGAATTAATATTTTCAAAAAAAGGAATCCTGACAGGATGTCAGGGATGTAGTTTCTTCTCTCTGGTACCTGTCCAAGGTTGTCAAAATTGTATTTGTGGTGAACCCATCGGTAGTTGGCAGCCAGGCAGTCGGATTTGTTAGTGATGTTCTTCACGTCGAAACCCACACAGTAGTAGAATTTGCCTTTGAAGAGCTGGGAAGGGAGAACACACACAGAGAAGAAAATGAGACACGGAGGCACATAAAGGTAAATTTTGATAAAGTCGTGACAACACGCTGCTTTTAAAGTAATTTCATAATTAGCGCTGAACGTATGTAACTCGCGTGTGCGGATGGAGCCTAATGATTATCAACTGTTTGGTTTTCCTCCTGACAGAAGATGTTTTTAATTCTAAACCATATTGAGTACATCAAAGAGGGGAGTGAGTAAAATAATTCATAACAGCCGCAGATGCAGAGATAATAATAACATGAAATGATGCGGGGAAGAACAGGGTGGGATTGACAGCTAGATGCAAAAGAAAATACAGTACTGCACTGATGAAATACATTGAGGAAAAACAAGCCGGCTTTAAGTTCTCAAGACAAATGCACTTAGCTTTAAGGTGGACAAAAAAATGACATATTCTCAAGTGCCAATATTGTAAATACTGAATCGCAGAAGCACTTAGGAAACAGTTTTTTGAAGGTTTTTCCTAAGAAAAAAAGAAATATTTTTAAGTTTATTGTTTCCTTTATTATTAATAATTGTACATGTATAAATCTTGTTTATAAAGTTGGTTTTCATACAAGACTTTGGGAACCTTTGCTTAATAAAATGTTAAAGAGATTTGAGATTTGAGGCTATTTTGCACAAATGATATTAACACTCATATTGTACCTTCCATGTTCATGCTTTTTCTTTTCTTTGATATTGTGCATTTATTTATTATTATTATTATTTTCTTTCTTGTATTTTATTGTGCTAACTTAAAGTCTAAATTGAAATGTACCCTTTTACTGTAGTTTTCTGTGTTCTTGAATCTCATAACTGTCAGTGTTAAGTGATCAATTATTCCAACGTATGAGGGTTGATAAGGTTGGGACAATACATGGTTATGTGCTCTGATAGTATCTGCATATCCAAAGCTTTTTTGTTTTGAAAATTATTCTCATTTGTTGTATTTTTTTTTTGCACTGCAATGTGTTACTTTTATACGTCTTCCCGTTAGATTCTGCTCTAATTAGCCATCTTAGCCATGCTGTGAGACTGTGATTTCTTTGTGGGTGCAAACAAGGTCAGTCACAGCCTAATTTCATATTCTCCACTCTTCACGTTTAAGCTTTCTTTTTTTTTGTTTTAGTTTTTGTGCTAGATGAAAGATAAGATGATAAGAAGAATAAATGTGTCCCAGAAAGCAAATTCTAAGCCACTTTAATTCACATGTGTCTAAAAACTTAAAAGAGGTGAGGACAGGGGTTGCCATGTTAGGTAATATTATATGTGCAATAGTTTGACCACCTCAGGACCTGTTAAATATTTCACAGAGACTACTCATAAATTGTTAAAGGCTTGTGAGATCCTGTGATCAATAAAAGAAAGGAAGACAGAAAAAAAAGTGTTAGGTGTGGAGCATATAGATGCACACTTGATTGTATTTACCTGAACACCAAGAATGCCAAAGATGATGAAGAAGGCACAGCAGATGAGGACAATGTTGCCAATAGGCTTGAGAGACGTGATGAGGGTCTCGACTACCAGTTTCAGCCCTGGAGCCCTGCTGATCACCCTGGAGGACCGAGAGTGAGACAGATACAGAGAGGCAAAGAGGGAGGGTGAGAGAGGCCAGTCATGGACATTCATGTTTGTAGGGCTGGCCGCGCTGTTGCGGTCCAGGCAAACAGTTAAAAAATGATGACTCTTAGACCTACTTTTATATATATAAGAAATATGTCATCATCATCAAGAGCATAGATGAAAAAGGAAACTGTCTCAGTCCGTTTGATGCAGTTAACATGACACTGCTTTTACTCATGTATGCATTTCCCCCAAGTAACTTTAGCTTTGATTGATGTTAAAAGGACAGCACATATAACAATATGATATTAACCTCTTCCATTCACTCCCCCCTACCCATTTCTGGGGGAGGAAATATAGAAGTTGTATACATCATCTGAAAGCCTGAAGCCTGAAGATTAATTTGAGATGCAGTAAGCAAGTTTTTCTAGTAATAAATCTGTAATGAACATTGTGTTTTGGTTAGATGCCTATTTAAATTTTAAAAGTTTAGAGTCTATAAGGGCTTAGAACATTATAATGGAAGTATGTGATGGCCATTTACATGCTCAATTATGTCTCATAAATTGTTGCAGCAATTTTTGGGTTGATACCATTTGTTACACAGATTTGGTGTGAAATTTAACCAGTTTTGACCACTCGAGCATTGATAAAAATGGTCAAAAATACCACATTAATACACCTAGACCTGGAGGAACACCATGGAAAAATTCATGCTGTGATTTGGCTTTAAAAAACTTTTGACATTTAGAGATTTCTGTAAGGATTGCATTTTTTGGAGATTGGATGGCATCCACTTCTCTCCTGGTAATTGCTCAGAAACCCCCTTATTGTCAATATACCTAGGAAAGCCATACATCCTCTGAATTCTCTAGGTCTCTAGAGGTCTGTGGTTTTAAAGTTTCATGAGGCTGTGATCATCCTAGAGGTCAAAATACATTATTTTATACAGTGAGGTCAAGTTTAAAAACATGGTCTCACTACAATGAAATGGCTACTGTGGGGACAAACATCCTCACACATGAATACAGTTGGGCTCATTCAATTCACAAGAGTCTCAGCTTTCCAGTCAGACCAAATTTATGCAAATCCAAGACTGTTTAGGGACCCCAGTGCGCAGAAATATTCAAAAGCACCATTTCTAGAATAGGCAAAAATAACACTTTAATACTGCATGCAAAAAACTGCAGGGTTTTTGCCAACAAACTGCATTGGATTAGCATAAAGTGGGCATGTGTGTCAAGGGGAGACTCATAGGTACCATTTTCATTCAGATATCTCAAGGTGAGAGGTCAAGGGACCCCTCTGAAAATGGCCATGCCAGATTTTCCCTGGCCAAAATTTAGCCTGATTTTGAGTGTTTTTTAGCCCCCTCCCGACAAGCTAGCATGACATGGTTGGTACCAATGGATTCATATGATACCAGTATCTTCACTGTAGGTTTAAAACTGAGCCCGCTACAGCCTCTGAAAGACAGTAATGTCAGCCAAGGATGCCGGCGTCCTTGGGGAGTGGAAGAGGTTAACACACGTGCAATAGTTTAAATGAAGAAATATACAAAAGAGGAAGACTGTCTAGGGTCCCATGGTGCATTTGTGGTAATGATATACAGCACAGACTGAGCTCATTCAGACCTAAAATGACCTCAGTTGAATACAATTTCAGCTCTCTGCACCTTAGTTCACCAGCTTCCTCTCAGCTATTTTCTTATCCTATGTTAGTCACTGAATGGTTAAAAACATGTTAAACCAGTGGTTCCCAACCTGGGGGTTGGAGGTTGGAAACTCCCAAGAGGTAACAAGATAAATCTGAAGTGTCACAAGATGATTAATGCAAAGCCATACCAAATCAATTTTATTTTTTCAGACTTTCCTCCAATTTTTGCTGTTTTTCTTCTGAATTAATGGACAGTTTTACTTTTCCAGGCTGTTAAAGATTATTTTACAAAAAACAATTAGAGAAGGACAATCAACTGTTAAATTGAACTGCTCACAACTCATTTACATACCTAAACATACTGTATGTAACATGTGACTATTAGTTGTACAGTAAGTCACCACTGCTTCATTTTGAGGGGTCACAAGCCAGAAAAGGTTGGGAAATGCTGTCTTGAACATAAGTCTCCTAGATTACTGAGATAAGCCTTGTATTTCCGAAAGTTTTTTTTTCCTCGGTCACATTACACCTCACAGTCCCTGACATTCAGCAATATTGAACATCTTCCTCATGTCATCATCAACAATACTGACCAAGTTAACCAGGCTTAAAGTCTCAATTAAAATTAGCAGAATAAAACCTTTTGATATGTTCCACAGCTGAATTGCATTCAGAGAATCTGACCTGCATTTTATATTCAGTAGTGTGCATGTAATTGTGGCAGGAAGATTTGGACAGGATTTAGACAGCTTCTTCGCACCTCTACCACCTCAGCATTCTCTATATTTCCCTGCAAGTATGTGTTATTAATATTGTAATATGTATATAACAACATCATATAATTTAAACTTGCACAGTTAGTGATTCAGACCAAATTGTGTACATTTGCCCAGCTATGGAGGACAAAGTGCTTCTTGCTTGCCTGTGTGCACCTCTTTCAAATGTAGTCCTAAAGGGCAAACCAACACCCCAAGAGACTGAAACCATGGAAGTGTTCCCTTCTAACCTGAGAGGACGTAGAGTCCTGAGCAACCTGAGAACACGGAGCACCCCAAGAATCTTAGCCCCGCCTGCCATGGACACCACAATGTCAATGAGAGACACGAAGACCAGGAAACCGTCTAAAATGTTCCAGCTGCTCCTTAGATAGGCTGTTTCTCCCAAGTACAGACCCATGGACACCACCTGGGGAGATAAAGGGAGAAAGACACTAAATCCCACACAAGCAACAGGAAGGCCTTTGATATTCAGATTTCTTATTTAGCTTCTCAAACAGGTATTTCATTTCATGTCAGCTGCTTTTTGGAGGAAAGGAGAGGAGAGGAGAGGAGAGGAGAGGAGAGGAGAGGAGAGGAGAGGAGAGGAGAGGAGAGGAGAGGAGAGGAAAGGAGAGATTTGCAAACCATAAGATGAAAGTAGAAAAAATATTGGATGAGGAGAGGACTGTGATTGAGGGAGAGAGGTGTTAAATCCAAAATAGCTACATTTCCAAAGGAGATGAGAGGAGAGAAGGAGGAGAAGAAAGACGAGCAACTCCTAAATCCCAAAATTAGAAAGTGAATGCTAAACAGGAAGAGGGAAGGGACAGACAAGGAGAGGAATAAAGGAAATGAAAAAGAAAGGCGATTAATTGGGAAACAATTCAGGCAGCAGTGGAAATCTCCAACATTAGGTTAATGCATCCACATTCAAATTATGCTTCATGGTCTTTGGGATGATAAATCCACAACAAAATCAAAGTCCTGTGGATTTGTTGGTGGTACTTATAAGGCAAATGTCTATAATTCAAACTTAAGAAGGATAATTCAAGGAAAAGCTTTACTCTGTTTTTTTTTTTTTTGTTAAGACATACAATATTTTTGGAATGCTGACAATGCACTGTGCAACTTCAGCAGTCTGTCCAAAATCCTCTTAAAACAGACAAGCTTCTCCACTACACACAAGCCAAAATATTGATGAGGTGGGTGTTGACGTGGCCGTAGCTGCAAACATTACAGTCCATCACCGTTCAGCTACTGTACAGCTGGATGGGAGGTCTCGCTCACCGGGCGAGCCCTAAAGGGGACTGAGCCAGACAGGGAGGAGGAGGAGGAGGAGGAGGAGGAGGATGTTCTAGGAAGGAAAGATGGTTATATGAGTGAGGTGGTGGAAATCAACAATTTTGTGGAAACTATGAGACAGCTATCAGCTCGAGGAATGAAATGTGGAAGTCATGGGGTTGAGGAGAAAAGGCAGAAGAGACTCAAAGAAAAAAAAAATATAGAAAGTTAGAGTTGGTGAGGTTGGAGGAGAAAGTTGCAACATCATTTGACACCTACCAGGCACTTTCATGGCAATAACAACCTGGCTGTCATGTCGAAACAGAACAGGCAAAGACACAGCAGCCTCGTCTGCCTTGTTTTGCAGAAAATGCCGCTAGAGAGACGTGTGGAATGATGGAGAATTTTGGAAAAAGGAGGGATTGGCGGTGGTGGTGTTTCCAAGTATGTTTGGGAATGTGGCAGTAAGCATAATAGGAGCACACTACTTTTAAAAAGAACTCTGCTTCACTGCCTAGAAGTAACCTTAACCCTTTAAAGGATATTCTGAAAAAGTCTGAATGTGTCAAAATGTATGAAAATACCCACAGAGACGCCTCAAAGCAATCCTGAACATTATTCACTTCTCTGCAGTTGTTCCATATGCTCAGTTTGGAACTATGTAGAGGAAATAGTGCAGCTTTGTATTTAGCTTTGTTGTAGAGAAACTATGAGTGTTTACCATATGGACCAACAGCAAATCAGTGAATTATGCTGCAAGAGTTGTTTGAGAAGTTTCAATGATTTCTAATTTTGAAAAAGGTGCAGACCAGTGTGAGCTTCAATGCAAATCCATCAAATTAAAACACACCACACAGCTCTTTTCAAGTACACCATACTTGAAGGTTTTTGGCTGTCTTGTCTTTAATAGGTTGGTGTCTGAGGTTGTTTCCACTTTTCTTATATTCAGTCTATTAATCAGTCATGTGGCTTATGGATTACCATATATGCTAAGTATACAAAACAACATTAACATCATCTTTTGAAAACACCTCATATAAAATACCCTATTTTATCTTAGTAAATACATAAATCTACAGTCAACTGTAGATTTTGTGGGAGAAAGTTGTACAACATGTTTTTGATGAGATGACTCTGGGTCTCCATTCCCATTCCATTAAATCCAAAATAAATCCAAAAAGAAGTGAAATACAACCTTTTCTGAGCCACTTTCCACGACTCATATAGTGATTATTTGATACTCGATACATTTTCAGTGAAATGAACAAAGCAAATTTTGATGTCCTTACAATACTTACTTAAAATCTAACCCCTTTTAAAACTGTACTACCACTGTGACAATTTGCGAGATGTTCTAAGATAATGTATTAGCCATAGCTTTCTTAATATATCACATACAAAGTCTGGTGCTGTTTTGTGTGCTGGAAACCCTTGATAACATATCCCACCTCTGAACAAACACCATGACTATCACCACAGTAACTCAAAATGAGTGACGACAGCAGCAGCGGTGGAAAGCGTGATAATAGACGCCGCCATGCCAACTGTTGTCAGGGCATTCTAACTTTAGAAATAATGTAGAGAGCCAGGCATCAGAGATTGTAAAAGACAGAGAATCGAGGGAAAGAAAGAAACATGATGAAAGAAAAAGAATAGAAAGACTGTCAGATAAGAGGAGAAAGGGGATGGAGAGAGACATATATGTATCGTAAAACTAACTGAAGTAGTCAGTTTGCAGAATTTCACACCAGCTCTGTTTAGGAACAGAAAATCTTTCCACCTTCTTCTGACAGCTAACATGTTCCAAAACTCTGACTGTAAGAAAAATGCTTCATGTGTCCTGGCTGGTTAAATCTGCACAGCAGCGACTCACTGTTGTATCCTATACAATTGGTCTTTTGTCATGTTATGACAGGCTAGATAGCGAGTTATAATACATCTGCTCCGTTATTAATAGCAGCCAACTAAACCGGAGCTCTTTGGGGACCACTGGAATGCTGTGGGGCCTCCATTAAGCAGATCAAATACCGCTATGATAAAACATGATGCATGGGAAATCTATGGCAGGTCGATGCCAGCGTTATTATCAAAGTCTGCTTCTCTCCTCTCACACTACCAGCTGTCCTTTGGCTGACAAGGCGAGTATGTCACATTAAATTCAATTTCAAATTACATTCAAACTCAATTTACAATATCATTTAACAGGAAATATGGCAATGACTGTAGCTGTCGCCTCAGCGTTATTTTTGCGATCTGACGTTTAAGATGGGACTTGGCTTTGACTTGAAAATGACTATAATGAATCTCTAATGGCTGTCCACAACACTTTTTACACTTTCCCTACTCATATTCCAACAATACTTTGTTCCCAGAATATTTTAATACTATTTTAATCATGAGCTTGACCTCTACATTAGTTGTTTTTGAGCATCAGATGGCAATGTGCGATAGATCTGACCTTTGTTCATCCATGTCAGCATTTGAATGTGTACTCATGTGGTCAAATTTACAAAAAACGATAGTAAATATATTTATTGTACTGCTCTGAAAGAGCAAGGTTAATATCTAATTAAAAAAATCAATAAAAAAACTAATTACTTTGAAACTGCAGGAATTACCTACTTTTTGAGGAAGTAACCAAGGTAACCAAGTTGGGTCAACTGAGGCTGAGTATTGACACACCTTGTTGTGTCGTGACCAAATATGAGCCACAGTGCTGCCTTGGGCTGCGAATCAGCTCCGTTTATATCAGCACTCAGGCCAGCTTGGGGTCAGCGTCGCCTCGTGTCAGGCGACAGAGCTGATCAAAGTATACACGGGCACGCCATTCACCACTGAAGTCTGGCCTGAGTTCCACTTGCAGGAGTGCTGGATTTAGGCCGCTGTTCAGGAAAATAATTTTGGTTACCTGTGTTTATGAATAACTGAGTAAAGTGTGAGAAACTAATTCAAATTGTATCAAACCTCTTTATCTGTAAAAATGTTTGCCTCAGTCAGTAGTAATTAACATTTAACGTGTATCATTAAAAAGCCAAAATGTTTGGCAGTGCACAATAATTACCCAGTAAATGAAATAAGTAAAAGTTTGGCGAGATGCAATTTATTCAATTTTTAATCTGAGTAAACTCCAACTCCAGTGGAGATGTCTCAAGAATCAATGTCTCGCTCAAATGCAAGACTTTAAATCTGAACTAAAAAGTTAAAAAAAAAAAAGAGAGGAGAACACGAGTCCTTCATTTTCTTTGGCTAAAACTTCTCAGTCTGAACTTTCAAACCGTGACAGATGTCCGGTTTTAACATTAGACTGTTGCTACCGAAAAAAAAAAAAAATTAAAAGGCTTAATGGAAGGAGTTCTGACCAGCTGACACTTGCTGTCAAGCTCCTGGAGTGCACTTTAGTAAATGGCATTCATTGTGTCTGTATTTGGATAAGGAAGCATTTGAGAAGTCTGGACATGTCTCAAAAAAAGTTGCTCAGTAATGCTTCTTAGAGTTAAAAAGCAAGACCTAAGAATCAATTTTGAGCGCATTCCTTTAATCTTCTCTTACTACGCTCTTCAGTAACTGTTATAAAGCAGTTTTAAAGAAAAAAAAAAAACATGATGCCTTGATGGCAACGTCTTGATTTTCTGCCGACGAGCTGGCTTCACATATTTGAAGCTTTTATTTGCAAATGTTTATTTGGCTCCTAAAAAGCCTGAATGTCAGGCCCTCTTAGATCTCATGTAAGCCTAATTAATTTTAGCAGGTAATAGGTACAGTTTGACAAGAACAAGTCATCTAAGCATGTATACGTTTATGAGTGTGTGTGAGAATGAGAGAGGAAAATGGGGAGAAAGATGGCTAGATCTATGTTTTCCTCTCAGTTTCCAATTAGTCTGATGTTCAAGGTCACACTCGCAGTTTACACTGATCACTAATGCTGGTGTGTGTGTTTGTTACCTTGGTGACCTTTTCCTGTATAAACACCTGACCTTGTTGGGACCGGTAGTCCTCATGGGGACCACGTCCTGGTCCTGATGAGGCAAAATGTCATTTCTGAGGTCCTAGTTAAGGTTAGGGGTAAGGTGTCAATAGAGGTTAGGTTAAGGTTAGGGTTAGACATGAACTGGTTATTGCCAAAGTTGGGGTTATTTTGGGTAAGACTGTCCACAATGAATGGAAGTCAATGCAATGTCCTAACAAGGATAGCTGCACAAATGTGTGTGTATGTGTGTGTGTGTGTGTGTGTGTGTGTGTGTGTGTGTGTGTGTGTGTGTGTGTGTGTGTGTGTGTGTGTGTGTGTGTGTTTGTGGACAGGAGATGAGAACAGGCAGCCTCTGTGATGGAGTATGTTTCAGAGAGGAAACTCTGTTTAATTAGTGTGGTAGTTTAATTAGTGCTCTGCAGAGAGAGATCAGACTGACCAGCCTGGAACAGCAGATTAAGAGCTACAGGAGGATAGAGAGGGAGGGAGGGAGGGAGCGAGGGAGGATAGGGAGCGAGGGAATCAGTCCAGTATTGACACAAATGTGAGAAAACAAACCGCACTGCAGATCATTATCGTAACTATCCATGAATTAATTCATTACTGTTTATGTTCAAAGAACATTTCTGACACCATCATCGTACCAAACTGGGACACAAAAATGCTTATGATTAAATAAATTAATCATTATTAACAATTAACAAACACACATTTTATTTGAGCATAATGACCGTCTTTCTCACTTAGAGCAGCTCACATCTCACATGAGAATGTGTGAAGCTCATTGGTATCCGATGATATAATGAAAATAATTGGCTTTAGGCAGCTAAATAAATTATAGGGTATTTTCAGCTTCTATGTCAAAAGACAAAGAATGTGTCAAACTGCATCAATGCAACACAGGTGGTAAATATAAAGGTAGAATGGTGTTTGTGTATAAGAGTAAATAAGTAAGTAAAAAGATAGCACCTTTCTAGAGCCAATATCACACATTTCTTCACAATAATAACATTAACATAAATAAATAAAACTGAAAAAAGTGATTATAAACAGTCTAAAGCTGCTTTTTAAAGGCCTGTCCACATATTGTACAGTAAATACAAAAAGAGTTCCAACGTTTAGGGCATTGTGATTAATGTAGTCACTAATGCAGGTTGCTGCGCCACCATGCGGAACTCTAAAAGTGATCACAATAATCACAATTTGGATTCTAAAGGTGATGAGGAGCCAGTGTGAAGACAGAAAGAGAGGTGTCACATGAGACCTGTTAGGAGACTCAGTCAAAAAACCTGCAACAGTTTGGACCACTTGTAAGAGCTAAAGCTATTATTTAAACGCTGTCTTATAAAGTTAAGGATGTTACTTGTAAGACGTATCTTTGTCAAATAAAATGTGGTTTAATAGGCAGCAGAAGATGTGCAAACTGGTGTGTGTGGAACTAAAACAGCTTTTACAGTAACGCTGAGATATGGTCATGACTACAATTTGTTTGGTTCAAAATCTTCAAGCTCAGCTTTTCCTTTTTGCCCAAGAGCTGCGTCTCACGAGCGTTTCACCAAAGCAGTTGAAGACAAATTGTTCAGACGACTAAATGAGGCAGTTATGGTTCCGCTGTCAGCTCCTAGATATATCTGTGTGAGGTTATTCTTTGGGTTACACTGTTAGGATTAGATGTGTATCCTGGAGATTATGGATTTCTGCTTCAGGACCTTTTAATTTTGTGCACCTGTGAAGCCCGCTGAGGCTTTGTTTGTGCTGTTACGCTACACAAATAAACCTGACTTGATTTGAAAATAAATGTCTCTCCTCTTGCACTTTCCTTGTCAGTTTTAGACCTTCCCACTGAGGATATTACTTCTAACTGAGGTCTTTGATGATGGTGATATCTGTGTCACGGGTTAGAGAATAAAATGCTGTCACAAGTTATATTATGACAAATGAGCGCTCATCTGTGGTGGTGGGGTTTTCAGCAACACATAAAACTACAGCTAATTAAGATAAAGGTGCGGGCGATTGCGGAAGAGAGTGCGGACGTCCACAAATCTGCAAAGGATGCTGATTACCTCTGAATTTGTGACAGTTCGACAACAGCGTGTTATTAAGTCACTGTAGAAGTCAGACAGTGAGTGTTAGTTGCTATACACTATTTGAGATAAGATGATGAGCAGCAGAAGAGCGCCGGGACCACATTCGAGTGTGCAAACGAAGCAGGGCACGGAAAGATAACAACAGAGCTCGAGATGATTAAATTACAAACGGAGGAACAAAAGAGCTGAGAGAACGATAAGAGAAAGATGCGGAGCTGAATGCCAGATGAATGAAATGAGTAGCATAGAGGAGATAAAGCCAATGAAATGTGAGCGATTGGAAGACCAATCGAAGGAATGGAAGTATAGTAGTAGTGAGTAAAGATGCAAAAGAGGGACATGAAGATACAGAGGAGAATAAATAACGAAGCCAAGTTCAACCTGGGGTCAGATGCATATATGTGCACTTGGGAACTCTGCACCACCGCAGCGCTGAGATGATCTACATATCATTGTGCTACACATGTCTTCATTATCCCTGGTCATAAATAAATCAGTATAGGGTTTCTGCCAATGCAGAAAACGCCTGGAGTCACTAGGCCTTTAATAATGGATGATGCCCCGTCTCCTGGACAGTAGATTAGTGGATTAAAAAGAGTATGTGAACGTGTGTGTGTGTGTGTGCGTGTGTTTATCGATGGGAAATCCAAGAGTAGCTAAAGGCCATCTGAAGAGCGATAGCCTTCTAATTAACTTCATTATCAAGCTGCCCATCGCTAATGGGACATGTGCAACTGATTAAACCGCAAGTTGCAGAGTTATCAAGAAAAGAGAGAGGGAAGGAGGAGAGGGAGGAAGAAGGAGGGGGGTGAGAGTAACAGCGAGGGATGAAAGGAGAGGAGAGATAGAGAAAGGAAAGGAGAAAATGAGGTAAAAGAGAGAGGAGAGAGTTTTAAAATGGTGATGAGCCAATAGCAGTAGAGGAATGAATGTGAGAGAGGAGAGATCTAGGATGAGAGGGGAAGAAAAGGGAAGAGGGTGTTTTACCTTGACAGTCATCTCTGCAACAAAGATGGCAGTGAAGATGTAGTTGGAAATGGTGAGAAACAGCCTCTCCTGTAACAGAAGGGGAAAGAGGTCATAAACAGAGACAATAAAGAAGTTGCAGAAGCAAAGTTTGAGGAAGAAAAATGCTCGGATTCAGTCAGAAGCTTCAAAGCAGGATATGATATGAGAATCACATTCAATTCGGGTCCTTTGCTGTACACTCCAAAAAAACATCTCTGGCTTCATTTGTCAGTGTTTTGCTATTTAATTAAAATTACTCCAATTAATTGCCAAATTTGAAAGAGTTGTTATTCTTTTCATTTGAAATTTTTAATTGCTTTCTTTGAAAAGTGCTTACCAATCAATATTTCGGTGCCGCTTGATAGCAAAGGAAGTGGCCCGATGCCAGAATCCAGCGAGAGCTCGGAGCGACGACAGCAAAGTAGCGTTCGGAAGTCGATTCTTATTCATTTAAATAATTACTTGTTTATAAATAATTTGCAGAATTATTCTTGCTAAACGAGCAACGGCTTGTTTACAATAAATAGAATACATTACATGGTCATTATTACAACCAGAAATATCTCCTGAGCCTGCTTCCATATTCAATTTGTACTTGAAAGAGGAAGGTTGACACTAAAATAGGGCAGCGGAAAAATAATTATCATACCCATAACCGAGATTTTCAAGCTCTAAAGTTTAAGAATTTTGAAATTTTATTAAGTGAAGAAAAGTCTTACATACATACAAACATAAAATCAATATTTTAAAACACAAATGGACTAATTGAATTAAGACTATGTGTGTTATCACTTTAAATATTCAGATTGTAAGAGCAAGAATAAAATAAGTTATGTTTGAAATAGTCTTTGCATTAATATACTCTTCTTCATCGTCTTATTCTTCTAATTGCATTATACATGTATATCATTAATTCCCCCACATAGAATTCATGTTTAGCTTATGTATGGATGAGTAAACCTGTGGTTATATAATAAGGTTCTTGGAAATTGAAAAGACAAATCAGGAGTCATTTTATTGTGTGGTAAAGTATTCATGATCACCACAGTATTTCAAATCTTAGCCCAGCAGCATTTTGCATCAAAAAACATTACTGCATAGCTAGTAAATATGACCGGTGTGCCCTGCAGGCACTGAGTGGCTAAACACAGTTAAGTGATATACAATAGCAGTATTATTCTTACCAAGCTGCCTTGCAGGATCTTCGGCCTCTCCAGAGCCACTGTGATGCAGTTGAGAAAGATGAAGGCCAGAACCACGTAGTCAAACAGCTTATGGGCAATAATGGACTGGCAGAGCAGTCTGAACCTGACAGAGAGAAACGAGGGGGGGGGGGGGGGGGGGGGGGGGGGGGGGTAGAGGAAAGACATGAGGAGAATGTAAGATTTGCTCTGGCTGTGTTTCATTTCTTAATGTCCTTACTGCATCCAAACAGCTGAAGATTTTTCCATCCTCCTTAAAAACTTTTAGGCTTTTCATTGGGATAACACAATCAGAGTGAAAGGAAATATGGCAAACTGCTGACAGATGATATTCCGCAGTAACGCACGCTTGGAAAGCCTAATGTGATAAAACGAACCAAGAGGACATGTGGGGAGCCCAGGATGATTAACGGACGTTGTAGAGACTTGCATAATTTTAGTTTTGTCCCGGGATGAGGAGATATCAAAACTGTCCCGTAAACAAGCATCTTGTTAGACGATGTAGCTCCTAAAATGTAGTTAACTTGTAATTAGGTGGCGTGAATAATAATGTAAATTGCAGAACATTTTATGGGTTGAACCAAAGGGCATAAACATATGATCTACAATAGTTTGCATTACTCAGAATCTTGGTTTGTACATACTGGTTTGCCTTTCTTCTTGTTTGCTGTTTGCATGTGAATACGATGGCGCTAAAAAGATCAGATTTAGATTATTTTTTTGGACTTTTCTTAACTTTTTTTCTTGTGAAATTTTGCAGTTTTGCATTTTCTGCAACAATTATTCACATGAAACAAATCGAGAGGTTTTGATTGGAAGATTACTCTGCAGTGGAGCTGCTTGTAACACACAGACATATAAAACCTGCACCTGTGACAAGGGGTAACAAATATGTAGGCATTGCTTCATTTTAAGCTGTCAGAAGCCAAAAAGGGCTGGGTATGACTGGTGTAATCCATATCTCTGAATGCATCTGCACTGTTCTTCAGCTTCATCTTCAAGCTCCATAGTCAGTAACACAGTAAACAGAGTGAAGCCCTCACACGTCTCATCTCATCTGCCAGCTATATAAGGAACAGCATTTACCAATTTCTGCACCTGCTCTCCGGGTGAGGAAATCAATGTGCTAATCTGACTGCTTTTCTTCCAGACCTGGCAACTCTGTCCCTTTATCTATTGATTCAAATCTGGCAATCCTGTCCCCCGCGATATCGATCGTGACCCGGGGCTGTGCTGGCGTAGGCACTTATCCCGCCTGAGACGCAACCTCTGATGTTGGCTTGTTTTCTACTTTTGTTTGTCTGCTTCCCTCGCTTTAATTCTGCTTAGGTGCACTTGTTATCGCAAACACACAAACACACATATGCTTAAACGCACACTATGGCACGTACAGTACACCGAGGCATAAACAAGGCATAGACACACATATGCTCGCACACTCCCACACGCACATATGCAAAGTCATCCACACACAAGCACATGCATGAACACACAACCATGGATATGGCCTAACTTTAGTACACACACCGCCAACACACACAGCCCTTGCTTGACAGATGGCACCTGCCAGGATGCCAAAACATAGCCCTGGGGCCTGGCTTCCCTTAAGTGGCTATCAGCACGCAGGGAATCGGGTGAGTGAGCGAGTGGATGACTGAGTGATTCCTCTTTCATGTTGCTTTCAGGGGCGTTTCTACCAGCAATGAATTGAAGGCTAGGAATAAAAAAAAACAAAACATAATAACACAGACAAACACAGATGAGCACACACAGACACACACACACACACAAATTGGAGCCCAGAGTCAATAACACTGTCTAGAGAAGAAGAAAAAATGCTTTGGAGGAAACACACAGCGGCATCGCTTTAACAAGCCATTTGTGAAACCAGAAGACAGCAGTTTTCTCTGTGTGAACAGACAAATGGTTTCACTATCCAGCTCCCTGTTCTTCTACATTATCAGGGCAGAGCTGGTAACGTTCCCTAACATTTGTTTTCAGGGCCATTGGTCTTGCTTGTCGAGTCGTCTTTTCCACACTTGGTTTCGCTTGCGCTTTAGTGCTGAGCAAAGAGGCTTGGTAGAAACACTTTACCAAAGCAAACAATCATAAGTACTGACACATCCAGAGACATGCTTGTCACTTTGTTTTCTCGAAGAAAGGTTACCTTTGTTGCACATTTTTCATTCGAGGCAATGCGGGTTTATTTGTATAGCACTCTTCAACAACAAGTGCTTTACGTAAATCATGAAAGACATCAAGATGGAACGTAAAAGCAGCACAAGGCAATATAAAAAGGCATTTAAATACAAGTGTTCAATTGGAAATAAAAAGTAAGCTAAAATAGAATATTTGATTTAATAAAATGATGATCAGTGATCAATGTGAAGTGGACCAGGGTTTTAAACATAGATCAATGGGTTTTATGTGTCACTTACTTATTTAGAGTTGTCTGTGCTCTTTTTCCTTTGTTCATTTTCTTTTGTAGGCTTTCCTTGCATGATTAATTATTGGCTCTTACAGTAGATGTCAAAGTTCACCTCTTCACTCCTACAGACTTTAGTTGATTCTAGTTCAATCCATACACTTGACACACTTCATCCCAGCTTCTTAGATGAAGAAAACTAAGACTCCCATTTTCAGGTATCTCAATGCAGTTATGTGGGACTACATGTAGGAATTCTGGAATTCTTTTACACAATCACTACATTCCTGAAGTAACTATGAGCTCATCGATGACTCTGCACTCCATGAGACATTCAGTAGATGTATGTATGTTGGCAGGATGAAGTTCAGGAAGTCACATGTTAAAAGGCAAAAGGGCTCAGAGATACACACATTTTAAAGTGACTCCTTCATTATAAAAACTCTTATATTCTCTGATTTTTGATTGCAATCTCCTACAGGTCTCTTGAGTTCATGCATGTCTGTATATGCACCCACAGTGGGAATTAACTTTCAAACCCACCTACTACTTACTTTTCCAAAAAAAAAACCCCAAAACAAAACAATAATCTACAACTTTGGAACTCCTTGAAGCAACATGCCCTAAATGCAAATTCTCAGTAGTCTTGACTGATGTTTGTTTTGAGTTTGTTGGAGCTGAATTGCAACTCACTTGTTTTGAGGGGAGAACATGTAGACAGACCACTCCTCTCTGGTTTCACACCAGTCTGGCTTGTACACCTCCATCATCTTCTGGATACGGAAACAGAGACTCTGGAAGAGTAGAGGAGGGAAAACAGATGAGAAGGATTGTGAGGGCACGTTAAAAGATCAGGGGTCTGTTTCACAAAGCAGGTTCAACAAACTCTGAGTCTCTAATCCTGAACTCTGATTTGATCTACTCTGAGATAGAAAACTCAGAGTTTCCCTCATTTCAGGGTTAACAGACTTTTCACTAAACCTGCTTTGTGAAACGGACCCCAGATTAGCAAACGAATCAATAATCTTTCATCACAGAGCATTCATTTTGGTTTTAGATTTCAGCTTGCTAGGGCGTCTATAATTATTAACATTATCAGACTTTTAGCTAAAATTGCTACAGTGAGTGCAATATCTATCTCTCTTTTTTCAGATAACCCTGTTTTTAGCACTGTTCTATCCATAACATAGCTACTATTAAAAAGACTGAAAATAATAACCATGATGACATTTGGAGATTTTGGAATTGCTTGGAGATTTCATAAAGTGAGTGCACAGCCACTGTAGAGGTTAGACCAACATTTCTTCCTCATTTTTATATGTCAGCTCCCATAATGAGTATGATTTATATTTTGTTTTGGTTTTCAGTATTATCTAGACACATTTGGGAACCCAATAAAGAATTATCCATTTATGGACTACTAGCAGCATCCCTGAATGGAGCCCTACAGCTTCTTTCTCACTTTGACAACGTAAACAATGATAAAATAAATAAAAAAAAAAATAGACAATTACTGTTTTTGCATCACTCTTTAAACTCAAATACCTAGTTTAGCACCTATCTACCATTATCAGACTAAACTGGCACAATATCATCTTAGGAGGCGATAATTACTATATATGTTGTTTTATGGCATTTCTTCTTTATTGAGTCATCCTGGTGAAAAGAGGAAGAACCACTGATAACTACCATAGCTAACAACATGAATAAAATCCCTGCCACTCACATAGTCTGTCTCGTCATCAAGGTCTGCCCTGTCCTTGCGTGCATTGACTTGAGGGAAAACCTCAGCCATCAAGTGGTTGTGGAGGCCCGGCGCTTTGCCATTACAGTCTCGGTGGTCCACCCCTGAGCCACTACCAGCTCCAGACCCTCCAGTGATGGATGCCCCTGCTCCAGACCCGCTCCTCCTCCCAGGGTCCAGGTGGATGGGGGGCAGGCCTGGGGGCTGTCCACTGGCCCGAAGCAGCTCCGGGAGCTCCAACGAAAGGGCCCGTCGATCTCTTCTCGCCGCGTAGTGCCTCGAGAGAAACACAGCGGGTGGTAGTGGATGATGTGGGGGCAGAGGATGGTGGGAATGGGGTGGGTGGGAGAGAAGGGACTCCTGCTCGGCGGCGTAAGTGTAGGAGTGGGGGGAGCGGGTGCTGTGCACACGGAGGCTGCCTCCGACCAGAGGAGCACCACCGAACCCATAGCTCCTCCTGCCCAGGCTGTTTGAGCTAGACCTTAAAAGCACAGTTAGAAGGCATTAAATAGTCATTAACAATTCCCAAAGTATCAATAGAGAAGTAATGAACACTGTTTAATTTATTAAACTTTTAGTCATGAAGCTAATAAGAGAATAAAACAACAGCAAAGGTTTGACGTTTCCATGTACGTAATTAAGGTTTAATGAAGGTATTAAGAATTCATTAAGGCAATAGCTGAGATCAATGGCTGAAAGTAGATCTAATTGTCTACCTGCGGCTCCACACAGAATGTGGAGGGAGAGGGCGCCCCCAGTTGTGGTAATTGGAACTGCGACCATGGCGCTAGAAAAGACACACAGCAGTTCATGGTAGTTATTGAGATATTTCATGTCTCCAAGACAAGCACTCCAAGTGAAGTGGACAGATACTGGACAGCGAACAATGTCTCCAATAATGAATAATGTCATTGCTGGAAAAATGCATAAATGTTATGTTGTAAGGCTGGTTTCATTCTGTCTCGCTGAATGTGCTTTGAGGTTGGCTGCCTTTTGGCCTTGTTTTATTTTTTTCTTTAACATTAACCTGCCTGAGGAACAGAAATTTGGCAAATTTGGAATATTTTTGTTGTAACGATTTCATTAAAGGAATAATATTCAGGTTTATCACACATTGGGTCTTCTTTTTGTAGTTTTGACATTGTACTGACCATGTTACTTGCTGAGATGAGAGAAAATAACAAAATCACTATGAAGTCTGACAAGGCAAGAAACATGAGGGGTCACCTTTAAACATCCATCAGTTATAGACTAATTTCTTAGTGTACCTACAGTACATGCTGCAGTTGTGCAAGCACATGTTCTGTGTGCAATGAGGGATTATAACCAACATTTTTACAGTTTTACCTCCAAATAAAGGGGTTTAGATAATTGTTTGTCTGTTCAAATCATTTGACAGATCATATTTCTACCCCTGTGAGACTTTGTTGTATGATACTACTACATTCCCAGATCTCAACAAATAACTTTGTGAATACAAAGTTATATTTCCCAGTAGACATGATGGCCAAAACTACAAAAATAAGACCCCAGTTGTCATAAACAAATATAATCATTTCATGTGGTTTGTCCCTGGAAATAACAAAATAAAATTAAACTCGCAAAGCAATCAAAATTTAGATGTTTTTTAGTCTTCAGGATCTAATTTTGATCATACTTTTCCATTGTGCTAATGTATTTTATTGTGGTACATTTAATGTGGAATGAATTTTAATGCATGTGGTAAGAGATGTGACAAGCATCTCCCTCCTGCTCCAATGGAGCTGCTCAGTGGCTACCAGTAGCCGTTATATTAGGCAGGACTAGTCCATATGTCACTCTATTGATATGAAGCAGGGGATAAGTAGAAGAAATCATGCCTGCTACTGTAGGTCAATCATTTCTGAATTAATATATAAATAAGTTAATGACTGAACAAATGAATTATAAATTTGCTTTTTCAAATGAGATTGCAGCGTACTCAGCAGGCTGTCATCAATTTAATATGCAAACCCCTGAGTGCCAGTTCCACTTAGGGGAACATAACCAGTTCTGTTTGTTTCCGCATGTCTAATCCTCTCAGCATGATAGACCTAATTATATGTTTTACCCTTGGAAAACGTACATGTCACCAGTCAAAGCCAGAGCCGGTGCCATATACCAGAGAATACATGCATCCGTCTCTATAGAAACTGTAGTGAAGCGTGGACGCTACGGTGGCAGTTAAATACCAATTGGGTCGATACAGAACTGCACTGCGGATCACTCAAGAGGAACATTGAGTGTGTGTGTGTTTGTGTTCATGTGTGTGTTTTAGACATCACAAATTACTGTCAAGACAATTTGTTCCACTCTGTATGGCATAAACCACTGACAACAGCTACTGTAGTATTAATGTACTGTACATTGTGTAGTCAAACGAATATATTGTGTCTACTACAACTTTGTCTTACATAAACTATGACTGAATGTTGATGGTTATATCAAACTGTACAAATTCAGCTTTTTTCCAGTCAGTGAATACTCTTTATTATATTATTCTTTATATTGATTTTTCTCTGCGCACAATGCAGTCTTGCTGACACTGAACTGAGGCTTTCTACTGTACCGAAAACAAAATCCACTCATCCAGGTCTTGTGGTCATTAAACTAAAATGAAGTGATTGAAGGGAACATGTTGTCATCCTGAATCCTTTTCTTATTCCTTTTTCCCATTATTTCTTCGACTGAACAACCGTTTAGCTTTCACCTCTGTTAATACAGTAGAAAATGAATGTATTACATGTTACTGCCACACACTCTACTGAATATTCGTATGAAAAACAGTCATCAAATTCATAAACTGCCAAAGAAATAAATGAGTTTCCTTTGAGGTTACCCTATCAGTCTGGACCAATTTTGACTTGTAGTTTATTTCATTTCATTTCAATTTGTTAAAAAAGAGATCTTAAATTACACTGTGCTTTTTTTTCAATTCCTCATGCATCATCACTTAAATTTAATCAAAATCAAATCAGTGTCTGAACTACTGTATGAAACAAATGTGGACAAATAAGCCCCCAAAAAAGCAGCACAGCTTTCATAGAGCTGTTGTCTTGCAGCATAATCAGAATTTCACAGAGTGAAATTCTAAGAGAGATGCATCATTCTTCTACGTTTCATCTGAGTCCAATCATCAGTTTTTGGGATACTGTATCAGACGATAGAATGAACAAACCACCCAACAAGCAGATGGGACTGATTCACAGTTCAAGAGCAATTTCATCAAAGAGAAACACTCTAAGGGCTGCTGTTAAAACTGTAGCAAAACTTCATTTTTCATAAGCAACTATCTTGAATGCTTATTATTCCAGTGCTTTTGCTCTGAGTGATGTAACTGGTGCTTTCTGATATCAATAGACTTGGAGCACACTGAGAGAGGAGTAGGAGACTTCACAGTGAAGTGGATCTCCCACACCCACTGTGTTTAACATTGTAACCTTTGAGGTAGGAGCGTTGCTAAACTACAGCTTATCATCTCTCTGGTTTTCATTCCCCTCTATCTTCTTGTCAATGCATCGCCCTCCCTGTCTCTCTCCATCACAATCTCTGTCCTTTGTTTTCCCTCTCGACTTCTCCCTGTTGATCCTTTCCTCTCTACGTCTCTCTATTTCTCTGCGGATTAGTAGAAAAGGGGAACAATTAATAGAGGTTGCCATGGTAACTGGATGCTGAGCCAAACCTCCAAGAACTGTTCCAGTTTCAATCTTCCTCCATCTCACAAAAAGTTTTGGTTCAATGGGCACCCTACTGGGGCATTCCTATTGTAATTGTGTGTTTTATGGTCTATGCACATATACTGTACAGTATACAGAAGGTTTGTGTTGATGACTATAGGGTGCAACAATTATCTGATTTCTATTCCACCCTCTGGCCCCTGATAGCCTATGCTAATTTCATGTGCAGGGACAAAGTGGTTTGTACCTGTTTAAAATTCATTTAATTTTCTCTTGTGCTAATCTGCCACGTCTCGCATTATATTTGTGTAAAAGCTCATATACTAACTTGCCTACTGTATTTGGTCATGGTGGATGTCCCCATATAATAATAATTATAATAATAACACTTGCTTTTACTTAATTATGTACACTTTTTGATATATACTGGGTATAGCCTGGATATGTGTATTTTATGTCCTGTTACTAGATGTCTGGGTGGTAGTGCCTTCTATTATTGTGTTTTTATCACAGATTAGGGTTTGTCATACTAAAAATATGAGTTTTTGATAGAAACTGAAACTTATCTTCTAATATAAACTGAAAAATGTTGAATTTGATTGATGTGTTTTTTTTCCCAATTACAGGCATCAATCGGTAGAGAATCGACAGAATCAGATAGGTAATCCATGTCTGTTCATGGCAATGTCAGTGCTTTCATTACAAGATACATTACCACTGAATGCTAATGCCATTGTCAGTAGAGACTGTTGATGGCTGCAATCAAGCGCAAATTGTAAACTCATAAGCCACCGAATAAACACCATCCCTTTATAAAATCAATGTTTGGTTTTGTTTGTCTTCATGGTTTATTTTTTTTGTTAATACATCTCATGAATTTAATGCCAATCATACTTTAACTTGACAGAATAAAATAAAACTAAATGTTTACTGTGATGGATTATTTATCTCATGCCAGTTTAAAGTCTGTACAAATGGACTTTTATACCAATACTGGTATGAACTGACACCAACAGGAAAGAAGGAAAACACATTCATCACTCTGAAAAGCTGAAAATAGTAATGATTGATGGTTTAAAAGTACTTGGCAGAAATGTAAAGTATATATGTGATTTGTAGTGAATATAGGCTAAGATATCAGTACGCTCCTTTGACAGAGAGATTCACATTCTTAATGATGACTGACTGTGAGTCAGTGGAGGAGTGTTTGAATAAATAAATACCAGAGAGAGGGAGCGCCTCTCCAGGCTGCTCTTGCCCAGGCTCATCACGCTGCTCTTTCTGGACTCGATGGTGAAGCTTCGCCTCTCTGAGGAGTAGGATCCCCTGGGTCCCGAGAGAGCACCCAGCTCCAGGTGACCATTGGGTGTCAGGGTACAGATCCTGGGGTCTAGAGGGAATTGGACAAAGACAGCAGTTAGGAGAGTCTTTTTGTATTTTTTTTAGTTTTAGTGCCAAAGTTTTCAACCATTATTATTATGTTTATTTCTGTAGTTTGTCATAAGATTTCCATCAAACTATTTTGTTTACTTCTATTTCACCCTGCATTTCTCAAAATGAAATCTGAATCCCTCCAGACAACACGCCTGAACATCTTGTGGGCAGACTTTCTCTCAAGAAATGAGGAATCTGTAATTATGACTAGCAAGACATCCATCTCAATTCAGTTCAATTGTTGAGTAGATTCTTTTTGCAGCAAGGCAGCATAAAAACACAAAACTATGAAAACATAAACACAATAAAAAACACACCAAGACAATAAGACATTAAAAGGAACTGTACACACAGTTGAGACAATAAGAATGTATGTCAAAAGCAAGGACAACAGCAAGAAGAAGAAGAAGAAAAAGAAGATAAGAGAAATAAAGTGCTACACACTATGCACTTAGCAATTCAGTATTTATAACTTCCAATTCCAGGAAAATCTGCAATTCCCTAGAACCATGCCATGCAGCTTGATACAAATCAGCACCACATTTGTGGTTCTCCCAGTTTGGGGTTGTAAATAGGGTCATAAAAAGATATATCTACTGAATATATCAAATATCTAGTGCAGCCAAACTAATAATTACCCTGCATCTAGATGATATGTGTTAAGAAAAGGTAAAGATGTCGGTCAACAACCAAGGACAACCCAATGCCCTTCTGTGGGCGCATCATGTGTGTGTGTGTGTGTGTGTGTGAAAGAGGAGGACTCACTGAACCAGTTGCACACAAAAATCTTAATCAGTTTGGAATAAATTCAGTAATTAAAAGTAAAGAGCAGATATAATAGTAAATAAAAGTTTTGCAACATAACACAAAGTAGACTGTCTTCGTCTCCATAGTAACGGTCAATGAGGCTAATGGCACTGTAGCGCCTTTTGCTATCAAAGACTGACAAAAAGAACACAACAAAAAACAGTTGATTTCTCAGAATTGAAGGTGAAATAATTAAAACAAAACAAAACATTGGCTTATTGCATTGTTGAGTTATCAAGGACACTTTTGTGTTTTTGTGTTGTTTTTGTGAAATGTTGATGATATCATTAAAGTCGACAGTGAGGAAAATACTTCCCGGCAGCAGGTCATCCGGTTCGCCCACCGAGCTCTTTCATAATTGCTGCTCACTGAGTTTTTGCAAGTTTGGCAAATAGTTCTGTCTTACTTTTGGTTTTTGGGTTGAGTACATCCAGCCTGTTCTTGAATAAGACTCACTGGAAAACCAAAGACTACTGGCTTAAATGTGAGATGCGAGCAGATTGTTGAGCATGTTGTCCTGCTTTGACATGAATAGGGGGAAATCTGTGATTTAAACTGTGATGTTACTGGTAAATCAAACTCATGGAAACCACAGAAATCCAAGGACTTGGTTTTAAAATCTTAAAATTATCAACTGAAAATAATATTGGTTTCTAAAGAACTGTAAGTGCCCTAAACAAATTCATAAAAATGTGATTTTGATTATTATTAATACACATTTTTAAGAGCATATACTGGTTTCCTTGATACTGGCTTATTTCATTTTGGGAAGGACTTCTAAATAGTTGCTGTATTTTTGCTTGGTTGATAAGGATTTTTTTTTTTTTTTTTTTTTTTTTTTTTACAATTTTTAGAAACACATTAAGTCACAAACAACAACAGTTGGATCAGTTATTTTAATTTATTTAATTAATTGTATCTATCAATTGATAGATACATCACAGGTAATTCAATATACTGTACATTCAGTTGGCAGTTTATTAGGTACACCCAGCTAAAACTAATAGACTCTAATACAACAGCTCTGCCATAAATCTACCTTCATGACATTATAATGTTCAGTTGTTGGTGAAATTTAGTCTACCCTTGTTGATATAAATGGGGTGAACAAAATATCTGAAACACCTCTTAGTGTAAATAATACAATTCAACATCATGATGACCTATGGTTGAAAAAAATTACCATGAAGTTTAATCAAAATCTTTAAAGGTTTCAACAAAAACTGAACCCTCATGAAGGTAGGGTTTATTTCAGGGCTGTTGTATAAGCCAGCATTAGTTTTTGCTTGGTGTGTCTGATAAACTGGCATCTACATGTAATTATATAGGTGGGATGGAAACATGCCGTCAGCTCACCAGATAACTTTATGGAGTCGTGTTTCTCGCTCTCATCAAAGTTTGAGGAGGAGCGGTCGTCATCTGAGTAAGAACGATTGGCATCACCCTGGTGATGAAAAGGTGAGAGACGAAGAAAAAGAGAGAGGGACAAAGATACAGCGTATTACACATGGTTCATGTTATACAGCACTATACCAGATTTTCCAGACTTTATTTAACTCAGAACCTTTAATCTCCTGTGTGACATCAGTTCAAGCAAGAAACCAACGGTCAAACATACAGTATTTAATGTCATCGGGATGTCTTATCTATGTTTTGTTTTAAGATTAAATCAGAACCCTCAAACTACTGACACATATCTCCAGTGACCCCACGAGTTTGGTTAACACCAGTGGGATTTCCCCTTCAGTCTTCACGATTGGAAAATCTGGAGTAAATTGGTTCAGTAATCCCTCGTGTGTAGCAACAGTAGACACGGTGAGGAAGAGCAGAGGAAGTAGAGAGAGCCAGAGGGAAGAAGACCAACAGTGAGAGAAAGAAAGAGAGAAAGAGAGAGAAAGAGAGAGACTGAAAAGGCAGAAAGACAAAATGAGAGACTGACAGCTGTGTTTGTTTTGGCATTTCAAAAAGATCAATCAAAAGCCTTGTGATTTGTGTCAGTGTTTCCTCTTCAACTCACACATCATAGTTACGCACCATGAATATGGTAATGCTTTGATCCATGTATGAAAACTCAACTGGGTTACTCAACCGCACTACAATCTTCCAATGATACGTCTGTGGGTTTGACAGTTGACGGCAGACTGACAGCATCATCTTCTACTGTTTTCCACTGAGATGGCTGACTTCAGAAATTATATTGTTGTGTTTAATACGCCATTATTGTGTTTTGACAGTTGAAACAAACCCTTATAAATATCATAATTGTGACCAATACTGTAATTGTTGCTTCTACAGCATGAAATAGATTTTAAGCCCTTTGAGGTTGTTTTCTGTTTTTCCTTTATAGTATTCAGGCTTCTGGCATACACACAACATGTCTAAGTTAGGCATGCTATATATTGTTATTTTCAGAATTAGTTAGACTACTCAGACATGACATGAATTCTTCTAGGACAGTTTTATTATTTTTATTTTATTTTATTTTTTTTTAGATTTTTGCTTGCTGTCAGTCAATTGTCAATTCCTACAATTGAGTTCAAAGGGTTAAAACAGTTTATGATTTACTGGACAAAAATATGAGCAAATAAAAAAAACACTGTTGACACTAGTATGTATTAACACAAGATAATACAGTACTGTACTTTGCAGAGACGAGTGGGGTTGCTTTTCAACTTCATAGAAGCATCTACAATTGCTTCTCAAAACACAAAAATGTGTTTCCCATTCACCTTACCATTCCCTACTTAATAATAATAATAATGATAATGATAATAAACTTTATTTATATATTCTTTTCTTAACAATGTTATAAAGTGCTTCACAAAAAGAAAATAAAACCAGACAAGGCAGATAAAAAAGTGAGGACAATAAAATGAATAGGATCAAATAAATAAAAGCACATATCAAACGTTTCCAAAAGATTTTACAAAGAGAAAAGTTTAATGTGTCTGAGTCCAGTAGGCAGAGAGTTACATAGTGTGGAAGCTCTAATAGCTAATGCCTGATCACCCTTAGTAACAACCTAACTTGGGAGTGACCAGCCAGTCACTCCCAGGTCATGGATGGAAATGGTTGGCCGTCTTGGCCATTAAGATCCTTAATGGCCTCTTGGCTTAAGGAAGACCTTCAGTGTCTCTTACTGAAATTTCAGACTGACTTCTCTTACCTCTGCTTGAAAGCCCTCAACCAAGATGGCCACGAGCAGGTTGAAGAGGACGTAGTTTCCGAAGGTCATAAGGGCCACAAAGTAAAGAGCGGCAAGGGGTGAAGTGGCTGCCATGCCGTTGTACAAAACCGCATTCCAGTCCTCCTGAGTCAGAATCTGAGGGAAGTTAACAGTACAATTAAGCCACTGCGCCAAATTATTAATTAAAAATGTATACAAATAATCCATATTAAAGTTTCAAATGTATCATGCCAGCACAGAGTGCTAGTATACTGTAGTTCAAAGACTTTTTGCCACATTTATTACTGACAGAGTGGTGTATTAGCATCTAATATGTATGAAAAGATTAATCACTGGCAATACAAAAATTTGATTTACAAATATGAATAAGTTTACATTAGAGTTTCAAGTGATCAGATTTACAGGTTGTGGTTTCTATGGAAATTCTCACAGAAATGTCTTAAGAAATATGTGCAAGTCATCCGCATACATAGAGAATTTATATAGTATGTGGAATACATGTGCAAAAGTATCCACTGCTGCAAAGCAGAATACTGCAAAGGAATGCACTGAGATGTGTGTTAGTGTATTTATGGTCACTAAACAGTAGAGTGATTTTTTGATTACCTGGAAAACAGTGACGATGGCCCAGAGCAGAGAATCAAAGTTCTTCCTGTCTGGTACTGTGTCTCCAGTCTCTGTCTTAAGACTGAACTTGCAGCCAAAAATGTGCATTCCCAGGATACTGCAACACAACAGCAGGGACACAATGATGGAGTAGGTTAACATACTGTACTGCAGACACTGGAGTGATCAAACTTACTGTAATTAATGAGGAATTGTATACATTTACAGAGGCGTGACAATTTCAAGACCCGAATTTAAGAGTTGTGTGTGAGGATTCTTTGAAATATTCAGGGTTGTATGCTGCTCTGCTTGTTATTAATTGTTTTTGTACCCTGGTTACAACTAAATACTTTCTTGGCTGCAATGATGAAGATAAATTTAAATGTTAAAGCCTGGTTACATAAGGTGACATCTGCTCCAGTGGCCATGTTGTCACTACCATGCAAAACATTTAAAAGTAATGACAGGGCTCTTTTAATGTACGGTTAATGCACACAATTGTTATATAGATGGTAATTCCTTGTAGGGTATCTTACAGTCCAAACCATTGTACAGAATCAAACTGTGACCACCATTAGAAGTAGTGACTGCCAGCTATAACCAGCACCTGAAATCTTTATTGTCATTGATAATGTTTCTTAAAGCCATTTTATCAATCACACAATTAACATGGAGTTAAATTGCAAACATGACATGAAATATTAATGGTTTCATATAGCTGGGATATGACATTTCAGGAGCTCAGAACACACTTAACATGGAAGACTAAAATTATATCAAAATAAGTGTTTGTACAAATTTTTAAGTGTGTACTGTGGGTGATTTTCTCGGGGTAATTTCTTCTCACATCAACTTACTAAACAAAACTACAAGAACTGGCTCTTGTGGAAAGCAAAGCTGAGAGGAAGGAAAACAAGGACTGCAGTCATTGATCATATGCTGAAAGATCCTCTAGCCCTTCAGAGCGCTGCTGTGTCAGTGCTTGCACATCTACAAATGTCTGCTTGTTATGTTGCTCCAGTTCTTTAAGTGTCTGCTTGTTAAATTCTAACCAGATCTTCAAGAGTCTGCTTGTTATTTTGCACCAAGGGGTTAATAGTGGCTGTGGAACACCGTGACCTTCTGCGCTTCAATAGCAGCTGTTAAGCAGGAGCACCGGACTTTAGAAAAGACAGAAGGTAGCACATACAAAGACACATAAAAGCAAGGGGTGAAACAATGATCTCTCTCTTGGGCATCTCTGTGAGAAACTATAAAACATTGGCAAGAGACAAAAAGAAAAGAAAAAAGAACGTATGCCTTGGCGAGGAGAAGCATGGACACACTGTTGTGTTATCTGTACATAATGAGAGACCAACATATCCAGGTATTCATATATACAGCACATTTAATTTCCCCATACCTGAAAATGAAGATGAAGAGCATGAGCAGCATGCAGAAGGTGGCCACGTTGTCCATGGTCTTCATGAGGACAACCAGCTGCCTCCTCAGAGCTGGCATGAACCTCACCAGCTTCAGCACCCTTAGCAGCCTGAAGGTCCTCAGCACAGACAAACCGCCGTCGGACTGGCCGACGATCTCACACACACTAGACAGAGGGATGTCAGAGAAACAACGTCGAGTTATTTAAAGTTTTAATCTGAAACAATTACATGAAAATAAATGCCTGTTACACTCCATCCTGGATGTCTTTTTTAAAAGCTTTTACATTTGCTGTATCATGATACTAGATAAAGTCCACAGGAGGTGAGTTTTACATCTTTCGACAGCAGCTAGCAACAGCTCACAGTGACTGAAAGAGTGTCTACTATAGAAAACAAGACTTCAAACTACAACTGAACTTTAAGTTGAGGGAAATCAAACTTTGTTCAAAGGAAACCTGAGGAAAAAAGATGTTACGTAAAAGCCCTATAGATTGACTAACATATAATCTCTGGTTTTATGCTGTTTGATGAAATTAAGGTAGCATTTTTGGGTCCTTAGCAAAATAAACCCCAGTAACACTAAACCCCAGGTAATCTACAATACAAGGAGGGGTCATCATCAAACTCCCACTATTGAATGTTTCTCTAATTCTTTGGGAAAGTTTGGTTGATCTTGTCTTGCAATAATTAATGTGTCCACTTACGAGGTTACTTTAGCTTTAAACATTATAAATCAAGCACTTGCTTAAATACTTCATGACTTTAATTACCGTTTGCTGCTGCAGAACAATTACAGAAGGGGGATCCCAGAAGTTTTATCTTATCTTTTCTTTTTTCTTTTTTGTCGTGGTGAGTATATTTATCACAGACAGAGAACCTTTCTCTAGTAGGAAATCTGGCTTTAAAGAAATTTGTCTTCTAATGGAGGTGGCTATCAAAGGCTCCTCTCAGAACATGAAAATAGCATGAATATAGCATCGTCTTTGCATCGGCGGCTCTGTATGAATAGCTGAAATTCAGATAGATGAAGAGATGGAAATCGGTAGTGGAGCAAGAGATAAGAAGACAGATGTAGATATGTTCAATCAACATGTATCTTCTGTGACGCGCTGCACATTTGATCTTGTTCAGTTTTAGTTGCTTTGATGTGTATTTGATCTCAGGGTTATAATGGGGATCACAGACAAAAGCGCTCAGCCAGATGAATTGAAAAAAAACACCAGCAGATCAAAGGCACAGCCACTCACCTGAAGCTCCAGGCACACACAACAAAAGACAAATTCTGTTTGCTGCTGTCTGACGCTGTGGCATCCAAATACATACAGGTAGTACATTTCAACCAGGTAGGTAACAGATGACAAGTTGACAAAGCACAACATGAATAATTATACTGCAGGATCGCTTTCCAGAACAGTCTGGGATTTCATCAATATTTCAGAAATATCATATTTTTGTCCTCTAAAACTGTAAACTGCAAAATATAGTGTCTTTGGGGTATTTATATTTTTCAAACACTAATTAATATTTATGTGTTTTTAACACTGAATAATGTACATACTGTATGTAACACTGGTCTATAATAGTTCAACTTGATTTGAACAATAAAGTTATTCTTTTAGTCTTGCAGGAGTTTTGACCTCTTCATTAATACTGGTTCAACAGAATAAAATAGCATTTATACAGATCTATATATTGATGGCAATGTGTCTGGCCTGCAATAAGTACATTACTCTCTCAAGTCTACAATCACAATGAATACACAATTTGCTTACACCATTTCAGTTGTACCTTATGATGACGATGACTCCGTCAAAGACGTTGTAAGGGTTTCTCAGGTAGTTAAAAGAGCCGAACGCAGTGAGTTTGAGGATCATCTCCAGGGAAAACATGCTGGTGAAGACGATGTTGCAGATCTCCAGAACATTAGTGAGCTCCTCTGGCTGAAGGATTATATGAGACAAGTAAAAAAAACAGAAAGAAGATAAATTAGGAAATAAAGAGAAAAAGACAAACAAGAGAGGAAAGGGGAGGAAGAGAAACTAAAGCAGAAAAAAAAAATGTCTGTAGCATTGCTAATGGCCACTTAAGGCTGTAGTCTAATGCTCATCGCACACCAGAAAACAAAGTTAAAAGGATGAACAGTGGAGGGACAGCTTTGGTCTTTTTTAGATTCTTACCATGAGTGAAGTAAAATGTAATTGTGGCACAGAGAAAAATGGCCATGTTGTTGTTAAAAAGGATTGATCCCCCTATGGAGGCTGTTTTGGGACATTTTTTACTGAGCTCATTAGGATCAGATCCACATTGTGACTAGCATAACAGCATTTAAAATGTTACCATGCTATGTTTGCATTAAGCTCACAGCTAATCCTTGTTATTACTGTAGGCATTTCAGCATGCATTATACATGTTATGTATTTTTATGTTTATTTATCTGATGATGATGATGATGATTATTTGTATGTATGTATTTGTAAGGGTCCCTAAACAGTCTTGGAATTGCATAAATTTGATATGCCTGAAAAGCTTAGACTCTTGTGGATTCAATGAGCCCAATTGTATTCATGTGTGATGATGTTAGTCCTCGTAGCAGCCATTTCATTGTCATGAGACCATTTTTTTTTTAAACTTGACCTCACTGTATAAAATGACATACTGTGACATCTAATATAATCACAGCCTCATGAAACTTCAAAACCACAAACTAGAGACCTGGGGCATTCACAAGATGTATGGCTTTCCTCGGTATATTGACAATAAGGGGGTTTCTGAGTAATTTCCGAAACAGAAGTGCTCGCCATTCAATCGCCAAAAAGTGCAGTTTTTCCAGAAAGTTCAGAAGTTTTTTGATACTAAATCACAGCATAATCTTCAGGTTCCCAGCGTTCAGATGATATATACCACTTCTATGTGGCATATACTGTTGACCTGCCATCTCCCCCTAAACATCCCCTTTCCCCCAAAAAAATGGGTCTATGCTAGGGGGGCGATGGAAGAGGTTAACTAGGCTATATTTCTGGCAAAAATGACAAAGCTCAAGGATGAGGCGCTCTGTCTCCAGCTATCTATCACTCTGCTTTTTTTTTTTCTTTTGCCTCCTCATCTCTTTCTCTAGTTATCAGATATTTTACTCACCATGGATCGAATGCACAAAATTGATTGGTGGAAAGGGCAAGGAAGAGGACAATAGCTTTTACACACAACTGCATTCACACACACACACACACACGCACAGAGACTATGACACCAGTACAGATAAGAGTACACATACTGGTTACCTGCATTTCTAGTAATATTCTGGCAACAAAACACAAAGAACAGCCTGGATGCTGTTCAAATACTGTCTGCACTTCTTGTCCACATCACTACTGTCTACTCATTTCCTACCCAGCAGCGCACACACACACACTGCTGCCATTAAAAAGGTTCAAGATTTTACTCCTTCCAGCTTGGAGACAAACTGAAAGACTACATTTTTGTTCCTGAGAATATTCTGGAGAGCTATGATGTAATGTAACAATTTAGTTGTGGAAGTTACACCAGTAAAGCAATTGTTAATTTACAATGAGAGTGATACAATTAACTCTTGAACTTGAACTGCCAGTATTTAAATCCAATTTGCTTTCCATTGTATGCCTTTACAAGATATTCTGGTTTCTTCTACTTATTGTCACTTATGAATGTGCATGAATGTCTGTCTTTTCAGTAGTAACATTTGACACCATTTGAGTAACTTCTTCTTTCTGTTTTTGTCTTTCTGTCTCTGCCTGCCTTAATAGAAGAACACACATACACACACGCACACACACAAAGAGCTAAATTTGGCACAATCATGAATCTAGCATATCACGATTCCACAGAGCTCCTCTGGTAACTTCAGCAATAACACTTCTGACATTTCACCGCCCCAGAATCAATGAGCACTGCTTGTTTTGCATTTACATGTCTGTCAGTGTGTATGTGTGCATCTGTTTGTAGCGACTCTGCTGTTAGGAGATGCATGTATGTGTGTGTGTGCCTGTGTGTGTGTGTGTGTGTTGTCATTCCTAATGAGTGTTTAGCAGTGTGAAAACACAACCTAATGATGCGTGCCCACCAGTTTTGGTAACGATGTGACGGCTGACCGCTGTTTGTAGACCAGCTAAACAGCGCAGCAGCCCCCGGAGATCCATTACTGCTGTCTCATTACTGCAGACCTGGGTACAGAAGACTGGTGTTTTCCGGTCGGCGGATGTATGGAATAAAATAAGAAAAGTGGGTATTTGATGTCCCACTAAGGACTCACTCTTATATAAGGAAATTATGTACTTGTAAAGTGAACAAAACAGAAAGTTTTTTTTAAAAAGAGCATTTGCTCTAACTAAACTAAATGAGATAAAACTTCAAAAACAAAAACTGTGGTGTATAAGCTTGCAGCAGCTGGCAAAACAATATTGCCTGTAAAACCTGCCCATTACTCTTTACCATGTATCAATAACCCTTTAATGTCCATCTGTCATATGCATTGGTCTGCACTGATCTGATCAGTATCAAACTTCACTGATATTTTCTTAGCAAATGTATTAATTCTAGTCTGTATTCACCAACTCAAGACTGACATGCAGTCCGGTGCAGTTCTGTGATAGAGACCGTCCTCACCAGGAAAACAACAGCATCGGTCATTTGTTCAAACACTTAAAATGAACAGACATGGTGGAAAAAAAATATTGGTACCCTTTGCTATCCTTTGATACCCCTTTGCTTTTGATTTACAATAAAACAAATGAAAATGGCATGGCCAAAAATACTGGTACCCTTAATTTAATATTTTGTGGCACAGCCTTTGGAGGCAGTAACTACAGTCAAGCGCTTTCTGTTACTCTGAGTGAGGTCTCTATACCTCTCCACTGGTAGTTCGGCCTACTCTTCTTGAGCAAACTGCTCCAGTTCTCTCTGGTTTGATGGCTGCCATCTCCCAACTGCAAGTTTCAACTCTTTCCACAGATGTTCAATGGGATTCAGATCAGGACTCATAGCAGGCCACTTCAGAATTGTCCAACGTTTTCTTCTCATCCAGTCTTGGGTGCTTTTTGATTTATGTTTGGCGTCATTATCCTGCTGGAAGACCCATGACCTGTGACTAAGACACAGCTTTCTGACACTGGGCTGTATGTTTCACTCCAAAATGCCTTGATGGCCTTCTGATTTCATTGTACCCTGCACAGATTCTAGGCACCCAGTGCCCAAGGCATCAAGCAACCCCAAAACATCACTAAGCCTCCTCCATGTTTCACAGTAGGCATGGTGTTCTTTTCTTTAAAGGCTTCATTTTTTCTCTTCCGTAAACATAGGGTTGGTGTGATTTACCAAAAAGCTCTAATTTTGTTTCATTTGTCCAAAGCACTTTCTCCCAGAAGGACTGTGGCTTTTCAACATGTATTTTGGCAAAGTTCAGTCTGGCTTTTTTGTGTCTCCCTTTTGGAAATGGGGTTTTCCTGGGTCTTCAACCATGGAGCCTATTTTCATTCAGACAGTGACGGATGGTGAAACTATTGTACCTTGAACTTGAAGATCAGCTTGGATCTGTGTTGAAGTTTTCCTTGATTCTTTCTCAACCATTCAAGCAATCCTTCTGTTCAATCTCGGGCCAATTTTCCTCTTGTGACCACGTCCAAAGATGTTGGCTATAGTTCCATGGGCTTTAAATTTCTTAATAACATTGGCAACAGTGGTCACAGGATCATAAAACTCTTTGGGGATGGTTCTGTAACCTTTACATTGACCTACATTGGCTATTACCTTTTTTTTCTAATGTCTTCAGACCACTCTCTAGTTTTCCTCCTGTTTCCATGTTCAGTGTGATGCACACAGTGGCACAAAACAGCAGAGGGAGTAATTTTCTCCTTTTAAACTGGCTGCATGAGTGATTAGATGATTGAAAACACCTGTGATACTAATTAAAACACAATACTCTACTTAAAGTATCACTACAAATCAATTATTTCTTATAACCTATAATCCAGGCTGTTCGTAGAATGTCTTTGTAGAATAAGCATGAATTCTGTTATTTTCACAACTTTTTTGTTTCGTTCCACTGCAACCCAAACATAGACATGCATTGATAATAAAATATCTTTTAAAATATCTTTTATAATAATAATAATATTTCAAAACTGTTCAGAGCGAATGGTGCATTATTTTAATAACAATAATTTCAACAACGCCTGTAAGTGTTTAAAAGTTTGTTTTTTATTTCCTGACAAGCAGGACCTCGTGGTTGTGGGCATAATGGTTGTTATCTCTCAGAAGCAAATGTGGACATTGTGTGATGTAATAGTACTGAAAACCCTTCTAAAAGGGAAAACACATTGGCAGTGTAAGACGTGTCAAAACACCCACACGTGTCAACTTGTTGGGGTACGCCACTGTCCTAGTCCCACCATAATTCCCCAGAAAAACTGCAACTTTATCACATTTGTTCTGCTCATATGATGCATCTGGTGTTTTTCAATGAACATCAGTTGATGCTTGTCAAATGACGCAATGTGTGTGTGTTACACATAAGAATGAGGTTAACATGGGAAGTTGGGTGGACAAAGTGTCTGACCTTGACAAGAAGACTGTTCTTTGAATCTTATCTACCAACATTCAACTTTTCTTTTAACCATGATTGTGATCCTTTCTTTACAGTAAACATGCAGTTTTAGTTTTAGTTAGTCAGCAGCCCACCATACTGGTGGATCAGACAATACCTGTATGAATCATTTTTGAAATGCCTATAGAGGTCAATATGGTATCCATTTGGTAATGAGCACCTGTTGCTGTGATGATCACAAATTTTTGCAACAAGCCCAGCCTTTTTAGCCTTTTCCTTGCTCTAATGCTTTTAGCATCTGCTGCATAGAGTCTGACCTCTGTTATTCTGACACAGGTTCATACTCATGTAACATTCCTGTGATAGTAAATAACCCAAACCCACTGCTGTGGCATTATGCATAAATATCAGTAATGTGATAATGGAAATCATAACAATCCTAAAGCCTTTGATGTGTCTCACTTTGTTATTTCTATAAAAGTGGTGTAATTTGTTTTGTTCCCTGCACTTAATGTAATCAAATCTCTCAAATATGAGCCTCTTTATATTTCAACAGCAACTTAATTCAGATAGCTATCTTATTAAGGTTTGTGCCCCTGGTTATTGAATTTCCAAAAATCCTTCGGTAGGGGTAAGAGATTACATTTATTCATAACATACATATTAAAAGCAGCATTTCAGTAACTGGTGAAACATCAAATCCTTCTGTATTGCTGTCATTTGCTATTCAAAGACATTCGGCTGTTTTCTGTAGATTGTTCGATTGTCTTCCAAACCCCAGTTTTATTTTCACCTTTGAATTTTCAGACCTACACTGCTTTATAATTGTCAACTATTTTTGGCTTTTACTGTTTCAATTAGCATATGGCAGTCATAGCCCAAATACCTTAAACTGAGTATGTGGGTGTTGTTGAATATTTTGACTGTGACCTCAGTTGCCCCCACAACATGAATTCGGTTCTTTCCTTTCGTTTTAATCTTTGCATTTGGGCAGAGAAAGACACGTAGCACTGTTGTTTGATCTCTATCCATCCCTGTCAAATCTCCAAAGAAGTGCCCGTCACGCTGCTGCATTATTAATCCCCAAACAGCTGCTAAATTATCTGAGGTGTCTTCTCACTGGAGCAATCAACCCCATTCAGTGGGAGATCTAGCCTTGTATTTTCAGTAACGTACATCATGCCACTGTTGCAACTAATATCCCTTCAAAGACAATGGCCAAGTGCCCTGACAACTGAATCCCAGGAATTATGATCATATTTGTGATGTCAAAAGCAATACAAAGTGCCCTTGTAACTGATGGATTCCTAGGACTTTATCTTGATTCTATGAAGAAACTCGACATTTACAATATCATCATCTCCATTAATTTAAAAGACCATCATCTGATTTCTCCTCTAAAACATTAGAGATTCTTGTCTTTCTTTGCCAAAAGGTCATTAATATTTCTACTCATAATATCCACCTTTTTTCCCATTAGCTGCAGGATTTGATACATTTTTGACTAAAATGGTTTTCAGGCTTTGCAATATGAAGTGATATTTAAACTTTCATTCCTAACTTTGATTTAGAAATGGCCCTTTGAGCCATAAAACGTCCTTCACTAACACTCTCATGTCTTTCCAGATACGTAATCCAACTGTAAAACCAACAAAAGATGATGACGGCAGCGTTACTGTAGTTATATAAATGTTTAAGTGTGTTTCTAAAAATATGAGCAGCTCATATGGCAAACTATTTTCCAGACCATTGAATATTTAAACATATGAGAGAATGCAGAGTTTGCTGTTGAGCTGCTTTGTTACGGTTCTAATAAAATATCTTATCATGTAGTTTGATTAGCAAAAAATGTGTGTTTGCTGTTATAAAAAAGTGTGAAGGACGTCCCAAAACACTTCTTAGACTCTTTCACCAACAAACTGCCTTCTTTTGGACTTAATAAATTCACCAAATTATGTTTGGTTGCCTCCCGGTGGTCTAAATCATACCTGCCTGAAACCCTGAAATTTAGAAAAGCAACTTGGTTGCATTTTCTGCACTGTTTATCTGTTGTTTCCAGACTGACAGAACCAGAGACCACAGGTGTAGCAGGACAGGTGGAAGCACCCCTCTACAGGATGAGGATCAGAGCGATGAGACAGATTAAGCCTCTGATATCACTGTTCAAACAGAGGGAAGGAGGCATGACTCCAGTTTGCTAAACAGCCTGTGGAACCGCAGACATTCCAGCTCGCTATTTCCTCCCCATTAGAGCAGCAAAGTCTCTCTCTGCCTCCGTCTGTCTGTCTCTCTCTATTTTTAGCCGCCTCTGAGATGAGAGACGACCCACCACTGCGGCGGTGGCAGAAGTGAGTGGGCGATGGTATAGCGAGAGCAAGAAATATTGATAGAAAGACAAAGAGTGCACAAAGCAGAGCGACAGAGAGAGACAGGAAACTGGGAAGAATGGGGGGGAGGGGGGGCAAAAGTTGAAAGAATGCACAGAGCATCACTTTTCATTCCTAGGAGATATTGGTGAGTGTGATCGGAACCAAAGGTGTAATAATATTCTGGTGGTCCTGCCAACATCTTCCAGCCTAACCTGACTGCACACATGTCTGTCCTGTTGACTGGGGAATCACATTATACAGGAATGGATGGAGGCTGAGAGAGGAAGAGGCATGTAAGAAACAGAGACGGGTGTGCAGGAGAAAGCATATAGAAAGGTTTACATTGCGGAGGAGTGTAGACATAGAGTGACAGGGAGAGAAACTAAAAGAGACGGCCGACTCAGACTGCAAACATGGTCGGTGGTTCACTCTGGAGCAAATGTAGGCGGGAAGAGAGGCTCCAGCTGCATCTACATTGAGATCTCATGCAGCTAATAAACAGGAAAATCCTTCATTTTTAACTGCTACATTATGGATTCCCCCATTCATAATCCCACAGTGTTGGCTCTCTAGCACATGCTAACTGGTTAGTAATAACTGAAGATAAACACACATATAAATAAGTAAAGAACTAAATAAATAAATAAAACAGATAAAAACAACATTACCACTAATGGATGAAACCTCCCTCCAAACATTGTGAGATTTCTGTTTCTGTTGTCTTTCAACTAAAAGTTGTAAAAATCCTGGGAAGCTTTGACTGTTGACAGATCAGGTTCTCATTATTTTTCCTCTTACCAGCCTGAAGTGTTGCAAATGTGATTGGGCGTCTATGGCTGGTGACCAGGAAAAGTTAACTGAAAGTGTCATGTTCATAACTCAACAATAGAGAAAAAAATACACCTCTCACCCAGTATCAGACTTAGCTGAGGTGTTGGAGCTAAAAAAATATCAAACTGAATGAAAAAAGAACCCGCACACTCAAATCTATGCAAGAATCTTTTTTAATTAGCGAGCTTTCGGTCAGATGAAGGCATGAACCATAACTTAACCAAGATAAAGTGATCCTGGAATTGTCAGTGTTAAGGATGAGTCCCTTTATACTTTGCCTTTGTATCTTTTTGTGGAAGCTGACTGTTTCAACCATTTTTCCATTACTTTGAACAAACTATTTTGACTTTTGCTATCTAATTTTGCACACATTCTAAATTGCAATACATGGTGATAAGGTGCTGCAACTGACTGGGATTAGTTGGATGGGTGTCCTGTACTGTTTGCACATCACACCTGGTAGATTATTGGATGTTTTGATGATCAGTATCCTTAAGATTACCTCCCTTATTTTTGGAATCGTGTATAATTAGGGTTTCCCCATGATGCTAACCATGTGACCAAATAGAAACAGGCAAAAACTTTTTTCCTTTTTATTTTATGAAGACTGTGTAGATATTGTTGCTAGTTTCAAGGTCAGAAAAGGTTGATAATTGAATTCCAAATCAGGAAACTCTATACATTTTATATTTTCTTTCTGCTGGTGATGTTATGATTCTTTTATGCCATGGGCATGTTCTCTTTTCTGGTTGTGTTCAATGTAAAAACAAAGAAATGTACTTTGAAATAATGCACCAACAATTTGTCAAACAACCACAATGGGAATCTAATGGGACAGGCAGCATGCCCGAAGACTGTGCTTTAAAGCAGCTACTTTTGATATTCTGTGTAATTATACTGAACCTGTTGAGCAAAGCCTGTAGGGTACTTATGCAATGCTTTCTCTATGGACAAGAAATGTACATTATGTGAGCACAAGGGCAGGATATTTGATTGAAGTTTCTAAAGTTCAATAGAGAGGCAGCTGTGCAAACGAGGCATACTGAGAGAAAGGAGAACATGACACAGATGCTGTAGACTTTGACTGACTGCAGAAAGAGGAAAAAATGAAAAACAGAAGTATGACAGACAGACCATGAGAAGTACTTTAAACATAAGAAATGTTATGCATCACAGAGGAGAGCTGCAGCTGTCCGTACCTGCTCGTGATGCTCGATGCCCATGCTGATGGTGTTGATCAGGATGGCGATCATGATGCCTCGGTTGAAGTATTTGCTCTCCACGATGCCCCACAGCTTCGTCCTAATCTCGTAGCACAGCTTCTTACATTTCTGCTGAGGACTACATCCCGTCCCTGCACCATCGTGGCCTTTCTTGTCCTTTTCTTTACCACTAGATTGTACCCCCTCCGTGTCCGTTTCCTCCACAGCTCCCTCCTCGGCTTCATCGCTGGCCGCACCGTGAACCGGTCCGACCCCGTCAGAGAGCGACAGGGCAGCGACACACTGGGGGCAGCCAACGGTGGCAGAGGAAGAGGTGAGCGCCATTGGTTCAGCAGGTGAGGCGTGGTCAGGTTTGTTATGGTGGGGACAAGGTGGACCTGAAATTGCGCAAATGGAGGGTGTTAAAGAGTAAGTGTATAAACCGTGCATGTGAATACCAATTTTACAGTTACCTACCGTGCCTCAACACCGCTCTCCTCTCACGTCCACCCCTTCCATTGGACTTCCTATCCCTCCCTTCTCTTCCTCCTCTACCTCTTCCGACGCCCCGAAAGCCACGAGGTTTCCCCCGCAGGGTGTTGAAAAGGGCGACAGTCTGTCTCCTGGCCTTGCGGAGGATGTGGCAGACCAGCTGGAAGAGCTCCTCATAGCAGTCCCCAGGCTCACTTGCCAGGGTGGAAGAGGACGAACACCGTGCCCTCTGCTCCTGCATCAGCTGGTGCTCCCTCTGCTTGGTCTCTGAGAACTGGGTGGCGATGACGACCAGGCACAAGTTGATCATGAAGAAGGAACCAACCTAAAAGGATAAGAGGGAAAACGCAGAAACAGATATTTTACAGGCGAATACTGCTAAAGATTAAATGTTTAAATTTTAAACCATTATCTCCACTCTAGACTAAATAGGTTTGTTTTTAACTGCACCATTTGTACACACTGGCATGAATCTGATCTGTAAGTGGTCAGATAATCACACTGAATAAAGAACTCTCAACAAGATGGCTTGATGCCAGTGCAGTTTAGCCCATTAGCCTATTTGGCTGGACAACTCAAAACATCACACATTATACAGTACGATTCTAAAAAAAGCTGCTGTGCTCTCAATTAAACCAGTGAGATCTAACATTGCAAGTCTTGTCCTTTCTTTTACTAAATAACCAGCAAACCTGATAAATTTAAGCCCAACCAACGTTAATCTATTAGACGAGGAGATCATACACCTTTATGTCAACCTGATCTCTGCTCTTGTAATGTTCTTGCTGCTCTTGTAATTCTTTCTTTATTTGGTCATGCGAGATAAAACATCAATTGGATCCTATTCGATGAATTTTACATGGAAATCTCATGTGATTTAGGGATATAACCCACCCACTCACTCACCCATTCACTCAAATTTACAGACCTATCCAAATAGATCTCTTTTATCACTGAAATGAACATACCGTTCTACTGTATAGGCTAGGCTAATACCAGTACTATAGAGTTGTGAAGTGGGATGAGCTATTTCAGATGCTCCTGGTTCTGAAGATAAAATTCCTTTTCATTTTCTCTACAGAAAACGTTGAATAACTCATATTTGGAGCTCTTCCACAGTTTGGATTGAAGGTGAACATCTGTTTTAGAAAATGTCTGTTTCTTTGATATAAAGTCATAAGGTAGAAGCCTGCCTATGTTATTTATGGCTATTCTGTTATTTATGATATTCTGGTCTTTTTCCCCCTAAACATCCTTTGATCCGATCTCAATCTTTGGTGGAGGTTGTCAGGCTGTGCTGTCTATGCAAGCTGCATAGTGATCTACCCACTTCTAAAGAGTACTTTACAATGTTTATACTTGTTTTAAAAGTTTTGTTTAGCTTTGCAGTTCCTTTTTCAGAACCTAAAGTATTATGAATGTAGTTAAAATATCTAACCATCTAGGCAAACGCCCAAACCTACCGCCATACAGCCAACTCTGTGTTATCTAAAATGCCTGTGGAAAGCCTAAGACGTTTGTTAGGCAAAAAATTAATAGATGACTGCATGAGCGACTGAAACCGGGCCTTGAGCTTGGTTGTCCTTGATTAATAATACATTGTTTTTTTTAGCAAAAGACAGCCTTTTGAGATTTTAGTGTATCGGTGCAACAGTCAGAGAGGATAAAAGGCAGAGAGAAGAAGGGTCAGAAGAGTAAAGAAGAATCCTTACTTTTTGTGCCTCTCTCATTCATCATCTCTGTCTGTTACTCTTGAACTCATGAATTTCTTTCACTAAAACCTGTCCCAATGCTCCATTATTAATCAAGAGTAACCAAGTTGAAGGCTAAGATGAAGAAATTCCAAAGCAGCCACTGCTTAACCTTTCATTATTAATAAAATAATGAAAGATGTGTGTCAGAAACTGTAAGGTAAGCTGTGTTGCAGTGCTGCATGTTTGATGTTTGAGGCTCACTCTCTTTACAAGAGACAGTGGGTGAAACGGATATAGTGGGAGAGAGAAAATGAGAGAAGAAAAAGGGGGTAAGGTCACCCAGAGAAGCAGAGCTTATGTGGAAAAAGAGGATAGAGAAAGCGAGAAGGCAGAGAGGGGGGATGAAGTCTAATGCTCTCTAGGTTGTGATCAATAGTGATTGTGAAGCCTGATAACCCCCTCCTGCTCTCCATCTGAACCGCTGTGACAAAGACTATGGAAGAGCTGGATAAAAAGTGTGTGTAAGCATGTGTGCGTGTGCGTCAGTGTATGTCAGTGTGTGTTTTGTGTGTAAAGCTCCTCTTCATTGATCCAAAGCAGAGATTTGTGGGCTGACTGGCTGGTTTTCATCCCAGCTCTCTGGACTCACGGACTGAAAGGGAGGCAGTAGGTCCCAGCACCCATTCAGCACCCTCGCTGATCCCATCAAATATTTATACTCACACTCTGCTGGAGCTGCTGAAATACAATTAGATTAGTGTGTGTGCGTGTGTGTGTGTCTGTGCAGTTTCAGTGTTTGCAGCAGAGTGACAAAATGACTATGTGTGAGAGGATATGAGAATGTGTGGATGACACTGAATGGATGTACTGAGTGTGTGTGTGTGTGTGAGTTTGAGCATGAAAAAGAGAGAGGCAAACCCTCAATTTGCACCACAAACCAACATGAATCCAAAAGCTCCAGATATTGATATTTTTTTAAGATTTACAAGAATCATATGACAATTTAATGACAAGGAACTATCCCCGACTCAGAGGCTCTTCACAGCTTTTTTTTCTTACATGACATTTACAATGTGTTTCATTGTTCTCGTCAATCCCATTTCCATCAACAGCAGGCAGCTGTTAGCAGCAAGTAAGTACTCTGATAAAGTCACTGTACACTACCTAGCAAGTACCAAACAGTTGACAAAGACCTAAAGAACTTGAGGCATATTTTTCTAGATAGTCGGTGGAGACCAAACCACAGCTACAAGGAAAGTGAATATAGGACTTATGATCTCCAAATTAATGTTAATGTTGCTTTTGTGTGTGCAGGTTGTATGAGTAGGCAGTTGTTCCAAAAGTGTTGAGCAACTGGACTTGTTGTAGATTCTTGAAGATGTTTCATCCAAAAGGCCTCTTCAGTCCCAGGTATCTAACCTCTCATTTAGTCCTCTTGTCTGTCATGTGACAGTCATTAGAGTCCAGATGTAAACGGGTGTTAAACCGCCTGGGAAGGGATGACAGGACATAATTGTAATTGATGTCGGTGTCGTAGACCACCTTTTCTGTTGATTGATGGTTTTTCCACTTTGACATACTGTATACGGCCTCCTTCACACCTGGAACTCGTGTGACTCTAACGACACATGTCACATGATAGACAAGAAGACTGATGAACCGCATGTGTTTGTTTACACGAAAGCTGCGTTTTTCATTCATTCGTGTCACGCCCGTCTGGGTGACCTATAGGCTCAACATTGCGCCTGAACACCTCATGTGGACACACATAGACGGAGCTGCTCTGCTAAACATGCTGATCATGCTACGCTTTCTGTGTAGCCACGGTGTAAGATTACTCAGAAAACAATAATCATGTTTTTACTGTAACATTAGTTAATGAGTAAAACATCTGCAAAACAACTGTCTGAAATTGCTCTTACCAACAGCAGGTACAAACCACTTTCTCTAGATCAGACTTATAAGCTCATAAATCATGGAAGAAACACTTTAACACAACTATCATATAGTTTACATGATGTTTACTCAGATCACATTACAGGGTTTCTGGGTATTAAAGTCTCACAAATCAGTCATCTGTTAAAATGCTTTTGTTTTTTTTGCACTGAGATCATTTAAACCCTAGGCGAACACACACAAGCATGCAGCAACAGGTAGGGACATCATGTAACATTAGCGATAAGGCAATCCGTAATGGTGTATGTGTTGAATGTTAATACAAGTTATAAGTAAAGGCAAATGGGGAGCTTAAACTGTGTCAAATCATGGGGCTTACCACACAGTAAGTCTGTGTAACAAAACAAGGCTGAGGGTGGCATTTCTGGATGTTAAACCTTAATTCCATAGGGCCGAGCTATTTTCCACGCAAAGCCTTTAATTCCGCTGAGCCCTCGTGTCTAAACTGCTCTACATGATGGTAATCAGCGTACAGCATCTCTCTAACTCTCTCCGTCTTTATCTCCGTCTCCTCTCACCTTTTTCATCTGTCTCTCCATCTGTCGCTCTCTCTCTCTCTCTCGTATCACTCACTCTTCATCCTTCTCTACCTCTCTCTCAATTCAATTCAATTTACTTACTCTGCATGAATGTAACATGAGAGAAATTGTCAAGGCATCTCAATACAACCTGAGCCTCTCTCTCTCCTTCCTTTCTCTCTCTCTCTCTCTTTATCTCTGTCACTCGCGTCCCTCCATCTCTCCATGCTCAGTGTCGTGCAGCATTAAAGAAAACATAATTAAAAGTCTCCTCATCTGTCTGCCAGTGAGACGAGGACGAGAACTTCTAACATTCAAATAGTAACACTTAAATCACTTTCCTCTACTAAGCCTGTTTGTGAGACAGGCCTTGAAACACGCTGTAACAAAGCCGACAAGAGCCTGGCTGTCAAATCTCGACTCTGTGGGGAAAAAAGACACAGCAACTGCTGGGAGTAAAATCTGCTTATTCTGCTTCTATAGCAGACTAAATGTTTTAAGTCTAATGAATGACAATATGCTTATCTTGAGATATATTAAACAATGGGGATTTACTTCCTCATTTACAGTTGGTATTGTAATGCTTCAGGCAAGTCTGCTTTACTAGACACTCAGAAGAGACATTTTTTTTTTTAGTTTAAGGTCTAGCAATTAAGTTGATTTTGATCCTGTATGTAGAAAATGGTTTAAACTGTTTGTTTAATTGGTGAAAGACTTTACATACACCATAGAGGCAAGCATCTACTGTACGAATATGTGACTTATAGTACCATTGCAACCCTGTCTCCTATAAATTAAGTTTATATACTACTAAATTGATTTCCCAGTTACATTGCATAGCTTTTGGAATGAATGAGCTACATTTATGTACTACACTGAAGTTGTAGGGATGGGTCGGGTTGGATGGCGGGCGTACAAGGTGCAGAATCTTGGAACTAGAGTCCAATGTGAGGTTCGGTTAAGGCGTCAAAAACACTTTGGTTAAGGTTAGTGAAAGACTGTAGTTTTGGTTAATGTTAATAAACACATTATGTCTTGTGTTTTAAGTCCCTGTGGACTTTTTTCTGTATTAAACCAAGACCATGATATTTCCATGGCCGTAAAAATCCCCTACAGACATGTTTTAAGACATATGAAACACTCTGCTCTGAATAACTATTTGTGTCTGATGTGTTTTTTCCCATTAAAAATGTTCAATTACATGGTTAGAAATTCATAAAATGAAAATCCCACATCCCTCTAGTGTCAAACTCTGCATATACATCATTCTACACAATGAGGGTCAAACATTAAAGTGAAGTAACAATAAGAAAAACACATTTTATGGAGGGTAAGTGGAGGGGGACTTGCTGCTAGTGCCTAAACATAATCAAGCAGATATGGTACTGCAAGATCAGATATTCTACTGGGTAAAAAAAACAAAAAAAAAGTTCAGTATGAACATTTTTGCAACTTACCAAACATCTTAATTAACAACATTTCCTCATTATGTTGTAATTCAACCAGCATTACATTTCTTTTTTTTGCATATATTACATATTTGCTGTTGCAATTTAGCCATAAACTTAATTTCTAGCAGACAGTTTAAACATTCTCATTAGGTCCCTGAACTGCACTTATAAAGTACTGGTAGTGACGATATTTACTGGGTAGCTGATGCATCTAAATTATTCTAATGGCAGACGTGTAGTGGTGCACATACGGAGGTATATAGTGTATACTCACCTCTGGGCAGGTTGATTTACCGTATACCTGCCTCAAAGTAACCACAGACATGTATCAGTGTCAAGAATACCCACCTATCAAATCACCACTATAATTACTATTGCACTCATTAAGTCTGATGACTGTAATAGTAAGTTATGGGAGCAAGTTATTGCCACAAGTTCTTTGCTGATCCACTGACTTTCCATCTACCATTGACAGCTTGATTCACATCTGCCAAATAGTTTTAATTGATTTCAGTAGCTTAATATGATAGCGGTATGCTAACAATTCCCAGAAACATTGGAGAAGCAGCATTAGTGACTAAACACCACAGATTCTCCTATTTAATATTCATAATGTATCATTTAAAAAACTGCTCTTGTTTATGAAACCTGCTTCATACTACTGTCCTCGCCTTGCCTTAAAACTAAAGTAAATTCATTCTTAAAGGTGGGAAAGGCAGGACGACATGCTGTGTGGACATACTGATAAACCCGATGCTATGATCAGTGTGTCTGCTCCAACAACATGAACCCAGAGGACACGCTGAGAGATTCTCTAATTAATAACATTGCATTTAAGATCAAAGCGGGAGACCGACATGCGGTCGCCTCCTCTCTCTCCCGTCCTCCGATTCTCTCTTTGATTTCACGCCGACACTCCGGTCCATCATCACATCTCCTGGCTTCTTCCATCTATCCTTCAATGCGGCGTCCATCACTTCCCCCACTCTCTCATCACGTCTTCCCCTCTTCATCATATCTCTTTCTTAAATTCACTCACCATCCACTCTCCCACTTTCCACCATTCTTCTATTTTCTCTCCCATTTCATCGTCTTCCTTCCATTTCTTACTATCCACCAACAGTTACTCCCATCCTCTCTCCATCACTCCTCACATCAAAAAGCAACCATTATAACACGAATCATCTGCAGCGAGGCAATTTTAGGGGCTTGATGTACTGTAGATAGATAACGCCCCACGGCAAATGTGGAAAAGAGCGTGGGAATGTGTTCTTTTATGTGTGTCTGTTTGTCAATAAATTTGGATGCGCGTGTTTCCGCGTGAATGATTATAATGAGTCGAGCGACAGATACATGACTGATGATCAGAATACAGCTCGGCGAGACACTGGGGGAAGGAAAGGGAAAGAAAGAGGAGATGAAATGTTGGCGAGAGAGGGGGATGGATGACAGGAGGTGGTAGAGATAAAAAGGAAAGTGGGGAAGAAAGGAGGTTATGGATGAGAGTGAGACAGAAGATGAAGAAAAGAGGGATGGAGGGAAGTGTTAGCGGAGAGTCGAGAATTGATAGATGACGGGACAGAGGTAAGAAATGTAGAGTGACAGGGAGCGGAGAGTGACAGATTTATGGCTGTAGAGAGTAATAGAAGAAGAAATGGAAGGAAACAAAGTGTGTGTTGGTGAGATGAGAAAAGAGGAGAAGAAGACAGGCAGAGCTTCTGTTTGAATCTGAAGTCAGGCAATTAAAAGTGTAATAAAAAGACAAGACAGCCCCTGGGTTAGGGAAATAACCGGGACTGGCAGTCACACCGCATTATGATAACACACACATACACATACTCTCTGACAGGCTGAAAAAAAGAATCATATTGAGGTGAACATGCATCGGTGCTCACACATAACAACTTACACACACACACGGAAGCTAATGGATTGGAATTAAAATGTGTTTTATCGGAACAAAAGGGGGGATTCTTCGGGGATTTCAGCTCAGCTTTCACTGTGACACTGACAGTCTTGTGTGTGTGTGTGTGTGTGTGTTTGTGGATGTGTGTGTGTGTGTGTGTGTGGGTATGCAGTACAGAGAAGGAGAGAGCGACAGTGTTTCATTTCAGTCGTCTGTAGCTTGGCAACAAAAGCAGGGAATCTAAAAGTATGTAGAGCTGCAGAAATTATGACTTTATTGCATGTGTGTGTGTATTACCGAGTGTGTACTTTTTTTTTGTTTTATTAGAGTTTAGTGTTACTATTTTTCAACATTAAGTGGGCTTGTATTATAGTGATGTGATCTAATGATATTGATGTTCTGAAGATTAATAATTCCAAGCAAGTTTTAATTAAAGTAAAGAACTAACAAAATAAGTTTAAGTTTTGATTTTACATACAGCATGAAGAGCTTTATCTGATCCAATGCAACAGAGAATATCTGTTTGATAATTGTATTCTACCTGTCAAATGTTGATAACGTTAAATATATAAATACCATGATATTAATGTCAACCGTTGCTCGGCATTATGCGCACATTTTCATGTACGTGTGACTTACAATAATTAGTAGGATAAAGTAGATGAAGTTGTAGAAGGAATGAGCGTCCATCACATAGTACATGATCTCCACCCAGCCCTCCAGAGTGATCACCTACAGTGAAGAAAACAGGTGACAAAAAGACAATGAAAATGAGGGCAGACATACAACCATCAACATACAGTCAAATATGAAACTTTCATATAACTTTAACACTTACGGGAGCACTTAAAACTTTCTTTGTTTTTGGCCATTTTGTTCAGATTCATGTATAATTATGCCGACATGGAACAAAAACTGACACAATAGCCTGCATACTTCAAAACAATGTAAAGCTCACTCCCAAAAAGTGTCTGTATTTGTGTGACTGGCACTTAAGTATCTATCTGATCTGTATTCATAACAACTTTCAAAGCTGTTTCGATATGTAAGACACAATGTCATGAACATTCCATGAATATTCCTATTCCTATTATATCCCATATTTTGGTTGCTACAGGTGAAAAGGTTGCCTGGTATATTGCAAGGTTCTCATTCCATGGAGCTTTTTGGAAAGGAACATGTAACATCTTGAGCCCACTTGCAACATTAAAACTGGGCTACAACTAATGATTATTGATTAATCTGCAGAATGTTTTCTCGATTTAGTAGATGAAATGTTGATAAATAGTGAAAAAATGGCATTAACAATTTTTCAGAGCCCATGATGATGTCTTCAATTTGCTTGTTTTGTCTGACTAACAGTCCAAAACCTTAAGTTATTAAATTTACAGTCAAATATGACAAAGAAAAACAGCAAATTGTAACATTTGAGAAGCTGGAATCAAAGAGCATTTGACATTTTTGCTTGAAAAATGGCTGAAATGATTAATTGAATATCAAAATAGTTGCTGGTTAATTTTCTTTTGATTGACTATTTGAATGATCGTCTAATTGTTGTAGCTCTAATTGAAACTCAAATTTCTACACTCATGGCCCTTGCACCAAAATTCCCACCTGGAAGATGACGATCCAGGCATAGGCGATGTTGTCAAAGTTGATGGCTCCTTTGTGGGGGTTGCTGTACCCGGTATGACACCTGGTGTAGTACTGGTTCCAGTTGACACACAGGCCCGCTATGCTGACACTTCCATTGGCCAGAGGCTCAGGGCTCAGGCCCAGCGACTGTCGGTACAGGGCGTCGTCTTTGTCCAGGCAGCAGGTCCTGCCTCCTTCGCGGCGGACCGGGACGTCATTGCAGGACATGATGCCATTGTCGACTGGCAGGGAGCAGATGAAGGGCCGCTCGTCATCCTCATCAGCCATGTAGTAGGGCCGAGGCAGACTGATCCCTGTAGTGCTGGTGGAGGTGCGGAGGGAAAAAGTGGTGAGTAAAATTCTACAGTGAAAACTAAAGATCATTACAGCATTTGTGTAGCTTATACATCATACAAAAAGAAGAAAGTAAGAAGATGGTTAAAGGACAGGTTCACAGTTTTTCAAGTCTGTGTTTAAACAACAGTCAGGTGTCAAAATGAACACTTAAACAGATTTTGCTCGCTGTAATCATTTCACCTGCTTATATCAGCCATAAAAAGATCCCTTCCTAATGCACTTACAATGTAAGTGATAGGGGACAATATCCACAGGCCTTGTTTGTTTTGAAATTTTTGTCTGAAGATAATATGAGGCTTCAACTGTCTGAGTTAATCAAATAAAGTGGATATCTTCCACTTAAAAAAAAAGAAGAGAGAGATCTCTCTTTGTGTCTTGATTAGCAGTGTTGTTGAGTTGCAGTGGAAGTATAGTAACAAAAGTAGAGAGTTTGGTACTAAAAAGACTGTGACTTTGAAAGATACTGAATTGATTTGACTAATTTGGACGGCTGAAACCTCATATTAGCTTCAAATAAACTTTTTAATACATTTTTTTGCACAGAAAGAGGCTTGTGGATTTTGTCCCCCATCACTTACATTGAAAGATCATTAGTAAGAGATCTCTTAATAGCCAGTGTGAACAGGAGGAATGATTACAGCAAGAAAAAACCTGTGACAGTGTTCATTCGGGTACTTGACTATTGTTTTAGAGATGCTTTGAAAAATTGTGAACCTATCCTTTAATTGACCTCAACAAAGACAACCCTGACCTGTCTAATAACACAAGGAGAACATTTATACTGCCCAAACCATTTAACACACATGAGGGCTGGACAAAATACACTACCTAAATTAACCATGAATAAACATGTGTCAGTGTTCATTTGGGCACCTGAATATTGTTTTAGGACAGACTTGAAAAATTGTGAATCTATTTTTTAAACAATTATATAAACCATCACATTAAAGAAGAAGAATTACATTAAAGCAAGGATCAAATAGTTTAGTGATTCTAAAAAAAAGTGTAATTTCATAAAGTTGGTAGCAATTAAAGCATGTAAATATCATTCTGACCTGCTTTTTGTTGTTTGAATTTGTAAATCTAGAAACACTATGCTGTGAACTTACTTGTTTTTTCTAGTTTTACACACTGTTTCATATATATAAAGTTGCGCTACACTGCAACTTGTGGTGTAAATTATGACTCTGCTTGATGAATAATCAATAAAATCTGAAAATCAATTTCAAGCCTGACTAGTGTAGAGATCCCAGAACTGAAGTGATGTCAATTGGTCTTTTTTTTGCTGAAGCATTTAAAGGATTCCTGAGACATAAAAAAAAGGGTAACTGCAAACAATAAGAGAAAAAGTTATTTTCTCTCCAGCTATAAAAGCGTCATCTACCTCCACAATAACACGGAGGTACGTAGAGACATGCCAACAAAGAACAATGCACGTGTTCATACATGCTAGCATCTTATGGGGATTTTACACGGAGCTAAACTGCTTGTCCTTCATGGCTATTTCTAACATTTGTGTGGTGTGAGATTGGAGCTGAAAGCAGAAAATATAATGATCACAGACACAGAGACGAATGGATGAAAGAGCGGAGAGAAAGATGGAGAGAGAGAGAGAGAGAGAGAGAGAGAGACATAGACAGACAGACAGAGAGAGATAATTATGTTTGTGATGGTAAAATTGAAGGAAAATGACACCAGAGATAGACAGAGTGGGAGAGGTAGTGGTGGTAGTGATGGAGGGATGTTGATCCATGTTGGGCACTGACACACCGAGCAGATAGTCGGCTGTCGGGAGCTGTTGTTGAGCTCATCATTGACCATATCCTGTGGTAGTGAGTCTGCCATTGTTGGCTGTATTTGGCAGCCCTCTGATTGACTATACTGAATAAATGGCAGATGTAGTGATTTATCTTTGGGGTACAAATGCAAACTAATGATAAGTTTATTCCCTTTCACACACATGCAACTGTTGTACATATGCGCACCAGTTTTTGAAAGGTATGTAAATGCAACCTCTAGTGTTTGATGAGTCAGGAATAGGAGCAGGCCAAAAACAAAACACTCCAGGAATGATGTAAGGAAGAATAATACTGAGGGAATAGCATATTAAAGTGTCAAATGCCAAAAAGGGGATAGAACACCAAAGTACAATGCCATTAAAATAATTAAAGAAATAAGGGGAGAGAGTCAGGAGGAGGGCAATGAGGGAAGTAGAGGAAGTTAGTGTATACAAAGGGAAGGCAGGGATGAAGCAAGGCAAGAAAACAAAGAATAAGAGATAAAGATGAGGAAAAAAAATCCAAAAATCAATACCTTAGAGAGGGAAGGCAAGACATGGTGAGGAAAAGTAAAAAAAAAAAACGTGTGAGGCAAAAAACAGTAAAGGTGCTTGAGAATGTGCTGCCATTACAATAAGAGCATGGTAGGGGCAAAAGACAGCAGAACAGGAAAGCTCTGTGTGATCTCAGTTTAATCCAGGAGTGGGCGGCTATTTAAAGGGCAGAACAGAGAAAGAGATACGGATGAATGCAGATGTTGGTTAGCAATTGTATCTGACCTGGTATTTGAGAAGGCTTGATGGAAGCAGCATTGTGAGCACTACCCCTGTTTCTCACTTTAGTCTATGTCTTTGTCAGGCTCTTTGTATCCTTCTCACTGACTCTGTCTCTCTGTATTGTGCTGTACTGAATAGAAGCTATTATCAAGCTCAGTGACCTGAGGAGATATGAAGCCTTTTTTACATCAGTTAAGTTTATGGTGTAGCTCCGGATTTTATTTATCCCTTTCATATCTTTTTTTTACATCATATTCGTTGATTCTGGCCGAAATCTCTTCAGTTGCATCATGACAGAATTACATTGGCTCATAGAGTCGATCGTAATCAAAATGCACCACTGGCATGGCTTGAGTTCCAAGAAAAATATTTGATATTAATATAACTGAAATTGGTCTCTGATAATGTTTTGGTTAGTAGTTCCATTTTTATCCTTTAATAGTTTGAATTCCACTAATCAATATATTATCATTAAGTAAAATGATTACATGAAATGTAAAAGGGGTCACCTGGATTGAAAACACGCTACTGTATGGTTCAGTCTTTCTATTCTCATGAACCGTGTTTTCAGCAGGAGCAAGCAGCTGTTTTCAGTTAAAAAATAGCTACCTGCCCAGCATCAAATCTAGCAGCTAAAGAGCAGTTAAGGAAATTTTTCTCAGGAGTTGATGAAGACAATTCCTAAACTAAAACAAGAGTAAATATGGACTTAAATTTGGTAGGTGGCTGCGCTCAAAATACTGTAGGCCTAAATGTTAATGTGGCTCTGTGTCTGCAAATGTGTAAATAGTCAAATGTTTGCATGTGTTAAAATCCAGGGATTTTACAATGAACGAAAACAGATTCAGTGATAAACAACCTAGTTTCAGTAGCAGACATTAATTTAATGTAGACTATACAACAGGTATGAAGCAAAATGATTCAAGGATTGGAACTGGAAACCTCTCCAAACTATCATCACCATGAAAGCTTTAATTTCCTGAACTTAACAATTATTTCCACCCAGCCTTTTTGTCACGATAGCCTACTGTTTTCATCTGCTTTAAGTGCTGATGTCTGGTTGTGTTTTTATTTTAATTGCGCGGTTTGTGAGAAAACATTGATTTTTGTACTAACACTTTTGATTTGTTTGTCAGTTCTTTATTCCTGGTGGTGCAATTAAGGGAGAAGGAACCTAGCCAGTTTCTCTCCCGGTGAAGCAAAGCTGGCTAGATACAGCAAAGACAAGGCCAAAAAAACCAGAAGGAAACTTTTAACTTTGGTAACTGAGTTTGTATTGATTTGATGTATTGGGGAGCTGAGAGTACCATGGGAAGATGCAGTAGAAACTGTCTGTGAGAAGAAAAATAGTATGAGGCAGAGCAATGTGATTGGAAACATGGTTGGCTAGAGGTTTTGTTCCTGCTGAACTTGGAGTGTGCAGCCCAAAACAGGCAGTGAAAACATGGCTATGGGTAAGAAGAAAGGTGAGTGACTGGGGCAAAGACAGGTAAGTGCAGAATCTTCAAACTGTTAGCTATGTTATAAGCAGAAGAGTATGCTGTTTTGCCTGCAAGGAGGAAGTAGCTTGGGAAGGTGTTTTGGTATTTTGGCAACATGCGGCTTAGCTTGTTAGCTTGTTGTTAGTAGCTAGCATGGAGTTAGCTGATGGTGTTAGCTGGTGATATAGGTTGAAATGCATGCTTTTTTGCTTGCTATGGGGAGGTAGCTGGAGAAGATTGTTTGGTTTGTTTGGTGGCTCAAGCAGCATGAGTTAACATAACATGTTAGCTGGCATGCTGTTTACTGATGTTTGTAGCTGGTGATGTTACAGAAAGTGTATTTCCGTTGCTTTGTTGCTTGCTGTGGTGAAGTAGCTGAGGAGGTACGTTTGTTGTTTGATGGATAAAGCAGCTTGCTGCCAGTGAAGGCAACATGCTAGGTAGCTAAACATGTTGTTAATTTTTCCCAGTGGCCACTCACGGTATTGCAGTGAAAAATCCCCCTGCGGCCCACAAGGCATTTTCCCCGTAGACCACCATTGTAAAAGAGACATCTGTAAAACTGCTGACAGGGCACCTCGAACTGCAAACAAGGTCAATTATGACTCTTTCTATTATGAATTTTTGATCTATGGAGGTTTTATATTTGTAAAACTTTCCTCGAGCTGAGAAAAGTGATTTAAAAATCTGTGATGTCATCACAATGTAAAGTCTATGGGTCAAGCGGGAACTCATGAGTGGGGCCAGCGGGGGAAACACTACTGCACATATTCAGTGGGCCACACAACATGGAAGCAAACCCGGAGGCTAGAAACTTTTTTTGAGTGTATGCACCAGCCGAGCAATTCTTATGGACTGAATGGGAGCCATTTTTAGTCCCGTATCCAGATTTTATAATACATCCATGGGTACGATAGGTCAAGGGACATAAGTCATGCATAGAAAAGTTTATCATACCAGAGAGGTTGCTAATTTTCGCTATTGGTCAGGCTAGTGGAACTAGATAAAATTGATGGTTGCTGGACAACTGAGCAGGCCATGGCATTCAGATTCAGAACTGCCTATTACGCCATTTGGACCAGCCATTGTAGCTCAGCCTAAGCATATACTGTTGGACATGAGGCCTGATTAAGCTGCTTAGTATCTGCTCTTTACTTGGGCGAGGGTAGGTTTCAAAGACAGTTCAACCATGCAATAGGTTAGAGAAATTTCTGATATTACTAGTGGCTATTTACCAGACCACTGGAGCCAGATAGGCAGGTGTAACTACTGAACAGCTGAAGTATTTAGTGGGCAATCACACTCAACTTAAACTGCCTATCAAGCCAGTGTAGAACAGTTCATCAATGACACAGCATATTTTGTGAGTGCATATCACTTATTTTATGACTCCTGCTACATATTTTTGAGATTTTCCACTGTGTCACATGAATCTCAAGCAACTGACACATTGTTTATTAAAATAAATGAAACGATAGGATGGAATACAATTTTTACATTTACATCATAATTATCTATTTGGCAGATGCCTTTTCTCCAGTGGAAGCAAAACTGTTACTTTCTGGAAGAAAATTATAATGAATCCTTGGTGGAAATATTCATCATTCATCTCCACTTGGCAGCCCACATAAAAACTTATATACAAATAATTTTCAAACTGAATGCAGTGGATATTATTTCCTTTTCATAAGCAGAAATTTAGATGGTTGAGAAAGTAAAAGTTGAAAAAAAAAAAACTAATTTGCTTTTTCATAATCCTCAACTACCACCCAGTGTGACGGATGCCAGGTGGGGGGTATCAGAGACTACAAGTGACTGTATCATAGTTATGATAAACACTTTCAAATTATATTCATTTTCTCAAGTGGCAGCTTGTACATGTGATGTGATATGAACCTGGCATCACTAATTTTAAGTATCTCTATTCATTTCTTTCTTCCTGTCATTCCTACCTGCTCAGCAGTCTAGTTACAAAGACTGTGTATGTGTATGTCAGGGTGAAAGAGACTGTATGAGTGTATGTGTCTACATGAATTAACCTGTTCACCATGATATGATTTCCTGTGGTCTCTTGTGACTTCTGCTGTTTACATTCTCATCTTGTTGCTAACCAGGGGCCTGGAAAAAGCCGGTAAACGTCAGAAAAACATGACCCTTTCCTCTACTTCTCACACCCCTTACACACATGTCCCCACTTCCCTGCATGACAGAGCCAACATCCAGCGAGAGCAGGTATCACAGCCTAGCTCATTATCTGATTGGACATCGACTGTGTGTCCTTGTATATTGAGGTGATTACGTTTGCCACCAGACGGTGTCAGACAGACAGCAGTCATTTCACACCTGAGGAGACATTGGATGCATGACAGCAGAGGCACAAGCCATAGATCTATGTTTTGTTTTATACCTTCCACTCTTGTTCCAGGAACACTCTGATTTACAACCATCAAACATGGTTTGCATCAGCTTTGTGACAAAAGATCTGCTTGTGTGCATGTTTTACCAACATTGGACAGCATTACTGAAATTAACTCAGGTGGGTCAGGACATCCCATGATTACATCCCCTCTCCATCTCATCTCTGAATAGGTTACCATGGTGATGGCCTACCCCAAAGCCTCTCATCAGATCATTATTTTCTCTCCGGACTTGGCAATGCAACCCGTCGTCCAGCCCACTCCTCCGTGCAGCCAAACTGGCCTAATCAAACGCTTGGATGCAGATTTGGTCTCCCCCGGTTCTCGCTCACGACTGACAGAATCCCAGTTAGTGTCACAGTGGTATTAGGTGTACTCTTAATCATAGACATATTTAATAGCAAGCTAAACCTGTTAACCCTCCTAGTTCTGACTTATTTTTTTCTTTTGCTCTTACCAGGGAGGTCAGAATTCATTAAAGATCACCTCCAGACATGTTTTAAGATGTATATAAAATATTCTACTTTGAATAATAATTTGTGTCTGATATGGTTGTTCGACAAAAAAGTTAAATTATTTTTAAATTATTATTATTAGCTAATCCTTAAAATGACATCTACTCTTTCTCTCTCATTCAAAACTCAAGAATCTATAAATGGACACAAGACGTGCAAGATGTGCACTGGAGGCTTCAAGTTTCCACAACACATTTGTGTAAGCTGAATATTGGACCAGGATTGGCTTCCAGACTATTTGTGATGTCACAAATCATGCTCGTAAACCCACCCTTAAAACCTGATTTTCAGTGAGCACATATAAACTTTCTACTTTCAGCAGATGAATGTGAAAATAGCCCCCGAGTGTCAAACTCTGCATTCATTATTCTGTACAGTGAAACTCAAACATTCAATTCTATGAACAAGAAGAAAAATATATTATATATTGAGTGAAGGGGGACTTTAATGATCAGCGATTTGGGTGATTGAAAACTATCACACAGATATTCACAGAAATCACCCAGCTGTCTCACATACAACTAAATAGATGAAAAACAAATTAATTCTTGGAATCTCAGGTGTGAACATAAACACTCAAACTTGTTTTTCAACTCTCTCTTGTCTAATTTCATGTCATCTCATCAGTTATCACCTGAGGAGACTCCGGTGTGGTGAATAAGGCGTGAGAATGTCATCAAAGCCAACTGAATGAAATGAGCTAAACAGGTAACACATTATTTTACCATTGAGACACTGTTTAATTAGTGCACTTCCAATCAATTAATTTAAATGAATTTCTAGTGTAACCTAGCAAAGCTTTTTTTTTTTTTAAATAAATCTACGATTAACTAAATATGGAAAATGAAACTTCCAATAACAAATTAATGACTAATGAATATGTACTTGGATTTAAATGAAGCACTTCTGGATATTTCACTGGAAATAAACAACCCAACACAAGTCAAATATCAGTCTAAGAACATTGTCTCAGTTTTCCTGTACAATTAGTACCAAATTACATAGTTCTTTCCAGGGAACTTCATGGGAAATTAAAATGTTATCCCCAAAGATAGACATGAGACATTGTTTATTGTTTATTTCATTGGATCCCCATTAGCTTTTGCCAAGAATGGATTCCAAAAGGTCCAACGGATAAAACAAAGTAAGTTATCCTAATACAACACGACAGCTCTGCTCTCTAGCTGCTTGAGCTAACGTTATCTTCACAGTCTGAACCCAAGAGGTACAGATTCAAAGTGTTTAAGGTGAGTTAAAACATCAGTATAATTCAATTAGAAATTTAGTGGGGGAATTTCAGCTACTGTCTGACTGTTAACTATCCACCAGCTGTCTGAGTATTATGAGATACAGTAGATCTTTTGGTCTCTATTGGTCTCTTTGAAGAACATAAAGGTCTTGCAAAGTGACTATGGTGAAGCCAAGCAGCAACCTCTGGGGCTGTAAAATGAAGCCAATGCGGAAGTGCCGAAAACTGCAGTTCCTTGAATGGCCACTTGAGGGTGGCTCCAAAAGCTAGTCAATCCCCGTAGACCCCCATGTTAAAATGCCCAACTTTACAACAGAAATAAACATGTTTACAGCCTGGTACAAAAAACTGTTATAGCTAATTTCCCCTTTCATGACAACTGACTTGTTTAAGTTTTATTAAGCTGTAAAGTTATGCATAATGAAGGACATGGCTGCTTTGAGTGACAGGTCCGCCAGCCGCTAGGTGGCTTGTTTCAGCCATTCAGCCCGCCTCTTTGCCCATTTTTGATTGGCTGGGAGTTAGGCAGCGTCACGCACTGCCAAGATGGCGACGGCCTGAGCGGCTCACTTTGAGCTTCAAAACCGCTCTTCAGAAACCAATGGGTGACGTCACAGTAACTACGTCCGTATTTTTATACAGTCTATGGCTGAGTCTATTGGTGAGAATGTCACCAAAACCAGTGGTGTGAAATCACTAAAAGATGCACAGTTTTATGGGTAGAAGTTAAAGGATGCTGTCATCTGAGTGACAGCTGTTGCTTCTGCTACTGTGAAAAGGTACACAAATAGATACAGCAAACAGTCTAACACACAGAAACACACAAACAAGAGTGTGATCCCTGCACTATTGAAGAACAAAAGCAGAGTGTATTGGTACAGCCAGCCTACATCAACAACTGAGCATTTGCGCTCTGATTTTGAAATGACATGACAGGAGAGTAAATTGAATTTCTGACACTTTCTCTAAAATAAACAGCCCAAAGCCACTGAAATACAGAAAATGTGTCTTAGAAATATCATGCAATACCATCGCAACAATAATGCTTCCACACATGCAACAAAATAAAATTTCAGCCCTCAAGAAAGGGAAGCTGAAAAGATGAAAAGATGTGGACAAATAAAAAAGTGAAGCACATCCACTTGTCAAACTGTAAAGGTTAGAAGTAGCAGGAAGATAGAGAATACAGCACACCTGGCTCACATCATTAGCATCCTAAAGCTCAGACCTTTTTCCAAAACCCCAGATATCCTTCTGGGGGGCATTCAATGAAGTGTGTGGATCAGTGGGGGAGATTTTTGAGTGAGTGTGTGCATGCATAAATGTGCAAGTGTGTGTTTTAGGAAAGTGTATGAACAGGGGCATATTGTGTGCACAGTTTCTTTGCTCATCCATGTATGCCAACGAGGAGATGATACATAGTAACAGTAAGGCCAATCGAGGACAACGGTGGAAACAAAAAAGTCGTATCCTTTGAAAAACACAGAACAACAGGCCAGTTTTCTCTTTTCAAATGCGAAAACAGGGGCAGATTCAGTGAAACTAATCAAGAATATTTTTTGTACAGCACAGCTTGGGATCCGGGCCCCCGTAGAGAGACCCCTAAAACTCATAACTGCAGCTTCAGGGAATGTCAAACTGCAGGAGTCGTTTGAAAGAAAAGTAACATAAACAAACAAACAAAAAAGTAGAATATCATCCACATAAATGAGTTCTGTTCCAAAATGAGATGCACCTTACTAAAACGGGCTGGTTTGCACAAGCAAAAATTTTGAAGCAGTTGTGACAATAATTAAATATAAACAAGATAATAATGAGATATTAAAGGTCAATAAAAAAAATGACATCAACAAATCTGTATGATTATTATAGACTTTGAAAATATAAAACTCTCGTTCTCATGTTTGTTTTCTGAATGTAAAGATGAAACTGATTAATATGACACATGAATTCACCATTATGTTTACAGCAGTGAAGCACAAGTATCCAGGCCCTATCTATATGTTTCAGTGGGTCCTCTGAATACATTTTCACATGTACAAATAACTGAATCAACAACAAAAACACCTGCATCTATAGTGACTATTAGAGGAATTACTAATAAACTGTTTATACCACATTTAAGGAAATATTGCTCACAATCACTGAAACAGTGTGTGCTTTAGTCTATAACATTATAGTTTACTATTCAACCCGTAGCTCTTATTATTCCATATAATAAGACAAAGGTAGAAACTAAGGGTGTGCCAGAATACAAATACATTATTCGGCAAAGCACAAATAGTGGGGGTTTTTTATGAATATTTGTTTCATACAAATATTTTCAAAATTATTTGTTTTTAGTCTATCAGCAGGTCTCAATGAGCAGAGTCACATCCACCTGCTACATGACGCATATTTCTTAATTTGGATCACGTTCATTTTCTAAAACAGGATTTTTAAGCCTCTTTCCACTTTTATTCAAATACAAATACAAATAATTTTGCTGCCTCAACAAATTCAGATACAAATACAAATACTGGGCCCTCTGCACGTCCCTAGTAGAAACAAACCACCTTACATTCATAGCCTCTACAGAAAAAAGGAGGGTTTAGAAGATAAAGCAATCACTGTATTTTCTCTGGCAAAAGGAAACAACAACAACAAAATATATATTGTAATGAACATTATATGGGAACAATATCGGTTGGCAGTGTAATAAAGTGATTGTGCACATAATTTGCTTACTCATGAAAGCGCATTTACCGCAAAGTTAGTCTCTAAAGAAGTACCAGGCACTACAGCAGTGGGATATGTTACAGGATGAAGAAATAATGTTAATATGACAGAGAAATGTATAAAATCCATCTAAAACAGTAGAAGTAAGTTGTATCCTCACTGGCTTTTCTCACAACAGAATTCTTTTAATAAGTGTTTTCCTTCAGGCTGCTCTCATTTTCCACTCTTGTCTTTTCTTTGCCTCACCTTTTTTTTCTTTTTTGGAAAGACATGATTGCCTGCAGTAATCTTGGAGTCCCCATAGCTTATTGCAACTATGCTAAAATAATGTTAGTGAATTGACAGAGTGTAGTGAAGGGTGTGTGGGGAGGGGGGGTGGGGGGGGGGGGGGGGGGATTGACAGGGTTGGGGAGGCGGAGATGGGGTGAAAGAAAGAGTGTCGTTTTTTTAATTAAGTGGCAGAATAGACTACGACATAATGATATTTGCTTTGTGCAAATTTTGGTTTGCAATCAGGCTCATTATATTAGCACTTAAGAGAGAGAGAGGGAAAACGAGAGCGGCAGAAAGAGAGAGAGAGCGAGCCTTCATCTCTCTATGGTAATATCAGTAAATTGAGTAGATGATGTAATTAATCTTCTAGAGTCACATTGAGGGAGGGCAGGTAATGAGAGGAGAGGTGACAGACCCACATACACACACACATACACTTATGCAAAGGCACATGTTGTGGCCACTGCATGTTCTTATGCATGTGTACTTACTGTTTCATCTGCTACGATTCCGCCACAGCTACATTCACACAAACATTGGCACATACGGTATTATGAAAAACACAAACAGAAATGATAGAAAGGCACATAAACAATAGAGCTGTCAGACCAATGTGTCACAGATCTTGAAGCATCACATTTTCTCACACTCTGTTTCTCTCTCAGGCACAGATACAAACACACACACATCTGGCGGCGTGTTATGTGCTACCCTACTGCATATGAGAAATAGATCACGGGATCAACTGTTGCCTCTCACTCTCACAACACACTCAACAGTTACGCTGCCGTAAAACGTGCAGACATGAACGATACGGTTATAATGAGTATCGCATCACACACATAACACGGTGACTCACAGTGTGAAGTTCTCCTCCGGGTAGCAGCGGTTCCTCAGCAGCCCCGCCCACAGCTGCACGCCGATGATACCGAAGATGAAGAAGACGAAGAAGCAAAGGAGGAGGACGTTACCCAGCATGGGAAGAGTGTCCAGCAACAGGTTCACAAGGATACGCATGCCTAAAGAGACACAAACACAAACACACACACATTTATACTAAAACACTTGTGTCTACTTTGATTAACAAATTTGGCCTTAAATCAGGGAGTGGATTGACTACCTGGAGTTGTGTCAGTTTTCATGTTAGGGTAGAGTGGAGCCCAACAACACCTATAAACGTGTCCAAATACAGTGGCCACTCTTTTGGACATGGCCCACAAAAGTGTAGCCTTGGAAGGACTGAATGGTAGTGGGCTGCATGTGCTTGTTCCCCAGATATGATGGTTAGCTTCACAATAGCCTCCTCATGACGAGTTGTGGCCCTTTGACCCACAGAGACTAAAACTGCACCATGTCGTAAATATGAGTGGTCCACTTGGAGAGTTTCTGTGATACCTTAGTAAGCTGTTCAACACATGATGGGCAATTCTCATCATAATTTGTGTAAATGATGAGTGCAACAGCCTTTGGTAAATTTGTTCATGCTGCTAACAAACAGATGACTGTAAGTCTTGCTTCCAGGATGGATTTACCAGTGACTATCTGAATGCAAACAAGTGATAAATACAACATAGTTACATAATATTTACCAGCTTTGTGAGTTGGTAAAGATTACCCAGTGTGGTTAAATGGCATGTGACTTGCATGCAAATGATTGTGGGGTACAACTTGTACTACTAATTGTATCCTCCAAATTCACATTTACAACCTCTTATTATTATGGGATCTTATTCTCAGGTCATCCAATATCGACACTTTGCCAAGCCCCTTGAAGTCTCATACATATGCACGAGGTACCCTTTTCAACTGACTCAAATGTTGACCCACCCGCTGCGTCATGGGACGCCCAGAGCAACTGTTCTGGCTGTTCTGTTGACTCTAATGTTATCTCCTTCATCTGAAGGAGCTGTTGGATTGGGACAGCCTTGTTGACCTGTTTATGCATGATGCATTGGACCTTCAGACTTTTAAAGAGCCAGCACCTGAACATAACTACACTACATAGACACATGTGGAAAAAAAACAAAAAAAACGACTGACATTCTCTTCGGTAATTCAACATTACACCAACTAACCAGTCAGCTCCACACAGTATAGTCGTCATATTTTTCTCTTGGCAAACTTAACCTTTTAGGTTACATTTGCTAAGCAAAAACAACAAATGTTCATTGTTGTGTGTCAAAATCCACCAAGTCTGCGTAACAAATGTATACTATGCAGTCAAATATTACAACCATTATTATGTGTCATAATATTTTCACCCAAAGTTGCTGAGATAGTGACAGAGATTCAAATAGTGGTTCATTTCATGCCACTGGTAAGACAAATCATAGTTATGTAGATTTCTAAGTCTCTTAAATGTGTTGATTTGACAAGCCTTTAGTGGATAGTCTTGTTTGTTCTTCAGTTCAATGTGATAACAATGTCATTTTGTTATCCTATGCTGCTTTGGTCCACACCTGTGTGCTGTCATTCTGGCATATAAGGTTGAGGAGAAATACTTTTCCCAGACTAGATGAACTCTTGACCCTTGTTTCTATCTGAGGTTATATAAGAACTGGCTGAGTGCCAAATCACCAGAGAGATGAAAAGGTAATTGTTGGGTGGTATGTGCTCTCTCTCTCTCAGAAATATGATGCATTGTACTTCTGATTGTATTATTTGATTACGTTGTTTCAAAACCTGACAATGCCCTCTTTGTGTGTTTATTGAGTGATCATGTAATGTGCCACTAAAAGATGTATGGGAACATCATCAAGAATTCATTGCTCATTATATTGCAGATGAATTTAGGCTCTTTTCTGCATTTCCATAATTGCGAAATTAGCATGGAATGAAGACCATATTTTTGCTTCTGTCTACCACTGCTTACCAGGCACCCCATTTTTGGGTGCAAGCTTGAAAATAATATACCCAAAACAAGAATGTTACTGCTCTTCAACCCTTTTGATTACAGTCATAACCCTGGTCTCATTTAAAGGGCAAATCTTTACATTTTACAACCAAAAAGTCAGAATGAGTATAACTGATCCTGAAATTAATTCCGCAAAGGCTAAAGTGTCCCACGGGCGGGATTGTGTCACTTAACAGGTTAAATCCATAATTCAAAAATTCAAACTTCAAAGAAGTGTGAACTAGCAACAAAAGAAAAATCTCTCTCACCCCTCCCACTCTCTTGCTGACACAGAAATTTAACACATTATGCTGGCCTTTCCATATAAACTGACGTATTATCATAATTAGCTAATCAATCCCTAATCGCTGCACTAAGTGTGATCCCACGGTCCATTACATTGGCTCTGATCTCTATAGGGAAACTAAACCAGGGGTTAATTTCTATAACTAACAGAGGTTGAGGATTGATACACTATTTAGCTGACTGATCAGGGGTTAAGTGGGCAGATGGTCCACCCGACCTTCTCCTGGGAGTCAAAATGATGTAATAATTTTAAATATTTCAGTCTGAAGAGGCAGACACCTCAATAATAACATTTCTATGAAAAAGTACTGCTATATTTTAAATCTCAAGATAGATATGTTCTGCCTGAACAATACAGATTCACCCATCAGCAAGAGATAAAACTTCCTGTTTTATATCTCCTTGTGGGAAATCTTCTTTAGCTTGGCAGGAGGTGGGCAATCACGACTGGAAAATGCATATTTCTCAAGAGAATTTAAATCCCTCTCGAAAGGTGAGATTTCACTTTTGTTGAGAAAAATATAAGATCTTCCTCCTCTCTCATACCTTTGGTATAAACATACCCAGAGACCAACATGACCTTTGCTGAAAACTATGCTGTGGTGACGTGATTTAATATTTAATGGTTTGTAGGGACTGAATTTAAAAAAAAGAAACACTTAGATCTCATTGCAGAGTTACATAAAGTCCCCAGTAACAATTCCACTTTTAATCCATTTTTATGAATTACCCTGTTTTAGCATCTTATTTCTTAATTTGTAAAACTATTGGCATAGACTCTAAATTCAAAAACACAACAAAAAAAAAAAAACACAAACAAACAAAAAACTCCCATTCAAATCAAGTTAGTTGATCTGAATAAAACTAAATTACAGTGAGTTGAACTGAACTGGAACTGAAGTGTAACCATGGCAGTGCTGATGTCAGAAATTGCACATTAGAGAACCTGACTTCCTTTTCCTTCTTTTTTTCTTACAATGATTAAGTCTGTTTGAAGTCAGCAGCAGCTTATAGCACTGACATATCATGCTGGACATCCTAATGTGAAAGCATTAAAAATTAACTGTAAACCTTAAATAGTATGTTTCCAGATAGCTGCCATGAAGTTATTAACTATTTTTTTAAAAAAGGAAGCAAAAAGAAAAATGCTAAAAAATATAAAAGAAAACATAAAAACAAAGCAGGAATAAAACAGTACATAAAAGGACATCGTATAACTGCTTTTTACCCAAGTTTGAGATGTGATTAAAAGATGAAAAGACTCAAATTTGTTCCCTGCAGGAGGTAAAATTAAAGTCACTTAATTAGAATAATATTGGCTATTTGATCATGGGATATTAGCAAATGTTGACTAAATAGAATAACAAATGTTTTATTTTATACAAGAGGCAACTTTAATCATTTTAATCATTTACAACAAACCTCAAATGGAAGGAGGGAGCAAAGAGAAAGGAAATGAGCAAAGTGCAAACTAGATTAGAAGAGAGAAATAAACAGAATATAAATGGGAAAGAGAGGGGCGGCGGAGAGAGAATTTGCTGATTACCGTTACCTTGGCTGCTAATATGGCTGTCTCCCAGGGGGGATTGTGGGTAATGTAGTAAACAGGCCCAGTCCTTTAAGCTGTGGCCAGTGGGAACCCGGCCTGGATAATTTCCATTAGTGTCCCATTAACTGACTCTTCTGTTCACTTCACACATCCTCAGTTGAGTGTGTGTGTGTGTATGTGTGTGCGTACATATGCTTATGTTCAGTATGGAGTATGTTTGTGGCTTTGTATGTGTGTCCATACCACTATGACTGTGTATGTGTGTCCATGCATATATTGGAGGGTGTGCACACATACTGATGTGTTCGTGTGTGTGCCTGTATGAGTGGAGCACTCCGTGACTCTTTGTGTCTCTCCAGCAGCATGGAGATTGAATTACCCCTGAGACGAGCTCTGTGGTAAATTGTCTTTAATAAAGGAGAGAATTGCTTCTTTATTCATCCAACAAATAAAGAGGAGCGAAATAACTTGCTTTTGGCAGCTGATGCTGGCGCAGTGCACAACTGTGTTTGTTGTGAACTGACCTTTTCATCCTGTGGCCACAGTGGCTGGTGGTTTACAAAATAACTTAAACCAGTTCATGAGCAAATTTATGCTTTTCTGAGCTGCTCTATCTCCAGACTAAACATTGATATTGGATGCTCCTGCATTCAATGACCTTTGAAACGTCCAATGCCGATGTTTTTGACACTATTTATTTATACATCTGTGCATGTTAACTACATCGTGGTTAAGGGTTACGTTTAGGGAAAGATTGTGGTTATTGATAAGGTATAGGCCTTTTTAGCAGAACACCTGTTGACATGTCACAGTGGGAAAGGTATGGTGTAAATTATAAAATGAATAATGGCTGAATTCCATTTACTACTTCAGTTTCAGGGTCCTATATGCTGGCTCACTGTCACGGCTTATGGATCCATTGCTAATGTTATTAGTAACACCTGTGCTTTTTCCACAATGACAGATCATAATGAAAAAGGCCTATCATAAGGCTAGGCACCTAAAACACATGGTAAAGGGTTATGGAAAGATTGTGGTTGTAGTTAAACAAGCCAACAAGCAGTGGTGTAGCAAAATTATAACATCAGCATGGCAACATGCTCCCTGTGACGATGCTATCATCCTGATGTTTAGCAGTGGTTGCCATTTAGTTCAGTGTGTTAGCATGCTAACATTTGCTAAAAAGCGACAAACACAAAGTACTGCTAAAGTCGAAATGTCATCAATTTGGGAAGTATTTGTTAATAAACCAAATGATTGGACAGCTTGAATTTCAGTCTGTATCAAAGTGGTAAACTAGCCAACATTCCCATCACTAGAGATGCGCAACTAGTGTGGCTAAAACAGGACATGAACTCCTTACTTACTTACTTACTTACTGACTTACTACTTACTTTGTGCCTAAATAAAAAAAGGGCATGCTGCTTTTTGAATTTGCACTTAACTTTGGCTGTGGACATTACTTGTGTGCTCAATAATTGTCCAAAATCCTCTTACAAACCAGTGGTGGCACACTTCATTTTGCATCCTCTAGCTAGAGGAGCTTCTAGCTAGTTAGCATAAGTAGCAATAATCACCATGGCTAAACAAGGATTAGATTGCCACCCACAGGTTAAACCAGAGATAATGTTTTTGAATAAACAGGCAGACATTTTATTCCAGAGTCTTATACATGTGCATCATAATTGTCTGCATCATTTTTTTGTGGCACATTGAAACTACTCAACTACTGTAAGTGTCTTGGAGGTACAAGAAACAGTGTGTTGTCTCTCTTAAACACAGGATTGGAGGGAAGTTGCAACATGATTTATACTTCAACCAACAGCAATTCATACAAGCTGAATACATTTATTACAATTGTGTCTGTGTGTATGAGTTAGTGTTGGGATAATACTCCTTGTACCTCCATTTCATCAGAAAATAGTCCAGTGGTTATGGCTCCTTGCATCTCCTCTTGTTTTTCTCTAAGATCTAATCTTCTTCCTCTTTTCATCTTATCATCCTCTCTCTGGTTCCCGGTCCTCTCTGTCTCGCGCTCATTTTATCTCTATTCATCCGATGACTCCTTCCATCCCTTGCACTTTTCTCCTCGGCTCTATCTATCATCGTAATAGCCTGCTCATCTGAGTCCCCCCGCATCTCTCCTCTCATCATCCCTCTCTTCCTCTCGTCCATCTTCGCCTATCCTTCATGGAGCTGGATAATCCCCTCTTCCCTCCCTCATTTGTCTCTCTTTCTCACCTGCTCCTTTTTTCCTCTTTTATCCTTTTTTACCTCCCTTAACCCAAATGCAGTGTCCTTGTTAAAATGTTGCTGAATAAACCACAAAGAAAGCATCAATTCTGTTTGAGGGGATCTATTTCTTCTTTATTATAAGAAGTGTTTGGTGACTTTCATGTACGGTGTCTTTTATTGCCTGTTTCTCCATCAGCCTCTGTTACACATGAACTATCATGACAAATGAATGTTTTCAATAACAGAAAGGAAGCTTAGTGAATAGAAAAGTCACCCTTGCTCATACAAATTCCAGATTACAGCTGTAAACATTATTGAGACTCAAATGACTCATCAATGCTTTGTGTTTCCTCTAAACAGAAAGCTGTACAAAACAACTCATTCGATGGCAAATTAATCCTGCACCACATTTCTAGCCATTAGGGATGTAATGAAAGTTTGGAACACAATGTTTTGTAATGCAAAACTTACATAGTTGAATATCTTGTGTAATTGCACACATTTTAAATTGGCTTTGTTACGCTAAATAGGCAAAGTAAACAAAGTCTGGTTTTTCATGTCATGATGTTTGGCGAGCCCAATTTAATTCCCTTAAGTGTAAAAAACAAGTCCTCATACCTAAACAAGAAATCAGTTTGTTTATCAGTGCCTTGGATCGTGAATCATATGAGATTTCCAAACAAGTCATATGAGTGTTTCCTGATCTATCATCTATTTGTTAGGCTCTAGGCAACTAACATGACTCTGTTAACCCTCCTGTTGCCCTCGGGTCAAATTTGACCCAATTTCTAATATTTTTATATCAGAAATATGGATTTCTTTCATCTAATTTCCTGAAAATCACATGGATGGTTCCATTCCACACACTTTGCAAGTAAAAGTAATGATCACTACTTTCATTGAATTTTGGGTCTTTTATTAAAAATTTATAGCATCTGTGGACTTTTGTCCTCCTGAGTCAAAATTGACCCGGGAGGACAAAAGTTACATGGTCGACAGGAAGACAACAGGAGGGTTAAGGACAGAGAATGATCATATCATGGTCATGGTAAAGATTATAGGAAAAAGTTGGCATCATGTTTAAGAAAAAAAGGTTTAACTCACACGTTTTTACTCCCAGCAGGTTTTGTGACAGTTTGACAATGTAACAGTTAGAGCTGCAACGATTAGTTGATTAACGGATTAGTTGATTGAAAGAAAATTGAAACTATTTTGGTACTCGATTAATCATTTTGAGCAGTTTTTGAAGAAAAAAAGCTAAAAATATGTGGTTCCAGCTTCTAACATGAATATTTGCTAGTTTCTTTAGTCCTCTATGATAATAAACTGAATATCTTGAGGTTGTAGACTCAAAATACTCAAAATAAGACTAAACAATCAATCATGAAAATAATACAGATAAATAAATAATCAAAATAGTCTTTAATTGCAGCCCTAGTAACGATGCTTCTGCTTTTGAGAGATGACAAGACGAGGTTGCTTGTCAAGAAAGGGTGAATGAAGGTTATTTGATTACATTCGATCAAATTAACAAAGCAGTTGCTATTTAGGTGAAGACAGTCTCGCATGAAAAGTGACATGTCTGAGCCTCTACAGAACTGAGGTAGACATAAATGTTGATTAAAATGAAAACATTTTTCTTGTTGTGTGGGGACTGTGGGCTCACACTTGGCACAAACCAAGCGCAGCCACATGCAATTCAGCACAACGTGGAAGAGAGGCTGAATACATTAATAATAGGAGGAATACAGAATCAGCAGCTGGAGTTAGGGCAAAGCTTCAGTAATGACTAATCACATGAGCTCCTCTCATCCACTTTAAAAGCAGCAACAGGCTGAGGTCTCTGAGAGAGAGAAATCACAAAATGTTCTTGTGTATTAACAATTGTAAGGTTGCTTTGGGCTTAACTTACTTCAGTTCTTTTTTTTTGTTCTTTCTTTTGAACATTTTTCTTTCCTTTTTTTTAACACTGTGTAATTAGGTGACAAAATAGCACAACATGTGTATGAGTTGAAATGGCAAAGGTCTTTAAAAGGTACATCAAAACCAAAACATTATTTGGTATTTGCACCGCTAAAAATGTGAAATTACAGGGTTGTCAGCAAATGAGAACACACACACACACAGTAAATACTGATAAAAACGCACAGCACCAGACTGTTCCAGCTGATCAGCTCTACCTCCCTGAGAGGTGATGCAGAATTCACTAGAGGAGAACACGAGCTGAGTCCGTTTCTCCCTTTGGAACGAATGACTCTCCAGAGACATGCAGCACTAGTCCTGCCTCTGCTTATGGTATAGAGGGGCGGGTAAATGAGTCGAAGGAATGGAGGGGAAATGGCAGAAGGAGGTGAAGAAAACGCAGGGAGAGAGTAGGAAGAAAGAAGAAAATGGATGAGAAAACAGAGGCAATGTGGTGATAGAGGAGAAAGGGTGGAGAAGAGAAGGACATTACCGAGAGATTACAGATGAAAGAAATAATAAAAATGAATAATGTCTCTCTTTTCACCTTAAGATATTTCAACAGAGAAAGACAGGGAAAGGAAAATAAAACAAAAAGACACAGAGATGGTGAAAAAGACATACTGAAAGATGTAGGAAGTGACATAGATAGGGAGATAGTTGGAGTAAACAAAAATAAAGTTTGAGTGGAGTGAGATGAAAGACCAGAGACCTGTCAATAATCGCAGTTATGAAGAAGCATCTTTGTCTCAAGGTATAACAACAATCTCTTTATGGAATAATGTATGTTTGCGAGCCCTGTATGCATGTTCATATGCATTATATAAATGATAAGCCCAATATAGAATTTTTCCGTGACCAACCAAATTGGCTGTACCCGCTTTTCAGAGACGAAGAAAAAGAAATTGCTCGGATAGTTTATGTTGCAGATTCATGAGCAGTGGGAGGTTTGGCAAAGGAAGCAAAACAACATTAACTTCAAGCACCAGCATATCCGACTTACAAAGTACTCAGTGCTTCTTAAAATGATTGCCTGCTAGGCTCAATTTAGATACATAAAGCACAAAAGCAACTAGCAGCGAGCTCTGATTATTCTCATCAAAAAAGACAGAGACTAAGCAGCACTCTTGCAGTCTAAGTGACGGGGTTGGACCACTCAAAACACTTCAGTGAAGTCTGATCATTGTTTCAGTGATGGGTTTGGATGCTGAGGAGATTTTTGTCAGGATTAGAACAGCTTGCAGTAGATGCAATTACTTTTTAGGAATTTAAATAGCCCTGTGCACTGGATGTTCTCAGGATTTTTTTCCTAACACATAATTTTAATAGATCTATATGTAGAGTACGGTGAGTCATACACAGGATGAAAAATGATAGAACATGACATTCCTGTTAGGTCTTTTTAATTTAATTATTTCCTTTTTTTATTGCTGTGTAAACGTCTGCCACTGTTTAACATGAACAAATCTGTTTGCTCCCAGGAACACCTGCACCTGTGAAACCACCAGGCCAGCTTGTGGAAACAGCAAGTACACAATCAAAATTAAATACAGCACAAGACAATGAGGCATATGGGCTGCGTTTGGCTGTGAGGTTTTTGTTGACATGTATGGTTCCACGGTAACAATGGTGCTGGTTTGATGTGGCCAATTTGCTCCGGCATGAATGGGTGAGTTGCACAGTGTCAGTACTGCAGCTTTTCTTGTGTGCACCAACATTACCAGGAAGCATCTGTAAGCAAGGTGGAGCCATTTATACTCAGATCCACTCTCAGATCCACATGTACAGTAAATGATGAAAAGAGGAGGTTACATGTCAGGACAAACTAATGTGTAACAATTATAGTTGGAAGACAAGGAAAAGGATAGTATTCACCAATAAATGTTCAATATTTCGCAAAGAATATGCACCTATGTCTTCCCTTATGTAGAGATCATTAAAAAAACAGCAAATAAAAAACATAATTATACATAAACTTTAGACTAGAGCTGAAGCATCATCTAAATTTGAGTGAGAGTCTAGATCTGAGACATTCTCTCTCATTTGTTATTATATTCAACTAAATATAACATTAGATTTGATGAAACTGTGGTGAATTAATTTGAAGGTGAACTTTGAGGCTGTTTATTAGTGACTGCTGAGAGATGTAATGTTTGTACAGTCATGAGCGCAGTCCCCAGACTGATCCTTGAGGGATAAAACTCTGTTGAGATAGCATATTATTAGATATTTCTCTCTAATTACCAAAAAATATCAATCTCATGAGTCAGCCATGGACTGCACTCTCTCTCCATCTGTATCTCTCTAATTATCATGAGCAGATTTGATGTAACTGACTTACAATGTGGGATTACTGGTAAATGACAGTAGGCCTAATCAATCCAATGTCTTATGAATTACACTGATATGCAAATATTTCACATTACAGAATATTTTTTGAGTGAAGGTGACCTGGACCTTTGATTTAAATCAAAATACTGGAAAAAACACAATTGACACATCTGCAAAAAGGACTGCCAGGCAGGTTAAGATGAGACAACTTAAAGCACTTAGTTGAAGGGACATTTTTGTACTTTTCTTAACCTTGATTCTTATAATTGCTAACTTTGCACTCACCACCTCCTTTGTAGTTATTCAGAAAACACTAAATTAAGGTATATCGGGGCAAGCAATGCGAGCCTCCTAAGGCTTTTCAAATAAACTTCAGTTTTACATAATTAATTTCAAACTCTTGTCTCTGAGTCCAGCTGAAAGTAAACACAGAAAGTAGCTAACAGCGTCTATGTCTGGGGAAACTTGCTTAACTAGATGCTTATTTGTGTGAAAAAGCTAGTTTGTTTACAAGTGTGAGGCTGCGGTTTGCTGATGATATAGGGAAAGTAAGTAAGGTCAAGCCAAGGTCAAGTTGATACACTGATTTCCTGGTATGAACCCAGGCCGCTGAACTATGCTGAGCGCCCATCCACATCTTTATCATCCTTAGCCTTTTGCACAAGTTCTCTGTGAACCCAAGGTGATCAAACAAAACCGATTACCACTTTTTAAAGACATGCTACCATCTATGATTGACTGAATCTGATGTATTAACTGAATATCTTTGTGTGGTTTCATTTTATTACTTTTTTCACTAAAAATCATCAAGACTCCAATCAGCTCAAAGTGCTCCAGCGAGTAATAATTATAGCTTGTTGCTTTCTAATCTTAACATGTTCACAGTTTGGGTATTTCTGGCTCAATGACTGACTCATATTCAGCACCTCGAACAGCGACCAAGCTACTGGGCTGGCTGTTCTGGCAGGCAGCTGTCCGTGGTGCTGAATGGGAGGTGGTGGTGAGAAAGAAGGGTATCACATGAATGAGTTTCATCTCTCAATAGCCAGATATATAATAGTTGTTTTTATTCTTCAGCATGAATAGTTCTTTTATTGAAAGTAAAAAAAAAAAAAAAAAAAAAAATAGATGATGTGTCGGCATGGAGAACAGCTCTTGGCACCAACTCTGCCTAATTCAGTGATGAACACAGCCTATAACGTGTAGACAGCATAAGGTCACTCTCTCCTTTTTGGCACAGAGCTGCATTATAAAACATCTGAATGATTACCGGTAACAGGAAGACCAAATTTAAAGTGGTGGTGTTACTTACTTGGCACCCTGTTAATTGCTTTAAGAGGCCGCAGTACCCTCACTGTTCTGATGGCAGTGAAGTTGACGTTCTGCAGGTCGAGTGAGTATTCAACCATCCTGGAAAACAGACATAAACACATGCACAAACTATGTTAACACCACAAATACTTGCACATCCCTGCAAGTCCCCACAGCATTTAAAGAGAATGAAGACCAAAAAAAACATTATAACCCATATGATCATCACACATTTCATCTGAACTTACGAGTTGTGTTGATTTAATATACTCCATCCTTCATGTTTGTGCCTATTAAAGAGCTTAATATGAATTAATGAGCTGGAATTCATGTACCTAATGAAGCAAGACATTCAAAGAAACATTGGCTAGTGGAAGACTTCATAACGTTAGCTCAACTGTGCTTGCAAAAAGAAAGTGTCTGCCTCTATGTCCTTAAACAACATAACCATTGATTACTTTGCAGCTGAACATGAATATTAAAACATGTAGGTGTATCTGTTTACAAGGCAAAGTTACAAAGTGCTGCACTGGCATTAAAAACCAAGCGTTCCATCATTTTGACATCGATAGAGGAAGATGTCAAAGCACTAGTGAATAAGTACAGGAAACCTCCATCCATGATAAGTGGATATACCTTTTACCACATGCCGTGAAAGCATCAAAGTGTATCTTGTCGGTTCGTGGGTGTGCACAAGCACAAGAGGCGTCAGATTAAACCTGCAACCATCTGAGAGATGAAAGCGGAGCCCTGTGAAGGAGCGGGGATCGAAGGTGGAGGGGGTAAACATGCTTGAAGTAAAACTAGGTGTGGAATAATGGAGACAGAGGAGGGAAGCAGAAAGTGAGTATTTTGCTATATTTGACCTATTTCTGACTGATATATTACAGGGAAAACATACTTTGCCTGGAGAATGGCAGAAAGAGAGACACTGACAAAAAGAGAAAGAGAAAACAGAGGGATGACAGGAGATGGAAAAAGTGAGATGAGTACGGATAGATCAGAAAAGAACGCGGGTAAAGTACCTAGGGATGATTAAGTGCAATATAACGATGGCAATAAAGCGAGATTGAGGGGGAGAGAGCCTGAAGTGTTGGAGATAATTACAACGATAGAAGCAGAGTGAGGCAGGAGCATAATATGCATATACCTGGCTGAACAGAAGAAAAGCTGCTCTCAGGCTGAGAGAAGGGACTGGAGGGGATGTCAAGATGTGTGAAAATGAAAAGTACAAGAAACTAAGGCAAGTTTCAGATATTTCACCCAAATATTCTCCTCTGAGATATTCTAGCACTCCACAATAACAAGCTCATTTCAATGAGAGGTTGAGAGTTTAGTGTTTAAAAAGTACCAGCCAATTATTCATATGTAACCTTTTGACCTACATATCAAGAGAGAAGCATTTACATTTTTTTTTTCTGACAGCAAAATAACAGTGAAATAGAAATGCAAGGTTTAAAGTTGGAAAACACGAGTAAGTTACATAACGATGTAACTCAGGAGGCTGAAAAAAAAAGAGGCCATGTCAAAGTTTTGCCAGGGTTCAAGAAAATATTGGCACTGCCAACTTCAATTAAATGTCAAAGATGGGAAAGCAAAGGTGTTTCCAAAGTTGTAGCACATTTTCAAGTTGGAAAAAAACTTGACCGAACCAAAAACTTGGAGTTGCAGTATGATTTCATCTTTAGATCAAAGGTGAAACTTATAGACAGAACACTACTTTATTCTTTTCAGTCCAGCATCAGTGACCAAACCCCTGCACATGCTCCACAGCATCCATAAGGCGTGCATCTGACTCCATGCCATGAAATATGAAACTGTATCCCTCCCTGTAAGCCCTCATTCCACTACAGCTCCCTTATAAATCAAACAAAACTAGGATAGTAAAACACACCGACCATGAAAAGTGAGGTTGGAATTCGCAGGATACCTGGATGCGGCCATATCTATGCGACCAGAGAGGCTGGTTCCTCCATGTGTGGCCATGATCTAATTTGACAGGCGGTTCTCTATGAAGGGAATGGAGAACAGAGAGCATCATCCATGTCCATGTTGGGAGGAAAAAAAAAGCCTGACAACTACCTTGCAGAGCACAGAGTGAGCAGGGAGGGATCAATGTAGTTTTCTGTCTGTATGTGTGAGTATGGATGTGTGCTAATAGTTTGGTTAATACCCGGAGGGAAAGGACAAAATGAACTGGACTGAGAGTTAGTACAATTGCACTGCAACACTTCTACAGCTGCTATTTTAATCACTGTGTTGTAGCATGTTGACAGGGCAGGAGCCTGTGTATCTGCATGTGTGTGTGTGTGTGTGTGGTACGGAACATATGGGGATCTGTCATTTTGGGCAGCAATTTTAGATAAGACAGCTCATTTTGGACACACAGACACAAGATTACACATACATGTGTAGGCAAACAATCACACCTGTACACACTGAGACACAAAAACACACACACAGCTATAAAGACCCACAGTCGCTCTTACACACATGGGGGGAAAAAAAATGTAAAGCGTAATTATTCCTGATACACCCCGATTTTTCACACATTTAGCAGATGTACTGACAAATAACCCCAGTCTCACACAGATACACACACACACACACATGCACACAGACACACACACACACACACAGAGTACGGAAAGTGCTCGGGGCAGACTCTAGGCTCTCACAAAGCTGTGTCAAATCAGAAGACAGAGGCCACACACACATTTTCACTGTCTCACACTTTAACAAACTCATGCACTTGCACACGCACACTCCTGAAGAGTCTAGTTACATAAGCTGTGAACCCACACACACTCTTACAGCACACACACACACAGACCGTCACTCTCAGACACACACACACACACACACACACACGTCAAACTAAATTTAGTGTCTGTCTGTGTTTGAGTTAGGACTGCTCTCCAACCAAACAGCTTCATGAATATTTGAAAGGAGGAACTGGATAACTTTTGTTCTAGCAGCATTAGACGGGGGAAATGTGCATTTTTTTTTTTTTTAACCGATTCTTAAATATCCTTGGGTTTTCTCTCTGTGGTGTGTCTTCTCTTGAGAGAGCTGCTCTGTCCCTGCCGTTTACTTTCCCCTCCAAAAGCGCCGTCACAAGTTAGCTTTATGAAATATTCTCTCAGGAGCTATCAGAGTGGAACAGCGGGAGGGTTTTCTCCAGGGTTCGTCCTGCTGGTTGACGGGGGAAGCTTTGAAAATTGGAGCTAATGTAAGAGGCAGCCTTTGAAACGATACACAGCACTCATGAGTACGTCTGTTATGTTAAGTTAAAAATACCAGTCATAAGCCAAAGTGAAAGCATGGGGAAAATGTATATTTGTAAAAAAGTGAAAAAATAGTAAAACAAATTCATTCAAAATCACATTAAAATTCACAGAACTTACTAAAAATGTAGTCGACAGTTTGCTGTGATTCATTCACTTCATCATTGCCATGATACATTTTAAAAACCAATGTAAACCTGTTTTAAAACATTTTTAAATGATTATTTTATGCCTTTATCAGAGGAGATGTGGCTGTTCATGTCTTAACCCCTCAGCCACAGGGCCACCCCTTTCTTTTTTGTTGCCTTTAATGAACACCAGTGTAACCAGGGTAAAGTCCCTGCATGTTTTGAAGGCAGAAAGTACAAGCCTCAAGCAACCCCAAGGAATGCTGGCCAATAACATATAAGTGAGAGTCCCAAACTCCTCACTGACCAGACCATCTAAACAACCTCCTACAAACAGAAAGGATCAGATAAGGAACCTCCAATCTCCTGCATGGTCATCAAATCAGACCACTGACTGAAACCATCTTTGATCCTTCTAGCTGCAAGAGCCAGCGAGATGAAAGGACCAATTCACATCCCAGTATGAACTGATAGTACCACTTAAAAGACCCCCACCATTGGTTATTTACTCACCTCTAAGAGCCAGTCACACACAGAGACAAGCTGGCACCAACTTTAATCCCACTGTGGTTTTTGACTTTCAGGACTTGAATGACCAACCCAAGAATCGATCACTGGGCAAACCAGCATAAGGCACAAGACATTTACCAGAACACACACATACAAACACACACACACTCAAATGACATGGACCCCTTTCACAGTCAGATCAAGGAGCCCATTTTATGGAAAACCCATGGAATTACAAATGTAGTTTTAGATTTTGTCTGAGGACAATTAATATTGTATCTGAGTATGTGTGTGTATATCACAATATGTGTCGTTATCTACTTCAGTTAGACCTTTATTCCACTGCCTTAAAGCCAAGAAATGTACCACTAACATAATCCCATCATCCATGATAACAGTATCATGTTTAGTACCATTCTACTTGTTTCACTCTCAGAATGCTAAATCTACCATCGAAATTGCAAAATTAGGAATTGTGAAAATGTTAAATTGTAAATACTTTAATTAAAAGAATAACCACATTCAGGAATGTACCTGCCTGTCCATGAATAGGAGGGGACTGACTCTGCTCCCCCAGAAATCTGCAACCCCTGGGATTGGCTAGGGTGCACAGTCTGGGCAGGCAGACCGAAACTTTAAATTAGCGTCTTATCTGAGAGTCAAGGCGGCTGCTTTTTGCTGGTTGCTGGCTGGTTTTCCAGGCTGGCTTCTGGTTTCTTCTTGCTTTCTGCCATGCTGGTGGAAAGCTTGCATTTTGCTGAAGATGTAACTCAGAACAATAGGAGGTGAAACCTCATAATGTAGAGTCATGAATTGAGAATCAAGCCTAGGAGAGCATGAGAGCATAAACCAGGAGTTCTCCTCCAATGGGAACTTTTCAAGTCCGGACCAGTCGACTCACTCATCATTACAAGGTCCAGACTCCAGTTCCTCACCCCAGCACATTGGACTCCATTCTCCACAAGAAGGCACCCCAGGGACCACGCAAGTATTCATACAAAACCTTCATAAACTTGCTTAAACCCTGGTGCTTTCATGATTTGTAATTTCAATTAGCAATTCAGAACTAAGCTGCTGTACCACTGATTTAACTTGCTGCTTCTCAGGTAACAGTCATCTCATCTGTTTATCTGGTCTCTCATACCAACTACACAATAGATAACTCTGTATGATGCATTTCAATCATTCACTAGCCATTGAAAGTTTCCCTTTCTCTCTTGTGTCTTGTCTGTAAAATGTTGTTGTAGTGTTTAGTACTTGTAGTTGTTGTATTAGTAATAAATGTGTATGTAACTTAAATGGACTTGTTGGTGTTTTCTTGTGCTTGCATCTCAGTCACTTAGCCTTAAAAGACCTAAACCCTTCCCTTGTGTGGCAACACAAGGAGGACTATTTCTTATTTATTATACCTACTCTAAAATGAGTTGTGTCGCTGGATGAATAATTTCATATTGGAGGTGTGCACAATAACAATTCATAATTCCCCATAAAATCATAAAGCTATTTGAGTGCACAAATTTCTACACCTGACATTTTTTAGATAGTAGATATTATAGCTAAAAGGCTGTAAAGAAGACATTAGACAAAGAGGGTGTTGGTGGATATCATGGATAAGAAAAGATTACAGTTGTGTCCACTTGCTTCAGTTCTGGTAAAACCTCATGGGGTTTTTAGTTTTAACAAATTAATCATTTAATTTTGTAAAGCAGTCTTAGAAAGTTAATAGCAAACCACAGGAACACATTGAGAATGAAGTAAGAAGCCCTGAGTTATAGAGGCTAGTGTTACAGCAGCTAGCCAGTGACATCTCTCTTTACAAATACACACAGCCTGAATAAGCAGCTATTAAAAAAATAATAGAAATTATATGCAAAATGTAGCAACATTTTCAAATGATGATAAACTACAAGTCCAAAAATAAAGAATACAAATGGACATAACTTCTAAAATCAGATTTTCAGATCTTAATGTCTACAGTGTAATTCATAAATGCTTTCTGCAATATTTTGCATACATTGCTATTGCTATTGCAAATGACCATAATTAATATTTGATAAGGTTGTTGATTAGTACTATTGACTCACTCAGAGTTCATCAGTGAGGTTTCCATCTTTAAAAACTCACTTTTAAGGTGCCATACACAGGTTGTATTTTCACCTTTTAGTGATGGTGCACTTGAGAATCTTTAAGGACACATTAAAAATTTAGAACACTGGACAAAGGTTATGTATTAGCTTAGAGCCTTCCCTCACAGCACTCCCTCTTATTTCCCTTAATTTCAATCAAATGAAAGTGGCGTTCCCAACAGTGTTAATTATTTTGCCATGGCGCAGTGAACTTCAAAAGTCACATTCACATCAGTCAGTGTCAAACACAGCACTCCATCATCAGAGTGTGATAGAAATAACGTCTATGCTTAAATAAGCACAATCTAGAGAAATAATAAACCATCTCTGATCTGCATACTTTAACATAACTCATTTTATCAGCTTTTGGTTGCATTTTAATGACAATGACCCATAATTTACAAAATGCATGGCATACATTTGCAGCTAGAGCAGCACACGTCATGTGACATATTATATGATGTGTATGTGTATTATGCAGACCTACTGTGATTGTCTGGTTCCATCAAAACTGTGTATTTGAGAGTTTATATTATATTGAATGTGGTTTCTGTGCATTATGCCCTTTTATATTTTACACTGAATCAATGGTCATCATGTTTTTAAATACCACCCATCTGCTTCTGAGAGTTTTGAGGCTGATACCAATATCAATATTTGAGAGTATTTAAATTCCAATAATGATATATTTGCCAATATTTAATATTTGTTAGCTACTACCTGACCATTTCCCATTTATTTTTAATTGTGCTAAATTGACTTTATTTAAATTTAAAGTGTCAATTTATTTCTGTGTTTTTCGACCTTGTTTTGTTACACTCATGTGTCCTCTCTGTACTGACTGATTAGTACACCAGTCTCAGTTTTATGCACAAATGTATAAAAGACAGACTTGGAGTAATGATGATGATAATGGAGTTGGATCAAATAGCAGATGGAGGATGATATTGAACCAGAGCGGAGCATTGTTTAAAATAAGAACATAAGTAAAAATAAAGCAATAACACATGCTAAATGCAATATAGTTTGTAATTATTAGATGTTACATATTACAATGGTCCGTCCTTTTGACTGAAATCACCAATCCGATAATGATGGTGAATCCTCAAAGATCAGCAGCCATTTTCACAATTTTATGAACCAAATCAGTTAATAAAGGTTGTCAAGCATGTTTTTTTACCTTCTGTAGTGGTTGGGACATGCAGACACTCGCAACACACAAACATGCACACATTACTTCAGTTTACCAGCAGTAATGGCAAAAGTTCATCTATTAGGTGTGACATACATTAGCCAGTGATCCAGGCTATGGATGGCCTTGGAAAGCACAACATAGCCAAATATATATTATACATTTAGGCCATTCTGGTGGCTGTACACTGGTCTAATAGGCATGAATAAACTAATATGGCAATTACTAGAGAGCACTAAACGTCTCATTTTATGCCAACAGTCCAGGCCAAACTCCTTCTGGAGAAGATAGCATCAATTATTAAAATGAGATTAATGGATGGGGTAGATCTTCTGTCCCAGAAGTGGTTTGCAAGTCAGAGAAGATAGAGGGGCACACACATGCACGCAGACACATGAGAACTCAACACACACATGCACACACGCACACACATTAACCACAACTCTGATTCGCTCTTCTCCCTCTTTACCATTTCCCTCATCTTTTATCCTTTTACCAACTTTTCCACCTCACAAAAACTCTTTAATCTCTTCCTTTACTGCTTAAATTCTGTCTCTCCATCTTTTCCTTTTACATCTTAAACCTCTCTGCTTTCCTCATTATCTGTTTTGTATTGTTGTGTGTGTGTGTGTGTGTGTGTGTGTGTTTCCTCTGTGTGTATTATTTCCCATTTTCACATTCCTCTCTCTAATGAGGTACTGTTACACCTCCAGATGGGTACAGATGCTCATATATGTCCCTGTGTATGTGTGTGTGTGTGTGTGTCTGTTACATGTGAGTAACTTGTTAAAGATGAAAGCCAGATGTCTAGCTGCTGTGGTAACGTTGCCCATCTCTCTTTCCACATGTTCCCACCCTCTGTCACATTTAAGACCATGACTCACACTTCTACTATAGATTAAAACAGACAAGGGGAAAGTAGATGGTCATATCAGACTGTTCTACTAAACTGGACTGACTAAACAAATCTTATGTGCAGAGACAAACCGACAATGAACTCATCCTACTTACAAGTATTGTGTATGTATACAAAGCCTAATATATCTTACTCCTCTGTGTCACAAAAAACATGTCACACCATGGACATGTTGCTACTGCAGTGGCTACGGTAGTTTAGAAACAGCTTCCAAGACTAATAAATAAAAAAATTGCGCATGCAAGTGAGCAAGTGAGGGTGAAGGAACATTTCACCAAGTGCAATGGTGTGGCTCACTGATGTCCTTATGCACATGAGATTTGTTGAGAATAAGAAAAATATAGAAAATCCTAACTAGGTAAATGTGATAATAAGCGATAATGAAGAGAGATGCATCAAAATCAGTACAAGGTTGTGTAACACAACTGAATATATATTCTTGGAAATGTGCTAATATGTGTTCAATATCAGTTTAATCTCTGTGTGTTCAGTACAGGGATATGTTTAGTCTACTGCAATATGCAAATATATCTACCTGCAGTTTCATAAAGTTTGATGTAGACTAAAGAATACTGGCATAAACCAGCTCTTGTAAATGAGATAATAAGTTAAATCAAGAAAGAAAAGTTATTTAACTGGCAACAAAAATGAAGGAGATTCATATTTCAAGTTTGGAAAGTCGACTGAACGTGCTGCTGCTCTGCTCCACTCACTCAACACAGTCCAGAAATCTGCAGCCACACAGTGATCAAGGATAAGTGCACATTCACAGGAAAATATTGGCTAGTCTTCTCAAGGGAGAGGTGCTAATATCTGACTAAAGAGTCGCTCTTAAAGAAAAAGGAAAAGAAAAGAAAAAGGCACAAAAGGTTTCATAACAATTCCAATCTGTCTGTTGTATATTTAACGTGCTTAGAAATTGTGGTTTAACATTGTGGTTTACTGAGCAGTTATAGCCAATTGGGGCTATAACTGACTTGGGCCCAGTGGCTGCATGCAGAATCTCAGAGGTTCTGCCCTTACTGGATAATCAACAGCTTTGTGTATACTCTTAACCACAAGCCTTTTTTCCTCTGCTTGCATTGTGGCTCAATACATCCTAGACCCAGACACAATCTCCTTATGGAATGCGCACAGATGAAATACACTGATCTTCTCATCTTTACTTACTTCCTTAGACTTAGTAGGACTTAGATGAGAAGATAAATATTTTCCTAAAATCTCAGGGTAGTATTCTAAGGAATCAGCTGCATCGCCAGACAGAGAAGTGAAATAAAAATCATTTAACTGCAATGTAGTAGATGGTTTTATTCAAAGTAAATTTCATCCAGGTTTTAATGGGTATATACATTTTTAGTGTGGGTGGCCTAAAGTCTTAATTGAAGGTCTGACCTTACATTTTATGCTATGCAGTCAACTGTATCAATCATCAAAATGAACATATGACACCTGAGGGGAATTTAAATGGATGTAAGTGAATTATTCAGTACTTAAGGTGACGGCCTGTAAGTAATAATCTACAATATGTTCATGTAAATGAGTTTTACCGCTATTGCTACTGCCGACTTACTTTACAGCACCGATGTGAGTTTCACATTTGCTGTTTTAAACGCTAGGTCAGGTTGATCTTTACTGGGGAAAGATGATACGTGACAAGAGAAAAAGAAACACCCAACAATCAATGGCTAGAATGCTTATATATTCTATATAAGTTATATGGCATTTTGACTTTATAAGAGAATAACCAGCCATGAATACACACATCTGTTGCAACAGTTGGTGCTCTATAGTACCAGACTGATTCACAGGCGTCATTTAGTGTCAAAAACTATTCAGCATCATTAACTCAATAACCTCATGCATCATCTGACAATTAAACTAATTACAATACGTGCCTATGACAAACATACATGCACAGGACTAGACTTCTGTAAATCAAACCATCCATATACTCAATTTCCATGAATGATTGCATGAGATATGAGTTATGAAGCGTAACATAGTGTTGCATTACAAGTGTATGTATAGAATAGAAACACACACACTGACTACCAATGTATAATATGGACAATATGTTACAGTAAAGTACTCTGCCATAGTAATTAGCAATTTAACACATTTTCATTCTTATATTGGAAATTTAAAGAAAACATGCAAAAGAAATGGACATTTTACGCTAAATTACATTTTCTCACTTCTTTTAAAAACAGAACAGTAGCCTTGTATTGCATGTTAACATAATTATTGACAATACACAGGCCATATTGCTGCAGCATGAACATCTGATACCATATGATGTGCGTTTTGTATTCTGCATGTGGATTATATGGACTGTATAAAAAGGACTACAATAAAGTAAACTGCTCATTGACAACTTACTTGCTACATGTAGTATTTTTCTGCTCCTTCACCATGTACTATTATGTTTAATTACATACAAGTAAACTGTAATTAACGTTGAAATAACTGTGCTATTATAATATCATGTGCAATTACTGCTCCATGCAATATCTTACAGTTATTATCTACTCAGAGCCATTTGCAATATTTGCACTCATACATGTGTTTGCATGTGTTTTTTTTATTTTTATACCTAGTGCTCCTTTATGCTTTTCACACATGTAGCTTCCGAAGTATGTTGTGACAAAAATTTAATTGCCCAGTTTGACCCAATGTTACTCTGTGCAGTTGTCACAGGACCTTTTCAACCTTTGGAAGCAAATCGTAACATCAGAGCAACAGTTGGAAAACATCCAAAGAACAAGGGGGATAGGGATTTGAGAGGACACTGACAAAACACTCAAAAACATCTGTCGAGTATTAACCTTTCCATAAAAACAACAAACTGGCGTTCTTCCCTCTCAGTGGGGTTGCAGACTAGTCTGTTTCACTGAGTAATGACTTGATGATAGAGCGCCTGATTCAGCACTGAAACAGCACAAGTCCTCTCTTGTCTGAGCTGACGGGATGAGATTCAGCAATGAGGTAGCTGCATATTCTATTTGAAACAAAGGTGGTCCGGTGACTAACAGGATTTTCAAATGTCTTGCTCACCTGAAGTCAAGAGTCTTACAGTCAGATGCAAACCCTTTTATCTACCAAGAGAATTCACCTCTATAATATCAGCAGGAACCCTGATCACAGAACTGGATGGCTTGAGAGTAAAAGTACCATGGGAGTAAAAGCAGCGAGTGAAGGTCAACACTAGAGAGGACAAAACGCTCGAATGTTGGTAAAGCACCATCCCACATACACATCAGGCATTAAGAGCAACCCCGTGGTCAATCAGATCACAAGCTGATCTTTCTCGTCTCTCAGTACACAGCTGTGAAAGACATGGCACAAAACCAAAACACAGATTCGATCCAGCACTGGGCATGCACATGGAAAAGTGACTATATTTGGAAAAAAAACATTAACCGGAAGATGGCACCTTGGGATTTGGGAAATTGTGGCAGGCATTTTTCTCTTCTTCCTGACACTTTAGACCAAACAAGTGATCACTTAACTGAAGGTTGATGTAACAAGAATTTAAGCTGAACAGAGCTACATTAATTGTGCTATAGCAACTCTGTCTCATTCACATTTCACATTTTAAAGCCCCTCCACTCAAAAATGTGTTTTTCTTCTTGTTCCTCCAGTTGGATGTTTGACCTTAATCGTGGAGAGTGATGGATATGCAGAGTTTGACACTAGAGGGCTGTTTTCACATTTATATGCTGAAAGTGTAAAGCTTCTCTGTGCTCACTGAAAAACCTAATTTTAAAGTGTGTATGTACAATCATGATTTGTGACATTACAACTAATTTGGATCAATCATGGTCCAGTATACAACGTACATAAGTACATAAGTAACTTGAAACCTCCAGTGTACATACACAGTGAAGTAGGAGACATCTTGTATCTAGCAATTAAACTTTTGAAACTTTCGAGATCAATTGTCATTTTTTTTTTTTTTTTTTTTTAAATGAGGAAGAAGGAGTCGGTGTGATTTCAAGAATTTGCTAGTTAACTTAACTTTTTTATTGAAAAACTTATCAAACTCAAATATTATTCCAAGCAGAGTATTTTTATATATCTTAAAACATGTATAGAGGGGACCATTAATTCTCTACTGTGAGTCAAACACTTCATATTTGAAAATTGTCTGATGACTTGCTGTTGAATTATAAGAATAAGAAATGCTTTATTAATCCTAAAGGAAATGTAAGTGTCACAGCAGCACAGTCCAGCACACATCACACACACACAAAAGTTGTTTTTATACACTGTGCAGTAATTATATAAAATGAGAGTGGCAAGATAGATAAAAAAGTTATCCATTGTGCAATGATTATACACATAGCATATAATGAAATGTGATGGAACATAAAACAAGAGGAGAATTATTATTATAAGGCGTGGAATGTGCAATAGAAACATTGTTATTATTATATATTGTGCAGAACGATAATAATAATTATATAATGCAATTCTTAAGCAGTTATCAGTTATTGTGAGAAGCACAGGGTGGAAAGCACCAGCCTAATCCCATGCTGCAGCAGAGAGGAGAGGAGTTGTGAAGTTTGATGGCCACCGGCAGAAATTACTGTGTCACTCAGTGGAACATTTAGGCTCCAGTGGCCACAACAAAAGGGGGCTACACCTTAACAAACAAGCAACCTGTGGAGCAGAACACACAGGTCAATAAGCAGTTAACCCCGAGATGACAGGGGTCATCACAGGAGATTAGTCTGTTACTGAAGGTGCTCCTCTGTTTACCAAGCCTGTCATGAAGGCGATGGGAGGTGTTGTTTGAATGCTCACCAGCTTGGTTAGCATCCTCCTCTCCGCCATCGCCTCAAGGAAGTCCAGTTCACTTCCATCTCCTAGGACAGAGCTAGCTTTCCTGACAAACTTGTTCAGTCTGTTGGCATCCCAAGTTTTCAGACGACAACTCCAGCAAAGCACCATGTATAAAATGGCACTAGATACCACTGACTGATAGAACATCTACAACCTCTTGATGCAAACGCTGAAGGATCGTAGCCTCCACAGGAAGTAAAGCCGACTCTGGCCCTTCTTGTAAAGCGCCTCTGTGTTATCAAACCACTCCAGCCTGTCGTCTAGGTGCACCCCTGCCAAAGTCCACGACCAGCTCCTTCGTCTTGCTGACGTTTAGCTGCAGATGGTTCAGGCTGCACAAGTTGTCTACCAGGCTTCTGTATTCTGCCCCCTGTTGCCTGTTGATATGCCCTACGATGGTAGAGTCATCTTAGAAGTTCTGAAGATGGCATGACTCTAAGTTGTACCTGAAGTCAGAGGTGTACAGGATGAACAGGACGGGAGAGAGGATTTTCCCCTGGGATCCCCTGTGCTGCTCAACACTGTCTCTGACAAACTGCTCCCTAGTGTGTTATCCAGGTCACAAGAGGAGCGTCCACCTGCATGCACCTGAGCTTGTCTCCAAGCAGTAAAGGCTGTATGGTGTTGAAGGCACTGAAGAAGTCAAGGAACGTGACTCTCACAGTGCTCCCAGCCTTGTCAAGATGAGAGTAGGCTCAGTGATGCAGGTAGATGATTGCATGTTGTTTAAGGTACCAGTGAGAGAATGAAATGCAATTCAGGAAGCCTAGTTTATGTAACATTTTAAGTTACAGATCCATTAATTTGAAGAGGCCACAACACTGTGCAGCAGTTTATAAAACTAGGAGACAGGATTTTACAGCTGTGGAAAGTTATAAGGATGGAAATGATTTTATCTTTCATTGGGATGATTGCTGTATACAGTAACAGTCAAAAGTTTGGTGTGTCCAAACTGTAAATACAACATTCAAGTTACAAAGCAATCTACCACGAATGTGTGCTTGCACCTATCTGATTGACCAATGCAGCACCTCGCATTTTGTCAGTCTCAACACCGCCTTAGTGCAATCTTGCAAAATGATTTCTTGCCAATAAAACACACTGCCATGCACGTGGTTAAGTCAGTAATTATTTTGAGCTTTCTCAAAGAATGTGAATGTTTCCATCCAGTATTTCATAAAAAAATACATGAGCAGACAGCATTTATTTCTGTCACAGTAGAGGGACAACAATGGTGTGAATATAGATATACGTGTAAACTGCCAGCACATATCGGGATCAATTATGACTTCCCATCTGCTCTCCTTACCGTGTACATGGTTTGGCAGCTCAGAATGGGGAGACAGTTAAGATATATACTGTAAGCATATGTTTGATATATGAAGGACTGTACACATATACATATTCATGTTATATGAAAACAGTTACAGGGAGAAACAGATGGCACAGACAAAAGAAAAAAGAAAAAAAAGAAACACATTTGTTCAGACAGGTGTGAATTCACTAACATGACATGAGTGTAACACACTACAGAGACGGACTGAAATCAATGTCAAAATCTCTCACCAAGACCAAAAAGATATTTTCATCATTCAAATTGCTTGCTTCACTGTTTACATATAAATATCCACAAACCAAACGTCTATATTCATTTTAAGACATTAAAAACTAAATTTGGAATGAAATAAAACAATACTGTAAGTGATATTATCCTCTATAGGCCTTAATTTTACATTGCGTCCTGTACTTTTGGAATTTCTGGCAATGACTGATGATGGAAGAAGTGAAACACAAACTAATCATCTTTATCTTTAATAAGACCCGCTGCAAAACTAGTCACTGAAGAAGAAGCATTAGTAGTTCTGGAGCCTAAGGTCTTAATTTTGAGTGGCACTGAAGTGAGTATATACAGTATACATATACAGTATATATAATTTCATTAGTTAAAAGGACTCTGGCTGACTCCATCAGCATAATCAACAGCTCTTTGCCAGCCTTTTCTCACATATATTTTTTTTCTTATGTTCTATCAACAGAACCACAGTATAATCTGAGCTGCCCTCTGTAGAGTATATGTTATTTTTGTTTTATTATTGAAAATCATGTAATACAATCTGAAGTTGCAGTCTATAAAGGCTGACACATCTTGCTTAGGCCCTATTAATCATTGAAACAAACAAACAAACAAAAAAACTTCTTTACACGGTGTGATTTTGGGCTTTCAGAACCAAAAGTTGACATTTGTGAGAGAAACGTGAGAAAATCTTGGATTGTTGATCCAAAGCGGTGGTCCGCTATATGCTAGTCTGGTATTCTCACAGTGTATACCTGCATCTACAAACCAACCAATCAGAATATAATATGAAAGATGCAGAATATACTGGCCCTCATTACATTTTCAAAACATACGAGTGGTGAGGATGGATGAGGTGAGCTGATGATGTGCCTTTGCTTTTGCATACTTTTTTTTCTTTACATCGCAGCGCTACAATTTACCATGCATATTTTGCAGTCTGACACAGATTGTGAAAAAGATTTTATTTGACCCATCTCGCACAGTGTGACATGCAATAAACGTACACGGTCACACAGTCTAAAGATACCTTGAATGATCTAAAAGCTGTCTCACGGGCCTTTCCAGCCTGGCAAGAATAAAATTATCAGTGAAATACAGGATTGTTTGCCACTGTGTTGAATCTGTAAGCAGCTGAACTTCTGTGCAGCATCACGCAGCGGGAGCCAATCATGCAACCAGCATCTAAGGCTGTAACAATAGTGGTGTTATAGCAGGCAATTAGGTGCTTCAGATTGCCCATTGAACAGTGGTGGTGCTGCTAAGATGGGTGATGCTATGAGCAACAGTGGAGAAAGTGAGCAACAGCCTGAGTAACATACACAGTCCTGGTTGTTATTCTTACAATAGGTTTGATAAGGACGCATTTAGTGTGTAAAATGTGTAAATTTATGAGCCCTGACATTTCTCCTGTAATATGCTTTGATGTCCCTTCTTTCCCAAAGATATTGCTCATATTTTTCATCCGTGTGCTCTCAACACATCAGCATGTCTTCACCTCCTCTCCTGCTCCCTCTGCTGAGTGCTGGAGACAGATAGAGGGTGTGAAGGGAGAGAGGAGGAGCTGAGAGAATGAATAGATCCTGAGAGAGGAGGTGTAAAGCTGGGCCTGCGCTCGCAGATAGCCTCTCGTGCGCTACCCCTGATGACAGTCTCTTACAAAAGGATACGCGCACACGTTTAAATATACAGTATGCACACACGAGCCTTCGGTACACAAGGATCATGAGGGGCAGATTCCAGTTTCAATTATGCAAAGATTTCTGAAGCAGAGCTGCTCTGAGGGGGAAAAAAATTAAATTGGTTGTTGAGCTAAAATGATTGAAGCCAAAACAGTTTTGGCTACCGCATGTTAGAGACTGAAAGCCAGTTAAAGCGGGAAAAGGGCCAAGAGAGGAGGGTGAAAACTGTGAAGCTTGTGGCTATTTTAAATGAAAATAAAGTCTATGTTAGGTACCTACCGTAGCTGACCTTCAAAGAATAAAAGGTACAGTGAGATCATCAATCATCAAGATCATCAATATGTTGAAATTCATTAAAAATGTAATTTACTGTATGTAGTGACCCAAATATGTGCTTTTCTATTACCATTTGACTGTAAACTGGTTATTTCACTGTTCACAAAGAGGTTAAATAGATTTTTCCTGCTTCCAGTGCAATTTCACATCCAAAAAATGTTTCTGCATCTAATGCCGGCTGTACACCAAATGACTTTTCGAGCGATTTCACTGTCGCAGACAAATTTTCAGTGATGGAATAAAATTATGAGAGTTTTGCTAGAGTTGTGCCATCTCGTCATCTCGGTTGTTTGGTGTAAGTGGGTCATAAAACTCAGTCTGAGCTGTCTTTTGAGTCTCTCTCCAGCACCAAACAGGAAGCAGCAAACCATTTATTGGCAGGTAACATGTTACCTGCCAGTAAACATGGCAGGGACTCCTAAGGAGGCGCATCCTTGCTGTCCCTGTTCTCTCAACCAGGGTTGTGTCCACATTCTGCAGTGTCTTCCCTTTTTTATGGCTGGTTTTTCAGAACAAACCACTGCACACACAAGGGTAGGTGTAGCCAAAAGCTGCTTCTGTTTCTGCTCTATTGTTTTTTCTTCTTGTAAATTTCCACCAGGAGCAAGATGGGAAATAATCTCAAAAGGAATCTAGCTGTAGTCTTGCAAATACTGACCCTGGAAGATCCCCAGTCTTTTCAAAATCATGACACATTGTCTTTGGATGTGAGAGGGTGTCAGATTTGAGTCTTTTCAAAGTCTTTTCAAAGTCTTCTAGTGTATAGTAGACATAAACCTCCAGTCTTTTCATGCCTCATAGCAAAAAGTCCTAATGCTGAATAATGGCAGGTGCCAACAGTAAAAGACTAAAGGCAGAAAAAAGACAAACTGCTATAATTCTAATGCCTTCTTTTGCTTCGCCGCCTTTTTTTCTCCCTCTCTCTCTTTCTCAATCCCTCCCTGTCCACTCCGCTGTGGGCGAACACAGTGGCGCAGTGCTCCAACAAATTAGGATCAGCGTCACTCATTGGAAGTAATGTTATTACTGCGACCAAGAGCCAGGGGCAGCTGTATATATAATCACCACACAAAAGATCTGAATATGGAGAGACAGATATCCTATGGTGCTGGTTTTCATTGTGCACAATAGTGCAGCCATCGCTCCCTTAGCTATAAGAGACCTCAGGCGAAAGACTGAGGACCAATAAGGAAAGGTGTTTATTGTGGTTCGATGTGAAAAGACAATGACTAAAAATGATTAGATTAATGTACCATAAACTCATAGTTCCCATTGAATATTATGGGTTTCCCCAATGGTATTTCATATTAAAATGTTGATATATCTCAATGACAGCATTATGCATCAAACCAGTTGAACAGTGTATCAAAAGACTATGGTTCTATGGTTAATGCTTTATATCTACATTTAGTGGCATACTTGAATTTACTGTATGTTATTAGAATATTAGAAAATAATTGAATAATTGAATTGTTTTTTAATCTTTTATATGACACAATACTACCATTAAGTTAGCATAAGTGGAGGTGTGCAGAGCTGGACAGCTGGACAGTCCTCAACAATAAAGCACTGTTGCTTACTAGTGGACATGGCAACTCTCTAGCTAACTCATTAACACCCAAACCAATGAAATGCAAATGTTCATTTGAGTCATGCAGCGCAAGAACACAAAGGTTTTCAGCTGGAGTTCTGTTTGTCTGAATCAAAAACACCAGGGAAATACGCACTCAGCAAGAGGTGGTGGCTGGGGGAGATTTCACTCAAAAAGCTGACTTTTGGTCTCATGTTGGACACCTTCCTACTCCACATCAGTCCACATAAACAAACATGATGCTCATACATCGTTCCATATAAACTAACAACTGTGCGCAGGGGTTTGGTTCAGCAGTACAGTGAAGCTAAGCTGAGCCTGGTGTGGAACTCATGCTGATCCTAATCCCTTTCCTGCAGCTTGCCTACTGTTTGTGTTTGCAGCACACTAGTTCCCAGGGGTGCAACGTTTTATCACGCCCCCCTCCCTGCCGCTACATGCGCTGCATGTGGTGGATGTTGGACTGGGGAGTAATTGGTGGTGGTGGCGGTATCTCTCTTCCATGCACGCTCTGAGCATTGGGGTTTGGTGTACAGGGACGAGGCAGCAGATCTCTGCGGCTGCTGCTTAGAGGATGATGACTGACGGAATGACTAGGAGAGGGAGGGTGCGGGAAGACATATGAGCTGAAACTGTAGGATCACAGTGGAAGAAAAAGACTGGTTGAAACATTACGAGAAGGCAACATGGTGGAAGTAGTATCTCCTCTAGCCTAGAGGCTAGAGCAGTGTGCTGTTGTTGAAATTTATGGAATATCTAAGGAAACCAAGGCAATAAAAGTAAATGAGAAATGTTCGTCTTCCCTTGCAGGGAAAATGGGAGGAGGAGGATGAAGAGAGAGGAAACAAAGAGACGGGGAAATGTGTAAGATAGAAAACTGCAAGTTCAGTGAAATATGGTAAAAAAATTACAGCGGGCATAAAGGAAAAACTTAATAATTAATCTGAGAAAAACGTAAAAAAATATATAGAAATGTGCAAACATGTTCTTTTGACCCAATATGTAAAACAATTATTTGAATCTTAACAAAAAATTAAGATCACTGTTCACATGGTCTCATTAGAACATCAGCTAGCCACTGAGTGTTGATGACATGACATTGGAAGAGAAAACGGTTTATGGTTGTTTGCTCCAGGAGGTTTTTTGGGGTACTATCGTAGTTTAAGAAAGCGTGTTCACAGTGAGTAAAGTTTGCTTTAACAATCGCCAAAGCCACGCCATCCATCAAAACCCAAGATATATAAGGGTATTTTACAAGACTTTTTACACACATTACAAAAATAAACATACATTTTCCAGACTCCCATATTGTCCAATATTATTATTAATATATTTTTTCTTACAAAAAAGTATCTATTGCAATGCATAAAGTATTCATGCAGGCAGTGCAAACTACACAAGCTGCTGGTCACTTTTTATTCAATGTGACAGCTTGTATGCAACTACATGAAACAGTTTAGTCTCTGAAAAAGGTGTTCCTTTGTGTGTTTAAAAAAAAAAAGATAAAAATTGTAATTAATGCATAGCTCACCTGTAGCCAGTGGCCCTAAAACACAGAGGATTTGTCCAGTTGTGAAGGGAGACTGCTTTTATAATGTGTGATCCATTGTTATGCAAATCAGTTTTTCCACCTGTAAATGTTCAGTAGGTCAGAGTCTACTTTAGTCCTGTGATCCTCAAGGAAAACACAATCTGTTCATGATAAAGTAATTAAGAGACTTGTATTATTCTGTAGTTCAGCTCGATCATAAATATGCTTTGACCTCAAAAAAAGTGCATTTTTAAAAATAACTCAAGTGCTGCTTGACGACAACTCACACGAGTGTGATGTTGTAGCAGAAAGCACAACATGAAGAACAGTAGCGGGAAAGCATTAAGTAGAATGTGTCTAGGAAAGCTTGTTTTACAGTGTTGATCAGAGCTCATATATATAAGTCCTAGCCTCTGTGGTCTTTTTAAAGCTCCAGCTGTGGATGTTTGAGTGTTCATGGGGGTTTTCTTCTGAGGTTTTCCTGGCCTTTTTGCGACATGTCAGGCGGTTGTATTGTCATCATTGTCTTTGAATTGAATCCAGCTGTACACAGCAGACTGCAATACCATTTACAGCATTTTTGTTTTGTTTTGTTTTGTTTGCTTTTTGCAGAACTGGGGGTGTTTAAAATGATTAGTTCTTTCTCCATATTGCTGGGTTTCTGCGACTCTGTCACATTTTTGTTATTCCAAAGCTTTTTCTTGCACCAACTGATTACATCAATGGCCTGCCCCTTTCTTACTGTGCACAGTTTGTCACATGGAGTAATGTACACTTGTCATTTGTTGATGCAAAGAGCATTTGTTTTGATGCAACTGATCTTCCCGCTAATACAATTGCGGCAGAATCGTTGGCACGTAAAAACAAGATCCCACTGAGACCTGATTCAATATCATGATTTTGTTCGATCTTATAATCGTGCACATTGGGCTCTGGAGGAGGGGTTTCAACTCTGCAAAAATGTTGTCTTGACTATTTGTGTGGAGGCCAATTATGATATCGAGTAAAGTCTACAACATGACGGCAAATGTCATCATTAAAAAAGCTTCAGCCAGCAGGAGACACAGATGTGAGACATTTACACAGCATCCCCAGACACCTTTTAAACACAACTAGTGGTGTCATCTCTTTAAAAGATGATCTTTTGTTCTGATTGCTGGGGGTGTGACTCTGCATCTTAATGATTTCTTTAAAAAAAACCCTCAAGAACATAAAAATGATAAGATAGAGCATGATTGTTTTGAGTCATGAAGTTGTTAATTGATTTAATTCTTATGTTCCAAGAGATAATGTGCTACCCCAGCTTTGGAAACGTGTGCCTCTTGCCAGAGCTTTTTCTGTTGTCTTCCTTATTCTGTCACAATCTCTATTTTCTTGTACCTCATAAAATTTCTTAAGTTGAAAGCCTACAAATAAGGTCTTGGTGCTTTATTCAGGCTCTGCACATCATTACAATAAAGCGCTATAGCAGGCAACATCTAATTATCAACTTTTCTCAGCACTTGTCAGCGCTGTCAACTGTTGTGAGGTTTGATTGCTATCTATAATTGAAGTCACAGATTCTGTTCTGCTCATTCTAGGCCATGAATTGGTGAGGAAGATGAGCACCTGAAACCTGATCTGTCTTTATCTGTTTCCAAATCTGTACCAAATGACAAATGTGTTTTATTGCTTCCCAAAATGACCCATATGAGCATTTTCTGATCCGAAGCCCCTAAAGGTAGGACACCATCATTTTTTTGTGCTTTCCTTTCAAATGACAAACACAAAAATCATTCAGATGGGCACAAACATGACTCTCTTAAACTTTGAGGAAGATCATGGTTTGAGTTAAAAGATTATGGTCAAAAGTAAAAGAAACCTACATTGATTGTCATTGGGTATCGGGATGCTAACAGCGTTCTCCTGTAGCAAAACCACATCTCCTCCCCATGAGTACAAGGTTTTGCAGCTCTATAACATCAAGATACTTCTGCCTTTGCTCCTGACAGATGAGAATAAATTACAACCACTGGAGGTCATACATAAGCATAGACCCTTTCAAGCATTTGGACAAATGGCTGACGCTGTTGTTTTTTCACAGACTGTAACTTACAAAGATGTGTGCCCTTTGAAAAGCTAACTTGCATTTAGAGATGGAAAATTTCAGCCCCAGTCCTGATCAATAGACATTACTTCAAAATAATTTTAAGCTTCACTTGAGAGTGAAAGAAGATGTCCAAAAAGAAACTGAAACCAGTAAGTGCAATGCGCTGCCATCAAAACACACTGCAACAGGTGGCCATTAGCAGGTGTTCTGAGTAAGATAGTAATAGCCCCCTCTCTTACTGTCTTGTTCAGAGCACCTGCTATGGCCACCTGTATAGGATGAAGCATAGGACGACATGAACGCAAGAAATCACATAACAGGTGTAACACCACTATGTGATATACAAACTGAAAATGGTTTGGCTCAGGGTTAGGCTGAAACTTTAAGAAACTCAACCTTACTCCTACCATTGGTACTCATGATTGGTTATTGAAGGTTCAGCAGAAATTCTGTAGTTCTGTAGTCTCTGTTGCTAAGATTGTTCCATGGGTTGTTCCCGTTGTCCACTTGCATATTTTGGATCTGATTCAGGCTCCAATATGTATGGATCTAATTGAAAAGTTTCCATTACAGGTATAGAATGAGAAAAAGTAGAGAAATCCTACTTCTATAGTTTCTTCCTGAGACCGTGGAAGTTGGCCAAGATGCAGCTTCCAGAAGCCAACCAATCAGAACAGAGTGGGCTCATCAGGAAGGGCGCCTTAAAGAGACAGGAGCTAAAATGGCCTGTTTCAGACAGAGACTAAACTGAGAGGCTGCATAAAGAGCCAGTATAAGATAAATGAGTAGTTTTCTGAACTGTAAATCATGCAAAGATATTCCAGTAGAGCCCCGGAATATAAATTTAGACCTGGAAATGTGCATGAGATGTCCTCTTTAAATGATTTTTTTTATCACCAGCAAAAGGTTTTGACTCATATTCATCAAGTCAGCAGTAACAGCATGACCCCATGCAAAATTTACGGCAGGGTAATTTCACCTGATTCATAAAATTACATTGCAGTGATTAGCTCAACTGAATTACATTATCGTTGTGTTATTGTCAGCCGTGTCCCAGGTGAAAGCCAATCACTATCACCGTGTTAATATTTAATGTCATGTTACATATTTAACACAGACATGATCAGCAGTGCGTGGTGGCACAATGGATCATAAACTGTCAGAAAGACAAAGCCGAGCCGAAAAAAGGGATTTGGAGACCGGACCTTTAAATAGACCCTGGATAAATCATATTTAAAAATGTGAACTTTCAAATAATTCAAATATGTGGAAGCTGTAGTTTCACCATACAGATTTAAAACATTTACAATGGACTTATAAAAAGGGAAAATAGATTACTGGGAATTAATCAGCTTCCATTCACATTTAATCCAAACACATGAGTTTTATAAGTAGGAAACACCCTACTTATAAAGCTCATATGTGCTTTCATCTGCACTATGAACTGTTTTCATTTTGTGCTGTCAGTCACTTATCTTTGCAAGACTTGTCATGTCCCCTGACATACAAAAAGAATAAAGCAAAGAGAGCAGGAAGTCCTCACCCTGCCATGACGATAAAGAAATCCAGCCGGTTCCACGTGTCCCCGAGGTAACAGCGTCGACCAAAGATTCCCAGGGCGACCATCTTTATAACCATCTCCAGAGCGAAGAAGATGTAGATGAATGCATCAAAAGCCTGACAGAAAGACAAAAGGAGTGACAAGAGACAAGGTGTCAAGGATGAGAAGGCAGAGAATGTCATTTGTCATTTCTTTGTCCACTACAAACTCCATAAAGCTCCATGGTGTCAGGGTGCCAGAGGTTTCAGAGATAGATATCTCAAATTCAACAGATAAAATTGAAACATTTGTATCATTAGACACCTTTTGCTTCATACTTATATTTTCCATCTACATCTACACTGGAAGATTTTAGTAATTTGGATGATCCAACCCTTTAAACCTGTAATAATTCACAAGATTTAGTTCTTAGTCAGACTCCCCTTCTTTCAAAGCCCTGTCTCCCTCCCAGTCTTCTCTAAATCTCTGTTCCTGACATTTTTCCCAAACTTCCCTGCCAATCTTTTACTTCCATCCCTGTTTTTTTTCCCTGAAAATTTTGCATCTCCATCTCTCTTTTCCTAACTTGCTTCTCTCTATTAAATCTCTATTTCTGTTTTTCGCACTTCATCTCCTCTCTCCTTCCCTCAGCCACCCTCAGTCTTCTCCCCAGTCGAGCAGTTTGCCCTAAACGGTGGGGTAATGGAAAATAATTTGTTTGAGCAGTAATCAGAGATAAGCCCCACATCAACATCCCCCACCTCACTCCCAGCGTTAATCAAGCATCTAATTAAAAGAAGAGAGAAAAAAAAATCCAAATAAATCAAAGATCTCAGCTTGCTAATGCATGTTATTGCTGTTGTGAGCAAAAAGCCTAGATTAGCTGCTATTCTTTTTTGTGTATAGAGGGGGATTAGAGATGAACTGACGTGCTCGGCGTCGCCTGTAATTTGATTTTCAGAGGGTACTGTAGGCAACATGATCTGGATCTGAACCATTGGTGTGGATCTTTGTTTTGTGACTAGCACGCCGCTGAAAAGAAGCATCCTACTCAGCAGTACTGGAGGAGCATACAGATGCCAGATAGCCTGCTAATGTACAGGATCGGTCAGAGGTGGCAACCTTGACCTTTGTGAAACCGGGAAGATGGACGAGGTGCTGCCTTTTGTAAAGTTCGCTGACCCAGAGGAGATGAGAAGTCCACTAAATGTCAAAATAAGAGTCTTTCCCTGACATTTGCGTGGATCTCTTTCTCACACCTCTCACTCTATTTTGCTTTTTCTGTCAGTCTTTTTTTCTTTTATGTCTCTCTTTGTCTCTATACTTCTGTCTTTATCCATCCCATAGATTTAAAGTTTTGTCATATTTATCACTCTTTCATGTCTTTTTTATTCTTAGAATTTAATCGTTTTCATACTTGCTGTGTTTGTATGTATATATGCATGTATTTTGCAAGTATAGACTTTATAGCCTATACTAGATTTTTTGACACTGATACCAATACTTAGTTGTTCTCATGATGATATATCATGCAGTATGAACACATATTTTGATAAGGATCCCTTAAATTTATTCCTCAAGAATTGTTATATGTACTGAGATGGACACTACATTTGGAAAATAAACTTTTCAGTGCACTCAAGTGGACAAACTAAGTAATGGCAAAACCTGCTCTAAATGATCTCAGTCAGTGTGTTGGCATTTGTGTACTGCAATTTCTTCAATTACTCATTGGCCAGATGTATCTCTAAAAAGCCAAATGCACATTTGTAAATTCTTTTGCAGGTGCTGAGGGATAATTATACAGACAAAAAGACCACATGGAATGATTATATGACCTGTTTTTGTGGTTAAAAAGCTGTCCTGTCCACATCAATCACCATTCATGGCTGCTTTAAAGCTAGATTTTTGGATGCATCCTACATTCAGTGTTGGCCAAGTTACTGAAAATTAGTAATTAGTTACAGTTACTAGGTACTTCTCTCAAAAAGTAATTGAATTACTTCACCAATTACTGCATATAAAAGGTAAATAGTTACTGGGGAAAGTAACTTTTGCATTACTTTTAACACAAAAGGGTAACTCGTTATCATTTTAGTTCAATCCAGTTTCACAAACATAAAAGAAAGACAACTCAAAAGTCTACTCTGGGTTTTACTGCAGATCCACAACTCAAACCAGGAATAGCAGCGACAGTTCAGTAACAGGTACAATTTACAATACATAAAGTTATAACTCCAGAGACAGGGCTTATGTTTTACACTGCCTACATTACATCATAAAACACACAGATACAGAAGGAATGTTCTTGGACTTAGCATAAAATACCAACTCTTTCAGCTACATTATCTAAACAATACATTACTTCTCTGTTTCATGGACTGAAAATGTAAAGAATGCTGGAAAAAACTTAACCTACAGTAAAATATCACAGAATCATAACTTGTGGGGCAATGAATCCTGTTGTGGGAAAAAGATCAATTTTTGCCACATAAATCTGACAGCTATCTATCAGTTATCAGAAATTGAGGGCAAACATACCATTTTATGTTTTTCTCACCTTCTATTGTACATCATTACACCATGTAGCAAAAAATTATTACATAAAGGGCAAACTACTTATTTCTAACTGTTTTTTCAATCCAACTCGCTAAGTGATCGGATCAAAGAATACCGCTATTATAAAAGACACTTTAGGACACAAGAGTATCAGCCTTGATGGGTTTTTTTTTGTCCAAAGTCGAGGATGCGTTTGTGCTTCTAATCTGTGATGAAGGACGACATTTGCATGAACAGTTCTGTTTCTGAGGGCTCGTTATTGATTCTCTTACATTTCCTGCTCAGTGAGATAAAAACACTGCGGTCTTCACACAACAACCTGAGACGTCTGTGAAGATTCTCACCCATCCAGGTCACAGGATAGCTCGAAGGAATAAGTCAAATGCAAATGAAGTTGCTGTTTGGTCTTGAAGATGTTTCAACACACATCCAAGAGCTGAATAAAGCCTCTTGCATAAGTTGCAATTCTCTAACATCTTCTACAGAAAAAAAACAGATGTAAAATAGTGGAAATAAAGCTTGAAACATGATATATCTGGACTTAAATCATCATTCAAACCAGTTTCCCCCATTATAACCACCTATTCATCCATGCACCAGCGTATTCTAGCTGACTAAATAACTAGCTAAGCTTCCAGAGGTCTTTAAGTCCACATTTGTTAGAGCTTATAGATTGTGCTGGTGAGGCACCATTGAAATCATGTTATCGAACAACGGATTTTCTGAGAGGAGTGTATTGACTGCGGCGCTGTAGCCCACTAAATCCATGCTGATACTGAATAGGGTCTATAGATACTTGAAGGAGAAATTCTATTAGGTCCAACTCACCAGCCACCTCCCCCAGGGAGTTGAATCAATCTACTGTGCGTGTCGGCTGTTGTATGATGAGTGTGGTTCCTTGTGTGTGTATTCGTGTGAGAATGTGAAAAAAAAAAAAAAAAAACAGGACGCTGGGGTGATTCAACAAGCTCTTCACACCGACAGACTGGAGACATACGCGCACACGCTCGCGCACAGATGTTACACCCACTCAGGCCACCTTTGACATAAGTGAGAAAGGATTCTGTTTTTTTTTTTTGCCAGATGACGAGGTGCTGAGGTGCCATACGTGAGAAAGTCATGCTCGCTGCACCATAAAGACCGCATGCTAGCAATGACTCACCACGTGGAGTTTCAGACCCCAGCATGGGAGGGAGAGCACAAAGGGAGAGTGAGACAAGGATGGAGGGAGAAGAAGAAAGAGAGGATTGGAGGAGATATGCATGTGAATTAGTGAGGTTTTTTTTGTTGTTTTTTTTTATCTGTTAACATGAGTATGCAGGAATAAATGTAAACATGTGTACACTTCCTGGAAACACATTTGTTCTTGCTCTGCTTCTAGGAACGTGTTGGCATGTATGTGCATGAATGTATCTGCATAAGTGTGCTTTTGTGAGTTTAGCGTGTCTTTGCTTGTGGAGGTTATGTATAAAAAAGTGTGCATGAGAGCAGATTTGTACTGTAAATGTGTAATGTTGTTTCTACACCATGCATGTACGTATGTACTGTGTTAAACCTTGTCAAATATACATGATCTTGTGTAACTAAGTAAAATTTAATTTTAGAGCATTTCAAAATTGTTACAGCTTGATCCCACCGGATGCTGCTGCATTGCGATCCGGCTGCGATGCAGCTGCTAGAGCTGATCGCAGCCACTCTAGTCGATGCATGAGATCCCACCAGACGCACCGCAGCAGCGTGTTTGAGAAGCATCCCAGAAGAGGCTCTCCACTCCGCTCCGCTAAACATATGCACCTAGTCTGTTTTTGACGGAACCCGCGCAAAGCTGCGCATAGCAGATCAAGCTGGGCAGGAAGTCAGATACAGAAACAGCTTAGAGCGTCCTCTGAGTCAGTATTATTGTAAAACTGCAGCAGCTCAACTGCAGCAGTGGCTCTAGAGTAGCAAAAGGTGAGCCCTGCAGGGTCCAATTCAGTCACAAAATATCACACTGCCATGATTTTTTCTTAAACCACTTGTGTCTAAATATTCATGGACTTTTACAGTGGAGGCTTTTGGAGGTGCTTTAAACAGATCTTGTGCTGTAGCAATGAAGGCATACAGTACAGAGTGTGGTGTTTAATGTGCATGCTATAAAACTCACATCTCCCCTTTTAACTGTATTACTCCCCCGACATGCACACATACTTCCCAAAGAAATCCAAATAAATCAAGCTAATTGAGCTCTGCTAAACTACAATGGTTCTTCAGTACATTTCAGATTTTAACTCTTCTGCTGTCTAATGTCAGACCGTCCTTGAGCAAGGCAGTCTTGAACCACACATGCAGTTCCAAGGCTTTAACGGTCATTGTAAAGAAAACCGCATTGTTAGATGGAGAAGAGGTGAGGTCTTAAGTCTGTTTTGAATTCTTAGCAGTTGTAGTGAAGTACTGTAAGTCTAAATATTACCCAGAGGGTGGTGTCAGTGTAAAAAAAACCCAATAAAAATATGTGTTAGCAGTGGTAATTACAGTATGTGCCATCATTGTTTGGATATTACATCACATTATCTGTTCAAATGAAAACTCCAGGGCAATGAGATACTACAGGGGTGTCAGGCCCACTGGCAGGTGATTACATCATTGGTAACTGATGCTACTTGAGATGGATCGTCTGAGCCCTCATTTCCCCAAAATATGTGTTTTCATCTGAGGCGTTCAGGTACAGTGTTGAGTGTAGGTCCCCCGTGTTTTGGAACTGCTTGTGGAAAAATAGACTTGAAGCTTCAAAATATGTGCGGTGTAAAACGCAAGCGAGAGAAATAAGGAGGCAACAAGGGGATTTGGAATACAGGGGAAATAGATCAATCAAAGGGTGGATTCCCTCAGCTGTACGCAAATTACACAGTGATACTCAGCACGCTCACAATGGCAATGTTGACATATGTTTAGCTGATAAATATTTCACAGGTCAGCCTGCTTGTGGCATAAGGTGACATGTCAGGAGATACCAAAGTCATTAGAATTCATATTTTGGGAGCATAAAGGTTTGTACAAAATTATCCGGTGATTGATTCATTATTTGTCAAGATATTTGACAACCAATCAAAAATTGACTGCTGCTAGTGTGGGGAAAAAAAACATAAGTACAAAACTGCGCTAATCACAAAATATGAGATGCTGCTTTAAATTTAAGGATAGATGAATGCAAAAATCACAATCACAGAAGTGTGTTTGTGTGTGTGTGTGTGTGTTCCTCACCTGTAGAATTTGGCATCGGTCTGAGGAGCAGTCGATGTTCTCGCAGGGTTGGTACATCCCCAGGGTCACGCAGTTCAACAGGATCACCATCATACTCACACGTTCGAACCAGGTAGAAACACAATCGGTTAAGGAAAATACCACACAGAGCAAGATACAATCTGACAGCAAGGGGAGAACCGATGAGGTACCAACACTTTGAATCTCAGAGATACAGTAAATAACAAAGATATATAGGTCTGAGTCTGACTGTGCATGCAGCTAAATCCAAAACACTGACAGAAAGTGCTGAGAATAAACAGAAAAAAACTGCAATTCTGCTTCACTGCTACAGCTACTGACTACATTCTGTTACAAATATGCATGTAGTCTTAAAATAAAAGCTCAGTTTGAACTGTGATATCCTGCATTTGAGCACAGACAGAATAACCAAAGAATTTCCTGAAATAATGTTTAAAATGTTGCATCTCTCTTTAATTAGCTCTCTGATGAAGCGAGACCTCTGAAGAAAAAAAACTAGTATTAAAGTAAATCTAACTTTAACTGAAGCAGCTCCATACAGTTTAAACGTGTCATTCCACAGTTCATCTTCTATTGCTATTGTACAGGATCACATTACTCCTAAAGGCCTTTTCTATACCAATACTCTAACATTTACACCCAAGTGTAACAAAGGTTTATGACAATGCCTCTAAGTCAGCATTATTGTAAAACTGCAGCAGCTCTAGAGCAGCAAAAGGTGAACACTGCAGGGTCCAATTCAGTCACGAAATGTCACACTATTACAGTTTCATTTTTCAGGCCTGCCATGATTTTTCTTACACCACTTGTGTCTAAATGTTTATGGACTATTACAGTGGAGGCTTTTGGAGTAGTTCTAAACAGATCTTGTGCTGCAGCAATGAAAACATACAGTATAGAGTGTGATGTTTAATGTGCATGCTATAACTGTATTACTCCCCTGATATGCACACATACATCCCAAAGAAATCTAAATAAATACAGATAAACAAGCTCTGCTGAACTCAAATGGATGCTCTCTTCATTTCAGATGTTAACTCTTCTTCTATTGTCATACTGTCCTTGCGCAAGGCACTGCATCCCTACTTCTTCAGTGATTCCTAAGAGGACGACCCTACTTCCTCTGACTACTCGAAGAAAAATGCTGCAGAACAAATGTCAGACAATATCTGCGGTGATGCCAAATGTTTTGAGAGTACCGTGGCATGAACAACACTTGTTTTGAGAAGAGGTTAAATGGAGCAAGCATAACATGCAAAACCAAGCTGTAAGCTAGAGAAGGGTGACAGAAACAAAGCAGCAGAGTGTGACGGAGTGATTCAATATGTATTTTCTGTGTGTTGGGGGAGTGAGCGCAGTGCTTGGCTAACAAGCGTGTGAAGGGGGGATGTGCTGTAATAGCCCAGGAGGTCCAATCCTTTCCCAAGGCTATACAGCAAAGGATGCTGAAGTGCTCCCCCAGCAGACTACAACACACAGCCTGCAGGATGGGAGCAGCTTCACCAAGGAATAACAGCTAGAAAAACAGGCAAACTCTTCCTCTCTGAGTGTACTACACCGCAGGTTTGAAACAGACAGAATTCCCAGAAAAAGATTCTCAACATGTTTCTCTTGGCCCTGCCTGAACCTTCAAACAAAGAGATGGACTACTGTAGATATCACAGCACGGATAAAGATAGTCTGTGAGTGGGCAAAACACATGCATACACATAAACACATAGACACATGCACACAAACACCCACTCATTGACACACACATAGGCGGAAAAGTACACACAGGCAGATATGCGCACGTGCAAACCTACCAACATGTTCAAAAAAACATAAATGCTCGCAGTCACCCACCCACACGTGAGCACACACATTCACACAAACACACCCTCACTTGTGCGCATTAAGTCTCACATTAAATCAAACCTTAAATCAATGCGCGTCAGCTGATGGAGATCATTTAAAGAGAAATAGTCAGCGCTGCAGGGAGGCAAGTTTAATATTGATGTCCCGCAGGCTAATAGCTGTAAAGTAGACATGTGAGACAAGGTTAAGGGGCGAGATTTGTCATCTTGTACATGTTTGTTCGACCTCACAGACTGTACTGCCAAACCGACATCACACGCAACGATTAATACGCTGTAGGATCCATTTTTTCAATCTTTAAATATTGCTCTTAGAAGTACAAGCTGTCAGTTTCTGGCTGTTTAATACAAACTGAAGGGCACATGCAAGCAATAGCAGTAATACACATGCATGCACAAACGTATGCACACTTGCACACACTGAAATTGTTCATATATGTTATTATTTGAATATAGAAGAGACAATAGTTGTAGAAAAGAACAAAATAAATCCAATTCTAAAACATATGAGCACAAGTATTGAAAGCAGAAAGTACAAAAAATCCCTGACTGGTAAGCTTTACTTGTAGGAGGATAGAATAATATGGTATAATAATAAGGAAAGAATCAATGGAATTTGCTCAAACTGTTTTTGCTTTAATTTGCAGAAGATAGAACCATAAATTATGAAATAAAAGACAATATTCAAATAATATCTGGGTCGCAGTGAAGCTATTGTCAGTGAAACAACACTCCCTGCTGGGGTTCATTTCCCATCTCCTACTATCTGTCATAGTGAAATGTACAGCGGCCTTTTAGTCTGAATTACCTGCAGGGAGCTGGAAACAAGCTGCAACATTGACATATCATCACCTTTTTAAGAAGATACGGCACACTTATAGCAAACAGTTGATTATTTACACATCCAGCAGTTACAGAGCAACATTATTAATCAGTTGCAGCATCATTTGTCTCTGACCAGCTGGTGAATATAAACTCTTTCACTCGCTTTTAGCTCATTGTTTGGTCTCAACAAACTCCCGAGGGAAATATCTTTAGCTGCAGTTTGTGTTTGCTGTTTGGTGCTGAGCAGAAAGTACCGTATCATCAAGTAGCTGAAAACAACTGCCTTCCATGAAGGAAGAATACACTATGAAAGTGGTGAGAGTGAACCAAAACAGGAAAGTTAAGTGCTGAACAATGACATTGAAGTAGTAGTGGGGAAACTAGGGAGTACCAGGAGGGCTTCCTGATAAAATATGATAAAATGCACCCATGATAAAATCACAGTTATTCATTTGGCGGATGCTTTTGTGTTGTGATAGTGCTTTTCCAAGCCACTATCAGTTATCAACTTACAACTGGTACAGATATTTAAATGATATCATCATACCACAGGCAGGCATATATATACTGCACGCTATCACACACACACACACACATACGCACTTTTGCCACTTCAGCTATTTTCTGTGGCTAGCCCTTCCTAATGAGGACAGAGATATCATCCGCAGGTGTCACTGAGCTCATGGTGAGCGCCTGTGAACACACCACCTAAAAAGCACAGCCTTTCCAGGCAGATACGCACTTTAATGTGAAAACTGCGGGTCAGCGTTTTCTCATTTCGCCAGTCTAAGTAATGATGGCAGCCTTTGGGCTAATGCTATATTATCTTGGGGTTATTTCCACTGCCAAATGCATTCTTTAAAAACAGCCTCTGTGAGTTGCCAGCGTCCCCAACATAGCGGTTTAGCTTCTCGTGCACGCTGCTTATGCATGTGCTGCCTTTAACAAGTGTCTGTCTGTCTCTCTCCACTTCTAAAAAAATGAGTAAATTAGTGTAGGTGCCTTGGAGGAGGCTCTATCTTCTCTCTCTCTCTTTCTCTCACACTCACACACACACAGAGGGAGACACATGCACACATACTGCACATCAACACCGCAATTGGATGGTGAATGAGGTAGAATTCAAAGCACAAAGCTCTATTACAGACATGGTGTTCGAAGAGGATTAACTCAGAAATTGTTTTATGAAACTGTTTCACCTCCAGAATTGTTTAACCTTCATTTTTTTTTTTTTTTTTTTTTCGCCAGGCAGTGATTGCCCAAATAGGCTGCTGTTTTTCAGCATGCTCTGCTTCACATTCAACCAGAGGCTGTCACTCACTACTGGAAGCTGCCTGCAACACCTACAGTATTATACTCTGCTGTAGGCCACTGAGCGGATCCATTAAAATAGTGAGAAATATAGCTTGACAGATATGGCTTTCTGAGTTCTGCTTTGTGAAGAATTAGAGTATTTTTGTGTCAAAAAGTATATTATTTATGGTTGTCCTTTTTTTTTTTTTGGCTGGGCATGGTGAAAGAAGCTTCTAAAATAGTGTTAACAATGTAGGGACACAAAACCCTTTCAATAAAATCTTTATTTATGAAAATCTGACAGTAAGTCAAGTATTAAAGGTTTTACGGAAGTTATATAGGAGACTATTATGTCATCAATGTATGTCATCACAATATTTTAGTCCAATCCTAGTTGGAAATAAAATGCCGTACCTAAACACACTTTGATGTAGGTTGTCAAGGGAGACGAAACATTTTAGGGCTACAACTAATGATTATGTTCATTATCGATTCATCCCTAAATTACTTTTAGGAGTCCATTAAATGTCAGGAAATGAAAAATGGCCATCACAAGCTCTGAAAGCTTAAAATTAATCTTAAAATTAATTAAAACAGTCTACGTATACTGTAAAACAACAGCTGATTGATTTTTCTTAAACAATAGTCAAATAATCTTGTGATGGTTGACTGATTAAATCAACTCAGTTCAAAATGAAAGGAGTTTACATTCATTTTGGTCTTTCTGAGGTATTCCTGGCAGCTCAGTGTCCACACCTGCAGAATAAAAGGTTTGACAAAGTTTGACCTGGAGATCTAGTAACAGACTCAATTACATCACAGAGCCGGCAGGAAACAAAACCAAGATTTGAAAAGGCCGAATAAAATTCAGTGGCACTGGAGACCATTACCTAAAAGATTTGGATGTGCTGAAAAGCATCAGCGTGACAGAGCTGGAAAGAGCTGGGAGGCTGAAAATGTGTGGCAGCGGGGGCTAAATGAATTCTTAATACCTCACTGCGTGGCGTCACTCTTTCTAACCCTTCTCTCTCAATGTCCCTCTGCCTTACTCTCTCTCTCTCTCTCTCTCTCTCTCGCCTTCCCTCTCTCGTTTTTATTGTTTCCAAAGAGACACGCAGGAGGCAAACGACCTCCGGTTTCCGTGGCAACCAATCAACTATCAAATGAAGTAAATAGTCACAAAGAGAGGGGAGAAGGATGGAGAGAGAGACTAGGAGGAAGAGGGGGATAGCCGGTTATTTTGGTATCAGTGTCTTTACGTGAGACCCCATCATGTTTACGGCATCACTGTCTGTGTAAACTTCACTTCTAATAAAGCTATGATACAGTATCTCTAGTCAGGTGTCTCTGTTTTTGTTTTTAGAAAAAGAAGAGGCATTGATTTCTGGTGACTGTGATGATCAGACACTGAAAATTGAATCAAAGTCTGGTGACTTGGGAGAAAGTTTCAAATAGCAAACCTGTTGAAAAACCTTGAAGAGAAACAAGAAATGCTCCACTACTGAGCAAGGCGCCTAACGTACAAGTTCAGTAGGATAAACCGAGTTGAACAAATGCTTAATTGTTTACAGGTGTTGTTTGATTGTTCAGTATGAATTTAAACTGGTTGTAAAGGAATAGTTCAAGCAAATAAGTATAATACCGAAATAGTGAGATGGAAAGATCTCACTTATTAACATAATTTGTAGTATTTGTTTAACCTACATGTAAGCAAAAATAAAATAAAAAATACCAATTTGTGTTTTTAAGGGGAGTTACAGGCTGGAACTATTTTTTGGCCGACAACAGTCGGGAGCAGTGACTATGCCAGTTTTGGTAGTATTGTGCATGTACTGTACAGAGACCAAAACAAAAACCTATCAAGAAATAGTTCCAATACAAACAATAACCCCCCAAAATAATCCCCCTTTTTTGTTTGATTTGATATAAAGTCTTTGGGCCAAATCCACATTTGGACTGGATTTGGATTGCGTGGCTTTTGCAGCCGCTAAACCTGTGCAAATGAGACAAAAAGATGGAAAAAGAAAGAAAAGCGTGTAATACACAAAGCACCCGCAAAGGATGAAATGCGCCGCAAACTGCGTTGCCAAGCAAATAGCTTCATGGTGTGCCTGTGCCATTTTGCATGTATGTAAATTAGGTAATATTCATACATTCGGTGCAAAATTGGCCCCTTTCTATGCAAATAAGCCTCGATGCAAAAACAGTCCAATTCAGAAAGACCAGCGCTAATTGCCACACGCAATTAGGGCGTTATTAGCATCTTCAGATAGTCGGTGGTAACTACACACACTCACTACTCGCTCGCTCTCTCTTCAAATCTTCAGGCTTGTGAGGCTTGAATGAACTGAATTGATATTGAATGATATCAAGGGGGAAATCTTCAGTCAGACATTGGGGGAGGATCAAGTGGGTATGGGGTGATAGGCTTATCTCAGACTTTCATCTACTAACAATAAAAAATGTCCTGACGGCTCTGATGGAGCTCAGGATTCATCCATAAGTTCTGTTTTATTACAAACAATCCCACCGTATGAACCCGGAATCTGTGTGTAACAGCTGATCTGTGTAGATATGTAGCAAGTTAATGAAGTTACCGCTGCTGTGCCTCTTTCTCAGTTTGGAGACGTACTTATTGTTTCAGCTGCTGTGTGATGCTGAGGCCAGATGTGACACACAGCCAGATGTGTGCAACAAACAGAAGATCAGCACTGATGTTTCTGCAAATTCCCAGATACATCCAGTAACACCCGAACAACATTACTGTAAGATTGAGACATTAATCTAACAAGTTTCAGACCTGACTGAGTCACATTAATAGCTGTAGCTTATTCTGACTGACATTTCAGTAGATTATTGTTTTATTGTACAGCACTGTGGTTGTTTTTAAATGTGCTTTATAAATAAATTTGATTTGATTTGATTATGTTATAGATATGAAATACTAGAAAAGAAAAAGAAGCAAAATACATAATACAAAAGTTGGTTTGTGATTGTGGAGAGCTCTGTGTGTGCACACCTCTGCTAATTAAAGGCTTTTGTGCTGTTTGCAGTTTCCATTATGGGCCAATGTGTGCTGAAATGTGGAGAAAAGCCTGAAACACTGGAAACTCACTCAAACAGGTGCAAAACAAGAGCAAAGTGCACTCAGCTGCAAAACTTCAAATCATTAGCGCAAAGTCTTTTGTGAACAGGACCTTAAAACTTGTGGATTGTGGGTGCGAATGCTGCGCAACAGTGCTATTAGCGGGTGCAATCCATTCTTTCTAGAAGTGTCAATGATAGAATGATAAATGATGAATTCAACGTCTGACATTAAGATACAAAAGCAATAGAAAATGTGATGAGTAAAACATAATAAATAAAACATGAAAAAGCATAAAATTGTGTAAATGAGTCAGTTTTGGATAGAGCCAGCTTGGTTAACTATGTTGGGAGTCAGATATCAGACTCATACATTTTTATTTTCAAAGTTCATCTCACTTTCAGAAAGAAAGCTAATAAGAATAAACTCAAAAATGCTGAATTATTCCTTTAAATTGTTATATACCGACGATAAACTGGTTTAATCTTTCCTTTTTGTTCTCTGCTTTGCACAAAGAGTGGTATGAACTGCTTACTGAGCATGAAACTTCACCTGGAAAGTTGTTTACTTTGAAAGCAAAAGCTTGTTGCCTAAGAGTACAGAGTTGATGTCATTTGCTGTGCTGCTGTCAGCACATTTGACATACTGCACAGGCTTTTATCCTAACAACGTTTACTGCTTTAGTCTTTCTTTTTTGTTCTTTTGTTTTATATCCACACATTTATCTCACCTCCAATCACTCTCACTCTCCTCTCTATCTTTTCACTGTAGTCTCTCACTCCCTCCCTCCTCTTCCTCCCTCTATCCTCTCCTCCATCACTGTATAATGTCCACAGAGCTTGGCAGGTCTCTCTCTTTTTTTTTTTTTTTCCTGGAATTTTCCATCAGGGGTTCTTCGATCCAGTATAGCTGACTGGATAAAGGGAGGCCAGAGTGTGTGTGTGTGTGTGTATGTGTGTGTGTTGGACAGCAGTAAATGTCATGGGATATCACACGGTAATGCTCCACAGCGTCTCATGTCAGCTCCTCTTTTCCCTAAGCTGTCAGGTCAGAAGAGTGCCCACAGACACACACACATATGCACATGTGCACACACACACACACACACTCGGAAACACTTGCACGGTAAAGGTTATGTGTATAATTTTCAGGATGAGGGTAACAACAGAACAACAGAAGCTATTACTTGTTCTATGAATCTCTCATTGCTCATCAGCCCGCTGCCTTCTGGGCTTTCAGACAGTCGTTTCTGTCGTTTCGTCTTCACCCTTGATTAGATTTAAACTGATGTTTGGTTAAAGGTGTGATATGAAGCTTTTAAACTATCAATTATCACATTAACTCTGCGGCATTAGTGTAATTACTACTAACAAATGAGAATATAATGTCGTTCACATGATTAGCAGCCTCTATCTAGTCTGGCTAAAGCCGCCTGCGGGCTAAAATAAACTGTATCCACTGCTGAAGTTCTGAGATGTCTCCATTAACTCTGCCACTGAGCTTTAGGAGTTTTTACTGGATCTTACATCTGAATTAATTCCTTCTTTCCCTCACCTTCTGAAAAATTAGATAGGAGAGAAACAAGTCAAACTAACAGCATATGAAGTGAGCTATCTATAATAGATGTGAAGCGTTTCCCGGCTGGGGGGCGCATGGAAAGACTGAGGAGCAGCTCAGCCTATTTGAAAAAGTAGAGATTATGATATGATTGAAAATAAACATATGTGTGTTTAATGGGGAAGTAAACACACAAATAGGATTTCAAATTGATATAATTCTGATGATAAATACATTTATTAACTCGCTAACCAATTGACTACCAGTTATGACGAGCCTTCTACACGTTGCACATCACATCATGCTGCGATCAAGAGTTTAAATGAGTCAAACATCAACTTTGGGGATATTGACTTTTATACCATTAATAGTGTGAAATAACATCTGGTTTGAAATCCACTTCAAGCAAACACATTTGGCGGGGAGGTGAGGGGGTCCTTGAGCTCATCTGATAAGGCGATGGGGGGAACTCAGGCAAAACCACTGGGAAACTGGAGTTTCCACAGTTACACTCAGGAGAACATGGATGATACCAGTTTAATTACACTATACCACATCAAAACACTTCATTATCTGCATAATCTGATAAAAAAAAAACATAAAAGAACCCAAAGTGTTCAATAGAATAACAAAAACAAGCTGTGGTGGTTCTGATAAGCTTTGAAATCAGCCAGATTCTGAACTCTTACTAACACACATATATATATACACAACAGGCTGTTAGAGCCATTTGTATCTATGTGTGTGTTAAGGTCATTCCATGGTTGCCACAGTAGTTGGCGTATTGGACAGCAGCATATGGAAATGCATATGTAGAAGAAGAGGCGATTACTCCTCAGGTGTGCTGCTTACTGGGAGTTTTTTGACCGCCGTTTAGAGGCTTTTTTGTTTGTTTTCATGCAAGTTATAGGTGTAAGTGTGTGTATAGCAAAGGCTTTATTGGTACACGGTGGTAAATAAAGCCACCGCATGACGACGCGTTGATTACATATCTCGGTAACAGCCCCTCACTGTGGCTTAGGCTTTTTTTTGTTTGTCGAAATCAAGTCACTACACAGGCTATAACCCAGACGAGCCCCTGTCAGCATTTACTCTGCTTTCATACTGTGGACCAACAAGCTGGATTTATATTCGGAAATGTGCTTGACTAATGGGAAGCATTTTTACATGCACTAGACTGTTGCTTTGAACTGTAGTTTCAAATGAATGTTATGTTGTCAGGAATCGGCTGTGAAGTGCCATTATCGCCTCTTATCGTTCTCTCGCTGGGTCGGTGGGAATTTTACTTTAACAAATACAAAATTAACAAATTTTAACAAACACAAATGCTTCACAGAAGAGCATATCATTTCCCATTTTCAGAGGGTCAAAAGTCAGGGGTCAGCTACAGGTCAGCAGCCGTTTGATGATTCAGGTTTTTGAATTGAGGAGGAACTCTAGAAAGATAGAATTAGGTTTCATACTGTTTCCTGGCTTAAGGTTAAAGTTTCAGTGATACAAAACATTACTCACTTAACTTTCTACATCTCAGAATCTCTGCCTGCTCTGTCTTTCTCTTTCTGTCTGTGTCTCCCACTCTTTCTCTCCCAGATGGTCAGCGCACAGCTGCCATAGGATTCTTGGAGACAAGCTCTGCCCTGTTGCTGTGGCAACCAGTGCTGATAAAAATATTAGGAACCCTCTGTTGCGTGTGCATATGTGCATGCTGTGTCTGGGTTTGTGAGAGCACACTGAACATTTGTTATTCCATAGTTCACATTTTGCCAAAATTAAATCATCACTTCATCATCAAATATCTGGAAAAAATCTCGCTGAGTGACAGGGTCGTAGTTAGCTGCCGTTCATGTAGCCAGACTGTAATTTGGTTTAATTTCATGTCATCAATCAATTTCTATCAGAAGGTGCAACTTTATTTTAAATGGCATCCAGCTCACTTGCCATTCAGATATTGATTCATTGAGCGTGACTGCACACCAGACGCTTTGAGCGATGTTACGAGCCCAAGACTCAGACACACACATACTGACATACAAAAGGGGGATCCATGGTTTGGTGAGATTATCAGTGTAGTATCAGTTAATGTAGCAATCCATCACCTCCTGGAAATTGAATGAGGGAGATAAACTGTAGCAAAACGGAGGACTGAAGCATGGGCATAGATTGAGGTATGGACAGTAGGGACATGTCTCTACCAATATCAAGGTGTTGCTGGATCGTCCTTACCAAAATTTTTTACCAATGTCAAATCTAGTTGCTTTAACTCCATGTAATGTTAACAATAAGATCTCTGCAGAGTTGCCAGGTTTGTGTGTTTTCTGTGCTATTATGATAAAGAGTGAAAGCGCAGGATATGAGGGATACTCGACTTGTTGATCTGGCAACCCTCAACTTCTGAAGCAGTTAATATTTGTAGTTTAAATGTTTCAAAAGTCACAGAATTGGACAAAACTAAGATCATTTGATATTATATTTAATTTCAGGCGTTAGGTGTTGTTAGCTAATTTGTGACTGTTGCTCAGAGATGCTGGTTAATTAAACAACTTTATTACTGTTGGACATCTGGTCCTTTTTAAAGACGAACCAAAATGTCAGTAACAGTTGAGCTTAGTTAACAAGAATATTCTGTAATCTATCCAAACATTCATAACTGTGGGAGAAATATTACCATCCCCTGTTCCATGAGTGCATCAGGAGCAGAGTTATTATTGCATATGTGTCATTAAGACATGAACGTTATTTATAAGCTAAATTAGCCACATTTTGTCCAACTGGTCTGATCATTTTCATTATGAAAATCCTGTCACCACTAGTCTAAGCAGACACACACACATAGGTGAGCTGCAGAATCTAAGGTGAGCTCTGAAAGATCTAGCCAAAAGCTGAGCAGGAGTTAAATGAAAAATAATATAAATATAAGTTTTTAAGATGATTTAAAGATAGGATTGGTTTGAAAATCTTACAGCAGCTAGTTACAGTGCAGCACATTACCTACAGGTTTCTACACATTTATTTGATTGCAACATTTATTGCAACAGTCTGTGTTATTCTCAGATTTATAGTTAAGTAGTCTATCAATACAATAAAATGTAAAAAATGAGAAAAAATCATGATACAAGTCCAATTTCAGGCAAGTCAGCGAATGCATATTCAGTGCAGTAAACATTCTGCAGAGTCAGGCTCTTTATGTGTGTATTTGTGTGTGCGCATGTGCCTATGAAAAGAGAAAAGAGTGATAGAGAGAAAGAACTAAGAATTATTTTGGCTGTCTGACAAAAAAATGTCCCTACCAAAGTTAAAACCAAACCTACACCCCTGAAGGGATGGGAAGGGATAGATAAAGTTTACCAACAGCTGCCAACTGAAGTGTCTTTTAGCAGTGATGGGCAGATATGGGGAATGGAAGTAGCAGGGAAAATACTCAGTGTACAATTATAGATAGCTTGTAAGACAGGAGAAGACACAAACATGCACACAGAGTCTTCCTTTAGACCATCTGGTGGGATTTTCTGTGCTTTCCTGCTGGCTTTCTTTTTTTTTTTTTTTTTGTTTGCTCTCTTTCTCTCTGTGATGCAGTATGGTAGTAATATGATGCAGACCTTAAGTGTGCAGGTTTCCTCTCCTGCCAACGGTGCCTTAATGCACGGGCTTACCGAAAGCAAAAAAAACAACCATATTAAACATAATGTAGGAGAGGAAGCTACCTGTGACGCGGCGGTGGACGTGATGAGGAGTGAATCCTCCTGCTGTGCGTCAACACTCTGTAAAAACATGATTTACGTCATTACGTCGGTTTGAACATGTCAAAATAAAGACATCAAACAACAAAAATAGACTTGGAGGAGGACATTGTGGAAACTTGCACAGCCCCGGGGCCTAAAGTAATGTTAAGGCACCCTTGTCTCCTGCCCACGACCACTGTTGCACACTGTTCCCATATTGCCGTCCTCCAGTACTGTCAGGCTTGTGTAACTGAGAGCAAGAAGCGGAGGAACAGACTGACCACCAATTACACAGTACAACTACTGATGGAGCTAAAAATACTAAGACCAGCGTTTACCGGTGATAGAACAAGAAAGAGACAGTACAAATTATTGTATATTACAATGTAAGAAAAAAGATAATAAGATAATAATGTAAGAAAAATATAGAAAATCACCAGCCATAGCCTTTAACCAATAGAGCCGGCGACCAAACCTAAAAAGATGAGATCCGAGTTGTAGGACTGTACTCCGATTCTCAAGCCTGCAGCTCTGCTTCTTCCTCTCACTACTTTCTTTTGTCACTCATCTCTTTCCCACACTGCCTACACCCTCCACTCACTCATCATTTCACTCAACATCTCTTCATGTTCCCTTTTGTATCATTTTTATCACATTTTCTTATACATCTATGTGTCTTTCTACCCAACTCTTTCTGCATCGCTCTAACATTCATCTCTGTGTAGGGGGATCAATTAGTCCTAAATTGTTAGAATGATTATTTGAGGGTGATTTGTCCCTGTATTTTCGTATTGTTTGGCATCATTATAATCCAGCTGAGACATAACAAGGTGACACATTAATATTCATGATATTAACAAGAGGAACAAAGTGTGGTATCTGTAGAAGCAAGTATCACTTTCAGTAGCGATGAGGCGCTTCCTAAATTGCTAATTTCGGTTCATAGAACAAAGGTACACAAGCATGCACTTGTACGAACACACACACACACACACACACACACACACACACACACACACACACACACATCCACACACACACATTAACACATGCCAGTCACAGCTCCCAAGATAACACCATGCAGATAGCAATCATCGGAGGCGAGTGTTAATGACAGACTAATGACTGCCATTTACCAAACTAGGGAGAATGGCTTCATGTGAGTCTGTGTCAGCTTCTCACTTTTCAAAGTTGACGTTTTATTACCATTTTCCTAAAAATATCTTCTTCATAAACACTTGAACACCTGAAAATAAAACTATTTCTCAATTTTTCCTCTTTAATTTATTTCAGTTATCTTGTGCTGCTTCCTTGATGAGATGAACATTTTGAAAAATTTAAGAGGTGAAAACAATTAATTTCATAAAAACAACTTTTTCCACTCAGAATCATGATCCACATTTCTGAAAAATATATCTTGCAAATATTAAAGGTCCTCTACACTTTCACAAATGTTTTCAGGTTGAAGTTGCTATGCAATCAAACTGAATTTACAAATGAGAATCATAACAGTGATAAAAGTATCAGCTGTCTCAATTTAATGTGTGCAATGAGAGAATGTTTTTAGTTGCTGAGATGTGTTCGTACTGAACATATGTGTATGAAAAATATTCATACCGGTCTGCAAAACCTTTGTTTTCTGAACAACAACAGCATGACTAAGGTAGGTAGATTAGCACGGTCATGGTAAAGACAGTATCGCTAAGGTCTGGTTAACAAGCAGAGATTTTCCAGCGTCCATGGAGAAAGAAAAAACTCAATAACATGTGTCTTTCATCAATGATGGTAAAAGGCCACAAGCGCAAACGTGTTGGTCTCACAATAAAGTTGTTATACTTTATGCTACAAGTGTTACTGGAGTTTTGTCCTTCTATGGTTTGGTTAAGGGGATGTGGACTGGGATGCAAACAGGATGTGTATTTAGATCTACCTACAACATCACCGTCATGTTCATGCGCTGTAATATTAAAAAGGCAATACTGTGTAAGCAAGGCATATGAGTTTATCGGTGTTATGTAACAGACAAACTATAAAAGGTTAAAACTGTTCTTTTGGATCGTGAGCAACTACTTCATGATGAATTCCTCCCTCTTCCCTCTGGTGTTCATTACCCTTTGTTCAAGATGAAGTCAAACAGATATAAACACTCCTTTAACCCATAAGCTATCAAATTATATAACATCACCTATAAAAGTTATTATGGGTGCATTGTTTTATGGGCTACTGTTCTTTGTTAATAATTTGAACTTGCGTCTTGCTTTGTGTTTCTGACATTTTGTCTGCGTTTAACTGTTTATCTGCTGCAAAGTGCATGCACTCTGAGACTAATTAATGAACTAAAAGTGTATTTATAAACTTGTAAATATTAACAAAAACTTTTTTTTTTCTTTTTTTTTACAGTTTAAGTCTGCAAAAATGCCTTATAACTACAACTACATGAGTCTAGTGAAAGTATTTCTAGTGAACTTCGGTTGTCAGGAAAAAAGTTCCAAGTCGGTGTTTGGTTCTTTGAAGATAGCCAGAGAGACTGTTATATATTAAATGACACACATGCACACACTCTCTCTCACACACACACACACACGAACACATGCAGGTCTGAGGAAACTCATAACCAGCAGCACGGGTTCTATAATCACCATGACTTCCTGACTTCTATAATCACCATGGTTACACAGACAGCTGTGAGGTGCGAGAAAGTAAAAGCGAGGGATGAAAGGACTGAAAGGAGGGAGGTATAACAGAGGGAAAAAAACAAGAGAGGTGATGCTAGTGATCCTGGTACACACACACACACACACACACACACACACACACACACATAACCCCACATACAGCAACCTGCTGTGCTAATTACTGGGTCTGTGGTTCTTTGAAGGCTGCTGCTCACCTTGCCTGGCCCCTTACCTATTCACACACACACACACACACACACACACACACACACACACACACACACACACATACACACACACAGATACAAAGACACACAGACACACACATCTCTCTACAGGAACCAGTGTGTTATTTCAGCACCTGCAGGCTCAGTGGGCGATGCCAATATGAAAATAATATGTATTGGCATCTACCAGCATGAAGACAGTGCAGTAATACGTGACATCAACGGCGCGTGGCTATCTGGAGCAGAAGGGGTAAATGCAGAGAGGATATGTCACACAGAGAGGAGTTATAAATTAAAAATATGGGGTCAACATCTCTGTAATCTTCAGACTTGTCCTATACTTAAAGTTAAGTGTTTAGCTGTTAAACTAATGGATACATTTCTACCACATACATTAAATTTCAATTATAACAATTACTATTCACAGTTACGGAAGCAAGAAGAGGCTCCGAAGATCCTCATCTCATCGTGACTGGCTCCTGCATTGCATGTTTGTTGTCTGACATCAAGTTAGACATGAATCTGCTGAACTTCTTAAAAATGGCACTTTTTTTTAAAGTGCAAAATGTAGCTTCAGCTTTCAGATGTTGTTATGCCAGAGGGTCAAATGAGTGAAAGGTCAGTGAAGAAACCATGCAGTCTTATAATTTCACACTCTCTAACTCGCTCTTAAAAACAAACACATTAGGAGTGACACCAGCGTGGGGGAGGTCAGGTATGGTTGGTTCATGGATGATGTGATATTAATTTGAAAAACACTACAAACAAGTGAGTCAGACCATTTTGCTGATTTTCCATCTGAATCATGTCCCTCCAATATGGGCAGGGTGTATAAATCGGATATCAACTGAAACTAAAACTGAATATTTGCCTCCAAAAGCTAAACATCCAGTCCATTATATAAATGTATATGTATATATATATATATATATATATATATATATAGTCAAATGATAATGGCTGGCAGTGACAGACTGAAAAAAAACATCTGTTTGAGTCAGACATTGGGGTCAACTGAACAATACTCCAAACTGCATGAAAGTGTTAGTTAAAGCAACATCCATCCCCATATTGTCTCTGATGACTAATTACCATTTTTCCGATATTAGCCACTTTCCTCAACCGTCTAAGTATTACAAATGACACTTTTTTACATTGTTGTTCATACTTAAACACATCATCAAGTTACAGAAGCATCAGTCGCTCTCTAATTCTTAGTGGCCATGGTTGCTTCTATATTTGAGCCTGTGGTACCAACAGCTAGCTGATAGCTAATAATTAGCTGATGCTTAGTAGCTTGACTTTCCAGGATTTGCTAAAGTCAGCTCCTGAAGAGTGTTGGCTAACAGCTATCTTTATAAACTACAATAACCAATGTCAAATGAAACAACACAGTGCTTTTTATGACTTAGCATAGCACTAATTTGGTTTGTTGTTTGCTATAAAAAATAGCTAGCATAATGTTTACTGTTAACAGCTGCAAGTTAGCTAGTTAGCGAGAGAAAAAGCACAAGCAGCAATGTGCACAACTCCACAAAATCAGTAATTTTCCTGAGTGTAGACATGGAGAAGCAGTGTTGGCAAAACCAATTTTAGAAGTACACATACTGTATTTATCTTGTCTAGTAATAGTCTCATGTCAACTCAAATTACATAGTAAGAGTAGCAGGATGTCAAGATAGGTGCAAAGTTTGGGAGATTTTGAATGTTTTTTTTTTTTTGTTTTGTTTTTTCCATTTAGTTATTTTTCATTTTATCTATAGGTTTGTGGATAGCACAAGTTTTATACAACAAAAAATGTGCACAGGACAACATTTAGTTACGAGTCTTCATTCAAAGTCTTCTTCCAGATGTGTGTCAGATGTTAGCAATCACAACAGGAGAGGAACCGTTCAATTAAATAACCTGAATACTTCACTAAGACAGTGTTTCAATAGACAAAGCTCAGTAATCCCCAGACAAAATCCCACAGGAATACAAAAAAATCCAGCCAAACTTCTATCCATTCTCAATCAATACAATCCACCAGATGTCACAGAGAACTATTGATCCCACTACTGAATTATTGACCGGTTCCTCTAGACAGAAGGCCTAAATATTATAGATGATGTTGAGCACAATAGGGTGAGCTACATTGCAGAGGACTGCGAAGCCGTGAGAGGCCAAGGAAAAGATGGAATAAAATTGATCCATGAAATTGTGATGAGGTTGGTGAAATGTTAAGCCAAGACAGGGGTGGATAAGAGGGTAAAAAGAACTGTTTTTGCTTTACTCTATCTCACCTTAAGGCATTGAGGGGTCATGGGTGACAGAGGGCGTAAAGAACCATCTGACCTGCAAAATATGCAGATAAATGTGGTATAATTAATTTAACTGCTAATACTTTATAATTAATAGAAACAACAAAACTACAGATGAGATAGAAGGATTTTGCGACCATCTTTTGGTCTTTTGCGTCTTTCATCAATTGTTTACTCTTTCACTTTAGTGGGAAACTAACCAATTTCACTTCAACTGATTCCATTATCTTCCACTGCCACCAATAGCTTCATTAAAGTGACCTTTTATGTCTGGTGCCATAAAGCAACCCAACAGATTCTCCACCAAATCTAACTCAGACAAATCAAATGAAAAATGCAGTGTGGAGATCAAAATTAATGCTGAAAGACTAAAGGTAGCACCATTACTTTTTAAAAAAGCATAGACAGAGGAAATAAATCACTACTCTGGGTAACCAATTTTAAATCAGTTTTATATTTCTACTTCTGTCTGTGTCTCTAGCCCACTCCTACAGAGGTTACCCCCACACTCACACCAATAAGAGTCAGCAAATTAAACAAAAAAGGTACTTTTGTACTCAGACATTTTATTAAGCAATCTCATTTGTCTGTGCCATCGCCGGTACTGACTGTAACTACTGTGAGAAGTGAGACTTATAGATGTAACAGAAGAGTTAACTGGGGAAAGGTTGACCATTAAAATGAATTGCAGCTTCTGCCGAGGAACAAATTGTCTATTCAGCGAAATAGGATCTGCCAATGCCGTGATAAAAGACGGTGTGAAGCGTGCAGAATATACTGTATGAAGGTGTTCATTCCAAAATAACTTATTGTCTTTGCTGCTTGTAACACAACAAGTAAAACTGGATTATTCCGTCCTCAAAAACACAATTATTTTGCAATATTTTAAGATGAAAAATATATTTAGCTGATGAATAGGCTGTATTTAAGTATTTGTAAGAGTAAATAGAAGATTTTATGATGTACTTCTTAATTTTCTTAGATTAAACTGTACTAGAAGCAATTAAGTACAACCTTCCCTTTTTGGACCAATCATTACTTTCCGGTACTTTAATAGCCAGAGTTATGTCATAGCTTAGAGAAAAGGTGAAACTGTGAAAATAATAATACTGTGCACACTCATGTCCTGCATGGATTCATTATTTCTTATATCTTTGTGTGCGTACGTCTCTTTAAAAAAGCAGGGACTTAATATAGTAAATTCAACAGTCCAAATTAGATATATAACACTTAATGTAATTCTATCTCATCATGGCATAGTAATGATCAGGGAGTGATTACAGCCAAACAATATCCCACTGTGATTTGATGACCTTAATTCCTAATAACAGGCTTTTGTCTTGGAACGATAGCTATTGACACTTATGGAAACAAAAAGAAACAAGAGGGAGAGACACATAGACTGGGTGGGAATGGATGATAGTGGGGTGAGGGTGAACACAGACTGATAAACATGCAAACAGTATGCTATACCATATGGGAAAATTATCACTGAGGAGTCAAATTAATAAACCATGGCAGTTTCATTTGGAAAAATGTAAATTTTGCTCCCCTATTGTCAACTGATGAAACACAGAGAGCAATACTAATAGCAACAAATAAGTAACTCATCAAGGCTGTAAAGACACAGAATAAAGCATCATCTACAGAATCTCACCCTAACTTCATAAAAAAAGTAATATGCTACATATAATCTACATATAATATACATATATACAGTACATATAGTATATTATAAAGACATTACAGCACTGATTATTCTTCAATAGACAATTTATCTCTCTAAATTGCGGTGCAAAAACACCATAGTGTTAAACCACTGAGTATAAATAACTTATTTTGCACATGCATTACATACAAACATACTATACACACATAAACACACATTGGCTATCCTCAGTCAGTCACTCACACACATGCACAAATACATACTCTCTCTTTCTGTATTTCACACATATACACACAGTTGTGTAAACTTGCATGAGTGCACAGGCAGACACACACGGATGCCTCTATTCACTCTCACATGAGTGAATGTATAGGCATGGACAAAAAGCTTTCGGAAAATAATCTGACTCACACATACTTGTCTACACACACACACACATACACACACACACACCATCAATGGGATTTCCTCATGGGTGCCTATTCCCTATCTGCGTCACACTTCTCTGTCAACATGTGGCAGAAAACATTTCAAAGGGAAGAGAGGGAGAGGAGGACAAGGGAGGCTGTGAGGGGAACAATACAGGATGAAAGAGAGCGAGAGCGAGAGAGGGAAGTGGTATACTGTATAGATGAGTAAACCAGCTATCAGAGCAGAACTGCCTGGTGAAGAGATAAAATATGTATATTTTGGCTTGAATCTCATTTTTTTTGACTTTTCAGCGGCAATTTAAATTTGTGAACCATACCAGCAATATCGTTTTGTTGCAGTTTAGTCAGGATGAAATGGAAAAGCAGCAGAAATATAAAAGAAGAAGATAAATCAGACTGGAAAATGGAGTAAGCAGAAGAGAAGAGGACACGACTAAGTTCCTGTATTCCAGCGTTTCCACCAGTTTGACAGGTAGGTACAGTGACATTAGCATAGTGATTAACAGTGACATTAGCATAATGATTAATACCTGCATTAGCATAAGCACTGTGCCTGGGAGAGCATGGGAGAAAGCCAAAGAAACAGCAAGACAGCAAGAGAAAACGGGAGTATAAAAGGAAATGATGTAGAGCACCAGAAGGATGGAAACACTAATTATGTAGAGGAAACAAAGGGGATGAAGACAGAAAATGACTTTTTTTTTTCCCCAGCTGTCAACAGCTTCAGCTCTGTCTTCCCCAACATGTCTTCATAAATAAGTTTACTCTTTGTCCATGCAGCATGTCCAGCTATGAGACAGGAGTATCCCAACGAGGGAGAATAGCTGTCAGTTCTATTCCCTCCGGCAACACAGCTACAACCCGTATCCTTTTCTATAGGTAGAAACACTGACCATACTATTTGCCTGCTGTGGTCATTGTTGTGAAGATATATTCAAATGTACAGTATATATAGTATATATATATAGACTGTTATTGTAAATCTATAGAGGATGTTGAGTCTTTCTGGCATTAATTGCCTCCAACAGAAAGTAAACCCAGTCTTTGTACAGAAAAATGTTTATTACCATAAAAATAAGGTTTTCAATAGCAGTCAAATAATGACCTCATCAACATCTCGATCAGACCTGAGTCTGCGACAAAACAGCTATGATTTGTTGTTTCTTTACATGGGCAGAAGCTCAACAATAAATCAATTTAGCACCAGGCACAATGAAAATTACGGCAACAGTAAACATGTCATCTCCTTTGACTGATGAAGTCCTCGTCTGGGTCAATCAGGAAAAAATATGCTATTTAGTTTTGGGCAACAATTGTGGTTCCCCCCTTGGGTGTCCAAACTGTAATTTTGAAAGCTGAAATGAAGTGGTGACTAGCGTCATTCCTCAAAGTTTCAGCAAATTATAACAAACTAATGTTACAACCTCCAGCCAATAAAAGGCTGAAGATGCCAGAGTACAGCCATGATGCTCATCAGTCACTGAATCAGATCAGTGGATCTGATTTGGATGGCCCACATGTCATCTATTGTCTCCTCTTAGATTTCGCTGTTGGGAATATGTAAAGAGACCCATGCAGTACATCTATGTGCATCTATTTGAAGTCATATCACTGTTTGTGAATGTCACCTGCTTCAGAAATACAATGCAACAAGTGGAAATATGCAGTCAAGACATGCAGAAATAATTACAAGAAAGGATGGAATTATGGTTCTCCAAAGATACACATTACTGTCTCTCCGGGTCTAAACAGAGAGGAGTGTTATGGTTAATGGTAGGTTACACACTTTCATAATATGCCTTCCAAATCTCAACAACACATTGTGCGGATGTCAAGCCAATTTTCTGATTTTCCGGAGGCAGGTTCAGAACAATAAAGAAAAAAACCAACCAGTGTTATGAGTAAAAACTATACCAGTCTAACAGCAAGTACATACAAGTATAACAACCATGTGAACATATCCAACTATCTACGGGCTTGTTCCATTTTTAACACCCTGATGTGAATTAAAAATTAATATTGTCCTGTTAAAAAAAAGTTTTCTTTACATTCATTGTTACTAGCCAAAACTCATTGTGTGTTGATCTAACAAATGTGTTGAATCATTTCCGTCCTCATAAAATACAGTATTTGTGTAAAATATAAACTTTTTTAAGTATTTTAAATCCTGCATTGCTTACATCCATTTACTAGCTTGCAGTCTTCCTCTTCCCTGCCTTTGCTGGCACATTGCTGCGTTTTTCTGCACATTACAACCACTTTTAGATCAGTGGAATAGTGTGAAAAGATTTGCAGGACTGTGTATTGCATCACCCATGTGCATGTGCGTGTGCATGTACGTCCTTGTGTGTGTGCTCGAGGCAAACACAATGAGGACCCACTCATAAAAAAAACTCCATAGCACTACATAGCATCGCAAACTCCACAGGGAAACTTTGAGAACCTCTAGAATTAAAAAAAACAAATAAATAATTAAACCACAGCAAATAGAGGCTGCATAGATATTTTCCGTGCACAACAGCAAGAGCAGCGAAGCTCATGCATATCAATCTATAGTGCCCAACCAGAACTTGTCAAGTCATAATAAAAAAGTTATAGACTTCACACATTCACAGTCTCAAAAGGCTTCACAGGTCTAAGAAACACAAGACAATATAACAACAATTCAATTCGAAGATGGAAGAAACCATCCATTATTTACCTTCCATGGTGAATTCAACAATGGATTGACAGTGTAGCCGATCAGGCAAAACCTGTGCACTGTAAGCACAATTCACTGGCAAGATGCTCTGCAATTGCCATCATTAAAGGTAACAGCTACGGCAGCTGCCAGAAAATGTATTCAGCAATTAAATTGATATGTTGAGCAGACAGCTTGTAAAGGATAGTCCAGTTTAGCTGCATTATTCCGATCATCATCGTATCACTTCACCCACAGCTATTCTCTCGTCTCTAATTCGACAATCAATTTGCCTTTTTCTTGGGGAAAAAGCAACATAATATAATATCCATTACCCACTCCTGGTGTAAATGACCACCTCTCCACACAGACACCTCATCAACAGAAGTCTAGTTATCTTGATGTATGCATGCCACCCTTGAATTTCATATAATTTTAGTGCCAAGGTCTCATCCAAATGGCCCATTACAGTCAGATGTCGTTTAACTGCTGCTAACAGCCAAACCAATCAGCGGCCAGACATTGTATCACATGACCAGGGGATTTAACAAGGGAATGCTCATTAGAAGTATCACTCCAAGAAGAGCAGATGGGTAAAGGACAGACGGATCAATCTGATTTCAGCATATGACCAAATTTTAAGGAGGCTTTGTGTGCTTTCTTGGATGGAACCACTCATAAAATGCAAGAGTACATTGAAAAAGATTTACACAAACTTTGATAGCCTCTTGTATCGTGTGTATGCACCTGGATATATCTGTGAATGTGAGAGTATGTGTGTGTAATAATGCCAGTGGCACAGAGGGCCACATGTGTTGGTACAGAGGTGACTGAAAGTGAATTGGAAGCTATTAATCTGACCTTCCCTTGCTATCAGATTTGGTTTGGAGCAGGATATATATTTACTCCACATGCTCTGTTTCTCTTTGCACAGCCTACTCCTCTCTCTCTCTGTCTCTCTCTCTGTCTTTATCTCTCCCTGGATCTCCCTCCTGTTCTACCCTTCTTTCCAATCCACAGGTATAGGTTTCGATGTGGAGAGCAGCATTTTACATTTCTACCTTTGAAATGATCTCCATTATTCCGTTCCCCCATGCTGCTGTGATTATCCCTTCTCTATGTGAATGAACTCGTCTGTGTCTCTGCCTGAGTGCTGGTTAACATGATATTCACAGCTCCGCACTCCGCTCTATCCTCACTTTTAGCCCAGCATCAGTGGATTCACACAGATGTGGATACAATGACAGTACTCCCTGATGGAAACTGTTTTGTTGTACAAAGTTATGGAGGAGAAACCACAGACCGTGACGTGTTTGCCTTGACGTTTTATTTCTTATGCAACTTTTCAGTCAATTCAGTGTGGAAATGTACAATTTAGCAAAAACAAATAGCAATTTCACAGGGAGGGTAAAACTATGTAGAACCAGAAAACACAGTTCCATCTAAAGTATTTGTTTGTAAGGTTTTTTTGCCACTAAGTTTGTCCTGGTTTCTCCAAGTCAGTAAACTAGGTTTACAAGTGCTGCCTAACCACCACTCTCAACATAACAGCAGGGCTGTATCCTTTGGTTAGTAATATTGTTAATATTCAATAAGATAATGTTTTTGTTGTAGCTACATAGAGAATGTTGTTGTGGAAATGATTTTTCTCTTCTAGCCTTCTCCTGTTCCAACAGTTTAAATAATACAGCTTTTTCTTCTGGTCCACCCATCCAGCAAAGAAAATCCAAAGAAAAAACAGATTGAAACACAACTGCTATCATTAAAATTGATTAAAATGACTCCCTGCAATATGAGGGGATTGGTAATAGTGCAGAGAGAATCAACACCGAAGTCTGCAGCTCTGCACTTTGCTTAGCTGGTTTCACTTCATTATTTTGATTTGCCAGATAATATCAACAAAGTGACCCTCCAATAACTCCCAAGATATGAGCTGATACATACGCAAAACTGTATGCAACTTGCCCTGCACACCAGGACCAAAAGGTGGGTGAATATTGGATTTACATATAGCAGTTGCTATACATTATTGACCAACTCCAATAGGAAACGTGTTGCTCTTTTAATGCATGTATAATTTTAAAAAATGTGCTGCTTTGGTAGTCCAAACTATACAAAAATATATCAAAAAATAAGTGTTCCTTGTTTTGCTGAAACATTTCTAGTTGTCGTCTAGTTTGCATAATACTAAGATGTGTTTCTAATATCTAAGTCTAGTGTCATTAATATAAATGGTCCTTCAATCAGCAATATCCACCACCTGCAAAACAGTTCTGTTCTATCTCTAAAACAATTCTTTGCAGGATGTTTTGTCTTTGTTTTCTCACAACGACTGGGTAAAACAACTGTGAAATAGGCATTGTGGGTGTGCATTATGGATTACAAGCAGAGAAAAAGACCCTAGCAATTACACTAAAATGAGCATATGAGTACAAAAAAAGTGATGTGCGAATGACAGACAGGAGATAAATGGCAACATTATTTCAGACAGCCATTTGTATTAAGCGCAGAGTGACTAAAGTTTGATCTGCAAGTAGCCAGAGGTGTTTCTTTTTTTAATGTTGATTGCCAACTATCCCACTTTCACCCACTGACAGCCTCTCCCTGCCTTTGTAAAATGATTTAACACAATGATAACTACAAATGATTTACTGTCTAGAAGGGAAAGTATGAAGAAGAGTGATAGAGAAATAGGGAGAGGGAGGGGGGAGCTGAGCAACAGCGGCAGGAGGGGCTAGTGGGGTCTTAAGCTCCCTTTGTAAAAGGCTGAACCCCCCCTAAGCCTCCCCTCCCCCAATATATTTTGATGAAAAATATTCATTGAATAAAAAATATAATATATATATAATATCTGAAGACATCAGACTGACTTTTACGTAAGAAAACTAAACTATGAAATCATATTTTCACAGGTGTTGATAACCGTTGACCTTTGCTGCCTGTTTTGTGATTTGATTGGTTGGTTCGTATCATTGCAAGTGTGACTGTACATGGGGGTGATAACTTTAACGTCAGTCTAGCAGTTTCTAGTCTAGCAGTTCCTACAAGTGTCGAATCGCTTGGTGAATCACAATTCTCTGTCGCTGCTGCTGGAGCTGAGCCAGAAGCTACTACAGGACCCCGTAAGCTCTGACAACCGACAAACCCTTCTTTCCAAAAAACTATTTGCCTACAGCACTCCTCTCTCTTTAGACCTCTTTCTAATAAGTACTCATTCATTCTTCCTTTTATCAGCTCTTCAACTTGAACCCTTTCTTTCCATTTCTGTCCATTTGACCTTTCTTATGATAAAAAATTCCTTCTTTCAAGTTACCCCCCTTGATTCTTTCAGTGCCCTAAAATCTTCTCCCAGATAACTGTGGTTCACTGAACTGTTACGTTAGATTTTCACTTTCTACTCATATCACTACAGCTATACTGATTATTCTCAAGCTCAGCCTCATCTGTCTGACTGTGAGTGGTTAGAGAATGAAGAGAGATGGGGAGCTCTGAAAAGCAGGCTACATAAGTATCTAAATCCGGTTGTCTGGGAGAGGAGGATATCTCCTGTATAGCGAGCGCTAAGGGTGTCCTGGCTGTGGGAGGCTGACTGTGGAGCACCGTCGGCCCAAGTAAAACCATACACCTATGAGCAGTGTGGGAGAATTTCAGCTTTCTGTCACCACCTCAACTATTAACCTACACCGGAGGCTGATTCATCACAGCAGGCCCAGTCTTTGGGCCTGTGCCATGACCACCAGGCTGAGTGTGGATCTTGTCACCTTACAGTCTGCTGAAGAAAAGCATTGCTTGTCTGGGAGCCGAGCTCAGAGACAAAGACAAGCTAATTCTGGAATTTTCCACTGTCGCCACGGCCTAGGCAAAATGCCTTGCAGTCCTGGGCTCCTCTGGCTGCTGTAAGCGGAACGCGACCATGGACAACAATCCCACTCTTCCATGGACTGGCTCCATCACCACAGGAGTGCCAGAGCCTGGGGCTTTTTCAGCCTAAACTGAGGATCCATGGTTCTCCTGGGAGCAAAGCCCAAAACAGTGGCAACATCTACTCTCTGTCACATCTCAGTAAAGGAACGGTTTCTCATCGGCGTGGGTAGAGTGAAGGCCCCAGTGAGCTTGACTCCATGTAAACTAGAGCATGGGTCTGTAGCCCGCAAGGGTAAACATGTTGCAAAGTGCCTATCTGGACCTCCCGCTGGCCAACAAGTTTAACATCCTGAGTCTACAGGAGTTTACTCCACTGGAGGCATGCTCCCACCTTTTACTGTCCCGTCTGCCTTCTACCAGTTTAACTCTCAGTGGACCAAGCGACAGGAGCCCCAGCCTTGATCACCTGTGCTGACAGGTGCTCCATCTCACCACCACCGTACCCCCAGGTGGTCAGGCGTGCACAACCAGGCACGGTGCCCACCCTCAGTGCTTGTTGTTGGCACCTCTATGGTCTGGCAGTGCGCGGTGACTGGACTTTCTGCTATCCAGGTGCTTGCGTAAAGGACATTACACTGACTGCTCAGCAGCTGATTGAACATAACTCTGCCTCTCCAGTCATTGATTTTGTTGGTGTCAACGACATCAAAAATCAATAGTCGGAGCAGAGATATCCCCTTTGTCAATAACTTTGCTGCCATTTTTTTTTTATATAGGCCTCAGCTTTTTAAACCAGACAGCCTCCATCGTTTCCAGGAAGGCGTCTTTTATCAACCAATATCGAACAAACTTTGTACTCCTGTAAGGCTTTTACCTCCTTACATTCAGAGAGTGCAGCTGACTGTACCTTCCTGGGCTCCGTCCATATCCTAAACATGAAAATCCCATGCATGCAAATACTACTCCAGTAATGATTAACAATAGATATAGCCCTTGTAAACACCATCTGCCTATTTCCTGTACAAGTTATTATAACCCTGAAAATTTAATAATAATAAAACCCAAATCCCAAACAAGCTCCAGGTTGCCATTGTTGAGTAAGCCCTCCTGTGACTCTAGGAAAGTCTTATTTAATCCACATGTTTTTAATCCAGAAATGGCCTGGGTTTGATGCATTTAAACACTAGAAGTCTATGCAAACAATTTAATTAGATCACCTGAGAAGTCTTGTATCACAGACTTACCACGATATCCTGGTTATGACAGAAACCTGGCTTAAACAGAGTATACATAATTCTGAGGTTTCCCTAAATAACTATAACTCGTACAGAATAGACAGAGTTGGAAGAGAGGTTGGTGTAGCTATTTATGTGAGGTCAAATTTATCTGTTACTGTTTTAAATCCTGTCATTATAGGCTACCTCATTCTTTTGAATATATTTCTCTAAAAGTTAGCTTTTCTAGTAATAATTCAATTAATGTGGTTGGTATTACAGACAACTTTCAGCTGTCTCTAGTGTAATTAGCAAATTAGCAGACTTACTTTCTCAGTACAATAACTCAGAGATGCTGGTTCTTGGTGACTTTAACCTAAACTGGTTGACAAACGATTCAAATAGTTTAAAAGATATGTCTGACAACCTCAATCTGTCACAGATGATTGATGAGCTGATCAGACCAAATCTGAAGGACCCTTCAAAATCTACATTGACAGATTTGATTCTGTCCGATATGAAGGACAAAAATACTGCCTCTGGAGTTTTTGCACTTGGCATTAGTGACTACTGTCCTCTAGTTTATGTAATAAAAGCTAGACTGGAAAGATCAAGCTCTAAGATTGTTATCAAAAGAAATTTAAAAACTTTCAATGAACAGGCTTTCCTCAGTGACCTTGCTGACAGTAATATACATCACATATGTGAAATAAATTATGTTGAACTGACATTGGAATTCTTACAGATTCATTATTTACTATCACTGATAAACATACGCATTTTTAAAAACTTGATGATGAACATGATGTTCAAGGCAAGGGACAAAGTTTAGGCTTTAGCGAGGCGTGAAGCAGCCCATTGGCTGATTTTTAGACAACTCAGAAATAAATGCACATCCACCCTGAGAAAAGCAAAAGCCAATTATTACATAGAGTTAATCTCTAGCACTTCCACAAATCTGTCAAAATTCTGGAAAGCAGTAAATATAAATAAGAACAAATCCTCTACATCTATTCCTCCTCATGTTATGTTTAATGTCAGCTTAATAAATAAGACATCAAAGATTTGCCATGTTTTAAACACATATTTCACTGCTGCCGGAAATCTGTTTGATATGGTGTAGTCAGGATCAGCTCTAAATAACAAGCCCTTGGCTCATGGGCCCTTCTAAAACTGTAGCTATCAATTGCATGAAAGCAACTAGAGAGGACAAACTAGATCCTTATTTTTTAAAGCTCTGTGCTCTGTGCTTGCTAGACAAATAAGCAAGAGGGCAGAGGTGGCGGCTGCCCCGAGCCCACAGTTCTCTCCAGTTACAAATGGGAACACTTTGGGCCCAATCGGCCTGACAGAACATGCATTTTGTTGTTTAGTTGAATATTTTGAATAAAGTATGTTTGGGTGTCTTGGTTTTGGCAAAAAATGAAAAAGTCCAACTCAGTCCAATCGATGCACATAGAGCACCATGTGCTGTCCTTGGTGTTGAAACATTTGAAGGTGATATCTGATAAAGTGGCTTCACTGTATGTTTTCTTAGACAAACAGTAGGCTTACCTGGCCCAATAAGTGACAATTGGTGTTTATGGATAGGATAGGACATATCAGCTATTTTACAGCTGTGAATTGTAAAATGACTTTATCAGAAGGGCCCCTTGAGGATGCTCCGCCCCCTCTGTGCTAAGAGTCTAGCTCCGCCTCTGTGGACAAATTACACATATCTTTATTCTTGCTATCTCTAGTGGAGTTGTCCCTCAGGTCTGGAAATCTGCACATGTACAGTAGTCCCACTGCATAAGGGCGGTGATAAAAATGATCTTAATAACTATCGGCCAATTTCCAAACTGTCCTGTTTTGCTAAAGTCCTGGAGTCATGGTGTCAGAGTTAGGCACAGTACTGTCACTGCTACTACTCTGGTTATAAACGATATTGTATCTGTTGTTGGCAAAGGGAAATATTGTGTGGACACTGTTGATCATGCTATGCTCCTACAGAGGCTATGTGATATTGGTTTTGATTATAAGTCCTGTAAATGATTTCAGGACTACCTATCTCATACAAAGCAATGTGTAATCTTGGGAAACGATCAATGTGTATTTTTACCACTGTCAAAGGGGGTTCCGCAAGGTTCAATACTGGGTCCTATCTTCTTCACAATTTATATTAACAATATTACATCCTTGATAACAAATTATAATGCCTATCTTTATGTTGATGATACAGTTCTGTATTGCTTTGCTGATTTTACACACTCATCTGCTGAAATCCTACATCACGCCCTTGACAAATTTGACAAGATGCACTTTTGGATTTGACACTAGTTCTGAATTCAAACAAGACTAATTATATGCTGTTCTCTAGAGCCAGAGGTATTGTAGAGAGTGGTTTGCATATTACCACCCTGAACTGACACAATTACAGATGCACCAATCGATCGGCCACCAATCGAAATCGGTCAGTTTTCAGCTGATTGGGCATGACTGGTGACTGCCTGATCAGTCTCATATAGCCAATTTTCAATTTAGTTTATCACTCCACACTAAGATTTATTACCAGTGACCGTTATTCCACACATCGTCTCTGTATGAAAAGGTTGGGTGGGCATCTCTAACTGCAAGCTGTAAGATGTGACATGCATTGGTTCCTATGTATTTATAAAGCTTTGAATGGCAACTCTTCTTTATTGAACTGGTCCTATGGTCAAAATTCAATTTTTTCAAATGATTGGCTAATGCTCAAGGTCCTGCATGCAAACACTGAATTTGGGAAAACTGCTTTTAGTTTCTGTGCTGCTCACACCTGAAACACTTTGCAACATACATTGAAACTTGACACAATTGTATGTATAGTTCAATTTAAAACCATGATTACAAACCACTCCGCTCTTGAACGTAACTGCTTTTAATCTGTGTTCTGTTATTGTTTGTTTTCTTTCTCGTTGGTTGTTTTTTGTGTGTAATTGTTCTGTTTTGTACACTCGACATCATTGTAAATGAGGACATGTCCTAAATGATCTTCAAGTTTAAATAAAGGTTGAATGAATGAAAAAAACTACTTGTGTGTTTTTAAAGTTTTGGCTATCATTCCTAATGATTGTGATAATACTTTACAACAGAAACTCAAGTGCCAAAACAACTTGAGACATTTTTAACAAATCTCCTGTTTAAACCCTCTAAATTGTTTTCATTATGGGTGTATTAAAAGCCTGTGTAACTGTCATGGCAGTGCTCTATTTACTCCATCTTCAAGCCAATAGCAATGATGGCTAAAACTATGAGAAAAATGATCAGAATTTACTCTGAAGATGTAGGTTTGCTTTAGAATATGCCTACATAAATATCATCATATATTTGTCTTATATTAGCATACATCTGAGTTCCTTTCTTGTTGTTGTTATTTTGTTATTTGTTATTCATTCAATATTCATTTGCTTATTGTTTACATAATGGGCAAGGTAGATTTAAGGATTTCCTTTCATTTTTCTATTTAATTTCATAACTGTAGGTCTAACTATGATTTTTAATTCTGTCTTAAACCAAATTTTGTCAATATCCCTTCAGCCTACATTCCATAAAAGTCCACATGCACACAAATGCAGATAAGTTCTGGGAGTGGAGTGAATGTATTCATAAACTCAAAGAGGATTTTATTTGTGGATCAATTTACAGCATCACTCAATTTGAACTCAAAATGTAAGAAAATGGATCTAGTCAATACAAGCCTTTTCATTTTAGTGAAGTAACAAGGACAAACACATACAAGTACACACACTCCTAGATTCCCTCATACTTACTTTCATTCAGTACAGTGATTTGATTGAACGGTGAGAGTGTGTGAAGTGTACACACCAGCAGCTCTGTGAAAGACAGGCTACTACAGTCAGGTTATTTAGTCAATTTTAAGACCTTTTTAAGACCTCTATAAGAAAATCAAATAAACAAAGTAGTTCATTTTGGTTCAACAGCTCTGTCATACACTGAGTAAAACAAATACTTAAGACTTACTTTATACGACCATCTTACCTTTGAAGAAGGAATAAAAGCCTTATCAGACTCTGCAGGTAGAGCACTAGGAGCTGTTCTTAATAAGGTTGAGCTATACAGGGATCTTGGTTATAAAAGCTATACGCAATTGTATAAATCTTGTGTCTGTCCTATTTTAGATTATGGTGCATAGGTCTGGGGTTATTGTAAGCAATCAAAATGTGTGCATAAAACGGCCCCGAGACTTGCAGTGTGTAGTGACAGGATGGGAGCCATGTGAAGTACAGCATGAGGGTGACATGTTCAGACTGTGGACTAGATTAATCAACATACCTGATAAAAGATTTACCAAAAAAAAAAATCTATTGGGATTTTTCAAATAATTATTATTATTAGACATGGAGCTTGCAAAAATATTTGGCAGGGCAGATCTTCAATATATATATACAATATATAGAAATAAATTATCTTGTTGTGTCAGTCAAATTAAACCAATACTATCTGAAAATTATAAACAGAAATGGTCAGAAGAAATTTTGTGTTGAGAACACACTGTTAAGGGTGTTTACCACCCTGAGCACTACATCACCCCTAACCTGACCAGAGCACAGAGGTCTGTCTGTGTCCAGCTGAGATGTGATATCTTGCCTCTGGTGGTGGACCAGATCAGACAGTGTCACCTGTGTAATCTGGGAGAGCTCAAAAATGAGATACACTTTTGCTCTACTGTCTGTAGAATATCCTGATTTGTCTTCTATGTCTGATGACTATAGACTTCAGTACCTGTTTACAGGCAAAGTGTTTCACTTAGCTCAGGTTGTGTTAAATATTTACCAACAGCGTATGAGAGCACTTATGTGTTAAAGTCACAGTCTGTGCCTCAGATATGCCTAAATTATGTTTTACAGCTGTAATGTCTAAGAAGCAGGATTGTGTTCATTTTTGGTTTGACACTGATTGACATTTATGTAGGTGTATAATATTTGTTCTTTCGCTCTCATTATGTTGTTGCTCTTGATTGTTATGTTTTGTAGTGTCTTGTAAGCCCATGCAGGCTGGGAACCTTTTGGTGCATGACAATTTGAAATAAATAAATTACAATTTACTATTCTTAAATCCTAACCACTAAAATAAATACATAAATGCTAATGTAAAGCTTAACTGTTAGCAACTCCTAGCATGCTCAGAGTAAGCGTGCTAACTCTTATAATGCTAACTCTTATAGTGTTAACATGCTAGTAATTAGCATTTTAGCATGGAATATTCGCATTTTTGATTGACATTTCATAAAATGAAAAGCCAGGGTATCATGATGAGATACATCTCATCCTTTTGGCATATTTGACTGACAAACTGACAGCAAAGCTAACAGCTGCTAAAAATCGCACCATATCGATGGTAAGAACAACAACAACGTAGAGTTTTACAGTTTTTATCAAAATTGAATTACTTTTTCGTCACATTAGCTTGCATAACATCTCACAGGTAGTGAAACAACAGTAGAACAGCCAAACTAGCGACAGACAACTCAAAGAGCATGCTACTTTTTTTATCTTGCTAGCATCGCTGCTGTGCTTTTCAGATTTTATGAGAGAATATGGAGCTCCACTGCTTTCCAGTCTGAATATTTTTCACCAACTGCAGATGAGTTTGTGTTCATCATGTTCATGAAAGGGGGGCAGATGAAAAACCCTCTGCTGAGATCATACAAGAGAGCTTAGTCTGATGGAGAAAATTATACTTAATCCACTTTTGAGTTCTTTCAAGGTAACACAGGAGGCGAGACTGGAATACATGTAACAGAGACATAGAAAGAGACAGCAGGAGAGAGACTGAGGGAGACAGAATTAAAGACAGGATCAAAAAACAGATGACGCCGACTTTTCCCAAGCAAGACATTTCATTTAGACCTGAATGGATGACTTGCCTATTAAGCAAGTCTCTAACTCTTTTTACCCTGTCTTTCTACATTTTCTCTCTCTCTTACTCTTCTGTTGGTTATATAAATTCACGTCAGGCCCAGCCACATGCTGATGTGATGCCTGCTTAATGGACAGGTAAGAAGGCGGATTGTCTACAACAGAACGTTTCTTTCAATCTTATTCTTTCTCCCTGTCCCAGAAATCACTTACCTCAGCTGGGAAGAAAATGTTGTCCCTTATCTATGGGCAAACACAAATAATATAAGCATGGCTGTTACACATGCTCGCATGCATGCAAACAAACAAAATTGCAGCTGTAATACACACAGACACAAATCCACACTGTGTTTGCTGTATTCCCTGAACCTTTCTCTCTGTCTTAAACACTTTCTATTGATGGTGTCACTTTTTGTCACTTTCCCTCTTTCTACTATCCACCTTTACGTCTTTCTATCAGTGTAGTTTTCTTCCTCTTTACTTTATTTATCTCTGTCTTTTCATTTTTCTGTCTCCTCACTTCATATCACTTTCTTTTATTTGTACATCTGTTTCCCTTATCACTTCTTTTTTCTTTCTCTGTTTCTGCTTTAATGAATTCCAACCAGTCAGTCAAACCAAATCTTTTTTACACACACATATGCATACACACACACGCTCACTCTTTACATCCAGTGTTACTACTTACAGGTACATACCACTGTGTGTTTGAGGAGTCTGTGTGTAAGTGTGTGAGTCACACATCACCTCACATTAAGTGTTGCTCTTAAGAAGCTTGATAAGAGGTGTGTGCTGAACCTGGGGGCAGCTAACGCAGTGTACTGCTTGTAATGTAATCTAGCACTCCTGTCATTTCTTATACAGGCACAGGTGAAAGGTGTGTGTGTGTGTGTGTGTGTGTGTGTGTGTGTGTGTGTGTGTGTGTGTGTGCATACACTAGTGTGATAAAATACACAAACATTTCACAAAAAGACAGAGATTTGTGTCACACAGATTAATGATGCCAATTATTTCATAGCCTACAGCAACACCAACATTTTCCAGGTTAACCTCTAACTTCCACTACAAACATTTAACATATGCAACTGGCTTTTGGATCAGTTCATGATTATCATAGATTCATTAAACTTTTCTATATTGATGCATCAGCTTTTAACAGAGAAGGCCTCAGAGCACATTCACATCAAGCACATCAAAGTAAAGGTTCAAAGTAAAATGATTTCCTCTGCACTATGTCAATAAAACTGCAGCATTTGGACTAAATACCAAATTCAAATATGGATTGTTAAAATGCTACAAATCCATTTTGAAGATCAGAGGAATACTTTGACATTTTGTGAAAGATGTTTGTTCTCTTACTTGCCCTGAGATGAGAAGATTGACAACACTCTCATGTCTGTAAGTTAATTATGGAGCCAGAGCCAGAGGTTGATCAGCTTAGCTGAGCATAAAGATTGAAAGCAGAGGGAAAAAGCAAGCCAGGGTGTGTCCAAAGCTCAAAAATATGCCTCCCAGCTTAGGCTACTACTAACAGCTTAGTAGTATCCAACATAATAGTATCTCAAAAACTGGCGGTGTGGTTTTACAGGGAGTTAAGAGCTGGAACTATTTTTCTGCTTCACCAAGGGAGGCCCACTCTGTCTATCAGATAAGTGCTCTTTTCAGCCATTCAAATGCACTTCTACCCCAAAATTTTTTATATATGTATGTTTTTTTTTTTTTTACAAAAGAACCAGACATTTTCTAACACAGTTGTTCATCATTTGTACTGATGATTTAACCGGAAGAGTTTCACGCCAATCCAAGCCGTAAGAGTGCTGAAACTGTGCGTAACCTAACATTGTCTATGGGAATAGCTCCTCCCAGTTCGAAATATACCTCTAAACTGGAACTGTTGAAGAGTTGGTCAGGTGTGATCAAAAAAAAATCAGAGTTGGTGTTAATAAACAGAATCAAGCAGCTCCTAATGCATAGCGATGATAAAAAAAACCCCTTCTTAATGCTTACTTTATATTCCAGAGCTGGGGGGTACTGAAAGATTATCTGATTATGGGATAGGAGACCAGAGGCATGCGGTGTTTGAGATCTGAAGATGATCTATCTGCACGCACACCACTGTCATCACCAGTATAAAAAGGATATGGGCTGGAGACCATGCGGATGCACCAGCTGCGAGGACAGGTTGTCTGCTTGAGACAGAAGAAGACCACAGGTACTAGCTCAGGGTAGGGCACAACCAACACACTGGTATCACTGCTGCCATCATCATCATCGTCGTCGTCATCGTCTTCATCATCCCCCTCGCACTCTACCACATCTTGCTGCTCCTCCTTCTCAATCTTCTCTTCCTCAATAATCCCTTCCTCTTCTATCTCCTCCTTTTTCTCCTCCTTTTCCTCGGGACACGGGAAGCGGCGCGGGGAGGGCCTGCGTGGGGAGGAGGAAGTGACGGCGTCATCGCTGTCGCCCCTGGCTATGGCTGTTGTTACCCTGGAGATTGTTGCTGATGATGGTGTCGTTGCTAATGATGTTGCAACGCCGGGGCCCTCCTCCTCCTCGCTCGTCATGGCAACACAACGATCTGAGATGAGAAGAAGAGAGAAGACAGAGAGAGAGAGAACATTTTAAAATTCACCAACTACTTTATTCACCTCAGATTAGAAATCAATACACAAACCAGCAGTTTATCGATCAGGATAACACCACTAAGCTGATATTTAACCCCATTATGAAGAGAAAACACCATGCCAGAAAACAAGAAAAGTCAAAAAAAGGATTCCTAAATTTTATATCTTATGAGCTTTGTCTGATCTGCTACCCCTATTATAAGGCTGCGGTTAAATTTAGGCAAGGTTGACGAAGCTCATTTTAATGGTTTTAATGGTTTAATGGTTTAAAGGTCACAGAAAGATCACCTTCACAACTAGAAGAAGCCAAATTTGAATGTCAGTAGGAGACAGAGTGTGAACCGCCGTCTAACAGGTGGGAAAGTCACACATGTATGCCCAACTATATGCCCGACCACCTCCCTAATATGTTACAGCAGCCTAACATTTTCACACTACTTCAACCTTTGGAACGAAGAGAGGACAGTCATTATTCACACAACTGCAAGATGTTTCTTGCCAGGAAAACATACAAATAGAATAAACACAAACAGAAAGAAAAACAGTCTCTCCTCACGCCAATCAGTGTATTAAAGCAAATACCTGGCTGTTTTTTATGACATTGATTATTATACAAAGTTATCTGAGCTATTGCACATAGTCTAAAGACAATTAAACAAAGCAGAGAAGACATATGACATGCATCATTTACCAAAGACTTAAAAAAATCAGATCTGTTAAAAGCAAAAGACAAGACATAGAAAAGCAGCACAAATGAGAGGTTGTAAATGAGAGAAGGTGGCAAAATGCTCAAAGCTTTGAAAAAGAGAATGAAAGAGTGAGGGAAGGGAGAGTCAAGAAGGAGAGTTCAGTGGTTTAGTCGGAGGTTTAGTGTTGAGAGGAATCAATTCTGTGTAGCTGGAGAGAGAAAAGAAGGAACAGTAGTCCTGATATGACTGAGTGGCACCTGCTCATGGATTTCCAATGAACAAGCAGAGCAAGCATTTCTCAATAAAAGCTACACAAAGCTCAAATCCACTTCACTCATAGATGAATGCTTCTGGAGGTCCTTAAACTAACTAGACTGTGCTCGTCTGAGTTTTACGACCACAATAGAGAGGCGAAAGACTTGTACAAAAAGGACTGTTAATTTATCTTCCCTTATTATAGGAACAATATGGAATCAATTTGTCGGTGGCCAAGAAAGTGCAGCATCCACTCTAGCGGTGCTTACAGTTACATGTTCACAACAGAGAAAAGAAAGCAAGCAATTTAGAGCAAATTTTGTGAAAATGAATAACCTAACAATGCAATGCAGTGAGTTTTTGTAGCCAAATCAGAGCAGGAAACTGGATTAATTATCGGGTCCTCTGTAAGATAACATAAAACTTTATTGATCCCTGCAGGGAAATTAGATTGTTGCTGCAGCACAGTAATGGGAGCCCTGCAAGGAAAGAACATGCAAACAAGAAAAACAAGCAATACATACACAGTGGAAATTGAAATGAATAAACAGATGTAAAAACAGAATGTAAACAGTTGTGGATTTTTGTAACCATATGTTGCTAACAATTAAAACAAGTATTGATAAACAACCCTGTCAAACCCCTGAAAATACCATTCTGTAATTCTGTATTAAATATTTTATATAGTTCATTAAAATGATGTTAGTGGCATTGTACAGCAGTGGTGTAACACAAAGATACTATCAGTATCTGTATATGTCACAAAATATCTGTGTTCAGATATTTATATGGAAAGTTTATACCTGTAGAAATTGTCTAGTCTGGTTCAATTTTTGCATTAAATTGTTTTTTTTTATTGCAATTTATACTCATCGTACAGACATTTACAAGAAGAACCTTCAAAAAAAAAAGAAAGAAAAATCTATACCAAGTCAAAATAAAACCTGTGTAATGGCCCAGGGGAAATCAACAGTGAAATTAGAATAGGAGGTAAGTAGGAAAATGTAAGTCAAAATTGCATTGGGCCATACTTTATGATTTTCTTTAAAAAAAACTGGAGATTGTGTAAACACAGAGGGGGGGGGGGGGGCCCAGATGAATGTAAAGTTGGTTTATGAGAGAAAAAAGCTATCAAAAGAAATTCTGAGACGCTCCCAAATGACTCATTTGCATTTGTTTTCGAGACGGTGTCAAACTTCAGCTCCTCGGTTTCCCTCTTATCAATTTGTGAACGGTGCCAGGCCAGGTAAAAATAACAGCTGTGGAAGATTGGTCAAACTTTATCCTTCATTGGACAACTAACCTGGTGAAAACTGATGAGAGGTTATTGGGGTCAGTGTTGCTGAGGTGAGTATTGAATTTCACCATGTACATTTTAGTTATTTGGTTCATTTTAATCATGAAAAGTCCTACTGCTTTGGCTACTAGATGTTTCTGTTCCAACTGTTCAGGCAACAATCACCTGGATTACTTTGATACTGAAGAAAATGTCTCAATCTGATGAGTATAAGACAAGATCTGAAGTCATAAGGGACACATTTTTTAAATATAATTTCTAAATGGTGTATAATGTCTGTGTCTTTCAGTTTAACTTATGACTCTGAGAGGAAGCAGTGTTACATTATTGGTAGATTGTGTCAGTTGGGGTGGTAGTGGTTGGTCAAACTTATGGTTGCTTTTTTAGTTATAGTCTACTTGTGTTCACACTGGCTTATAACAAGAGCTGTAAACATGAAGTCATAGGTGTGGATGGCATGATGTTGCCAAGCTACTGGACTTGTACCCTCTGGACATATGATACAAAAACAAAGAAATGCATTTCAGTAAATATTCAGAAAATATCTGACTCTGATTTAGATGGGAGAATGGCAGACAATAAACATAGAGGAATGAAAGTGCATCTCGGCAGCCTTTTCCCTAATAAAAATGCAAAGTGCAGGAGTCGTTGACACCATTACTGCTCATTAGGGCCAGTGGGACAGACTAGCTGCTGTTTACTGTCTGCAGCAACGCTCTGCTTTGGCTTCACTGCTGTGTTTGCAGCTGTTGTTAATTGTCCTTTCCGGTGAAAGCAAGTAAAGTACTTTGTATCGTGAATATGTCCAGAACTTTCCAATTTCTGTGCTTTTGTTGAAGAGTTAATACTTATTGTGCTTTTTCAGACACAGAGTGACTTTAACAACCCAGACTGCTCTGAGCATTGCTTGGCTCTGTACTATTGATACAGTGTATAATGTTGTCATTGGCTGCTCTGTTTTATTCTGGGTTTTTTTGCATATTTCTACCTATTGCCTCACACTGAATGGCACATTTAAGTGTGACACAATAATGTGCCCCTGACTATGAAGTGATACTAGGAAAAGAAAGCAGTGAACATACATAATATAATATTATGGCTTTTTGTTACCTGCACCCTAGAGCACTTGTTAAGGGACAGCTGATTATGCAAATATGCAAACAGCCCATTTTGTTTAAGTTAATATTGCAATCTGAAAAAGCAACCTTAAAGAAAACCATTTCAGAAAACATTTCCATGCATTTTCAACTGCCCGACCTGACTAACTGTAGGGATGTGCAGAGGGCTCAGTATTTGTATTTGTATCTGTATTTGTTGAGGCAGCAAAATTATTTGTATTTGTATTCGAATAAAAGTGGAAAGAGGCTTAAAAACCCTGTTTTTGTTTTTATTACACTTATAATTTTAGAGAATGAAAGATGAAAAGTGATGTCCAAATTAAGAAATATGCGTCATGTAGCAGGTGGATGTGACTCCCCTCATAGAGACGTGCTGATAGACGTAACAGCGGAGCAGAGGAGAGACACTGAGATCGTGACTATAACTGACCTGCTTGCTGGTGTTTGGCATGTTTTGTTTTTTTCTTCCCAAAAACAACTATTATACTATACTATTTAACTATTTTAAAAATATTTGTATGAAACAAATATTCGTAAAAAAATAAACCCACAATTTGTGCTTTGCCAAAAAATGTATTTGTATTTGGGCACACCCCTAACTAACTGGGTGGTTATTTAGGTTTTTATTTAGATTGACTATGTTATAGAGGAATTTAAACCAGATTTGTTTATCTTCTCAGACAGGACTGTTTGCCAAAAATATCTGATAATATGTGGGATTTACAGATTCAATTTCAACCACCATATTGGCTGTGCAAATACCCCAACATTGTGAAACACGTCCATAGCTGAAAAGATTCAAAAGGTTTTGACTGTCCTGTAATGTGTCGAGTTTAAGCAAAATAACTCATCATATCCATTATGGTGGGTGTCTCAGTGCAATTTCAACTATTTTAAGCATCTTCTGGTCTTTCTTAGTCACCACTGGAGTAAAAAGGGAAAGCTTAAATGGATGTTTCATTGAGATGATAATCCAGTGGAAAGGAAGTCAGAGTAAGGTAGAAAGAAGGCACAAAGTTCAAGTGGGATTACATTTTCATCCACGGGTATCACACATCCTTGTACTGCAATTCCAGAAGTGCTTGACTTAACTAAATTGCTATCTCTGGGAACAAAAAGCTATATTTTTGAGCAGCAGTGAGCCCACAGCACAAGAATCTTAATGGTCAGTCAAATGTTAATGATCACATTCCCTGATCATTAACCCTGAGGTGAAGTTTACTAAAGACATAATGTATGATGGGGCATGGCTCCCATTAATCTGCCAAAGATAATATACACACACAGGCTCCAATATAATGACCATGATTTCAGCCTTGGAAACATTAAAAACAAAAAGTCGAACAAAATAAACTTGTTGTTAAATCCATGCTGCTTTGGTAGAATAGATTTGTATGTGGTTAGAGGAAAAAGAGAAAGTGGGAGGAATTTTCATGAAGTTTAATGGCATCTCCTTTGCTGGTTTATTCAAATCAAATATCGACAGATTCCTACAAGGCAAAAGCAATGTAAAAGTATCAATGTAAACTACACAGAGGAAGAGAGGGCACACATTACTGGCACAGTCACTGACCTGTAAAACTAATAAGTAATTTTGAAGAACCTCATGGTCTACTTGCACGACCGCTGCCTTGTTAAACCTGAACTAATGATCCATGTTACCAGATCATGCTGTCACATAATAGCCCTACTTTCACCGGGACAACAGACGGTGACTGTTAAACACTGTTTTATTTTAGCATTTTTAACAGCATGAGCAGCCAAAAATGAAATTATATCTCATTGCAGAGGTGGAACAAAGTCATTGATCTTCACCAGTAAATCTTTGCACTTAAAAGGCACATATTCTGCACATTTGCAGGTCAATAGTTTTAATCTGGGGCTCTGCTGGACTATCTTTGCATGATTAACAGTTCAAAAAACTCCTTATTTATCTTATACTGGCAATTTATGCAGCCCCCCTCCTGAGGAGCCGACTCTGTTTTCAATGGCCAGCTCTCAGAAGCTGCCCCTCAGGAGACTTCCACTGACTCCAGAGGTTACATCAACAAACTATGCAAAAAACTATAGCAGTAGGATTTCACTACTTATACTCATTCTTTACTTGAAATGTCACCTTCTCAAATACTGTACATCTGTACATGTTCAAGCTGAAATCTGATCTGAAATATGCAAGTAGACAACAAAAACAACACGTGGAAAAACCTTAGCAACAACCTTAGCAACCGAGGCTATGGTACAGACATTTATGGACATGCACAACGAGCTGGCGTCAGCTCGTCAGCAAGGCAGAAAAAAAGGTCACAAACAAAATGTTCAGAGCAGGTTAAGTCCTGGCTTCTGACTTTCAGGGAGCATTTCTACATACGTTCACCTCAAGTTTTGGTACTTTGACCATGTTTAACATAGATATCTGACATCATGTACAGTATATACTGTAAAAGACAATCTGCAACTGCATAAGTAGGATGGGACCACAAGCAGGAAAAGCAAACATGTCTCCTAATAAGATACAATGTGTTCACTCTCTGTTTCAATTTTGGTGAGAAAATTGAACATTAGACTGTTAATCTGTAACATGTAGAGAAGAGACATAAAATCAGCAAAGTGACTCAGAAGTATCAGTTACGCATCAATATCTCTCACAACCCCTGAGTATATTGAACTTAGCAAAAGTGTGTTTTATGACTTATGAATTTGATTTTTATTTTGCAAGAAAAATATTGTTATCTCTCCATTAAAAAGTTGCATCTCATCTCAGACTCTGCAGTCTCATTTTAACCCTTTATCAATTTTAGGGTATTAGGATGAAGACGTACTAAAATGACACAGTTAATTGATTTTTCTTATTCCAAAGCATGACACTTAAGTATGAGGGTTTTTTTCCCTAATAAACTGTTGATTTACTGGCTGTGCTCTGTGGACAGCAAAGCTAATTTTCTGCCTTAGGTGTGTTGTGTTGGTACTCAGCTAAAAGGCAATAAAATATCCCAGCCATCCCTTAGATGGTGTGGTTAACTCTGAGTGGCGTATATGTGTGATTAACGACACATGTCAGGCACGGATTGACCTTTACTGATCATATGTCAGCAGCCAGCTCGTATATCACAGTGTTGTATATACAAGCTGGCTGCTGTCACACAAACACACACACACACAGACACACACACACACACACACACACACAGGCACACACATTCACACATAGAAGTCTGTACAGTGAATTATTTCTAAAAAAAATAAAAAGAGAGATTGAGTTTTACTTCACATTTTTGATTTATTATATTTTGAGCACCAATCAGGCTAATGCATAGACGGTAAAGTATGTGTACTGCGCACACACACACACACACACACACACAGTTTACCAGCAATGCTCAAAAAGATTTAGTTCATTTGCTTAGTGTGTTTTTATTTCATAAACATATCCAATATTTCACATCAAAAGGCTAAAGCTTTGGTGAAAGTGTTAAAATGTGTTGTATGAGCACGTGTCCGTGTGTATTGGTGTGTTTTAGCTGGGGGGCCATGTCTGTATTTGAGATTATTATTTGCAGTTTTTTATTCATCCACTCTGACATATTTCTTGGCCTGTGGAACAATCAATGCTGGAGGTTCAGCAATTTTAAAATTCCTGTGGTATGAGAGGTTCTTTTAAAGTCAAAGTGGAAATTTTACATTTGCTTCATATCAACATCTTAATCTTTGGTACACACTTACTCACATGTCAGTGGCAGCAAGCTACCATGCAAGGTGCTAGCCTAATCACCGGGAGTAATTTGGGATTCAGTGCCTTCCCCACAGAGCTGTGGGTCAAACCACCCACACTGTGATTAGTGACCCACTCTACCTCCTGAGCCACAGCCACTGCAAATGCCCCACTTTTCACTATTCTGAACATTTATTACAGAGATTAAAATAATGCCAGCTGAACAAGCCATTAAAATCAGTCATCGAAAAAGTTTCTACCCTTGTTTTTAAAGCTGCAACCTGTAAATTCGAGCATATTCGAACTACAGCATGACAGTGAATCTAGTGCCCTGTTTGCAAAGTCATCTCAATGCTGTTGTTATGCTCTAAAAGTGTCACTAACCTGTGATGATGTTAAAATGCATTTCTCACCAGAATGGTGCAACTTGACAAACCTAATCAACACTATCTCATGAAAGGTGCCCCCATCCACAGCAACATTCAAATGTGCATTATACAGCTATAATAACGAGTTACAGTAATGAGGTAACAGATTTCCAGTATGTGGTATTGCATTTTAATGATGTTAGGGGACTTTTAAAAGGCTGATTTCAAAAATGAGTTAGTCCCTAGTGAGTCAAGCTCTTTAAGTTCTGGATCCTACACTTCCCACAAAACAATTTTTGTCTCTTTGTTAGACCTTCCCTGTCTGGTAAATGACCATGTCTTTCAAACTAAACACCACCAGTTTGTGACGTAGTCTTATAGATCACAATTTTGCAATTAACGAACCCAATCCCTGTTGACCTCATCATAGTATTTTCTAACTTGATAAAGATCCTCCGGAGCCAAAAGATATTAAACTGTTTCCACAGACTCAATCACTGATCCAATGACTAGTAAACTGATTGTGGAGTTCCTCTTTCAACAACTTGTTTTGACATATGATCAGTGCTCCATTAAATCCTATTAAGTCCTGTCCTATGGCAGCCTCGTTGTCTCTGGATGCTCTTCTGACCAAGTTTGACTTTGTGCACATGGAGTTCCCTTCCTTGTCCTTCCCAAGTTCTTTTGTTGATTCCAAAGAAACTGCCAATTGGTTCCTGATGGATAAACAGCATCATTTTCTCATTTCTGTCTTGAGAAAGCACCACTTTTTCAGAACAAATGTGCAATATAACATGAAATGGGTGTGTTAAAGCTGAATTGCCCTTGAGTTATGTCAGGTGGTGATACATGAAAATGCCATGTTATCACATCCATATTTCCATATTTCAATCTTTGTTTCTGTACATCTTAAATGTAACCATCTGTTATATCAACTGCTGCATTTTCTCCCTGCATCATTAGGAGCTCCATCATCTCGGCAGGAAGTCTTGCCTTTACATAACACTATAGCATCTCTATTTAGTCCTAAAACCTCACCATTCGACACCTCACATCACATCAGTGACTGAATGAGTTTATGGGGATGATACACGTACACAGCAGACAGCTGATAGTGCAAGGAGTGAATATGAAAGTGAGGAGTGGACATGAACATACATTTATAATACAATACAATACATTTTAAGCAGTCACTAGCATTTAAGGCTGATACCTAGCTACCTGTGTTGGGCATTGATTTGCTGCACTTTAGCAGGAGATGCAAAGGAATGGCCAGGGATAAACCTCCCCAACACACACATATACTAACACACACTTTTGGCCAGAGTTGAAAGCTAACAACTCTGGTGCTTTGATGTGACACAGATCCTCATTAGCGAACTCCAGACTGTGCTGAAGGCTTAATGGGCCGTAGGCTCACTTATATAGAGGCATTTACACACACATATACACACAGATAGAAATATTACTATACACAAACTCAACAAGACCAAACCTAGAGAAACTGTAACACATACATGGGTAGACAGCTGAGCATGGACACACTCATGCAGGTACATACGCACTCATAAACACTGTACAACATTCCCAGACAGCCTCTGGACAAGCACACAAATCCAACTGCAGACACCAAAAAGTAAACACGACAAGCTCTTAATGATGTCGGCTAACTCAGATGAAAGGCTCTAGAAGGCCCAGTAGAGCCCAGTGCTGCTCCCACTATCCCCCATTGACATTTCCTTCAGCTAACAATACAAGCCATTTGCTCATTGACTTTCTCACAGAGAAACAAACACTGACAAACGAGTGCTTATCCCCGTTCAAACCAAACATGCACACTTGCTCGGTTCAGAAATTGATTTTCAAGCCACTGAAGAAGTGCAGCCAAAGGAGTACAGGATGGTAGGAGTATTGACAGTTAGGGGTTCAAATCCCTGTGGGTTTCTGCAGTTGGAGCAAGGCGTTAACACTTCCATAAACTCTATATAAAACAGAATAAAGAAGTGTTACCTGGTGTTTTGACTGCAACATTTGCACATCTCCTCTCTATTCAATGATACACAGAGAGCCTGGCTAAGAGCCTTAAAAGCCACATGAGATATTTCAACTTGATTTGCTGTTTGTCTAACTTGATTTGCTCTCCCAGTGGTGTGAATAAGCAATGATTTCTGACACCTGATTTATCATTCTTGTTGAGGCTTGTGTGTGAAACCATTAATTACACAAACTAAATGAAAGTTGTAGTACTATACAAATTGTGTTGCCGGCGTAGTCAGAAACATTTCCCGCACACTGAGGAAGTCATTATGTGTGTGCACACAAGTCCCATTTGAAATCTAAAAAGTAAGCGCTGGTGCCCAATACTTGTTTTTCAAACAAATTACAAACTAATTAAAACACATTTTGACTAATAAATGAGTGTCAGTAAGAGTGATGACTAGTGATTACTTGTTAGTACATTCATTTCAGACAGTAATGGACCATGTCAATGCACAGATAATATATTTGGAACTTTTCATTCCTCGTCTTAATTGGATAACAAAGGTATAGAAGAAACCTATCTTTCATCTATCTACTTATGCATCTATCTATCTATCTATCTATCTATCTATCTATCTATCTATCTATCTATAATAAAACTGATTCTCATTCAGTTGTTCATTAACAAGTAAGAACTGATCCCTGTTAAACATAAAATGCTAACTGGATGCTTAGAAGTTACGACGCTAGAGGTCAGATCAATATTTGGCTGAAGCCTGAGCAGCGGAATGATGCAGAGTCTGGGAGACTGGATTATGGGTGGTTGGCTAATTGGTACAAAAGCTAGGACAGTGCTGGTAGTGGCCACTGCTCTACTACTATGATAAAGTAAATTATATAATCCACTAGCTAGTAACAAGTGTTCTCCCCAAAACTGCTGTGAATAACTTATGTTACAGTAATAGTCTGACGGATGCAGCCTTCAAAGTGTTGCCTTCAGAGGAGTAGGAAACTAGCTAAATCTGTCTCAAAGGATTCAACATTGTATAATTCCAATAACAAGTCTATAATCCATCACTAGAGTTATGATAAAAAAGGGAAAAAGAGAGTAATACCATCTGTGAGGAAACTGACACCCACTGCATTTCACATTGTGGGTCTCCAGGTTAGATGTTAACAGGAACCTTGATTCTGTTAAAAACTTAGACACAGTAACCTTTCAAAACAGAAAATACTAAATTTGACTTGTTAAAGGGGGCAGTTTTTGCAAGATGTAACCAAAGTCCTCCGTGATTCTACCACTGAGGAATTCCACAGCAGGAGCAACCAGCAATTCAACAACCCACTCATAGCTTTGTATTATGGTTACTGACAAAAGAGATTGTAACGCTTTTTATACACCCTGAAATTTCTACTGTCAACTACCTAATTTATATACCCAACGATAACAACCCAACATTCTTATTTCTTACACATATTCTGCCTTCACCTGTAGGTTTGTGGCTGTGTGTGAAAATATCTGTGTTATATCTATCGTGGGTTATAACTCTTTTGTCGGCTAACTACAGTACGTCTCTATTCTGGATTCCACATGAGCCAGCTGGCTTCCATCCATAAACTATCCACAGATCAAACACAGATTCAAACAGCAGGGACTCTGTAGTTGTTTGGCTCCAGTGGCTGTGCCGAGAACAAATCATCTCTACATAAACACTTCTGTGCCGTCGCTACCTCAGCAACATTTACCTTCTCAACAGAGACATGTGTGATGGCCTCTGGGCTCGTGCTACTATTCAGGGAGTCAGTTCTACCAGTTAGGGCTTCAATGACTTGCTCAAAAGAATTTTTACTGTTCTGTTGACAAAGGGGGTGCTTAATATCTGTTTTGTATGTGAATGTGTACATGCATGTGTGCAAGTATGCCAACTCTGTGGGTGTTGATGAGTTTGCAGTTGGCAGGACTGTGTATGTGTGATGTTTGTGTCTTTGTCTATTTTAGTTTCAAAGTAATCCTTGTCTATCTGTCTATCCATTGCCAGTTTAAACAGTTAGGGGCCACACTGCAAGAATTAGCTTTTCGGGCTTCTACTAACTACCCCTTCCTCTACCTATTGCCCTCTGTAAAATGTGTGTTTACCCTGTAATTGCACTTACAGTACATTAACTCATGTACTGTAAGTACAATTTTTAGGTATTTGTGCTTTATTTAGTACTACTACTACTTATATGCTCCGTTATACTTGTGCTCCACAACAATTCAAAAGGAAATAATGTACTTTTTACTCCATTTGACAGCTTTAGTTACCATTTACTTTGTATATTAAGATTTTATATACAAATATGAACTTAATTTCAACTAAAAATAAAATAAAATAAAATAAGATATGATGCATTGAAATAGATTACATGACCAGTATATAAAGTAAAATGCCACATACACATTACAGGACCAGTGTGTAAGATTTAGGGGGATCTATTGGCAGAAGTACTGGCAGAGATGGAATATAACATTCATAAGTATGGCCTCTTCCACAGAGGCCACCATGTTGCACCGCCATGTTTCTATAGTAGCCCAGAATGGACAAACCAAACACTGCCTCTCAAGAGGGCCGATCATGTTTTTCACAGGTTTCGTGGCCCAAGTAGGTTCTACATGCTTGGAGGAGGAGTGGGAGGGGTATTCAGTTGGTTGCAATCTGCAACCTCACCACTAGATGCCACTAAATCCTACACACTGGTCCTTTAAATCATCATTAAGTACATAATAATACAACACTCACAGGGGCCACTTGTCTGTATAATGAGTACTTTAAGTAGATTTTGCTGATCATATTTCTGTTCTACAACTTAAGTACAACTAATAATGCAGTACTTGTATGTAATTTTGTAGTAAGGCTACTTGTACTTAGGTATGGGATCTGAATTTTTCTTCCACCACTGGTACCCTGACACCTCCAAGAAGACTACTATGGCAGCTTCATTACATATACATATATATGCCCAGACACCAAGAAAACAAGCAGTACTAATATGCTGGAGTAATACATCTTGGCCCCAAGGTTTCTGAATATCAGTTCATCTGTATTCATTTGATTAAACCAAACTTTATTTGGGAATATGCTCAAGGAAAACACAAAACTAAAATAATACAGGTCTTAAAGCTAGATGCAGTTTATTGTACAATTGTTAAGGTTACGCAACTTGAACTATGTCATTGATATTTTGGAAAGTTCATGGTGGCAAATACATTGCCATTGCTATCTTGGTAGTTTGCCTAAATATCATGAATATACATGTGCATGAATGAACAATAGACGGAGCATAATTATAAACACATCACATGTGCAACACCTGCACACACGGGCTCCAAAGCACCAATTTATTTAAATAGACAGTGTTTCAACCCCAGTCGGGTTGTTAGTTCAAAAAACCATGTTTGTTTTTTTTTTAAACATAATGAGGAACCATTGCCATTGAATATATCTTCCAACTGTTTGCTGCCAATACAAAATGTTCATACTGAATGTTCACTGCCAAACTATTTAATTTGTTTTTCCTAGTATATCCACTTCTGGCTACTAAGCATTATTTTTATTATTATAAATTCAGTACTGTGCAAAAGTTTTAGGCACTAAAAGTAAAGTGAGGATGCTTTCAAAAATAATGTCATAAATGTTTTTTTTTTTTTTTTCATGAGTAAACAGAAGAAACCTAAATCAAATCAAAATTTAGTACACGCACAGTAGGTACTTGGCAGGCAGGTCGCTCCAAGTATCTTGGAGAACTGACTAACAAAACTCTTCAGCTTGACTCAGTGAGGTTTAGCTCAACCAGTGATGTATGTTTTTCAGCCTGCAGAGCATTCCTATCCCTAATAAATGTATATCTAAAACTCCACTACTGTATTTGTTGTACAGATTGTAAAGCCCCCTGAGGCAAATTTGTGATTTGTGATGTTGGGCGATACAAAGAAAAATTGACTTGTCTTGAATACGCCAAATCAGAAGCACTGGAGACACTCACATTCTCTCTTTCTTTCTTCCCATGTTTGTCTTTTCATTCCTTAGTCCTCTGGTGTTTTCCTTTGATAAATATATACATTCAGAGTGGCCTGCATGACCACATACATTTGCATTTGCAGACACTGGCACACATCATGATTCCACATGTTAGACAATTATGTCATTACATTACTGCCCATACCTGTATGTATTTATCATTTACCCTGCCAATGTCTCTATAGTTCTGCTACGTAGATTGGCCAGTTGTCTTGTTTTAAAAGCAGTCAGCAACAAGAATAAAAATCAATGGTATGTCTTTGCAACTTCTCTTACTCATACTTCATGCATCCCTCTCACAGACTTCTTTCTGTAAATCTTTGTTTATTCTTTGCTCTTTGTCTCTCTCTCTCTCTCTCTCTCTCTCACACACACACACACACACACACTATCTCTGTTCATGAGATGTACCTCTTTAAACCTTGACAGCAGGCTTGTGGACAGCACACAGAGAAATACACAAATACTGGAATCCAATTTGCCACGCCACACTGCACACAAAGCACTTGCTGTCTTGCTATAACTCTCCTTATCGCCCTTTACCCTCAGTCTCAAATATATATATATACACACTTCAACTGTCTTCAATTATAACCCAGCAAACACACACACACACACACGTAAAAGGTCCATCCTGTGCTGAAAACAAATTCATCATAACATGGTTAGGAGTACTCATACACAAACACACACACACACATGCACAATAAAACACTCAGGACACCTTAACTAACACACACAAAAAAACAGAAACATATCATGTCACGCAATACTGAGAATCTGGGACAAACGATCCATTACGCTTCCTTGGCACATATGCAAGTGTAACTGGGCTTAGCTCTAGCTTACTATAGTAGACACTGAGTGGTACAGACACGTCTATCTACATCTATAAATCAGTAATCACATGCACCAGTGCGTCAGGGACTGTAAAGAGTATTAAGCAGTAAGCATCAAGTAGCAAGAATAAAGAAGACCAATAGCTAAGTTTAAAAAGTATTAATGTATTAACTGTCTGTATGATGAGAATATAAACTGACAGTCTATAACCATTTACCACTTCAGTAGATAATGTCTAGTGGTCACTTAGTTATGGATCCCTTTAGAGTCTAAGTTTATCCTATATTAGCATTTATCCTATATAAAATATCTTTTAACATCCTACCAGAATTACCTCTTAAAGGGAATAATATCAATTCCAAAATATCAATATCAATCAACAGATCAATGAAAGGAACTTCAACACAATAAACAATGACTTAAGTAATGAACAGTTTCTCCCTTTTTTGTCCTTTAGTCAGTCCAGTGAAACAAATGAAACATATCCGCCAGTGTTCCTATCAGTGTGAGTTGCCTATAAAACCTACTGTAACCGTAAGCATCCACTGGTATTTCGCAGGTACTGTCAATGCTTATTCAGCCTATCTCAATGTACAGTATGTACCAATTCTCCCTTTTTGATAAAACTTTCAGACTTGAATACTGTGGAGAGAGTTCGATAAAAGTTCATTTCAGTTTATCTTCTTACTAGTTTAAAGTACAATAACTTTGTAGAAGTATACAGTACAGTATATTATAGGCATGTGTTAGCAACTGGGAAGTTACTGATTATAAAAAATGGCCACACACTAAAGGCTCATAATTTATGTCATGACTAACTCAAGTTACATAGTGGAATTGTGATACTCTTTCAAGTCTGTGTCAAGGTTTTCATGGGTTTTGTGTCCACTTCATGTTTTATTTTGTAGTCATGGTTCTTGTGTATGTTGTCTAGAGTTACTTCCGGTTATTGTTCTAGTTTCCCGCCAGTTTCCCCTACACACCTGTGCCTTGTTTGTAATTAGTCTTGGCCTATTTATACCCCTGTGTTTCCACTTACCCTTTGCCAGATTGTCATAGTCGCCCTAGTGTGTACATGCTCTCCAGCCATTCTCTCTTTGTGTTTGCTTGCCTGGTTTTTGTCTCTGCCTGGATTAATGGACTTTGGTTTTTGTGCTGTTTCCCTGAATGGATTCTGCTGCCTTCACTGACTGCCTTCCCGTGTATAACCTCCGAGTTTCCAGATAAAGATTTTTATTGTACAAACTGCTCTTGGTGTCCTGTGTTTTCCTCTGCATCTGAGTCCCAGTTTTGTACAAAAATGTTAGAGGAGTCTCAAAGTTTGTGGATGTGTGTCTGAGTAGACTGCATTGGAGCCGGTTTGAAGCCCAGAGTTGCTGCTTGTGGTTGGCACTATCTTTTCCGTTTTGAGCCAGGACCTTCTAAATAAGGAGTGCTGGAAACATGCCCCGCTACCTCAGACCAAACGGATGCTAGCTTACTGGGAACACAGAGCCATCCATACTTGGGCTAACGTTAGCTGTCTTCACTCAATTGTGCCAACAGGGCAGGTATCTTAATCAAGTAACATTAAACTTACCAAATATTGAGACAATACTCAGTGCGAGTACCGGAGCTGGGGATAGCAGCAGGTGAGCAAACTGTCAATAAACGCCCACATGGCAGACATCAAAGCTCCTATAAGTCTTCAAATCTTATTAACAGAGCAATAATTTCCAAAATGACCACCAGCACACTCATAAGGGGGCCTGAATGAAGCAGCTGAGACCACAATAACTCGTTGAAAATTATCAACCAGTATTTCTAGGCAGAAGTTGATACTTTTTGAATGGGAGTCAATTCGGAGCCAGCATATAACAGCCATCAGTGGCACTTCAAGATACTTTCATGTCAGCTTCAGCCTCAAGTTGTGGTAGTTGCCATTTGGTATACATGTTTATATGTACAGTATTTTGTATGTAAATGTAGCCTATATCTAATCTATGCATACTTTGATAAAACAAATGACCAGTCACCAAACAAATACAGATCATTAGTGTTTCTTTATCTGAGTCTAAGACAAAAAGTAGATTTACTACATGATTTAGCTGTCTTTAGAACACAAAGAAGTACCAGCATTCACAAGTGTTTGTATTCTTAAAAGTACCCAACAGAAAAATTGGCATTATAAGTGGTTCAAAAATCCAGCTGACAAAATCCATTACTGACCACACCAGACATGATGCATAATTTTGGAAAAAATAGTGTTGCAATGAAACACAACAAAAGGGGGTATTGATAAAGCAAAACTTTAGTTCAGTTTCCTCCTGCCATACAAAACAAGAAAGGACATTTTGGTTATTACACTGGGACTGGGACACAAGACTGGGACTGCGAGAGATTTTCCAAAATTCTGGTCTATACGGTTTTACTTTATTCAATTTATAGTGCGTACTGCAATCTGTCATCTACAAACCAGTGGTCCTTCTCCCGTCTAATAATCTCCACAGTCGTCACCACCCGCCTGCTCTCTGCTCTCTGTAATTAACCTCCTCCGCTTCCCATGTGTGTCCTAACCTTTACCAACATGAATCTGACTAAGCAGATCTTGATGACACCGAGCCTCGATAAAACTGCTAGTTAACCCTGTGCTGCATATAATTGGACTGTGCACACACACACACACACCTACAGATTACAAGCCCATGTTGCAACTTAGATCACCAAGCTATCATTAGCCTGCATTGTCAAGAAGAATAAATAAACACATAAGCAAAAATGCCCATTATCACTATTCAGGGTGTTGAAAAATTTTCTTCCATTAAGTTATATCATCGCCAAATTTCTTTGCAGACAACAAAATGCAAGTACTTCATGAAAAAAAGTTTGCTCAAGTTTGGCCTAGAACTCCATTTTAGTTGCTAGGCAGTTACTGTTGTGGTATTTTTGAACTACAACGCCTAGAGATCAGAGTTTGACCATAATTGTGACATTTAGAATGTTGTTTTAGATGATGTACTGTTTTCTTGTGGTGTTGCAACCATGCTGGCTGTCACTGTTCATATTAACCATGTTAACCGCACAGTCCTGCTTCTGTTTATTCCAAACAAGCTGCTGTTGCTGTTACTAGAAGCACAAAACACGTCACTTCTTGTGTGCCAGACTTCCAAACAGACGCAGAGTGTTTAATACAGCAAAGTAAAAATATATAGGGAGAATGTGTACTGAGCAAAGAGCAGCAACTGGACATTTATGTAAGTACATATATATATATATATATATATATATATATATATATATATATATCAAATATGTCTTGTTCTCTTTATGGCTTCTATAATTAACAGACCAGTTCAGCTACAGCGGGTAGCATTCATTCAGTTTGCCAGACATTATACAATATAGTGGTGTACTCAGACTTCCCTGTAGAGAGAGGGGAAAGACTGGACCATTTAAAGGCTAGAGTGAGGGAGAGAGAAGGAGTGAGGAAAAAAAGGTGAAGATGGGGAAAAAAAGAAAGGAAAAAGAAGGGAAACCATGACACAGAGAAGGATGGAGGAGACCAGAGGGAGGGGGAGAAAAAAAACAGTGTGGAGGGGGGAGAAAAAGATGTCTCATCAAATCTGGCTGTAGTGACACGGTAAACACAGCAGGAAGCTGATATAAGCACCAGCCTGTTCAGAGTCTAGCAGGTGGCAAACAGTGAGACTTCCACAATAACAGAGGACTGCGGCGATCGGGGTGACTGGTGGAGAGCCTGTTGAATTATTTAGCTCCCTGTCCAACCTTTCAACTGCACTGTTTTAGCCTGTCTGTATCTTTTTCTGGCTGGGACAGGTACCTGAGTGTGTGAGTATAGGTGTGTGTTTGCACCTTAATTTGTTGAGGAAAAGTCAACTCCATTTAGACTGAATTAACATTGCAGCAGGTTGGGAATAAAATATTCAATGGGCTTCTCTGTAACTGCTCCTCTGTAATTTAACTCATCATTCAAGACGGCGTTTTAATCATCATAAAATTATAGAATATGGTCTGTCATAGACATAGACATTCAGCAGGACTAGCCAAAAGAGATTACCAGTACCTACATACCTATAGTTGACTTTACAGAAGCTTTGACGATCTTACTGATCCAGTCTTGATGATCCAATTTGATGAAACTACAGGGTCTTGCTCTCTTTATATTTTTCTCTCTGCTTCCCAAATAGGCCTATATGGTGGCGTTAACAAGTTTCTGTCTATCAGTTTATCAAAAAATGTTTCAACTTCAGCTCTTTCCCTTGGAAAAAACATTATGTAATAAAGATACACTTCAACAGAATTTTCTCCAGATGGGATTTAAAAGTTCTAAGTTCACCGAAAAAGAGTAGATAACTTCAGCTGCACTTATTACCGGGGTGGGGTGAAAAATTACTCACATGCGTGCTTTGGACTGGATTAAAATCACTGACCAGGGCAGTTAAAATCACACCACCTCCTCTAGAGAAATAAATCCAGTCCGAATGGGGTTTCAACAAGCTCTTTTAAAGAAACATCCCGATAAAAAATGCCACAACCTGCTACTGGTGACCAATGGAAGAACTCAAGTGGAACATGTGAGAGGTTTAGTGCATCCGAGTGCAGTCTCTAACCTCCAGTAAAAAGCCTTGCTTTTGAGTGTGTGTGTTCTCACCAATGCCAGTGGCTCCCCCTTGGCCATCTCTCCATGCCTTAAGCAGACTTTTCACTGATTAAGTCGTCTCACAATGACGGAGCACTGACAGGTCAAACAAATGGTCATCTGGACTTACTGAGTCCATTACAAATGGAAGGAGAAAGAGAAGGGGAACTGAAGTGGAACAGGGCAAGAGGAAGAGACAGTAAAAGATGGGATTCAAGTGGAGAGAAAAGAGAAGCATCCTGGTTTATACACTGAAAAATAAAATATACTGTTTAAAAAAAACTTGGAAGACATATCTAGAGGAAAAAATAGAAGCAGGTTTGTGGATCTGACCACATCAACCTTGATTCAACCTTATTTCAGCATTATCCCATCTTTGTTCTCTTGTAAGTATGTGGATACAGACAGGAACAAAGGTTTTTTCTTTTTGGCCTGTATGATGAAGTTTCACAGAGAGCAGCACTTTCAACAAAGGTCTATTAAGCAGAAGTATTTCTTGGACGGTTTGGAGTTCAGTGGGTGTATGTGATAGCTCGAGTAAATATAGGTTTTTAGACGTTTAATGCAAGATTTTTGTAAAAAAAAAAAAAAAAAGCGCATACAACAATGGCTGGAATTAAACACAATGCTAGGGATGTACCAATCCATTTTTGTCTCCCAATACCCATTCCAATACCTTAACTTTGGGTATCTGTCAGTACCAAGTACCAATGCAACAACAATGCAATCTTTTTCCTAAATTTAAAATATATATTCCTCACTGCGATTACAGTTATTTTTAGGTGAAGTAACATAAGGCCAGGCATTGCTGTGGCACTAAAAATAGACTGAAACCGCCTTGACTAAATTAATGTATGGTAGATAGTGGAGATAGTGGAAACACAGAATTTTTTAACGATGAAAACTGACAGAAAGTGGATCGGTCACATCATGGCAAATGCCAGATCTGCTTGATAGGGCCAATACCAGTGTTGATACAGATGCAGTATATGGGATCAGTGCATCTCTACAGAAAACCGTCAGAGACATATTCAATAACAAGAAAGCTCTCAGGACAGAATTAGATAGTCAATACTGAATGGAATATAGAACCGTTGCATGACGGTGGCCAAAAATCTGGCCTGATGACGGCTCAAGAGGAAAGTTCACAGGGGTTGTAAAAAAATCAATAAGTGTGTGCCTGTTGGGAGCATGAGTGTGCACAGCAGATATTCTGAGTTCACAATTAGGGCTCAAGAGATGAAGTAATTTGGAAATATAAGGGTTTGGTTGAGGTCAGTGTTAGATTAAAGGTCATAAGAGCCACCATAATCAATGGGCTTCTTCCTCCTGCATGTTCACCCTCAGTAAATGTGCACAGCATGTCCAAATATACACCAATACTGCCAATAATTAGAGACATCTTGATCACAGACTTCCATCACACATGGAAGGATGAAGACAATCACAATAATGGTAATTTAAGGTTGAATTGACACTTAACCTATTAGGTAATATTTTCACAAACTTTTGCATGTTTGTTCAGTTATTCCAGTTTGTTTAGGCTGCTAAGAACCATGTCCCTCACCCTGAAACTTGAAAGCCTCATGTATCATATCTAATGCCAACCTTGATGTGAAACAGGACCTCTGTTTCTAGTGGAATTTTATCTGAAATAAGGTCCCATTGCAATTTTGACTAATGCTCATATCCAACTACTTCACTGTGAGTTTCATGAGCTCTTTATGACCATCACACAAATAAATAAATCATTTAAGTGTGGCAGCATGACTCTGAGTCAGTCATTAGACTTAATTTTGCTTTATTTTCCCCTTCGATTTGTGTGGCTATAATAATAAACAGTCCAAAACAGGCTAGAACAAAGAGCTCAATTCATTGATTAGCTCATGTGAAACACTTTTTGCCTTTTAACTCTCTCAGCCTGATTGGACATTGCTGATAATTTTATAGACTGTTTATATCTCTAGAATCATGTGGTCACATAAGTTGTGTTGACGATGGTCCTAACCAAAACCTTTTGTCACATTTATTCATTGTGTCACTTTTTACACCTGAAATGAATTGATTCTTTTGCATCCTGGGAACTACTTCTGTTTTTTTTGTCAGTGTGTGGGCAATCTTTTTATGAAATGGGACAATTACAGTAGTCAAGAGGGAGGTGGAGTTGAGCTGGATATTAACATTGTGCTGAACAGAAGTACTGGCTGGGATCACTTGGTGTTCAGTCTTAAAGAGATTGAGTTGAACGTGAGATCTACGTAGAGACAATAGAGCCGTCTGGCAGGAAGGATAGATGGAGCTGGGTATCATCAGCATAGCAGTGGTAAGAGAAACAATGTGAGTGGATAATTGGACCCAGAGAGGTGGTATACTAGGGCTGCAACTAACAATTATTTTCATTATCAATTAATCTGTCAATTATTTTCTCAATTAATTGATTAGTTATTTGGTTCAGAAAATGGTGAAACATGCTGGTGGACTGTAAAAAAATATTGTGCAGCTCTTTTTTATTGATATGTCAAAGGCTTTTGACACAGATGACCATGTCACCTTGGCGAATAGATTCTACAATATTGGCTTATCTAGGCATGCTGTAAATTGGTTTTCAAATTACTTGTCAGCTGGAACACAATGTGTCCAGTTTGCTTTTCCTTCCTCCCTGTATCAAAAGGCATGCCCCAGGGTTCCATACTAGGATCAGCAGTAATCCTAGTATGGAACCCTGGGTCACGCCTTTTCTCCATATATGTAAATAATCATCCCCTTTAGTAGTATAAACCCTTTAATTCCCGCAGTCTGCTTTTGATGTTGTTCCCATTTGACTCAACTTAAGTAGGTGTTAAATGCAGACAATACAGATTCATGCTTACTATTAAGCATGAATTACTATCTAATCTTCCTAAGATCTCAACTGCTCAAGGGGAAATTGAAATGGTCACAACATATAAGTATTTAAGTATTATTATTGATCAGAACTTGTCATTCAAACTTTGTTTCCAAGCTGAAACTTACATTTTCTTTTTTAGGAATAAATCCTGTTTTTCACACTTTCACATTGATTGGCTTTTATATATAAATACCTCCTTGGGCTGGTTCCTCCTTGTCTGAGTACATACATGTGTAAAAACCAAAATCAATATGGCCTGGGCTCTCACAATATTCTAGAGATGTTGGTCAGAGTTAGAACAGAATAAGGCATACAAGCTTTTAACCTCTTGAACTCCCCACGGATGCTGGCATCTTTGCCCGACATTACTGTCTTTCAGAGGCTGTAGTGGGTGAGCTAGAGTGATGGTTCATATGAAACTAGAAGACCTAAGGCATCCATTGGTACCGACCATGCCATGATAGTGTGTCAGGAAGGGGGCTAAATAGCACTCCAAAGTTAGGCAAAGTTTTGGCAAAGGAAAAACTGGCATGGCCATTTTCAAAGGGATCCATTGACCTCTCACCTCAAGATATCTGAATGAAAATGAGTTCTATTGATACCCACAAGTCTCCCCTTTACAGACTTTCCCACTTTATGCTAATCTCATGCAGTTTTGGGCAAAAACCATATAATTTTTTGCATGCAGTATAAATGTGTTATTTTCGCCTACTCTAAAAGTGGTGTATTTGAATATTTCTGCATACTGGGCCCTGGTTTTGTTCCAACCAACAGTCAACAACCCAAAGATATTCAGTTTACTTTTGTAGAGGCCTAAGAAACCAGAAAATATTCACTTAAGAAGCTGCAAAATAGTTGGCAATTAATCAATTAATCGACTAATAATTGCAGCTCTATGGTGCACACTGAGAAGAGAAGGGGACCAAAATCAATCCTTGCTGTCATTCTTTTCCCAATGGAAAGGAAGTGATGCTTGGACTCTTTTCCTAGCCATACCATTACATTATTTGTCTGTGTTATTATGTTGGCATTTGCATGTGTGCACTGTGCATACAGTTGATGCTTCTTACTGTGTGTGTGAAGTATCATCAGTGAGGTTCTCAGTGTGTTCTCCATTAGTCTAGATGAGAGGATGTGACAGTACCAGACCGTTAGGATCTATGGCTGGTAAAAATAGACTGTGAAGTAGCTGTAGCACTCTGTAGGCTGGTGCTAACACAATCTGTCTGTAGTCTCACTATCTGTCTGCAGTGCTGAGGGACACAGGAAGCCGTGCCCATAAATCACCCTTTTACTTCCTGGGTTAAAGGATCCACAGATACAGGAGAACTGTTAGGTGGAGTGTAAATATACACAACCTAGTTAGTGTGAGCGATATGTCACTGTCATTGACCGGGAGAACTGGGGGATCAGCTGTGTTACGGCTCTAATTTGCAGAGCATGTTTTAAGCTGTGTTGTTTCCTGTCTTTCCTAAAATTGTCATGACTCAAAAGTATATTCCCTTGCATTAAGAAAATAAAGTTGGCCTATAATATAGTGAATCCTTTAATATATTTCAGTGCATGAATGATTTGGCCTGGTAACCTCTGTAACCTACATTTCTAATAAACCATTTCCTTGATGCATTACTTATGCTGATGCAAAACTGCATAAAACCAATTAATTTTGATAACCCTGTTACCTTTAGCTATGTTTACAGTATTCTGTCATTTGCCCAATACACTCTACTAGGGAGGCTATTTGCTAGCCACCGGTGACACCTACTACAAACATAAAGTATACATCTACAGTAACATTAACGGCTGTTATAGGGCTAAAACTGGGTAATTATAACAGCATTCTTATTTTTACATGTTCTAAAAGTTGCCTTAGCCATCCAATTAAAAAAGCCAGCCAAGGCTAAAACTTGCATAACATGAAGATCCACACCAGTGAGTAGTGTGAGCATTCCTGGGGGAATGTCTTTGACTACACAGTACAATGGCCACCATGAAATGGTCACCACTTAAAGGTTTCTGTGGAGATCTGCATCCTGCTGACTCTGAAAACACTTAAGAGTGGAAAATGGAAAATGCAACAGTTCTTCAGTATAAGATTTGTTTGTTTTAATATGATGCATGCGCATGAATGTATTCCAGATAAATTATAATTCATTAATATAGTCTGGTTTAGTTTTGGGACTAATACACACATTAAACAAATGACAACGACAATGATACAATTACACTGTTAAAGTTACTTTAAGGTACTATCAACTGGTTATGAAACAGTCTCATGATTCCTCTAATGCCTCTATATGACCTACATAAAAAAACAAGACCATCAGCAAGAAGATTGGCTATTTTTATATAGTTATTCTAAATGCCCACTACCTCAGATTACCCACAGCATGCAGACCGGAAAAGCCTATGTTTACATTACATGTAGCATTGTGGCATGAGGGGAGGACATTTCTCTTCATTTGATAACGTTAAAAGTAAAGTTAGATTTGTTGTTGGCTGCCCAATTGATTTTAAAAGAGTGTGTGAGCGAGCTGGATTTGGTGCGAATGCAGCCTTACATTTAATCTAGGTGTATGAAAGGTACTAAAACAAAGTTTACTCAGATTCACCATTGTCATATGACAATTATTAATCTTACATAGCCACAAATAGATACATTACCTCATCCCTATGCATCCTGCAGACAGCTGTGTTTAAAAAAGAAAAATAGTATTAAAAATAAGTAGCAGATTTCTGTCACCGCTTCTGAAACAAATGCACACGCCAGCCAAAATCTTTATAACATGAGGCGGTGGTGCTCATGGGAAATTAAAGCAGTCTTCATTCCGGGAAAAACACTACCGCTTTTGTCCACATGGGCTGCTAAAATCAACACAAAATGAAAGTTCCTTGTAGTAACTTTAATTTAGAACAAAAAATAATTAGAGGACATGAGGCTTCTTAATGACATGACACTGTTTGTTTGAATCTTTCCCTGTTATGGAAACAAAACTGCTTTCCAATTACCTACTAAAAATTTAAAACAGAACTGCATTTTTATGTTTCCGGTCCATTATTAATATTTTGGCTGAGGTGAAATGTAATTAGAGGCATTACAATAAAAGCTTTAATATGCCACAAGACTCAAAGAATCAGGCAGGTTATGTAGTAATGTGTATTTTCCAAATGCCACAAAATTAAAGTAAATTAGCATTTCAAATTGATTATGCAAATACAATTCTGTTCTGAGATATAACTTGACACAACATTTAGATATCGCTTCTTCATTCCCTCATCTGAATTTGAAGCATGATGAGTGGAGATGGCTTGTTCAATAGGGACTGAGCTGTGACATTTTGGATTATTCAGAAATCTCTACATCTAAACTTAAGAAAAGTGATCAGAAAAATGTCCTACCACATAATATTGGGCCTCTGAAAGCTGTGGAGCTACAGTTGAGGAAAGATTGCCTCCTCAAGTAGTATGAAAATACTGTGCATAATCTTCCTGGAAGAAAAAGTAATGGTAATTTTATATGACAAAAGCTGACTGTTTGGGGGTTTATTGTTACAGTGCCATTTTCCCTGTTATATTTTCAATCATATTATATTCTTAATTTAAGATTATAAATTGAATATTTTAACACCAGGATCTTCAGTATTTGGATCAAGAAGCTTGTGAAAAATAAGGTTTGCCAAATTTAGTAGGCCTCACTTATTATTTCAATACATATTTGATCAACATTTAAATAAAAGTATCAAATTGGACTCAGATTGGGGCCAAAAGAAATTGAAAAAGAAATGCTATTAGTATTAGACACAAGGTACAGCTGAGGCTGATAGAGATGTTAAGTTTTGAAGCTATTTGGTTATAAAACCAGTGTTTTGGACAAAATCAATTCTGACTTAATGATGGTGCTAGATAAAAAGTCAAGGGATGATGCATGTCTATAACAAATTTCTTGGAAATACCACAAAATCACCCATCATTTCACCCAAACCCACAAATGGTAACTTAATGGTTGCACTAGAAGAAAAGTCAAGGGATCACTAAAATCATTAAGATTCATCTCCTAGGAACAGTCAATGTCTACACAGATATTTGCGGCAATAAATCAAGCAGAGGTTACGACACTTCACTGGACAGGTGAAAATTTGACCTCCTGGTGGCGTTAGATGAAAAGTCAGGGGATCATCAAAGTCAGCAGGATTTATCCCATGGGGAACATGAATCAATGTACAATATCAAATGGAAATCCACGCAGTAGTTGTGCAGATATCTCAGTCTGGATCAAAGTGGCGGACTGACCGAGCAACCAACCAGCCGACAGACCCACATCACCATCCCTGGAGCCAAATCCACAAAGAATCTCCTATCTGTTATATAAAGATACAACTCTTGCCAGCTCTTGATTTCTTCTTTTGTATTTTAAAATATCTGCCTTTCAGTGTGTGAACTCATCAAGCAAGCCAATCCTCTGCTATAACAAATGACAGCTCATCACATCAATGAGTCACCATCCCCACCAGGACTCCTAATGGCATGGGTTCAGTCCCTAACACGTACGACGATGACATCAACGGCTTTTGATTTCAAATCAGTCACTGGAAACAAAAGGGTACGCCGCTCATACTTTGGAGGTACAGCCACTAATGAATCAACTGCAGCTGAATATTGACAGTATGACATCCAGACACGTACAATAGAGGGAAGAGTATGCTAGATGAGGAAGGAGGAGGTGTGCAAGGTCAAGGATGGAGGGGGAGAGGATCACAAGAGAGGTTGGTGGGTGATGTAAAGACAGTGCAGGAGAATCTTTGGAGCAAGAGGAATGAAATGAAAGAGGATGAGATGGCGGATGTGAGATTCATGTGCATGTGAGAGTCAAAGAAAGAGAGAGACGGAAAGAGAGAGAGAGAGAGAGAGAGAGGCGGGGGTGTGAGATGATGGATGTGAAGAGAGGGGAGGGTGCGTGGGGGTGATATGACAGATACCTCGTGAGTAACGGCAGGGCTGGGGCAAAATAACTCATTGCTAGAATTACACAGGGGGGCCCTGACTTTGATTTTGTGAGTGAGTGTACATCACAGAAGTAGAAGAACATATATACCGTATATATGTGCATGTAGATTCCTGTATGTACTGTATTTGTGCAGTTCTGTGTGCAAGATATGTGTCGGTGCATGGAACCATGCAGAGAGAAAAAAATGGGGAAAAGGAAGGATGACAACCACACTGCTGGGAGAGAGAGATACACAGAGTAAAATAAGGAGAGAGGGATAAAAAGAAAGAGAAGATAAGTGGGGAAGTGAGGAAGAGGAAGATGAAGAGGGCAAGGGGGGAACCTAAAACAACTGCACAGAGATAAAGAGGTGTCCCAAGGTGAAAGATTATAAAGAGAGATAGATCCAACAAGAAGTGAGAGGCACACACACACACAAACACTGCTAAGCTCATGCTGACAGATAATGATGTATTGACACAGCTGGCCTGTAGGTGAGATTCACTGCACCTTTGCTACAGCGACTAATCCTTCAACATAGTCAGACGCAGAGGGTCATCATACTACATCACTGGACTAAAGAGGGAGGAAGGGTTGGGGTGAGAGAAGGAAGGAGGAAGGGAATTAGGTAACCATATGTGTGCACAAAAAAAAGGTAAAGCAGGTTAGGCTGGCAGGTATACAGTCACACTGGACTGAATGGAGGAAAAAAATGTTAAGAATACAGTGCAGATGTAGGGAAAAGAAAGAGGCTGGTATGGTTGGGTTGGGTGGCAGAACACTATGTACCATGAGACGATCTTCTATATTGTATCTCTTATGGGCAATCAATAAGCAGGATTGATTTACGGCTGAATTTTATCATTTTTGTATCAAGGCCATAACTTGATTTGTTATTCAATTTGCTTGATTTACCAAAAATAAACAATCCTTTATTATTATTTTATCCGTAAAAAAAGTATGCCACATCATGATTACATATAATGTGATAGTCGATTTTATCCATTTCGCCCAGTGCCCTGTGAAAATAAGGCAGACAACAATGGGCTTCATGTACAGCAACAGAGATGATTTCTTACAGAATCTTCTCTGAGATACAGGGAATTCACAAGTGACCCATTTTCTATTATTGTAGATCAAATGGTAAAACCAATCAATAGAGTGGTAAATGGTGAAGTGTCCAGGCTACCAGAAACCAAAATGTCATAACTACACTAACTTGGAACAAAAATGACTCAGAGACATGCCTGTTCTGACTCAAAGATCAGAAATCAGGATACTGTTAGAATCATGTATACAGCAAGCTGAATGACCAGCTGCCAGAAAGAAAGAATGAAAGTGTCGACTGACAAAAAACAGAGAACGTGAGGATGGACACGAAGTAGGTGAATATACACAGAAGAAAAACAGGATGGGAGAAAGCAAGGAATGCAAGAGAGAAGGTAGTGTATGAGTGGGAGGGAAGTCAGCCTGCCAGAGCAGGTAGACCATTGTTAGGAAGCAAATAAACTGGGAAGCAAGAAAGAAAGAAGGCCAGGAAGTCAGACCGGTGAGATAATTGTGAGGGAAGGAAGGAAAAGGGTAGGAAATAAACAAGAAGTAAGAAAAGGAAGGAAGCTAGGTGACTGGGAGTAGGGATGTGCAGAGGACCCAGTATTTGTATCTGTATTTGTTGAGGCAGCAAAATTATTTGTATTTGTATTTGTATTCGAACAAAAGTGGAAAGAGGCTTAAAAATCCTGTTTTTGTTTTTATTACGCTAATAATTTTAGAAAATTAAAGATGAAAATTAAATTGATGCCCAAATTAAGAAATATGCGTCATGTAGCAGGTGGATGTGACTCCCCTCATAGATGATAGACGTAACAGCGGAGCAGAGATAGCGACTATAACTGACCTGCTCACTGGTGTTTGATATGTTTTGTTTTTTTCTTCCCAAAAACAAATAATTTTAAAAATATTTGTATGAAACAAATATTCGTAAAAAAACCCACTATTTGTGCTTTGTATTCGGGCACACCCCTAATCAGAATGTCAATTAGTAAGGAAAAAGTCAGCCAGGCAGGAAATCAGAGCGTCATTACAGAGGACAGGATGGCAGACTGAATCACCACCACATTCAACATCTCCTCTGCTCTCTCTCCTACACCTGAATGGCCGGGATGAGTGATTGTTGTGCTGCTGTCGCTCGCCCATGCAGTGCAGGCCAGTGTGTTAGTCAACTCAGAGGGGGAATCTGTACAGCTCTGACAGTGTTTATTAAAAAGCACCCTGTTTGATATGAGGATTTGGATTCATGCTCTATACATAGTTTAATAGGCTACGCAGCGCTTAGGCGTAAAGTAAAGAGAACAGTGCAGATAAAGCCGGCAGAGGATTTGTGTTTGACAGCCTTGAATGTATAGTAAAAACACACACACAGACACAGACCCGCACATTCACACAAACCCACACACTCACATGCAGTGCTATAATCGGCTGTATCCTATTATATTAGGTTCTGTCAAGACTTTTAGCCCCGCAGCCCACATGTAGGCAACATGCATGAACACATACGCAGATACACAGAGCATTCAAATTGTGTAACATGCTGGTTTTATGTAAGTGTGTCGCACACCCACTCCCTGGGAGTTGACAGTTTGCAGAGCACTGAGGTAAAGAGGAAGGAGGGAGAGAAAGAGAAAGAGGGAAATGATGACATAATGAGAGAGGTACAGATAATCCAGTAAAACAAATTCACTTGGACTTTTAACCTGTTTAAACATCCACTTACAGTATGTAAGAATGCTTGAATGCACCATATACAGTAGTGTTGAAACTATTAGCTGACTGACACAAAATCCGTCACAAGCAATTAATCCTTTCTGTCAGTTATAACATGATAATGTTAAAAATATGCTGCTCAGAGTTAATTCAGACTAACACCGTGTCTACACAGAAAGCGTAGTGTGAGCAGCACATTTAGCAGAGCTGCAATGATTAGTCAATTAATCGATTAGTTGCCAACTTTTAAATTCTTCGCCAACTATTTTGATAATCAATTAATCATTTTGAGTCATTTTTTAAGATGAAAAGTCACAAATTCTCTGATTCTAGCTTCTCAAATGTCAATATTTTCTGGTTTATACAATAGTAAACAACATATCTTTGAGTTGTGGACGGTTTGTCAGTACAAAACAAGACATTTCAGAACATCACCTTTGGCTTTGGGAAACAGTGATGGACATTTTTCACAATTTTCTGACATTTTATAGACCAATTAAGTAATTGATTAATTGAGAAAAGAATTGACAGATTAATTGATAATGAAAATAATTGTTTGTTGCAGCCCGAGATTTGATTTCATCACCCAAAAGTGTGGGGGAGGTTATCCTGATAGCTAAGTTAAGAGCCCAGTGATGGCCCAATGATGGCTGGTGTGAAAGCTAACAATCAAACTTTGGTGCAGACCAAACAACCAGAAGAGGACACTTGAAAAGGAAGGTCTAAATCTGCTTCATGTCAAACTCTGGTTAGCCATGATATCTTGCAGGGTGAATGATTATATTGAGTGGAGATACCAGAAAAAAATTATACAGAACTATCTCTCAACCCAACAATAGAAGAATAAAAATCATCCATAGTTGCAACCCTAAATGAATACACCGTTCATATGTGCTCATTATCATCAGTCCATTCTTTCTATTTTTTTTCATACAACCAGGTCATCCATATGGAGGTTGAATGTTATTGCCTCACAGCAGGAAGGTTTTGTGTGGAGTTTGCATGTTATCTCTGTGTTCATACAGGTTTCCTGGGTTGCGGATGTGTTGATTTCCGTCCATTGTCTGGAGACTCTGAAATTGCCTTCAGGTGTTAGCATGAGTGTGTTTATCTGCATACGTGCTGGCCCTGTTAAGAGTTCTTCCCTGCCTTCCACCCATCGCAACAGCGAAATGAATGAATGCACAAGGCTCTGAGTGATCCGTCTAACACCAACAGGCATATTCAAATGCTCTACTTCAGTTTGATGGAGCAGAAAATGCGAGGGGATTGCATCATCCATTTACCACCAAGCAGGGTGTTGCATTTCCTTCCATCTGCTCCCAGTGAAATATGTGATGTTCCACCATCTATCACCACAGACTCTCATTTAGCCAGGATACTTCTGCTCAAGCTGTGCGACAATGTGCCCAGAAAAGACGTCTAAGGTAACACAACATGTGTAAACAATTACAAGACATGTCTGCGTCTATCTCTCTGACTGGGAATTCAGATGGGGCATTTGCTACACGGCAACTTGTGTGTCTTAGCACATCTTTTCCAATCCCATTGTACAAGATGGGTCAGAAGGTGAAAGCAGAGAGGTGTAGCATCCCCTGGACCAGGTAACAGTGTTCAGTGTCTCACTCAAAGAAATTTTAACGAAGAAAGAAACTTTTAATTTTTTTGAAGATTAAACCTTTGATCTTCCAGTTACAAAGCAGCTTTCTCTGACCTTCAACGATCTATCCCCTAAAAAAACCTTCGTTATTATTGCTTTCATTGGAAGATGTTGGTTTTGAATGCTCTAAATGTTGTTCCAGAGAACAGGTTTGAGATGAGAGTTTTTATTAGTGTGTCTGTTTATATGTTTTATGAGTTTTCAATCCAAACTTTCATACCACAGGCTGGCGTGCAGGTTTAGTACAAAAAAATTGTGGGAACAGGCAGTAAGTGGACAGAGGTGGTCTTAAAAAACAGGTAGGAACAGACCTCTACATGAAATACAGTTTTAGAGAATGATTATGTGTTGTGGGCAGCTGTTATAGTCATGGCCTCCTCTAATCTTACTCAACTTCAACCCCCAAACAAACAAGAAAATCATGAATCAAGGACAGTACAAGACGGTCTTTGTGAGTCAGCAAACTGAAAAAGGACAGAAGACATCAAGAGTATCCAAGGTAAAGAGGTAAAAGCTGCTCCATAGTAACATTTACCAACAAAAACAAGATCACAACCATGTCACGTAATTAATTCATGCAAGACATGTTGCTTTTGGTTTAAAAGGTCAGAGCCTTGTTCACTACAAACATGCATGCAATGAGAATACACAATGAATGCCTTCTATACATTTGTTTGAGTTTTCCTCAGATGTCATCCAGAATTACTGTCACTCTTACTGTTACGCTGCACCGTGCCAAGACATATCTGCTGCTGTCAGATTGATTTTCAAACCTGTTGGCACGAACGCAACGACGACACGCACAACACTGACAGAAGATGTAGCACATGGCTAATGATGAGAGCAGATTGACAAAGGAACATGCTAAGGGTTACAGAGAGTAATGACATGAAAGAAATGAATTTGTGATATCGCACATATGTGTGTGTTTGTATGTGCTTCCGGCTAAATTGAAATGCTGCACCATCATTAAAGAGTGTGACACATTCACCTGCTCTCTTTCAAAGCCCTCCCTGCTCCTCCCTCCCCCTCTTATTACAGCATTTCCTTCTTTCTCTCCGTTTTCTATTTTCTCTGTTCCTGTTCACCTTTATTGCTTTCTGGCGCTGTCGTACAATGGCTCCTCGATCTGCTTTCAGTGTTGTTTTCCTGCCTTTCATTTCATTTCTTATCTTAAAATGTTGGTGTGTTTATCCTCCATCTGTCTTTGCCTCTTTTCTCCTGCTCTCAGTGACCACCTCCCTGTGATTTTATAGTCTCTCTCTCTTTTGAAGCCTTTCCAATTTTTAGTGCACCACAAGTGCAAGCACAGAACTGTGTGTACATCATTTTTTTAAATGTAAGTAAGTTACTATGTATTTAAATTCAGGGTTTCTCACCAAAAACACATTTGGTGTATAGTGTAGCCCAACAGAAGTGCATTCCTTACCTATAAAACATTTGCAGAGCCAGTTTAAGAGTGTTTTGAATCCTGCATTGTTTTCATCATGTTTGCTAGTTTGCAGCCTTCTTCTTTTCTGCCTTTATAGGAACATCACTACGCCGTCAGTGGAATAGTGTGAAACCAGCAGCAGGTGTCACTCATGTGCTCGCTCGTACATTTCTGTGCATGCGACTCTCAAAAACATCGCTTCACACATAGTTGCTTTCTGGATTGTTCACGCTAGAACCGCGGGGGTTCTTCAATGTACGTTACTATGTTTTAATAAAATATTCATGTTCCCTGGTCTTTGACTTTTCCTAAAATAATGTTGTGTAGCACCCGCTATTGTAGTGGAAATAGTGGAAATGAATCCAGATTAGAAACACCGACATACATATCTATGACCACCACCGGGTAAAATTTACCCGTATATGAAATGCATTTATTTCCATGTAGTCTGTGTTTTAACATACCAAGTTTCTAGGCAACGGCATTCGTTGGAGTGTGTGATCTGTCAACAAATCACCTAAATCAAGTCATAATTAAATTTTTAAAAGAGCAGAGGAGAATGACCTGCAAAAAATCCTTTTAGGGACATGTAGCGTTCAAATGAAAATTATTTAGTCTACTCACAAACATTCATTGAGTGTAAAACTTATTTATAGTTAATTTATTATTCATTTGTTTCTGTTTTGCCATGTTACTGTTTAATGCTCATAGGCTATTTTGTCTAATTTGTCCATTGCCTTACTCTGTTTTCATGAACGGAACACTAAGAGAGAAACATATATTTACGTTATGATGTTATAAATTTTAAAAAAAGCTTTAATGGTTACCTCCAGTTTCTTGGTGATAGTCTCTTATTCACACATTGTTGAAATGCCTTATTTAATAATTGATTAGGTGAAATTGTGGGCTTGACTTTGTCATGTTGATTTTGTTGCCATGAGTGCGGTGGTTGTTCATGGTTATCATTATGGTTCATTATTGTACATTTGGGGTATTTAGGGTACTTTGATCATTTGAATAGCATTGGTTATCTCATTATGTGATGAATGTTGTTTTATAATAATATCACACCTCGCAAATATTTCCTTTTAATACCCATTTTCAGTGTCATTTTAGACTGAATACTGACAACCATGCAAAGTGATTAGTGCTCTTAAAGAAACTTAGATTATAAAACAAGAAGACCAAAACACAAGTGATGATTAAACAAACTAATTTTGTGACTTCAGACATTCCTTTGTGAAGACAATGCCGTAATACAACAACAGAGTACATTTTATAGTATTAGAAATGCAGTAGCCAGGTGCATGGGTAGTTCTAGTGTTAACACAATGTAAGTCTGAGCATTGTAGCTAGGGTCCCTATAACATGAAGCCCACTTCTACTCAAAACAATCGTACTGACCAGTTTGAAGCTGAATTTTGTTACATCTCCATTCAGACAGGAATTCTCTGTCCTTCCTCTGTGAGCGATTTGCACATTGCGTCCTCTGTGTTTTTGTTTTATTTCTTCTGTGAAGTACAGCAGTACTGTGGTCATGGAGAGTTCTAATTAGCTTTAACTAGCCTGCAGTATATCACCTCCTTGAGGACTGAAATTGATCATCTCCAGCAGTGTGTAAGAGTGCACGTTGAGTATATTCACCGGCGTCACACGGTGAATGTTTGTGTTAGCTTGGTTAGATGTTGTGTTTGTGTATTTGCCTGGAGCTTAGATGAGATTAAGAGTAAATTCTACCTGGAGGCAGGCGTGACAAGCATTCAAAAACCTGGGCAGAGCCATGTGAGCACCACCAAATGGCCTGTAGGGGGAGAAAAGTGAGCACCTCTCTGCCCCTATTTGTAGGGAAAAAATTGCTGATTAATTAGTTAACAACTACCTTTTTCAGTGCTATTAGCTTGTGGGAGCTTTTTGAAATGTAAATGCCCGTGGTTGTAACTGAACCAGCTGATGATTCTGTACTTCTGATGTGCTTACATCAAGCATTACTTGAAAGAAGTAGTTGCTGGAAGTAGTTGAAAGATTCATTTAAAGTTCCCACATGTATTAAGTGTGTGTGTGTGTGTGTGTGTGTGTGTGTGTGTTGGGGGGGGGGTTACATTTTGCAAACTGTTTTTTTTTTTTTTTACAACTCCAGCAGGCTTGATTAAAGATTAAGTGCAAATAGTGAGTCATTGATTTCAATATGATTTCTCTTTTCAGTAGCCAAGGCATATATGGGCACTTCACTATACACATCTGTTGCTCCATCATCCCACTTATCTCAAGGGGAACTTGATTTTCTCTGGCACTTCAGAGGCCCTTCTTTCTTAACAGCTGTCCACTTGAAGAATAATAGCTCCAATATCTCTCTCCCTCTCTATTCTTGTCTGTAGTAGTACATACTGTATGTTCCTGTTCCTTTAAGTATGCTTTTCTACCTTTCCTCACTTCAATAAAAAACTTACATGATTTAGATTTACAGCAGCTTTGTGCTACTTCAACTCCAGAAGATCATACGTATTGAATTTGGTGACCCCTTGACTTTTTCTCTGGTGTCATTTTCAGGTCAGAATATAATGGAGTTCAGGGTAGCTGCATAGTTTTGTTGTAGCTGTACTCTCAAGTACCTACAGTACAGAAACATGCTAAATGTAATCTTTCTGCAGTCATGATATCTGATCATTTAAAGCTTTAATCTCATAATATAAATAGCAGATTGTCAAGAAAACTGTTGTGCACATTCAGCGTTAGAAACGTTTTTTTAAGTTTTGATCGCATAGACAAGAAGACACCTTGCAATTTTAATCCCATGAATGAAAAAAAAACTGCCAAATCAGTTGTGCCGCTGATAATATTTAACATCATAGCAAATAATAACTCTGCAAATAATGTTAGTTATTATCTTAGAGAATGACTGCAGACAGACAGCTATTGTTGTTAAAATGTCCATAACCATAAATTGTTGCTCTTACCATCACTCCTTACTATATTCAACCAATCACACCTCGCTTGTTTCTCAAAAATTATGAACTAATTCATCTCTGTGCTGATTTTATATGGCTGTTTAGCATTGTAATATATTAAAAACCACCCTGGCAGTGTTTAGTCATTTTGGACTGCACTGCCAATATAACATTGGATTTGCCAAAGAGTAAGAGGGAGAACAGAGGAGGTAGATGTGGGAAAGGGTACGAACAGATGGAGATTACACAGACTGCGCAAGGAATGAAAAAACTCAGCAATCAAGACTAAAAAAGGTGAATTTAATTTAAAAAGAAATGAAAAAGAAACTCCTGATACAACTGATTATATGATAGATTCTGCTCAAAAGCATTTGCATAAGTCTCACTCCTCTTTGTGTTGTGAAACAACCAAGTGTTTCCACACCAATCATTGCTTATTGACTACAAAGAGGTTTACTTATTGTTCTGTTTAGTTGGGTTTTCTGATTGCAGCAGGTTAATCAACAGACAATTGTGATGAGAAGAAAGCTTTCTTTGAAAAACAGAAATTTCCCAGGTTTTCTGGAGACGTTTGAGAAGTGAGAGACGAGTCACTTACAGTTCAGAACAACCTATAATCTACAGATAATGGAAATCCAATGATCTGTGCTTGTTGACCTTGTATCAGTGTCATTCATACAAAGCACTTATGGAAGGCTCTGTAAGAGGGGATATGAGATGCTGCTGGTATCAGGTTAGTGGACTCAAAGGTAGGGATAGAGAAGGATCTGTATTGGTGCAGATAATTTTTTAAATGTTCAATATCTGCTATATAAAGCTTTGCATAACGCCCCCTTGTGCTCTAGTTATTGTAGCTATTCTGCTCCTGTAAAACTTGTTACTTTGTGAGCAGGAGAGCGCTCTGTGCTCTGACTGGTCAATGTCAGAATACCTAGAAGTTGTCAAAGTTGGCGAGAGAAAGCCAAAAATTCTGACACGCTAGTCTATTTGTCGGCACATCATGAGGTGTTCCACTACGACACAGTACAAGGGATAAACGAAGCAATTCTCACTGCCAACGTCCCATGAATGTTGTGTCCAACCCAACAAGATTCCTCCAAATTAAACAACCAAATACGTCATTTGACCATGCACTCCAGAACGACACAAAGGAGCATTTTCTAATCTATCAAGATATGATCTATCAACAAGTCTACTAAAAACTCTCCAGCTGGTCCAGAATGCAGCTTCACATGTACTGACAGAAACTAGAAAAAGATCGTATTTCTCCCATTTTAGCTTCTCTGAACTGGCTCCCTATAAAATCTAGAATAGAATTTAAAATCCCTCTCCTCACCTACAAAGCCCTTAATGGTCAGGAACCATCATATCTTAAAGATCTCATAGTACCCTGTTCTTCCACTAGAACATTGCGCTCCCAGATTGCAGGCTTACTTGTGGTTCTCCAAAAGTGGAATGGGAAGCAGAGCCTTCAGCAATCAGGCTCCTCTCCTGAGGAACCATCTTCCAGTTTGGGTCCGGGAGGCAGACACCCTCTCTATCTTTAAGAGTGGGCTTAAAACTTTCCTTTCTGATAAAACTTGTAGTTAGGACCAGCCAGGCTCGCCTTGGATCAGCCCCTAGTTATGCTGCTATAAGCCTAGACTGCCAGGGGACTTCTCATGATGCACTGAGCTCCTCTCTACTACTCCCCCTCTCCATCTGTATGCATTCATGTACCATTAATGCATGTTACTAACTTGGCTTCTTCCCCGGAAATTTTGTGCTTTCTTGTCTCATGGATCTCCATGGATCATGGTCACGGACCGCCTGGTTATTGATTGCGGTCTTCTGTGGACTGTGGACTGTGGCTGCGAAACCCCCTACTGCCGTAGTCGTGCTTGACACCCACGCCAGCTATTATTATTATTAGTCATATTTCTATTATATTATTGTTGTTATTGTTATTATTGTTGTTGTGCTTTTCTGTGTGTCTTTCTCTCCCCTCCCTCCCTCCTTCTTTCTCCCTCAACCCAACCAGTCAAGGCAGATGGCCGCCCACCTAGAGCCCAGAATTTCTTCCTGTTAAAGGGGAGTTTTTCCTTGCCGCTGTCGCCAAGTGCTTGCTCATGGGGGAATTGTTGGGTCTCTAAATTAGAGAGTAAGGTCTTGACCTGCTCTATGTGAAAAGTGCCCTGAGATAACTTCTATTGGGATTTTAAAATTGACTCGACAGCAGTAATCTGCAGGACAACATTATATGTCTGTACTTTCCAAAAGCGTTACAAATTAATGTTAAAAAATAATGATGTTTTATGTTGTCATTGCAACATAATAACCACAGGGTTATGGTTAGGAGCCAATTGTAGTTACGGTCTTCAAAAAACTGTCCTGAGTCACAGCTGGAAATATGACACTAGAGGTTGGAAATGGGAAACGAACAGCAGTCTCCTGTGTCCATTTTTGAGTTAAATCATCCACCCAACCCACCACCTCCACATGCACCACTTCGCTGGGTCATAATTACCGCAACCACAAGATTGTATTTGTCACTCAAACATAACTAGAAGTGTTTTTTTGGGCGCCTGACATTATAACCTATTGTGTTGTTTTTCACTGGTGGACATTCTCATCCAACCATAATCATGCAGTCTAATCCCGGCGTGAGTTTATCCACGCTGTCAGTGACATAAAACAAAAAAATATGCTTTGTCTCTATTTGAGTGTAATTTTACTAGGAACAGGCCTCTAAAGCGCTGCTGGTTGAAAACTGATTTTGACCAAGCATTTGATCGATGAAAAGTATGAAAATAGGCTGTCAAAACCTTCAGCCACAACAACCCCAGACTGAAACTCCCTATTCAAGGATATCATACAAAAACAAAGGGTGTAAAGCTGAACTGATTTGTAGCAGAAAACAAATACAAGAGTCAGAGATGCAGCAACATCAATACGCAACCACAAATTGGAACAAAATTCTGTGTCTGTATCAATTTTTAAGTCAAATCAACTTGAGAGGGACACTTGAGAAAAATAAAACAACAACCACATCAACATGAGTTATCTGCTGTATAGCTGCAGGCCCGGACATTTTGTCACAGATATTTCTGATGTTCTGATGTCCAAAAAAACATTAAAACACTGCCAGGTTTTGGTGTTTCGTTGTTATTTTTTGTTTTGTCTTGTTTTTGCCTGTGGCATTGCTACTAATCAAAGTCAAGCCCAGGAGCAGTGAGCTGCTCCTGAGAATCACATAACTGCAAATATCTCTCACTTTCTCTACTTCACTGTAAAGTTTGCACGATCATTTCTGGTTTGAGTTCATTATAATAATCAACCTTTTCTTTCCTTTGCTGTCACTATGGTAAAACTTGTTTTATACTTTTTATCCATATATCGATGTTTACTACTATGTAAATGCCCTAAACTAAACACAATTTAGTGCAGTAAAAGAAACAGAACATTTTATTCTATTTTATTACAGTGAAACTATACATATATATATATTGGCATTGATGGTAAGAAGCAGTTAACCCTTTGACAGATCTGATTCCATGATGAGCCATCAGCGGGCGAGTCCCTGCAGTGGATGATATTGGATCATATCTGACATTCAAACGCCTCTGCTGGAGCCTGATGCAACAGTCTGTGTGGGAGTGGAACTACGCAGAAGTCATTGATTACCTTGTGGGTGTACTAACAACCATATTTCGCTTCACAAAAAAAAAAAAACATATAATAAGTCTTTACTGCACTACACAGCAGTTTATTACTGAGGTAAACCTTCAGACACAAAGAAGAAAATAAATACTGAACAATAAGAGAATAAGACTAGGTCAAAACTTTATATATGTCTGGACCGTGTATGAAATGTTTGAAGATATATGCTTAGATCTGTTTGCTTAAATGTAATGTCAGATGGTAACCTCTTCAAGAATTTCATTTTATAAATGTAAAATTCGACTAAAATAATGAGCAAATTAATGATATATTGTTCATTGCTGTTGAAATTAGGATTGTTTAATATTAATAACAATTCATGTTCTTTAAGTAAAATTTAAGATCCAACTGAAAATCAGCCCAAAACATTGTCACATGTACACACTGAATAAACATGTTCTAGCTTTTCCACCATATAATTACAGAAAGAGCTTCTGTCCTCTATATTAGGAATATGCGTGATAAGCAATGTGATGAGCATATAATGACAGTTGACAGTACATTAATTACAGTACTATGATCTCTTTGGGAGACAGGAACACTATATTTCTCTATAAAATCATCATACAGTATGATTACAGAAGCCCTTCACAGTTAAATAGCTGTTTTATAAGAAAAGTGTAGTTGTTAAACCAATTTTCCAAAAAAAAAAAGATTTGTTTCTGTATGTGATATTGACATTATTGTATAAAAAAAACATTTTTGAGAAGAATAGTTGTGTTTATATAGAAGGGACCGACATATAAGAGCTTACCAATTAAAGTTGGAGAGTTTGATAGGAAAATTCCCAACAGCATACTGTAAGGGCACATTAATAAAAAAATTAAGACCACTTACTTTTTTTAAACAGAAAGTTTGGAATGATATCCTACATATTATCTGGATCTTTTACAAATCTTTTGATCCGGTTAATTTTGATGATATGGTTGAATGAGGAAAAGTCCAAAACATAAAGACCTCCCTCTGTTAGAAACATTATCTAAACAAGAGGTTAAATGTTTGGTGACATCAAGGGAGGAAAAGACATAAGAGGAACTTGTTTTTGTATAATGGCCCACTCAAGTGGCCTACATAGCGTCCAGACCCGGTTCCCGATGGCCAGTCCGACTGTGCCCCAGGATGACGACTGACGTTGACCAGCAAGTCATCTCAAGAGTCGGGCTGCTAGTAACTGAAATGGCGAGCTGGCACCCGGCCAGCGGCCCCTCACATCTCTAAAAACATCAGTGTTTATTTGAATAAAGTGACCACATTTTGAGAATCAAAATGGTTACTTTCTCACCTGAAAAAACATTAAAACTTAATAAAGTGACATATCCTACAGTGAAATTTACAACAGCTTTCACCTGGCTCCACCATCACTGCCATTTGGTGCAAAATGCATTCTGGGATACTTGGCTGTCCCAAGCTTTGGCTGACTTCGGCCGACCGCTGGTGTAACTTCATCACTCAGCTTCTTCCTCAATCAGTCATGGACAATTGCAGTTATAGGGCTGGCTCCGCTGCTGCGGTCCAGCCAAAAGCTGAGCAGGGTAAAAGTTAGTTCACTGTTTAAATTTAAAGCCTGTTTAAATTACTTTTATCCCTGAGGAATGATGAACAATATTGTGCAGGGTTTGCGAGTTTTAAGAAAGGGATAAATGAAGGGACACTGGATGGGGGCATTGTGTACAATGTACAATATCCAAAGTGCCCCATTTTCAATTCATTTTATGCAGAAAAATATAAAACTTACAAGCAGCAGTATGTAAGACTAGTAAGTGTAGCAATGGCCAAGAATGTGGCCTAATCAGACATACTGTCTGGTGAGTGGTTATTCCAACATCATCCAATCATCCAGCAATGTATGATTTTCCAACAATTCCTAATTTTCTGTTGCTTGTTACAGGTTTTTTGCCCCCTAATCTCCCGTTCCACCTGAATTTCCTTTCATCACATATTGAGTAAGAGAAGTTACAGGCAGGCAGCAAGGTAAAACTAACCCTAAACCCCAGCACACTTATTTTAAAAGACATCAGACATCAGTGGTTATCCTTCCTGGTGACTATTTTGAATACAAAGGTCTCCTATTTTGGTCTCCTCCCTGGACAGATACATTGCTTTGAAATCCTATTACTCCCTGCTACTTGTAATGTAATAAATACCTTTCTTATCAAGACCCAATAGACTTGAAGCTTCTTCATTTCTTCATTTTTTTGAGCTTATTAACACAACAAAGGACTCTGTGTCCCCCGATGATGGCACTCACATTAGAAATTCCTTCTCAGTGAGTCAAAATGAAGTCACGCAATGGGGAGAGTACTTACAGGGTATTTACATTTGGATTTTTATATTTCAGTTAAGTGCTGAATAAACATGAAGGAAAAGTAGAAAATGCCGAACATCGGCATAACGTGTAGAAAGGTTTATAGTTTAATCACACTGAAATGTTTTAGTATTTGTTGTATTAATGATAAGTGTGACAAATACATTGGTATTTTTGTTTTTAAATGATTCAGTTATCATATTTAAGTATCCCTATAAATAATATTAGACAATGTTTTGTTGTTTTCTTTAAAAAAAGTCTGACATTTTCTAAGATAAGAGGGCAAAATGTCGCCATAATGACAAAGCAGTCAAAATCGCATCCTTGTTCTTTACGGTACAAAACAAAGATATTAAGGATTGCCTTCATTCTCATTGGTTGACAAGCTTATTACACTCCACAAAATACCCATAATGCTTCTGGCTCCCTCCAAGCCAATTGTTTTAATGAGCAAGAAGAACAATCATGGCAATGACAACAAGAGAAGCGAAAATGACAAAATTTCAACAAAAATACAGCAGCAATTACAGCAGGAAAGAGTAGCAGGCTAACATCCTAATTATGATCCTTCACTGTCCAGCTTTGAATGACCTAAAGAAGAGAAGGAAAGAATGAGAGAGGAGGAGAAAACCACCTCCTCATCAGGCCAAAATCATCACAACAGCTGGATCCAATGAGCCATAGCCGGCCAAACTCTTACACCAATGGAGACCTGGGTCTGTGCATGGCTTTGTTTTCATCCCCCCGGCCTGACTGCTGGACTCCCCGTGGACAATTTCCTTGTAATGTTCCTTCTTCTAACCATTGCTTATCAGGCCAGCTGCCAGACGCATAACTGCACTCGGGGGGGAAAAAGGCAGCAAAGACAGTGTCTTACAAAAGTAGCGTACTGGCCAGAGCTCAGAGAGGTACAAGAGAAGAAGCTGGTGGGAATTTGGCTGATAGAAATTTTCCAGAGCAGGGACTTGAGTTGATTGTCTGCAGTCCCCACTGAGGTTTACTTAGAGGGCAGAGGCATGGAGCAAGCACTGGAATTCAAATCTGCCTTTACTCAAGCATATGTTTTAGTTGAGCACATGTAAGTGTGAGCTACACTTAAGACATAATACAGGCTGTTGAATGTGAATCTGCCCTTACTGTTGGGTGTTACATGCATGTCTGTGTGTGTGTGAAATGGATCATAGTCAGTGAGGTAAAGAGGGTCAACCTCCTCCATCTGGAGTGTGACATCCACACTCATCCATCTTGCCCTTCTCTTCTTTTTGCTCTCTCTCCTACCATTTATCGTAAACAGACTCTCTCTTATGTTTTTCTCTCCAAGTGCCTGCCAGTAAGTGCAACTTGGGACTACAGTGACTGCTGGCAGTTTTTGAAAAGACTTTCCCCTCAGGAAGTTTGATATTTGCTTTAATATTCCACATTGCTGTCATCTTATGCCAACGGGACATCAGTCTGGCCGCTGTGGAGCTCAGGTAACATAAATCAAAACTCTAGAAGTGATGTTTTTGGTCTGTATAACGTGTTCATGATGATGTAATTGTTCTAATTGTTCTAATTTGTGTCTAGATATGTCAGGCCAAATTTGTACCTGCCAAATTCTGGCTTTATTTTGGTGCCTTCGGGGCAGTGAACAATTTTTCAGGTCAAACAATAGTCAGGTGCCCAAATGAACATTGACACATATTCATCATCATAATGCATTCTCAATGTCAATGTTTCAGTGAAACAAACATGTATTTAAAAGTTTATTTGAAGCTAAGATGAGGCTTCAGCCGTCCAAATTAGTCAAATCAAGTCAATAGCTTTCAAAGTTACAATCTTTTTAGTGACAAATTCCTTTTTTTGTTATTATTACACTCCTTTTTTTCTTAAAACAAGGGCTGTGGATTTTGCCCCCCATCATTTACATTTGAAGGACATTTGGAGGAGATCTTCTAATGGTCAGTATGAACAGGACGAATGATTACAGCGAGCGAAAGCTGTTTCGATGTTCATACGAGCACCTGAATGTTGTTGTAAGACAGACTTGAAAAATTGTGAACCCAGTTCACTACATCACTTGAGCCTTGTGTTCAAACTGCAGGAAACTGATTCAACAAATTCCCTCAAGTCCACTTATTTACTTTATAGCTCAACAACCATGGGCCTATGAGCCAGCGTGTGGTCAGTCAACAAGCCTGACGGCCAAGAAATTTTGGCCGTGTCTGAACATCAGCCACAAACAGTCAGTCAGATTTCTGTTTCTTTCTTTTCCTTATGATGTGATTTTATACTATGAGCAATTCCTCCTGTGCAAGTGCAAACTGGAGCAGGAGCTCCAGCTACAGCCACTCAAAGCTTCTTTAGAAGTTTTAAAGGACTTAAATAGGCTCCACAGATATTCATATTGCGGTCAATTCACTAGTCTTTAGAAGTATTGCTCAGTCTATGAAAACAGTTGTGTAATGCCCTCTGTGGCTCTGAAGGAGCTTTATCAAGTCTGAAAAAATGATTCAGAAGGCATCACTTGTGTAATTCTCAGCTCTGGCTAGGCCATCACACATAATGAAGGCATAGAGTTTAAAAGCTGTTTACCAGGCAGAGAGGGTCTAACCAAAAACATAATCAAGTTCCTTATCTATAGGGTCTAAGAGTCAGGGTACTGTGGCCTCTGCTGCTTCGATTTTGACCGTTTCTTTTTTAAAAATGTCTCTCATAAGTTCCAAACTTTATGGAAGTCCAAATAAACTAAATCACTGGACTACTCTTTTGATATATTAAAACTGATCCAAACTGTACCTGTGACTGTACTTTAGTTTTGTTTCATTAAATTATTTATTTAATTTATTATTTAATTTATTTAATTTATAATATTTATTTTATTTATTTCACTATGAACTGTGCTCAAAATGCTCCCAGAAGTCACCAGGGGAGTGATGATTCTGTGAATGGGATGTACTTGTTGGATGAAAATGGCAAATGTAGATCACATAACATCATGTGAACCAGTTTGTCATCTGGAATTTTCCCATGATGTTTTTTAAAAGAAAAGTTACATTTGACAGTGGTGACAATTCAGAAATAAAGTGGCCAGGAAGGTTTTAAAAGTTGTTGTTCTAAGCAACAGAGACACTAGTGCAAAGAAAACTATTATTTATTAAAGCCTTGCTGGTGCACTCCACATAGATGTAACCAGAGATTTGTCACACCACCAATTACTGGTCAAAATCTGAATCTCTTTGTAGTCTCTGGGGCTCTGGGAAGGCCACAGAGCTTTAATGAATGCCGATAACAACATCAACAGACATGCAGTAGTCTCTACTGGTTTGTTCTTTTTCCACTACAGGTCTATTTTTTGCCTTATACACCTGGGAAATTTGACATGTGGTGTATCAATAAAGATGTAATTAATGATCATAAGAAAAAAAATCAGTATATTACTGTACATGATTTAATTCCATTTAGCCTTTGTTCCTTTTTGTTCATTTATAAAATTGTTTGGATTTATACTTAAACCTGCAATAATTGAATTTTTTGGTCACATGAGGACGACACATCCAGCAGTTATGGAGCAACATTATCATTAATTTGGGGTCATGTTTCTGACCAGCCGGTGACTACAAGTCCAATATTCGCTCTCTTTTAGCTCTGCTTTTGGTCCCCATCAGCTCCTGAGGGAAATATCTGGATTAAGCTGTGTCCACTGTGTTCACCAGCTAGTTGCTAACTGTGCCTGTTTGCTATTTGGTGCTCAGCATGTAGTGTACAGCGGAGTTTTACAGTTCTTTCACTGAAAACAGTTGCCTGCTGTGGCCAAAAACAATGCTATAGGGGAAATACAAGTAAACCAAAACTGGAACGTTACAGGCAAGACATCTAAGAAATGAGCTGAAACTCGATATATTACGTATAAAAAGTCTCAGAGCATAAAAAGTTGCATCAGTTTGTTTGTTTGTTAACTTCATCATCAGTGATAAATGAATCTAAGGTAACTGTAAATGGAAAATGCGTGATGATGGTCGCCCATTTTATCAAAGATCTCTCAAACATTTCTTGACTTGATAGAACTCCTTCCCCACTTTTCCTTGATCCTGTCCTTGGCTGTAAATCACAGCATCACTATACGTGTGTGCTTGTTCCATTTAACCACCAAGAAGTGATAAAGGAGACATCTACAATCACTGACTGACATGGGTTATCGCAGAGCCACAGAGGTAGAGGGCAAAGGGTCAATTCACAGAAAAGAGACGGTGTGAGGATGACTTAAACGGTAAGGCAGGTGATAAATGGGAGGGGACATTGTAGAAGTAGCAAGATAAAGGAAGGAAGGGAGATCTGGAAGAAACTGGAGGGAAACTGAAGAAATCCACAATGAGGTTAAAGTAATTTGTGAAAGCTTTGACTTTGCCAGTCTGGTCTTTCTCAAAAAGAAATCTCTATCATTGTATAAGCTGAGAGATGCTGAGAACTGAGCAGTGATAACACCACAGACATACAGTACATCACCTAATGTAAGAAATCCAGCTGTTAACCAGCTTCTTTAATCTCTCACTGGGTTTTTTGCTCATCAGACATGTAAGAAATTTAGTTGCTACAAAAAGCAGCAAACTTCCAGTTTATTTCAACTTGGATATTATTTTAGTAATTTTGCCCATCATTTCTAATTATGATAATTGCTGAGATCTGTCAGATTGCTACAATGATGTCTGACAGGGTAAAAAGCACAAGCAGTCAAAATCCTTAGACAGTCTGAGAACAAGCCAAAAGTCTATACAGATTACCTAAATTAACCCAAAAGTCAGCGCACCTGAAATGTTGGAAATAATCCCTTGCTGCACCGGAGAACAGTGTGCATGCATAACCGCAGTAAGTACGGCAGGTCAAAGGTCAAGTCGGTCTGTAACTGTGATGGATGCTTACAGACCATATGGCCAGTCATTTTGAGTAAGTATTTTTGTGGCAATTTATGCCTTTATTGATAGATGACAGTTGAAACATGACTGGAAACAAGCAGTCTGAAATGAGGAATGACATGCAACAAAGATCCCAAGCCAGACGTGAACTGGAGATGTTACAGTTCATTGTCAGTGTTTTGTACCCCCTAAGCCACCAGGGCGACCCATGTTGGGGTAACAATTTTACCGTTCACCTTTGTTTGGTCATTCCAGGTATATTATTTTGTATGTGAAGGCCTATTTCTACTGTTTACATCACGATTGTTACAACAAAAGACAAACTGATTCCGCTGTGATAACTTTCCAGAGTTGTAAAATCCTGTCCTAGAGTGTTACATACTTCTGTGCACCATCTTGGTGTCTCATCAGCCTTCCAAGTCATGGATCTGTTAACCAAACTGGACTTCCCGGATCGTATCTCATGTTTCCTGGTACCTGAGACAACTCACCTTACAGCTGATCGAGTGTGCTTCTTGCACCTGTAAGATCTTATTTTAGTGATGTCATAATCACAAGTAATAACTTGTTGAGTGCAATGGTATTATTACCAGTTGGCATGGTGGCCAAAACCATGAGAGCAGACAACTGGAATTTTCAAGTATATGCAACCCTTCCAATCCAAGACTGCGACGAGAAGAATGCATTTTCTCTATTATTATTATTATTATTATTATATGTATTCCTCTCTATTAAAATGGAATTCCTATAACTCAAATTAGAGATAGCGAGGTTGTTGACGGTGTGCAGGTCATGTGATGCAACAGATTTACAGATGGTTCAGAAGCAGAAGCAAAAATAACAGGATACACTGTGCCAGCAGAGGTGGGTGGATTCGGTTTGGTTTGCAAAGGCAGAGAGCGACCGGGATAAAGCGAGAAATAAAATGGAAAGAAAAAGAATTTCGAAGGAAAAAAAAAATTACATGGTTCCAATAAAAAAAAAAAAAACATTAAATAAAGTTAAAAGCAAAGGCATTTAGAGGCACGTGCACACTCCCAATCTCTCTCAATAGACTGTGTGTCTCTTTTGCTTCACGGCTCCCTTGTTTCCTCTCGTTCATCAGCCCTCTATTCTGTCTATCTTTCTCTGCTCAGCTCTGCTTTAATTATCAGCTGCCTGCCACCGACACTGAGTAACCACTCCTGACAACCAGGTGTGGAATGACAGGAAACGCACCCACATTCTTGCTTCCAGACACACGCAAATGCAGACTCACACTCTCATCTTTACCAGCGTGCATGCGATCATGTGCCTCCGTAAACATAAACAATGGGAGACACCAGAAGATATGAACAATAAGATTCACGTTCTCTCTCTCTCTCTCTCTCTCACACACACACACACACACACACACACACACACACATACACACACACAAACCTCGGTCCCTCAAAAAGAAACAGTGGGAGCAGCAAACAATGGCGATATTGCAGGCTGGTTGGAAATGAGAGCGGGGGTGAGCGAGGATTAATTACAGGTACGAAGGAAATAGAGAGAAGAGGAAGAATGAGAGGACGGGGAGAAAATATGAGGAAGGAACGAGGTGCATGGGAGCTTAGAGAAAGTGGGGGATGCGAAAAAAAATCGAGCTGCGTAAAGACAAGGAGAGTGAAAAAACAGTGGGGGGAAGGTTGAGGAGGAAGTGCAAGAGAGGTTGGGAAGAAGTGGTGCTTTGTGGCTGAAAAGGTAGAACATTAGCTTTAGCACTGATTTTTACAGCAGCCTCTGAGGCTAACAGGTAAATGGAAATGATGGAGCCTCTCATCATCATAAAACTAGCTCTATTGATGTTTTCCTAACAACAGCATCTTGTGGTCGCCTGTCAAAGCTGGAAGTAGTGTGATGTCTGACTTTGACGTGGGATAGACCACTGTTTCCATCCTGTCTCCTACAGACTATCAATGCTAGTTTGTGTTAACCACACTCCTTCTAACCCTTAACAAGTATTGGATCTAACCTTACCAAACCTTAGTCATAGGTGGGAGATTATAAAATGATATGAAAGTCGATACAATGTATCAACATTTTAAAATGTTGTCGATTCTGTGCCTCTCTTCCCTAAATGTCACACATTCTCAGTGTCTTTACATGCAGATCAGAGTGAAGGAAAAAGGAATATGAGCCATGAAACTACTACCGCTACTGCAGCCACACAAAAACATACAGAGACAGAGTTGAGTAGACGTCACTGATTTGAAGTTTTGGCATCATAAGACATCGGCAGCAAAGGAGCAGAGAGAGAAAATGAGTTTGAGAACATTGCTCCTTCATTGAAATCACCAGTACGGCACTATTTCAATGCAAAATTTAAATGCAAAATCAAATTATGTCAACCCAAGCTGCTAAGCAGAGCTAAATTCACCCAACATCTGTACCCTTGTTACATGAAGATAGAGGCCAAAATAACAACAACAAAATGATTAATTCAAGTTAATTGCTGAACTTATTGATCTCCTCCAGACATTTTTAAATACATATAAAATATTCTGCTTGAAATGACAAGGTGTCTTAAATGTTTTCCCCAAGAAGAAAGTGCAATTACTTCATTCAAAATTCTTAAAATTAAATCTAGCCTACTTCTCGCTCTTTGAAAAATCCAGAATCTCTGAATATGCAAATATTTTTAATTTCAAAAGTTGAACAGCTGGCCTAGTTGTGATGTTACAAATCATACCCATACATACACATGTTAAACTCAGATTTGAGGTGAGAACAAAGAAACGTTCCCTCTTCAACACATGAATGTAAAAACCACAGACTGTATATAAAAATGGACAACATGACAGCTCCTCAACAGTATATCCAAGATATCTCGATCGCCACCTGCCCCCTCCATGTTAGCCAATAGGACATGGGCCAAACTAAAAAAATCAAAGTGCACATCAAATAAATGTTTCAAATACGTTTTTCCCAAAGATGGTTTCTGTCATTTTAGGTAGTTTCTGTCACACTTTTGTTTGTTCAAGTGCTCATTTTTCTGATAAGTTTGTTTTTTATTAGTTATTTGATGATATAAAACAGGGGTTTGACATCATGATTGACAGCTGCTCTCAAAACTCCTATTTTTTTACATACAGTCAATGGTGAATACAGCCTTCTAGTGTAAAACTCTGCACGGCATCATGCTGCACAGTGAAGCTTTAACATCCAAGTGAAGTGAAAATAAGAAAAGCACATTTATAACTGGAGGGGGACATTAAATTAACCAAATAATTAATTTACATACAAATTTGTACTATTCTGAACAAAGTTTTGTCATGTAAATACACACATCCCTATGTATAGCCTAACAGTACACTGCATTAAAAAAATCAAACTGAGTCTTGAATATGTGTACACTCTTTTGTGTATATTGTACTTGTTATTGTATCGTTCATATAGTTTCCTGCACTGAGAAAAGAGTTTGTTTATGCTTCACATTGTGCTTTCGTTGCATTTTTGTTGCACTCTGCCAGCGTTGCATTGTGTTGTCGTTGTGTTGCATCAGATGGAAGTGTCAAACTTCAAATATAATGTGTTGCAAGTTCCACATTGAAATAATGAGCTATAAAGTTGATATTGGTTGTTTTTTGGGGGTAATGAGTCATGCAAAAAAAAAATTATCCAATGATTGGCAGTCTAAGTATGATATGATGTTCCAATAATCCAAACATACAGTATCTTTCAACGGGACAAACATCATTCAACACAGCACATAACTGTAACCTTCCACGCTTGTATGTGTGGCTTCTACTTGTGGGTGTATTGTAGGTTGTTTGAGCTCAGGTTTTGTTTACACTTTGGCACAAATACCTAAGCTTTACGCATACTGATGAAGAATGAACAGATGCTTTTCCCATCTGCTCCACTTTCACAATAAGAGCACTCCTGTAGAGGGGACGAAACAAAACCGCTGGAGCAACCCGGTAGTCGAAGAAACTTCTCGCCAAACTTACTGTGAAGTTGGCAGATGGTAAATTGTATGATGGGGTGAGAAAGAGGAAGAAGAGTATAGAAGTGATACAGAAAAAAAAAAGATATATCTGTGCTCTGTGTGATATGGAGCATGAATCCCATAATCCCTTGACGCTCTGGTATTCTCTACCAATTAGCCTGCGGAAATCCTCCAGAGACACACATACATACGCTCAGGTCTAATCAATCCAGTTGATTAAGGTTCTGGTCAGAGACAACTAGTCAATTATTTGTGTGTGTGTGTGTGTGTGTGTGTGTGTGTGATTACCGCTGCACTCTAGCGCTGTAAATGTCAGACTTCCTCTTTCTTTAATCACTTTTGCATAACAGTCATTTTATCTCATTCCATGCACAAGATATAATATTCACCTCTACACACACACACACATCTCCACAGCTGCATATGTGTCAGCGTGTGTGTGTGTGTGTGTGATCCACCCTACTGAGAACACGGTTCAGTCCCTGCTGCTGCTGCTGCAACATTATCATCCAATGTCTCAAAGCACTATTACCCAGAAGCACGGGAATAGTGTTCAAAGGACACTTGAGAAAGGACAAATCACCTTCCTACGCTGCTAAGGTTTCCGTAATGACATCGACCACATCAAGTAATAAGATTCTCTTTTCTTAGTACAGTATGGGGCAGATGTGGATTTTCCCAGCAGCACTGTAGAGAGACTGTAGACAAAGACTGTGATGTTTTATTTCAACAGTAGTTATGTACTATTCAGTGGGATTATTTGACAAACAACATTTATTTGATCACTTTTGGGATGTTTCTTGCTTTGTGGCTTTTCCTCAGACACTGTCATGCCTTTGTATCATCGCTGAAGCAAAGCTGTTTTGAACATTCATTCTTCTAAGCAATGAACTAACAATTCAGATGCAATTGCTATTTTCAGAAATGCTGCCTGAAATCATTTTGTCTTAAACCACACTTCAATACAGATGTCTGATCTGAGAGTAAAACTCCAATAATCCAAAACCTCAGAATTTATGTCCCACTGCGTCCCAAATGTATTTTTTTTATTTCTGCATGAAGGCACTATTCATTGTATTTTAAAGTTAAGTTAAGTCCTCTTTGTGAGGCCAGAGTATAAACATCTGGTAATAGAAAGTAAAGAGACAAACAGAATCAATATGCTAATAAACACTGATTATGTGGCAGAAATCAAATGAATGTAATTACAACCACAAACAGTTCAACTATAAGGTCCATTTACTGGCTTTTTCCTCAACAGATGCTGTTAGCTCACGTACTGACAACTAAGCAAACTCCATTTGCTGAGGGTGGGATGTGCTTAAAAGTTCTGTAAAAAAGCTCAGTGGACCTTGAGACGAGATGTTTTTTGTTAGACTATTGGTTCTAACTATTGACAGTTCCTATTTGTATATCAGTATAATTACACAACCCCTCAGAAATTTCAACAAAGAGTCAAACCTGGCTAAAAAAACACCCTAAAGAAAAGTTGTATGTGTGAGAAAACATTTCCAATGCACAAATTCCTGGTGGACATGTCTGTTTTAATGTTAAATAAGAAGAAATACACCGTCTAGAAGGGACAGATAAATGCTCTACAAAGAAGAATTTAAGATTAAGTATTATTCTTATAATCAGAGTTTTATGGTTTTTTTCCTTACTTTTTCCTTATTGCCTTCATTGTGTCCATGTGAAAATAATAAAGGATATAAATCAATTATCCGTCTCAATGCTTCTCCTATACTCACATCAGAAACTCGTATGTCATCTGATTTTGCTCTGTAATTTCATCAACCACTTTGGGCCAATTAGTGTATTATTGAAAATGTTCTAATGTGTGGTAAGATTCATCACTCATTGAAATGGTCATGTTTTGTCCCAATTTGGTCATTTCAGTGATTGAGGAAGTGCTGCTTCAGCTGTTGATGGAGCGGAGAAAAGGGGGCTGTTAAACTTACATTTAAGACTAGAGATTTACCCCAAGACAAAATATTGTGCAGAAGAAGAAACACTTTAAAACTCCACACAACCTCTCTCTTACCAAGTCAATTAAAATGTTACATGCCATTATGAAACCAATGGAGCAAAAAACTTGTTAATTTTAACAGTTATGTCCATCCACTTAGGCGCTGTCAAGCAGTTGAGAAGCTCTGCAATCCACCGGTCACTGTGGGTGGAAAAAACTGTTAATTCCCCGCAGTGTTGTCGCTGCATTTGACTCTAAATGACCAACCACCTCTGAGCAGTTTAGGAGTCGAGGAAGCGCTCTGCTGGTGTCAAGTCATCATGAAGATTTGTGCGTCCAAGGAGCACGGCCTCCATAAATGAGGGAGACAGAAGCCTAAATATAGATATGATGGAGGGAGCAGCACAAACACTCCACGACAAACACTATTAAGGCTGGGTCAGAGACAGGACAGGAATAGCCTTTCACACATACACACACACACACATACTGATACAGCACACAAATACTCACACACACAGACAGAAAGAAAGAATGTACATAACAAACTGCTATTGATGTACTGCTCAATAAAACATGTTTATTACTTTAATAAGTATATTTCCTTGCTTCCAGTGTAGCGTTAAAACAATTAGTAGTTTAATCAATTAGTCAATCAAAAGATTAATCATGGAAGATCAAGCAAAAACATCAAACATTCTTGAGTTGCAGCTTTTCAAACAAGATGATTTGCTGATTTTTACTGTTTTACACTGCGGCAAACTGAATATATTTGGAATTTTAACTGTTGATTGGACAAAACAAACAATATTAAGAGAAAATTTGGGGCTGTGAGACATTGTTAGGTGCATTTTTCACAATTTTTTGACATTTTACAGACTATGCAGTTGATCCAGTAATTAAAAAACAAACTTTAGATAGCCTAGTTCAGGGTCCATCCTTTGGGGACTATGTATATAAAAATTCAGAATTTCATGGCAATCCATTTGATAGTTGTTGAGACATTTAGGTTTGGATCAAAGTGGATTAAAGTCTAGAATGACGAAGAAAAAAGTGTGTTGGTGTTTATTTTTGCTTTGATTTGACTGGCACACATTTTGAGATTGTTCACAAGAGGGGCAAAATTAGACGACCAATGCATCTAAATCTCATTTAAATTGCATTGTTCACAAAGTTGTTGGTTCTTGATTTACTTGCTGGGTGAATTTTCCGGATCCTGTATGTTTCTACAACATTTGATGGAAGAAATGTCTCATAATGGTGATAATAAAAACAATAAAAGACAAAAGGAAATAATATTCACAATGAGGGAGTCCCTCGTCTACTTGTCATTTGCTCTGTTCATTGGCTGTATTCCCCGACTGCATCTCCTGTACCTGCCAGCCCCCTTGGCACTTAATTCTCCTTGCACCACTGGGCTGAACTGTGTGTGTGAGTGTGTGTGTGTGTGTGTGTGTGTGTGTGTGTGTGTGTGTGTGTGTGTGTGTGTGTGTGTGTGTGTGTGTGTGTGTGGTGTGTGTGTGTGTGTGTGTGTGTGTGAGAGAGAGAGAGAAAGAGAGAGAGTGTGGCCCCAACCTTCCCTGTGAGGATATTTAAAGCCGTTTTGGATGGTTGGCAAGATAGCAGAGACAACACCTGTGTATGTATTTGTGTGTTTGTGTGTGTGTGTGTGTGTGTGAGCCTCGTCTCCAGAGGGCAATAATGATCTGCGGTTAGGGTCAGGGGCCCTGAGTTATGAGAACATATTGATCCCAGCAAGCCTTGCAGTGATTGAGGGTCGTTTGTGTGGACAGTAGCCCCCCATCACTGAGCTCTGAGTGCTGCATGGTGGACGAGAGGGAAAACCTTGCAATCTGTCTTTCGCAGGTGATGTGGAACACACTGCCATCCCTAACTGCATCCATGGTTTTAGTGAAAAAGCTGGACTACCCATGAAGACAGCACAACACTTCATGAGCACACTTCGCATTTTATCTAGGTTTCCCCAACGAAACTGGTAACAAAGGTGGTAAGCAACATGCTGCTGTAAATAATTACTGAACAGGCTTATTGATTCATCAATCACCTGCTGAGCTGAATCAGACAGATCCTGACGCATCTCATCTTGTTATCAATGTAGTTACAAGATGATGAATTAAATAATCGTCTCACTCATTAAATATGTAGCGTTTGCTGTGTAATGTAACACCACCGCTCATTTTTCCCTGAAGCTTATAAACTTGATTTTATATTTTATCAAAATGTAATCATAACTTCTGTTGTTAGCAGAGGTGCTCTTTATTTCACACAAGGTGGAGGCGCTTCAACTGTAAAACACTGCGGGAAACTCTGTATCTAATATGTAGGACTACAAATAAAGAATATTTTCATGATCAAAGAATCACCTGATTATTTTTTACATTAATCAGTGTTTGTTCTATCAAATGTCAGAAAAAAAGTGGAATAACAATTTCCAAAAGTGAAGGTAACGCTTCAAACTGCTTCTTTTGCCCAACAAACAGTGCAGAATCCAAAGGAATTCAATATACAGAAGTGTTTCCCCTATAATTATACAGGCCTGGCGGGCCACCAGGTCAGTGAGAACCCCCGCCAGGCCAAGTCAAATCAATAGCATTTGGGAGCCTCTGAGCCGCGCCGTTTTGAAATGTGAGTCAACGTTTGTGTGGTAGCCTGGGAAAATCCTGGTAGCGTAGCTCCTTTTAAGGAATAAGGCAGTGCGTAAGCAAGTGAGTGGTTAAGGGAGAGAGTGAGTGGCAGAAAAGTGACGGTGAATGCGAGCGGAGCAGAGGAAAAGGTTAGAAGTAAGTTGTCAGTCTGGCAGTAAATGTATAGTACAGGCTCTCAAGACCAAGAAATGTCTCATCTGTTCTTTCTCCATCTGCTGGATAAGTGAAGGGGGTTAGCCTTGAAGTTAGCAACAATGAGTTAGCCTAACCTGACAACACTAAACAGAGAAATAGAGAATGGAGAAATGTGTGGAAACTGAACATCATCACAACTGATGTTTTTTTTTTTCTGTTAATGATAAAAATGGCATAGTATGCAACACAACATTACTGCTCTAGCAGCCATGCAGTTGCACAACAGAGCAAAAACTCCACGGGTAAGAAAGGAAAGTTAGCAAATCAAAAACAAGGGCAGCTACACAGGTGAGTCATTACAAGAAATACCAACAAGTATACAGTATGAGTCAGTTTTTACTAAGGTCTGACAGTCACCACCTTTCTGAGAGAGTTTTCAAAACACCTTGAGGCAGCTGAAGTCCAGAAAGCCAGACAGGTGGTTCTCAAACTCAAGGTGCATCTGTCACAAAAACTGCTAAATTTTTCACTACAGAGCACAAGTAAACCATCTTTGGTAAACACTCTTTGGCAAAGATGAAAAGGGGTTGCAAGTCAAAGCTTGCTGACAGGGACAGATGGATATTTGACAGAAAAGTTGCTAAAAGCATGAATTTACAGATTCGAAAACTGAAATGTAGAAATAAATCAACACCTCTGTGACATAGTCTTGACAAAAGCTTCAAGTCAAGAGATTCCCAAAGCTGGTGTTCCTAGCAGGGCTGTCATTCAAAATCCTAGGCCAGTGCAAGATGACAAATAACCTGGTATCAGGAGCACAAAACCTGGAGCCTGCAGCAGTGGAAAAGTAATATGACCCTCATTTCATACCTTTCCCTTCATCCTGACATGTCTGTCTAACACTGTGGTCTGTAAACATTCAAGATAATACCCCCCACACACATTGCTAAATAAATTCAACACTGCTTTCCTGACCACCACAATCAAGTTAAACACCTTCCTTGGCTTCTCTAATCACCAGAACTAAACATCATTAAGTCTTTATGGGAAGTAGATTTCCATCTTCTTCAATTCCCCAACAAACTGAAGGCATCCCTCCTTAAGAAATGATCCAATATGATCTGACACAGTTTGGGACAGGTATGACAGCCTTCCATGGAGGACTGACACTGTTCTGAAGACAGTAATCCATCTCCGGAGAATGTATTTAATGTGTTTCCATCCCACACAGCACAGCGAGATAATGGTATGTTTATCCAATGCACTGTGCATTTGTGGCCGAAAACTACTGCAAATTATGCCTGAATGCTGAACGTGGAGTGATTTCTACTCTATTATGTTTAACTTTCTTCCACTTATCAGCTCTATGTTAGCATTTGTCAGTATGCTCCTACACTAATGCTCCCAAGTCAATTGCCTTAATAGCTGTGAATTTTGATTAAGATAGTAAATCTCTTAGATGGCGGCTTACAGGAAATAAACATCTCATCCCAGGTTATTGGAGTCATGGGAAAGTGAAGAATAACATTTGGTGCCTTTTATTTAACAGAAAAGGCCATCATTTGAGGTGAATTCCAGTTTAATTTACCATCACATTTGATAATTTCCTTCCTTCATGTTTTATTGCTGATATGCTGATAAGCACTACACATTTGCCTTACTATACTACCCTCTATTGCATCAACTGCATGCATATGTCTGTAGATGTGGATCTTCATATTGGGCACCCACTCTAATCTGAAACACTGCTCTATAGTGCCACTAGTGGTAAAAAAAAAAAAAAAAAACACAGGGTACCATTAAAAACAAGACAAGCAATCACTTTACAAATTCTAGGGACACAAAGAACACACGACTGCATATTGGCTCAACAAGCATGTGTGTCATGGTAAGGAAGTGACAAATAGTAGTAAAGAAAAAAGTAAACATAATCTTTTCACTCACCCACAAACACACATTAAGAATTTAAAATGGGTGCTAACAATCCTAAGGCAAATCTGTTTACCCTCCCTCAGAGACAACATTGAGCACTGTACTGTAGGTCTCTCACACACACACACACGCCCACAGCCACTAAATGTGATTCACTCATGGTCATTGGCCTGGGACCCCAAACCCCTTCAACACCACCACTTTGGCCAGAGAGATGCTGTCTGACCAAGTTAATTCAGTGGATAAGGGGATTAGATGGGGAGGATGGGGTGGCTGACCTTGAGGGAATGTCAGTTTTTTTTTTCTCTGGTGCTCACTTTCTCTCCAGCGCTCTCTCAAATGCTCATTCCATATCTGTGTAGTGATATTATAGCACACTGGCTTTTGTGTATTGTACTGCATAGATTGTACTCTTCTCATAGCAGCATATTGGAGGTTTTGTTGTTCCTGCTGCAAGCCAGTCAAAGTGTCAAAATGCAGTGTGCTTTTTGGTTTCCACAACAATACCTCCAACACAGCTTCCATCACATTCTGTTCTGCTTTGCAAATTATTAATATTCCCCATTGTCTCTCACACACTTAAACATTCCTGCTCAATGTCAACTTGTTTAAGACACTGCGGCCAGAAGTAAAGGCTACAGTAAACACACTTTTTTCTTTGTTTTAGAGATGTAGCTAGGCAATGTTTCCAGCCAAAAACAAAGAAAATGCACAAAAAAAGAAAACAAAATCCAGTGACGAAAGTGAGCTCAGCTGTCTCCTTTTGAAACGATACTCAAAAAGTCTTTGCATTGCTCCCCAAGAAGCTCCCTTAAAAGCCGTGTCATCCAGTCATCCAGATATCATCCAGTTAAAGGGACTATAGCCAGCATTAAGCCACTCTAAAACCACACAAGCCCCATGAGTCACTGGATGCATCAGTATTTGCGTTGGATGTTTGTCGCTTTACATCAATGAGCTGAGTGAGCCACGTTCTTCTCAAAGTTGGTGATTGAGCACATGAGCACAGGCGCAAGGGTCTTATGCCTATAGGATTTAAAATGGAATTGGATTCTACTCTTAAAAGTTCACACATGCAAAGTTGGCCAACAAAGCCTTTAAGCCAGCAGTAAACTTTAAATTAAATTAAAAAATTACCATAGGCGATATGGCAGGTTTGCATCCAGAAAACACTTTGCATTGGCCTTGGCTCTCTTACAGTCATTGTTGTTCCCCCCGGTGCAACATCCTTTGAAGCCTCCAGCCCCTAAATTAAACAAGAAGTCTTCCAAATTCAATGACAAAACACATAGTTGGTCCATGCCCTCCAGAACAGCACATATAAGCATTTTCTAATCAGCAAGAGACCATTACCATTTTAAAAATAAAACCGTTTTATGATACGACAACCCTATGTTATGGTTTGGTTAGGTTTAGGCAAAAAATGTGAAAGATTATGGTGTGGGTTGAAATAACTACATGGTTAAGGTTAGGGAAACATCATATTTTGGGGTAAAATACCACTTTGTTGAGGTTAGGGGACCTTCATTGTCATGGTTATAAAATTAACAACTTGGTTACAGTTGGGGAATGAGAGCGGTTATGGTTCAAATAAACCAATGCTGACAGTCAACATAGGAAACATGAAATCTCACACGTTAAAGTCAGATGTCTTGTTGGACCATCTGTTCTCATTTTTTTCTTGGGAGTACACTCTCAAATTAAAACACAGCTTTTGTCTTGTATGTTAACAAGGTTTTATTTCCTGAGATGAATCCTTTGGTCTTATGTCCCACATCATCTCCTTCATCACGACTCATAAACCCCACCTGCTGGTGTGGAAGACCAGGCCTCCGGTTGCAGAGAGTAAGTTGGCAGTTGCACCCATTTGACATGCTTCAAGAATGGGCTTCAAATGAATTTTCAGGTTGAGCATACTGTATCCATGAATAGTGGCTACATCTATTTGTTGAGGGACTATTTCTAAAAGAAAAAAAAAAGTAGGTACTGATTGGTCCCCATAGCCCTCTGGCCCTACCATCTCTAGCACACTCTCCTCATCCAGAGAAGAAAATGTATGTACAATGTTTGATTTATGAGGTGGAAAACCGCCCCCCGCTTTGCCTGCTCCCAGAGAAGTGAATTATAAAGACAAACTGGCAAGGGAGGAAACATGAAACAGTACTGCAGTCCCACTGGGAGAAACAGGTATGTGTTCCTATCTGTATTTATGTATGACACTTCTTTTTAATGTTACAACAGCCAAATAAATCACACTACTTGTCTGTAAGAAATATCTCATTTCTAGAGAACAAATGAGGAATATCAGATTTCTTCACAAAAATGTATTAATGTACAAAAAACTGGACCAAGAGGTGAACCCGCAAGAGTGTTTTGAAGAATGTGTACACAATACACTGATGTAGCCCTCAGGGTAAAATCAATCCTGCGAAAGGTGAAGCATCATCAATACATGGAGGTATCAACATCTTTTGGAATTCAGATAGTGGTTTTGTGACTAAAGGCCACTGGTTCCAGTCTTTATACTGATTCAGAGAATCAAGACAAATGTGTCACACTCATTAAAGAAGTGACTGTCCTTCAGTAAGTGCAGTTGGTGTATCAGGTAGTGGTTAGTAGTTTTTAATAGTGTTAGTGGTTCATTTAATAATACCTTGCTTAAAAGTCATACAGTTCAACATTCTCTCAACTGGGACATTTCCAAGACAGTGTGGTCCCTATTGAGCAGGTCTGCTGAGGCAGTTGGGATTTAAGCACCTCGCTTCAGGCCACCACAACAGTGGTAAAATGAAAGCTTTACCCCTTCTCCCACCAGTCACTTAATCTCTCAGGGGTTTTGCACTGACAGCCTTCCAGTCACAAGTCTACCCAAGGCTAACCCCCCCCCCATGTGAATGTGAACACATAATGGGTGCTCTGCAAAACGTCAAGTTTGAAAGGTAATGACTTTAAAATGGAAGTAAATGAAAGGTATCCAGAAAGGTTTTGATAGAGATGTCATGTTGCTGTCATAAATAGTGTCCTTGTTTGATAGGCCAAGTATGCATGGGGGAACAAGTAAAAAGCCAATTACACCCCTCCTTCGGATCATCCTTGGTGATGAGATGAAATGTAATCCTTGGGGATTTTAATTGCCTCCTTCGTCTTGCATCTTTACTCTTTAATCGGGTTTCTCCAGCGGCAATGCACAAAGTGCTTTGGTTATCAGGAAGTAAATTGCAGTCCATATCTGTCTGTCTGTCTGTCTGTCTATCTATCTTTTAATCCATACAGAAAAATTGTATGGATTATACAGTAGTACAAGGCTGCCTATATCCTCAGTGCATCTATTGTTTTCATCTAGACACTGTGTATTAGTTGGAGACGATACAAAAATACCTTGTAACTAATGATCTCATATCTAACCTACAGCAGTAAACCTCGTGAATTTGAAAAGGCAGTGGGTTACTGGAAAGAGTTGAAAGAGCGCCCCCTGTCGCCTGCTGGACCACCCTACCCCTGAAAATAAATTCTGTGCTAGGATTTTATAAAAAAAAAAAATAAAGATCTACGTATTTTAATTATTAAACGAAAGCAGGATCAATACTTTCCCCAGTGTTCACATTTTGCTTTAGACTCTAAAGCAGAGGAAGGGAGGGAGAAAGAGGGAGAGAGAGACGCGCCCCCGGACCTGTTGACCTAGAGCCATATCAAGAAAACAGAAATTCATTATCCACTGCGCGCTTGGACCAACCTGCATGGGCGTCACGTAATTGAAAAGCGCCTTTAATTTATTCAGATGGATGTGCCCTTCTCTTCTATAACCAGCGGAAGCTCGAAACCCCATAATAGTCACATGACAAGTACCCTATATGCCATACATTATATGCGGTGAATAATTAAATGGTCATCTTCATTAAATGATTTCACAATAGGAACTATTTGTTTTTGTTGCTGTTTTGTCCCTTTGGGCACAAGTTGTCCTGTTTTGGGAATACGCAATGTAAATGTAGGCCTATGGGTCTTTCTGAAATTGTCTTTTCACAGTTAAAGGTTTGTTTTTATAGCTTATAATAATATAATATAAAATAGGTATATAAAATATAATATAAAAAGGTGTCAAAATATTACAAAAAACAAGATAAGTGTAAACTAACGCCTCTGCGAGAAGAAACCTGTGATTCTTGTTTGTATTGATGGTGATATTCCTTATCACCCACTAGAGATCAAATTCAACCAACGCTTTTACAACAGCAATGCTTGTTCTGAGAAAATGCGAGAAAAGCAACAGGGGGGTGTATGGGGAAAAAAATTGTTGGCTTACCTTTTCCGACATCAAAGAAGAGTGCGTCTACAGTTGTTCAGGAAAAGAAAAAAAGCTCGGTAATCCGTAAATATAGGCTCTACTTTCCCAATTCTTCTCCACTCTCTGTAACTCCAGAGCCTCTACTGTGTCTCCGTTGGAGAGGTTTGATATCCGAGCGGTTCCCCCCTCAAACCCAAAGCAAATATCCGACCAGGAACATTCCTGTGTTCAAAGCACTCCGGTTGAACGTCTTCCTCTTGATCATTTCAGTTTTGCGCAGAAATCTGTGTGATAGCTGTATATTCAGGGAGAGAGAGAAAATGAGCTGAGGAAGTGAACACCTGCGCGCATCACAACCGGCTCCGATGGTGCGCCTCGGGAATCCACGTGCCTTTCCACTCCTTCCTCCTCTCCCGTCGTTTATTTAACTCCTTTTGTTCACCGAGGGGGGGCTAATATCGATGAGGGATCCAGAGACCGTATCCAAGTTGACCGGAGGGGTAATCTCTCCATCAGCGCAGAGTGACGCGTCGACTGGAGAGGTTATACGCGGCTCTGGATGGCACGTCGGTGTCGCCGAGCCGGAGACTATCAAGAAGCTTTACAGGGTGGAATAATCAAAGAAAACCTGCAGGAGTGTCTCCTGGCAAGCCCCTGTGCTCCCTCTCAATCTCCACTTTCAATGCATGCCCCACGACCCCCGCAGGGTTCTCCAAACGTTGTCCTCTGATTAATTTCGGGTAACGCAGATAAACTGAAGGTTATCGTCCACCGCCCCCGCCGACAGTGAGTTTTAAACTGGCGTCTGTCTGCGCTGCTCCTCTCTCCAAACTCGGGAAATTCCTCAACTGAGGCGCAATCGCGACTTATTAGTTCAGTGCAAATATAAAAACTCTTGCAGTTATTCGCACAACACAAAAAAAAAAAAGAAAAGAGGAAGCGGAGACTACATCTGCCTGTTGCGGTTGTTCAGCGGGTCCCTGGTGTTTATTTCCCAGAAAGGTCTAAGCGGGGGATTTTATCAACAGTTTGTCCAGTCGCTGCTTGAGCCTACGCACAAAACATCGACAGGCTCCCCTGAGGATTTCATCTCAGAGAAACAACATAAGCACTAAAACCGTGGCACAGCTTCTGAGCTACGGGTTGTCCTCCTGTTTTTCTCTGATCGGGTTTTTTTTAAATAACAAGATTATGTAAAGTTATCGATTATTAGATTCATATTTAATAATTAAAATTTGCATATGTGTTTGGTTTACTTCCATAAGCTACAGGCTTCGTGTATCCACCGGAGGATACAGGTGGGAAGCAAAAGGGCCTTTGAGGTGTCGCAAATGAATATTTCAACAGGATGTGCGTGAGCGCGTGCCAGACAGAGACGTGGGAATCAGAATCAATGGTGAGCCAGTGTGTGTGTGTGTGTGTGTGTGTGCGCGTGTGTGTGTGTGTGCGCAAGTGAGAATGAGTGAAAGAGAGGAATGGCAAGCGATAGCAAGTGAGCGAGAGAAAAGACAAACAAAAAGAAAAACAGCGACTGTGATGTAGCGAAAGAGTAGATCAAAACAGGGAGACCGGGAGGGAAATTGACTGTGTGGGCAGAGAAGAAATCCTCACATCAGCACCATGGACAGCGACCGGCCAGACAAACGGCGCTCCGATCGCACCGGTTCACTGTTTTCATTCACTATAAAATAATATGTGATGAAGCCGAACAACTGATCCGTCACCTCCTAATACTTCCACAGTGCACAAGTTCATTACTTAAAACCTACATGTAAAGAGCTATTGTATAAGTAATGAGGGGCATATTTCTCTGAAAAAACTAACTTAATTTTGTGGGTAGAGGGAGGCACTGCCTGCTGTGCTTTCTATTACCTCATATTAAAACATTAAAACGTGATATCATTTTCAGGGTAGAGTAATTGCATTTTCAGTACAGGTTGACATAAATATTTCATTAACTTCAAAAATGAGGTAAAAGTCTTAAAAGTATTAGGTAATCTGAAACTCCAATTAACTAAAAGCAGTGTGGTAGAAGAGTGTGACATTTGTTTGGCACAGTAGTTTAAACGATCCACCGAGTTAAATGTAATTTCCTATAGAACAAATAATTCAATTTTCCATGTCACAGGTCAGATATAGAGGGTGCAGAGAGTGTGTTACACGGCAATGTCTGTAAACCAAGTTCAGTTCAATTCAATTGATTTACCGCGTGACAGTAAATAAATGTCAGCCACTACATTGTTCTGTTACTGCCTAATTCAGTTAGGCTACATGATGATATTGATCTGCAACAATGCTGGAGCCCTTGGGGTCTTGATTGGCAGGTTAAGATGAAAATCCACACATAAACACAATTCACCTCACCTCACAGTTTGCACCCGAAAACAGAACACTACATTAGCAAAAAAAAATAAAAGAGGCAAGGTTCAAATTAGTAACAAAAACCATTCCGTTGTTGACAGATTTCCTAACAATGCATGATGTAAGAATATCCGTGGCAACAACCCAGCAATCAAAGTACATTGTCACGTTATGAAGGCCAGACTTGAAATGTGCAGGTCCTAAAGAAAAAAAGACAAAAATGGATGTAAAAGCTCATCCTTTGTATTTCATCCTTTCTACACAATTCCTTTATGTTAATGTTGAACATATAGGAGCATGCAAGTGATCACTGATGAGAACATAGAGCTGATCTCTTCTTTCCAAACAAGAAATGTGGATCAGGACCATGTTGAACCGTGGTCCTGATCTTCCGAATCTCTATCATCCTTAGCTTCATTTGTATGATTTATTTCCACTTGGCTTTGCGCATGAGTTGGCCCAGCAGTCCCATCATTGCTGCTGTTGGGGCCCATGAAGCAAATATTTGCATCTTTAGAGCTTGTTTAGCTTTGAGGCAGTGGGAATAGTGCCGGCAGTAGTTCATTTTTTGATGAAAATGTACATCGGTCATTTTAGTTCATTTATGCACTTTTCATGCAGTAATGGCAGCAAATATAGCCTGTAATCAAGCTAATAAGCTAAAGCAAATTACAGGAGTACTTCTATTCTTCTTTTTTGGGCCCTCTTTCTGCTGGCAGTCACCGACTTCTGGCTAATGGTAAAATCACCTCTGAAAATTACTGTAGTTATGCTTTATTTGTCAGAGCCCTATATCCACTCTTTGGCCCTCAGTTCATTATTCTTATTAAGTGCCTTTAAACAGTGGGTATGGATGCTCTGCACCTACAGTCACCTTACTCAACATGTGACTCTAAAGCTGGTTGGGTCCAATCTAACCTTTGCAAATGTTCCAGTCAAAACAAAATATTTTTATCACCCCTCAGCCAAAATGCCCGTAATAAATCTCTGCAGAGGGGTTGGCAGGTTTGTTGATAAGTACTAATAACCAAGCAGTTAATTCACCAAATGCTGAGTTTTTGTATTTCAAAAGTAATTTTGGGGACTAAAACTGCCAACTTCTTGACATTTCAACAGACTCTGCAGCTTCTCTCCTGCCTAGTTGCATTTTAAGCCGCTCAACAAGGGCAGTGAGTTATGAGCAAACAGCATGAGTCGAAACACATTACACTTCACAGTCAGTAAAGCAAATCACATATTTGTGAATTGTGCCGCGGACATGTCTGTTGTTGTATTTCCTATACTGTCTGTAAACAGATGTTGACAGGAAGGGAAATAGACTGCTGATTGCGAATTTATATGGTGATTTCATCAGATTTTGTCAGTGAAAAAGTCAATACAGACCTTACACTCTTTTTATCATGTGGTACCGACATGCTCACATGTGTAGGAAGTACCAGAGGTGGGTTAAAACACCATTATCATGATGGAACCATAATAATCTAATGCAATCTGAGCAAAGGTTAGATTTGCAGCGGCAACTTTTTAACCAGAACCATGAACTACAAACGAGTTATAACAGCATGACCATGAAAGTTAAACACACATGCTTCTATCCAAGCTGACATGTAAAAAAAAAAAGCACCCAGTTAAATAAAGATGGTGAGACTTGGTCAGTTTAAGGTTTACACAAAGATGCTTTTATGAAAATGCCTTACATTTGAACACTTTTCCTTAGCAATAAGTTTATTCCTATTGATAATGCAACATTAAAGTAAATAGAGCAGCTGCTATAACATGTTTCTTGCATCTCTGACTTTTGTCTGATATAGAAGGAGATTGTTTATATCTTCAAATATTGACAATATCCAAAAACACAGGATCCATTTGGAGCTTCAGTTCAGGGCTGAATTTTTCCAGCAAGACCAAACTAGAGGCAACTGCACAATTGCAGGTGATGAACAGACAGTATAGTACCAGTTCACACAGGCACAACAAGAAACAGAGAAGCACAGCAGAGGTGACAGCGTGGTTTATCAAAATCTTATTGGATTTCACCTTGTCCCCCCAGCCCTGCACTGCAAACAGAACAAGGAAGGTCAAGCAGCCTCCAAGACTCTAGTGAGCAATCCCACCCAGGAGGCAGAGCAAGCAGTTCTTGTGCACCGCGGTCACGTTCCCTGCTGACCGCTCAATGCCCACTTGTCTCTTTTCACATCAGGTCCTCATACATACGGATGATGGACCACAGGGAATAGAAGAAGGTAGACCACTGAAATATGGCCAGCAAGCATGACACGGTAGAACACATCCTGATTGATTTTCATTCTAAGTATTCTGCGCACATGCTTGTCCAGGACAAACTTACAAGGAGAGCATCCGCAGAATAAGCTGAAAGCAAGCGGTGACAAGGCTTTTAGATGTCTGAGTTACAACATCCAGTGTCCATAGGAAAATGACAGAGAAGCTCTACAGTTGAGGATTATATAGTTTGAAGTTGTGACCTGATGTGCTGCAGTTCGCGCATTGTCTCATTTCCAGTTGCTAGCATTTCTGTGTTACTGATAGTGGTTTTGCTGCTCTCAACCCTGTTAATTTAGTTATATTTAATACAGTGGCCACGTATCTGCTGTACATTTAAACTTACACTAGTTCTGCTCAAGCACTCATAGCTCTCCCCTTCTTTTAGCGACTTTCTCACTAATCCCACAGTTGTTTACACACCATTCAGATGTGCTAGTTACTTTAGCTCATCTCTCATCAATTTCTTTAATTTTTCTGTATAACAACACCGATCATTGATTGGCAATGACTGACTGGCCGTAGTATTTGTGCTCCTAATGGCTAAAAAGCAATTTGGCTTTAATATTTTATGCTATTAAATTTGCAGAGACCTCAGAATTTGCATTTAACTCCAGTCAAATTCGAGGGACTGTTTTCACCCAAAAAGGGGGGCAGGCGTGATGCAAGGGCACCCGGATGTGCTGCTCTCATCTATGTAGGTCTAAGCACATGCAGGTAGTTTTTCTTAGTGCCAGGTTATTTTCGAATCGAACTGCTTTGCACGATGTGTTGTCCAACCTTGTTAGAAGGGTGACAAGCCAGCTGTCATAGATGGGCAAGACGCCATAATCGTTTCAATATGGGGGTAATGTCACATTTTCTGACTGTCACTCCACTCCACAAGGCATTCATAGTGTTGCAGTTGTTTGAACAAATCAAAAGTGACAGAAATAGTTGTGTAAAGAAAGGAAAAAGCCCCCCAAATCTGACGTTGGAAACATGAGGGGAGAGGGGGGTTTATGAAGTTCTTTGTCCACCGGTTAAGTATTTCTGATTAAGCAGCTTTGTTGATGTCCCTAAAACATGGTATTTAGAAATAGTCATTTATCATATTCAGTATCATTTAATTAATATTCTTTCTGTTTCAATGTCACACTGACATTTACTCACCCCTGTGTGTAACCACACAGCTGGTAGTTGCAACTGAGAAAGGTGAGATAAATGGAAGAACGATGACATGCCTGTCAGAATTAAGGGAAATGATGAAAGCCAGACAGTCAATTTGGACCAAGGTACTGTACATGTAAGCTTCATTTAAGAAGCTTAATGTTAATCAAGGTTAAAAACATCCATTTTTATCAAAGGAAAGGCATTTGGCATTTCCTCCTATGCTAAAAACATGACATTATAGCATATATGTGTATCATTTTCACAATACAGTACCGTGATAAAATTGCAAATCCCAGTAATTAATGGAGATTTCATGATATGAATAATTGGATATCACTCGACTCTACTCTGCACACACACATAAAGTATTCCAGTCACGGAAAGCAAAGTGCTGATCACACATAAAGAAAGGCCCCTTGAGAAAAAGTCCCCATCAAAATAAGGACTAGTAGCAGTTTGTCCTCCAGCAGGTCACCCTTTCACCTTGTGTCTATGTGACTGCTACACACTGTCAGTCTGAGACCTCAACTTGACAAGGCTTTTATCGCTGAGGCCACTTCAAAACGACACTCGTCACAAACAAGCATCCACTGAATTCAAGGTTCCACAAGTCCTCTGTTGTTGTTAAATCTTTATGTCGTTGTACCATGTAGGGGGGATTATTAGCTTAATGTCTCTATGAGCAAAACTAACAATTTACCACCAACCTGTGAAACAGAGAGTTTGTTTTCAGGTTTTTGTTTTTTTACCTGGATGGGTACAACACACACAGTGTTGACAGATGTTGGATGTAACCAGCCAGATGGGTCATTGAACAGCCTCGGCAGGGGGATCTTTGCAGATGAGCCTGTTCCTGCTCCATTTCTTCTCACATGTGGTTGTGAGTCAGTTGGGGTGATCTTGATGTAAAAGTGTGAGAGTGTTCTCAGGGAATGTTCCTATTTATGTCACAACAAAAAAAAGAAACTTGAATGAGGTCACTGTTAGTATGACTTTTATCTGACCCTAGGTACTTTACTGATTTTGGGTGTTGGATATGTGACATAAACATTCCATAGTATGCATGTCATCTGATGTAATAGGGTATAGCCTTTCTGGGGGCCGTTTTAAATACAAACAATGGGTTCATGATCAAGATTGGAGCCGTTCCAGATGTGGTATGTTATGATACATAATATGTTGTAAGGTAGCTGTCAATCACTTGATGGATGGCTCCTAATTGAATTAATGTCCATGGAGAACCTATGGTATTCATGTGATAAGATACAGATGTGTAACCCTATATAAGATATGCACCGACAGTGGTACGGTGCCCAGACCATCTTTGTACATGGAATGGACCCGATGGCCATCGTCTAATAAACGTCTTCAAAATAGGAACTTCACCAGCTCTTCCTTTGAACGATACATCATCACACATCCTTCCTTTCAGTCACATGAAGACATGGGTCAAAGTCTTGCACATGGATGGGATTTACAGCGATAATTCAGACAGGCTAAGTAAGCTAAACCAAACACAAAAAAAGTTATTTCTTAATACTGTGACCTTTGTGGCACTCGACAAACTGTCCCAGAGCTATTTATGTATTCCAAACCACACTGAGCAATTCTTTGCTTGACACAGTGCAAATGAGAATTGCCTCATATAAAGTGATTAGTCAAATAATAGCTACACTTTTACCAGTGCCATTTTGACTTAAAATCAATGACCACCACAAGGACGATTAAGCCCCCCCCAAAAAGCTTATGTACACGCATCAGTGCTTTAAAGGTCAGCTATCACTCTCAAACATTGCATTGGATCAAACCACTGTGTAGAGCATCATTACACAGTATTCCTGGCACAGTGCAGCAAGTCAGATATTTTGTCTAAAATGTCTTTTGTAATGGTTAAGGGGTTGGGGAGCTACCTAAAGCTATGTGAAATTATGGTGCAGGGTAGTTTCAATAGTCATCGTGACTTCTTTTTCTTCCCTCTCTGCTGGCTGCTTTGTTTTAGTTATGAAGACAGAAGGCAGCGAGAGATGAGAGAAAAAGAGAAAAAGCTTTGAGAAAGAAAGAGATGACTGAGACAGCTAATACATATATTTTTAATTAAGAATATTTGGTGACTGACTTTAGCTTTGAGTTATTTAAATCTGTAAGATTTCTCTGAACTTTTTCATATAAATAGGAATTATTCACATCTTACTAAGCGCAGTATCAAAGTTGAAATATCCCAAATGAAACTCCAAAAGGGATCAGGCCGAAATGTCACTTTTAAGTGTCATTTATAAATGCAACAGAAGTTAGTTAATCTCATATTATACTTATGTTTATTCATTATCTAAGACTTCGACCTCTCTTCAAACCCTGAGCTGTAACATATCTCTTCTTTTTCATCATTCCCTCCTTCTTTTCCTTTTTTTCCCCCAACATCACAGCCATACTTCTCTGTAATCTCTAATCCCCTTGTCAACATGCAGTGAGAGATTGAAATGATAAAGACACACTGAGATCTAGAGAGGAAGATAAAAAAGGATCTTAGTTTTAAAGTATCGCAATGATGATACAAAACAAGTGTACAAACAAAAACAGAAAATTTGTGCATTGAAGCCAAAAGATAGTGTCTCATAGAGCATTTGTATGCATTTAAAGTGTGAGTGTGCTAAATTAAACAGCTGGCCATATCCTGTATATGTGAGCATCTGCCAAAGATATTTCATCCTCTGGAGCATTCTGATATCTCTGTATGGTTATACAATATCTGCAGCAAAATGGTAGCTAGTTAGCCAAATCCTCTGATAAGAAAATAACAAAAATATTGGTAGGCTATATACATCCATGGTTTATGTGCTGCCGTTTTGAAGCTTGGCGATTTGACCGTTGCCATCTTTGATTTTTGGAGCCAGAAGTAAGCAAGCAAAGTTTATCTATATAGCACTTTTCACAAACACCAGTCACAAAGTGCTTCGCAGTCAAAGACAATAAAATCAGAGCTTAACAAAACTAGTGCTAGCTGCTACCTTTGTTAGCACGGTGCATTTACAGCATGGATATATTACAAGAGCTGGATACCGGACTAAATATGGCGCCCATTCAGTCCTATGATATTGCTCGCCTGGTGCATACGCCAAAAAAAAAGTTTCTAGCTTCTGGGTTTGCTTCCGCGTTGTGTGGCCCACTGAATATGCGCAGTAGTGATTCCCCCGCTGGCCCCGCCCGCAAGCTCCCACTTGGCCCATAGACTTTACAATGTTATGACGTCACAGATTTTTAAATCGTTTTCATAATTGACCTTGTTTGCAGTTCGAGGGGTCCTGTCAACAGTTTTACAGGTGTCTCTTCTACAATGGTGGTCTATGGGGAAAATCCTCTTTGGGCCGCAGGGGGATTTTTCGCTGCAATACCGCGAGTGGCCACTGGGAAAATTGGCTGCAAGGCTGAGCCCTATCCAGCTCATCCATGATTTACAGTCTATGGTTAACTTTGATAATGCTAATGCTAATTTTGGCTAGCGAAAAACAGTTTTAAAACTATTAAAACAAAATGTACTTACCAGAAAAACTGACCAGCTGACTTCCTGGAGGGTGTTTTCGTACAACCAAGCCCCGAACAAGACTTTTTAGGCAACCAAAATGTTACAATTAACTTAAATGACTGTGAAATAGTGGCAGCTACGCCTATACTCTGTGAATAGTGTTGCCGTGGTAGTGACTTGTGTTTTGCTCTAATAGGACCATAATTTACAAAATGAACATCATGATGTATTGAAGAGGAGTTGAAACTAGCGTTTGAGACCATAAACTCATTAGGAAAGTGTTTACTGAGGTAATAAATCAAGTGAGAAGTTGGGATATTTTTCATAGACTTCCATACAATCTAACTAAAGCTGTCAAATAAACGTAGTGGAATATAAAGTACAATATTCCCCTCTAAAACGTAGTGGAGTGGAAGTATAAAGTAGCATAAAATGGAAATACTCAAGTAAAGTACGAGTATCTCAAAATTGTACTTAATTGGAGTATTTGAGTAAATGTACGTAGTTATTTTCCACCACTGTGGGTGGAAAGTCTTTTCCAACTCTAACTACAAATTATTAGCCTATGCATTCACTGATTTATAAATACAAATCCATTAGTTTACATTAGTTATATATATATATTATTATAACTATATATATCATTAGTTAGTATATGATCTATAAGAGTAGCATTAGTTTTCATTACCCTGATTTTGATGTAATATGTCTCCTGGTGTGCTACAAGATTCAGTATCTAAACATCAGGCGTGATGCATCCATACTGTTTTATTACGTTACTGTACACCTTTGTAGAACACCTGAAGAGATTACTACAGCTCTACATACAGTATGTCCAGCTGTTTGCATTGCATATAGTAGTAATAGTGTCATTATAATATAATAGTGTAGTATCTGTTATAAAGAGGCAGAAGCTTCAAATTCCCTCCTCCTTTCTGTCCTTTCTACTCTACTTCCTCCCCATCCCTTCCTCTCTCTATAATGACACGACAATGAGACCATTAGGTTGATAATTAAATGTGAGACTCATGCAACCCCCTGATGTTCTCCAGGCCCTGATGGCACATAGTTGTATATGTGTGTGTGTGTGTGTGTGTGTGTGTGTGTGTGTGTGTGTGTGTGTGTGTGTGTTGTTTGTCCATCTGTCTGCCTGTCTGTGCGTTCCTCCAAAGTAGCTCTTTCTTGCAGCAGGGAACCCTTTGCTACAGAAGGGACAGCACACTGGTGGCCTATGAGGTCCTTCCACGACAAATGGAAGATGACACAATATTTCTGTCCTCTGGGGTCCTGGATAGGTTCAGACCATCTGACAATTAATAGTCCGTTTAATTAATTAAGAGATCTTTCAAATTAATATTGTCATATGATAATAATTCAACAATAGAACTTTGCAGGGAGTATAATTTGCTTGTCGTGATGTTGTAGAACCATGTAAAAGGGATCTAGAGGACACTGAAGAGGGATTAAAAGTCTTTAAATTTACTTTTCATACTGTCATATTATGTTTTTGGCAGAAATTATATTTTAAATGAAGAGTTCTCTTAAAACTCAGACAGGCCTTTGCTTAACACTGACACTTTTGAGATTTATATTTAAAAAAAATAGATCTTATACATGAAAGTAGAGGCAGGATTCAGCCCAGATTTTATAAAGTATGTGATACCTCTGAAGTTATTGAGTATGATCACCCTCCTCTCCATCATTTCAGTAAGAGATCATACTGAAGACCCAATATATATGTGGTTTATTAAGTGGGGAATATTAGTCTTGTATATGGGCAAATTGATCTGGTCTTGGCCCCTAAGAGCCTTTAGTGAAACATGGCACTAAAAAACTTCCAATGCTTCCAGTAGGGAAAATGTGGGAAGTCATTCCTTAGAGAATCTGACAAGTGAAAGAAAATAAGTTGATATCGACAGCGTACTTTTGAACAAAACACTAAACGTCCATCTGCCGCTGTGGAAAATATCGTTGTTATGCTGGCCCATAGCTGTGTGAGCGTGTGAGGCAGAAGGATTCAGATAAAGTACATTTGAGTCGGGGAAATGGAAGTTTGAAATCGACTGAGAATACATCACAAACGTATGAAATTTGAGACTCGAGATATCGGTGTTTGTGTGTACTCAAAGATTTCTGTCATTGATTTGTGACAGATTCCTTGGGGGGGGGAAACTGCACAGCCATTCAATGTAAGCGAGAGGTCTGATAAGGAAGTGTTTTGCTGCTTTAGAGCTCAGTTTCGGCTGCTTAGCGGTTATGACAATGTGATAATGTATCAGCGAGGCAGATAATCATTTCTCTGATGTCAAGAATATGCAGTGTTCCCTCTGTGTATCTCTATACTTTATGTTATGAGCGAGGTGATCTAGTGGGGCAGCTTTATCTTATCATGCATGTGCTATGTGATAGATAGATAGATAGATAGATAGATAGATAGATAGATAGATAGATAGATAGATAGATAGATAGACAGATAGACACACTCAACATGATGTTTAAATGTGATGCTTAAATGGACTCTTGTACAAAATTTAGCCCACACAGAAACACCACGTGAAGCTTCACAAAGTCCCGCCAACTGCAGACTCATCAACAACACCTACAGACTTGGCCTACCTGGACACGTGCACGCACAATGTACACACACATACATACACACACACACACACACACACATACAGTCAAACATATATAGTTAAATGGTGCTTTGCAGTAATGCCGTCGGGCCAAGTGGTGAGGTCGCTCTGCACTCAGCAGCTCTGCATTTTTACTGACTGGCATCCAAAAGCTCAGCACTTCTCTCTCTCTCTCTCTCTATCTTTCTCTCTCTGTGTATGTGTGTGTGTGTGTGTGTGTGTGTGGGTATGACTTAGTGCACTTTCAGGGACACACACCAGACTTATCAGCTGATTGGGGACGGCTTGTGCAACTGGGGAAAAAAGCCATGTCCCAAATTGGTAAAAAGCTGATTTTTGGGTTGGTGGTTAAGGTTAGGGTGAGGGTTAGGTTTAGGCAAGTAGTGGTTATAGTTAGTTTTAGGGTAAGTCTCCAGGAAATGAATGTAAGTCTATGTGAATTCCCCAAAAGTGACCTATGTAAGCATGTGTGTGTGTGTGTGTATGCATGCGTGTCCTCATCTCCTCTGGGGTTAAATTGGGATTTATTATGTGGGGGCTCTGGGTTGCCATGGGTGCACATGTGTGTGCATATCTACAAAGTCTGATTGATATCATGTGACAAACTGTAAATAAAATATAACAAGGCGAGACAACCCTCTGCTCTGAACACTAAAACGCTAATCAGTCATTCTAGATACTGTTGCCAGTGAGCAAAACTATAGCTGACGACAATAAAACCTTTCTGCAAGCACACTCTCGTGTGTATCTGTATCAAATATAGGAATGGTGTTGTTACCACTAAATGAGAGAATGATAAAAAGGAAAACCATGATATTAAGTGAAAGAAATGATGGTATGACATGATGATGACAAATCTGACAACAGATTGAAAATGCGCCAAGGAACGATGAACTTGAACTAGCTTGGCCATTCAGTTTGGTACTTCTATATCAAGAAATGAAATCATAATTGGAGTGAACATATTAAAATACCAATGGCTTTGGCACATGTGCCTAACTAAGCTAGATCAGTAGTGATGTCTGACATACCTTTTGAAGAGGGCTGTACACAGACAAAAAAACACAAGCTAATTCCTTTTCATTTATTAATGTTATAGCTAGGAAACGGTCAAACTAGCCTGCATCACCTAGCCATGGTATTATTTGAGTTGCTCTGATATTACACTCAAACCACGATTGTCCTGACAATGCTGAGGCATTTCAGTATGTGCTAGCTTGCTTGACAGTTTAACTCGAACTAGAGCTTGCCAGCTAGCTTAATGTAGCAGTTAGCTACTAAAGACTGGAGGCAACCTGCATTACATTAAAGTTATAGTATCATTTTGTAAAATCGAAACATTGTTTAAGCAGAATATCAGAGTAATTTACATTCTCTTATTAAACCTGTCAGTTTCTGACCTACCCTAGGGTTAGGGTAAGCCAATCAGAGGCAGAGTAGGCTGTGTCTTGCCAAGAAAAGCAGTGGGATCCATAACACATCACTCTGCCATCTGTGCTGTCTGACTGACTGACAAGTGACTGAGGTCCCTGATCTGCAACGTAGCTTTTAAGGAAACACATTGACAGAAAAAGGGGAATCCCTGTGAAAGTTGTCAGTCATTGTTTAAATTATTAAGACTGAGAAATGTGTAAAAATATATACATTGTTGAAGATGTGCGAAGTTAAGCGTCCCATGATGATATAGAAGAGCAGCCCTGGCCCATTTTAACCCCTGCCTGCGCTTGCATGTATAATTGAATATCATTCAAGATACACATTATACAGTACATGTGTGAGCTGACAGCCAAACATCTGTGTGTTGGCGCATGCATTATTCATCATTCCACATACGTTATATTGTTAAAAAAAACACGCAGGCATGTCAGTAACTTCTTCATTAGTATGCACATATAAGGCTCTTCTTTGTCCAATTTGGAGGAGTTGGACCTACTCCAAGGCCTGCTCCCTGGCTGTGTAGTCCAGATTAGTGGCCCCTGACTGGGCTGCAGCGGCAGAGAGAGCTGCCTCATCATCCGGGAGCTCCAGGGAAGCTGCAGGCCACTGAGCTCTTGTAAAAATCTCACATTGTATAGCGAAGTGTCTGTCTCTCGATCGGCAAGCAGGGAGACTTATGCTCTTTTGTGCTTGTGATGATACTTTAATGGCCAATTATAATGAGTGCACAGGGCTTTGGCCTGATTTGCAGCTGACAGTGTGCACAAAACAAGGCCACAGAGCCTCATGTTCACTCTTTTCTTTCTGCTTTTCTGCTGTGCTGTAACACCAAAGCTGGGATTGATGGCCATGTGCTTAGGCTACACCAGCTCACGTGACAGGATACTGGCAGCAACTTCACTTTTGGTTGAAAATGTGATTTTTCTATAGATCAGACTTCAACGAAGTCATGGTTCAACACTTTAAAAGTCATTTCTAGGCAGATAACAAAATCTGTACTTAGTAACCAACAGGAATGGAGGCTAGAACTATGACAATAAGCCTCAGTGAACTATTCTTTGAAGTTGTAATCTTGATGAAACCCTGTTTTTCTATAATATAGCTCAGTGAAAGTTCAATCTGGAAGACTATCTTAATATTTACCCTATTTATTTACAGTACTTCTCCTTCTTTCTCATCCTTTTCCTGCTTCCAACTCAGTCAGCTGACTGAAGGCGTTCACACTTTCAATTCAGCCAATCAGATTTTTCCACAACCCTCTGTGAACCAATCGTTTTACTGCTTTCTAACTTTCAATCTCTTACTTTCTCTGCTGCTGACGCGACCCAACTCCACCCTGTTCACCTTCAGTTTTATCAGAACGCCAAAGATTTCTCACATCTCTCTAACCCTTCCTGTTGTGCGCACCATGTCAAAGCCTCTCTTTCTATAAGTCTCACCTGATTGAATTCATTGTGGTTGGCACTGTTTCAGCAATAGCACTTGAATGTATTTACATTCAATTACCTTTCTTTATTGTCGTTTTCATTGTTGGTGGTGGAGTACGCCATTTCTGTGCTTAATTCAAATTGCCCTCTCATGCGTGAGGGATTCACAGGAGGATTACACTGTAATTTACATTAAAAGCACTCATCTGGCAAAACATGGTGCGGCTTTTATTGTAAAGATGCCACAGGAAACGCAATGTATTTGTCAAAAGGATAGGGCAAAAATATCTCTACATATTAAGCTTTTTCTGCATTTTTTTGACCATGGATCAGTCTTAATTGTTTTGCAGAGTAATGGAATAACAAAAAGCAGCAACCATGAGCTGTTATGCATACCTCCAACTCTTTAGCAAGGTAATATACTTTTACAAAAAGTCCTCCAAATTAAACCACCACATAGGTCAATTATACCTGCACTCCAGAACAACCCATTATGATGCTTTCCATAATAGGAGCATAATACGCCATGTACCAAAACCATTACAAATCACTGTTAAAAAATGATTATATTTTATGCTGTGACAACGCTGTGGTTAAGATCTCGTTAGGCTTAGCCACAAAAACCACTTTGTTAGGGTTGAGGAAAGGCTGCTGTTCAATTAAAAAAAAAAAAAAACTATTTGCACTGTGTGTGCACTGCAGCATGAGTTGAGATTAGTTGCTTATGGCAGTGTGGAGAAATGCTTAAATTCATTGACTGACTTCTGTATTAAAACAGTGTGAGTTTGTGTGGCTGTGCTGTAAACAGATACATCAGTCGCCCCTCTTTTGTATTTTTTGAAAAAGTAGCTGCTCAAGGAGTGTTTTCTGCACCTAGAATTCTTGGACCTGTAGTATTAAACCAAACTTACTGTTACCACCAGTAACCACGAGTGTCGCCATATTAACCAGGACTGAAATACAACTTTAAGCTCTAATCTAAGCTATCTTCCAAACAGCGCTGAGTGAAGACTCTTTCCAGAGAAAGCTGACGTTAGATCTTTCATCTCCTGGTACCATTCAGCATAAATCATCACAGAACAGCTGCACTAAGCATGAGCACGCTGTGAGCAGTTTACTGAATGCACATTAGATTAAAGTCCACAGAATTCGGAGTTTGCCCGTGCAGTTTTAAAGTTGTGTTTCTCATTTTCATGCTGAAAGGACCAACTCTTCCTTTTGTCTCAGTCTCAGCCAATCCAGTTGAAAGGCAATCTGTCAGATTTATTGATAACTGTTGGTTTTGTTTCTGTTGTTTGCTTGAAGAGAATGTTTTAATCCTCTTTTTTTAAATTATTTAAACCGTTTTCCATTCTTTCTCCGTCTTCTGCCTCACTTTTATTTCTAAGAAGTAACTCAGGCTAAACTTTTTGCTCGCCTGCCTGTAGCAGCACAAATTCTTCCCTCTTATCTATTCTAACCTTTTACTTTCTCTCTGCTATCTCACCCTCTCCTTCTCTGGTCTCTCAGCACTGTAAACGAGCTGACAGAGAGCCTTAAGGGAAGGGACTGAGCTCCAAGCACCGATCTAATCCCAGCTCAAATGTCAACTACTCTTAACACACACACACACACACACACACACACACACACAAAGAAACTTTCTCCTCCTCCTCTATTCTTTTCTCAGCTCCTCATACCTACCTTACTCTACTTCCTTCCTCTCTCACCCTTCCTTTTCTCTCCCTCTTGACATTTAACAGTCTGTACTCAACCGTTGTGTAATTTATTGTCATCTCCGGCAATCTGGCTATCTAAAGAGAGGTTAAGGACGGGAGTTAAAATAGACAGAACGGGGTCGAGACTAGTGACAGTGACATTTGCTGGCGTGTTCACAGCGGTTGTAGATGAAGACCCTCATTTGATGGAGCTTAGCAGTCATTTTGGGACTTTACTTTGAAACCAAGACCTCATATCGCCTCTGTTTGACGCAACCACAAGGTGGACCAGTCTCAAAATTAAGAGAAAATAATGATAGTACATAAGAAACATGTTAAGCACTGCAATCCATGCTGAACTAGCATGAAGAGGGCTGGGTATCGTTTAAATTTTTTGATACTAGAGCCGATGATGAGTATCAGATTCCAAAATTATGTTTTCAGTACCTTTTTTACCTTTTTATTTATTTAAATAAGGATTCCACAATCCCAAAATGTAAAAAGTAGCTGTGTAAAAAATTACCTAAATATATAAAATCCAAACTTTGACTTGGATCAGGCTTTTCTAATCAAAGAATAAATAAACAAGGGTACAAATCTGGCAGGACATTCGATACCAGCTTTTAGTATGTGACAGATATTTAATCCCGCTGCTACAGACATGTTTTGAACATTACCAAAAATCATCACGGTTAGAAAACCAGCATTAATCAGGCATACATGGGATTTGATTGGTGGTACCGAAAGCTTGGCTCAATACCACCAGGAGTAGATGAGTTTTGTTTATTAAATGAAATAAAATAGATGATTAAATATATAAATGAATGACTAAATAAATTAATAAAAATATATCAACTGAAACAGATTTGTTGAAAGAAAAAGAACTGTATCAATAAATGAACAACATTAAATAATTGTCTGGAAATCTGGTTATTGTCCACAGATTGTGAGCTCAACTGGAATTAAAGGTGCTTGTTCATAAATGAAAAGTTAAATTTCTTTCCTCACAAAAAGTTAATCTTAATAGCCAACTTTTTCTCAGGGTAATGGGTGTGTTGGTATTGACTTATCTGATTTAGTTATTTTTCCATAAAGAGATATTAAGTTTCAAAAGAGGAGTGTGTTTTAGCCGACAAGTCCTACAAATTCAGTGACAAAGTATGTCATTTGTTTTTGTCGTTTTTTTCCTCCAGAACACATTTTCTGATCTGACACTATCACCACAATCATGGTTGGAAAAATAAATGTGTTTTATGATGTGACAATGCTATGGTTAAGGTTTGCAAACAACTCGGTTGCTTTGTTAAAATTAGCGGACATTTTCGTCATGGTTAACCACTTAATGTTAGGGAATGATCATGATTGCGGTTGTGGTTAAAAGAAAGCAGCAGTGACAGTTGAACAGGAAATGAAGAGTGGTCTCTCATGTTCACCACCACAACCTCTTCTCTGTCACTCTTGGTCACTATATAATAATGTCACCTGATATTCTCCTCCTTTGCTCTTGATGGACAAAAGTCATAATTACTAAAGCCACCGCAGGTCATCGTCACTTGAGCGTAAACATACTGTATGTTGGTTTTGGGCGTTTGCTGAAACAACAGATGCTGTTTTTCTTGGAAGGACAGTTGAGTGTTGTGGCATCTGTGCCTGTATTAACACTCAAAGCATATTAGAAATGTAAAGTAAATACGTGTGAGCCAAGGTCACAGATCATTGTTACGGTACAATACTGCGATGCTGCATATTTTAATTTGCAGTTAAGAGGTTATATTGTGCAGCTTGCTCAGACAGGTAGGCTGTACTCGAATCAACAGGACTGATAAAAATAGGAGATTACAAAACAATAATGGATTATTCAGATGGCAACCAGTTTGTGACGGCTAATAGTACTTGACTTGTGGCACTTTTGCTGTCTTTTTTTCTTAGCTGAGTCTCTCTCTGGAACTTTCAGCTCTCAACCATAGAAAAAAAAGACACCGCTGAAATTTCATGGATTGCTATCACGGCCGGTGAGGCTGAGAGAAAACAGAAAAAGCAGCAGCGGTCAGTGAGCCAAAAAGGCAGAAGAAGAATAACAACAGCCGCCTGACAAAGAGTTATAAAAGTTTTTATAGCTTAAGAGGTGTGTTTTGAAAGAAATAGGATCCTTGGCACTCTTTTTTGGGGGGGAACCCCATTGATTACTAATAAATTCTTTTGTGTGGAGAGAAAAACTGACCTTCAAATGAAAGGGAGATAAATTTGTTCTTATAGAGTATTTGAAGACTATATGCGCTTGCAAATTGAACACTAACTCATTCTGTCATCAGTGTTGACACATCATGAGAACCAGTGAGAAACATTTAGAAATTGTAATATTGATTCACCAAATAAAATCAATCAATAAACCTTAATGTCCTAATTAAATCTATTCAGAAAGCATTACCCTAGCAATTACAATCATAGCTAAATAACAGATATTTACACTTGTTAATATCAAATAAATCAAACACAATAATATGTGCGACCTATAATTAACACATTTCTGGTTAGATAAGTCCAGATACATATTTTTAGTGGCATTTCTGACCAATTCAGACACTTATTGTGCATAAAAGAAAGATAAGAGGAGGAGAGGGAGCGACTCAAAGGCATGTGGCTTCTCTCAAATTTACGACTTATGAGAAGGGGAGAGAGGGGAATAGTTTATCCAGGCTGTCTGTGGGGTGAGGAGGAAGGCTCCAGTTCGTGTGGTCTGTTTGTATCTGAGAAGTAAACAAAGTCATTAATTCCTGTCAATTTGCCTCCCTTGTCTGGTGGAAGAACACACAGGTTTTTAGTCCTGTTCGTGTCTCCTTGACATCTTTATGCCTTTAGGTCAGAGGTCATGGGGTTTGTGTGTGTGTGTGTGTGTGTGTGTGCTCCTGCAATTAAACTTTTCTTCTGTTCCTGGGTTCGTTGTCCTACGCCATTAACCACTACACGCTTAACACATATTTTTGCTGGTTGGACGGTCTGGATTGGCTCTCATAACGGGTCAGGTGGGTGCTGCATGTATTAAAAACCCTGACCCGGGCATCGCTACCGGCCAGCAGCCACAGTGTAGCAGGAGCGTCTGTGTGTTTGCTCTGTGTGTGTGTGTTTGTGTATGAGCAAGTGTGTGCACATACAGCAGGAAGTGAGAGACGCTTTGCTGAAGCATGGCGGCGCAAAACACAACATTAGAGATCTTTTATGTTATTACGAGAAGCGAGTGCGAGCGAAAAGATGCTGACTGCAATTCACTTAACGGCCACCGGTGTCACTAATGACACGGGATTTCAGATTCAAACATATAGAACCTTTAAGTGGATGAAAGGGAAAATAGTTCAGATGAAGGCGACGACAGAGATGAAAACTGAACTGAAGGAATTTTCTTCCTGCGGTAGTTGATGTGCTTATTCTGCTGCTCTGCTTTTATTGTAATTCATTCCAGATATTAACAACAATAAGATAATTAAAATATATAATACTCATGTAAATCGACATGTAAATTTCAAGAGCAGCCCAGTGTAAAGTATAGTGACACAGTGGAGCAGGGTGGGTCTCGGGGTGGGTATTAGTGCTGTATAATGGGGGGATGGAGGCCTCGCGGGCAGGCTGACTCCTGCGGACGTACCATCTGGTGCCCCTGGCAAACAAGGGCAACCGTATGACCTGGACTGTACAGACCAACATACAAAACATGTCTAGCTGAACACGTAGAGAGAAGGGTAATAGGTATATAAACTAGAGGATCTAATGAATGGTGAGAGTAACGATGCAAA